>NC_080068.1:39452828-40052828 GCF_949987535.1 Balaenoptera acutorostrata
GCTTACCCCCTGAGAGACAAAGTGTTTGGAGGAAAATAAAGATATCTCTAGTCTTCATTTTCTTAATTAATAAAATGACAGTGTTAGACTAGATAACTGCTAAGGTTCCCAACTAGTGCTAATACTCCATGAGTCTTTCATTCTGAATACTATTAGTCTCTAAGGGGAAAAAATTCATATATATATCTCCAGCAGTTCCAATTAACACAGACAATTTGGTGAAACCTGAAAAGAGCTAACTCACCTCAGCTAGAAAAACTGTCAACAAAGCAGAACAGAGAAATTGCATGTAGTTTGTTAGGACATAAATGAAGACCATAATAAGTTTAAGAATATAAAAATGATTAATTCTTTTAAGAAGTGTCATTTAAGTCACCTTAAATTCAATCAAGAAGTGGTGTACGGGCTTCCTGGTGGCGCAGTGGTTGAGAGTCTGCCTGCTAATGCAGGGGACACGGGTTCGAGCCCTGGTCTGGGAAGATCCCACATGCCGGCGGAGCAACTAGGCCCGTGATCCACAACTACTGAGCCTGCGCATCTGGAGCCTGTGCTCCGCAACAAGAGAGGCCGCCGTGGTGAGGGGCCTGCGCACCACGATGAAGAGTGGCTCCCGCTTGCCGCAACTAGAGAAAGCCCTCGCACAGAAACGAAGACCCAACACAGCCAAAAATAAATAAATAAAAATAAATTTTAAAAAAGAAGTGGTGTACATCAAATGCTTTCGCAGTTCTGCAAAGGAAGAAATCTTCTGTATCGGTAAATTAACATTGCGACAGACCCTCGAATAAGCGGCATCTATTCTTTGGTATGCATATCACAAAGTCAAGGCTGGTGATACCATTATTAGAACCACTCTCTCAAGTTTCCTCCAAGAGGGCAGATTTCAAAATCATGAGCTTATTTTGACAGATGTTTACCGCAAGCAGTGATTCCTAGCCTAAATTACAGAAGGGTGGGCAAATGACTGAAGTAAACTGACTGCAGAAGAAAATGTTATGGGACCACCTCTCAGAGAGAATAAGGCATAATCTAGATATACCAAATTTGGGTGTGACTTGACTACTACTGGCCTATAAACTCCTTTGAAGCAGGGGTTAAATTGTATTGAGCCTGTCATCACCCACAGCAGTTTGGCACATAAAGAGGATAGCTCTGAAAGGACTGACCACTGGGTCTAAGCTGAGCAGCCAAGAGATGACTGGGAGAACTGGGACCAGAGAACACATATTTATGAAGAAACACAAGAGCACGAGAAGGCAGGAATATGGTCAGTGCAAAGGTTGAAACCTTGGGAGATCCAAATACCAACAAGGTTCAACATGCCCTAGAGTTGTGCTCTAAGGTGGCAAATGGGTTTATGGAAGGAAGACAGTAGTCTCAAGGAGGTAGGAAGAGGGAGGCTCAAGGGAGACAACAGTATAGATTTTGAAGTTGCTGATGGCAAGAGAAACAAAGTACAGAGGGAAAAGACAATTCAGGTGTCAGACGAAGTATGACTGGAGGCCTGGAGTCCTAGAGAGAATGGGCTGCAGAGAGAATGCTGCAGACTGACAGCCAGAAAGTGCAGAACCGAGGACAGTGACAGTGACAGAACAACAGTCTGGAAGTCTACCCTCCTACCCACCTGGTGAGTAGGGGGGGAGTGCCCCTTAAAGAAGTTTGCCCCCAACATGCAGGTATGGGACAAAGCAAAGTTTCATTTAAGACAAAGGGAGAGCGTACACACAAGAAAACAGCTGGGCATATAAAAATGTTTGATCAGTGTCCAAGCATAGTGGGAAGGCTAAAGTAGGGCACTATGGGGTGCCTGGACAGGCCTAGGATATATAAACAGATAATAGGGTTAAGAGCAAGAAGAGAACAGGAAATAAACTGAAAGCATGTCAGTGACCTGAGGACTTCTTCACAGGTAGCCCTGTTACTGAGGAATGTCAGGTCCCTCAGAGTTTCAGCTAGAGCACTGGTTTGAATATGATACTAAAAATTTCCCCAAAGGTCAGTTAGAACCAATATTAAGCAGCTTCTCAAATTTTTAGTGTGGGGAGTGGTGAGATGTAGGAATGACTAAGAATTAGGAACTTACTGTTTCCCTTAAATTTAGAAATTCTCACAATTCAACCACTGGTAACTTTTGTTTATCAACAAGAAAGGTTGAATAAAATTCATATTTCAAGTTAAAATCTAACTTCCAAAAGAATCTTTTGCTGGAACTATAAAAATGTACCTGAAGTCATAAGTTCAGTTTTTATCTCCTCTATATTTTCAGTTCAGCAAAAATGCTCAAAACAAAGGTCTTAATGATTTGGGAAATGAGTAAAACACGAACATCAATCAAGACACAAGTCCATAAACCAGCATTCTCCAAACAAGTCCATATTCTTGGCGTAGGTGTGAAATTTTGCGTTTTTAGGTATAGAGCAAAAATAATTTCACACAGCTTTTCTGCTAAGAAAACAATCACTCAAGAGCATAAGAAAGGCTGATTACAGTCCAGAACACCAGGTCTCAACATGAAGGTCATTTTGCCTGACTGGTCTGGTGGCCCTCGGTGGTCCATGGTTTGAGGCTGCTCACAACCCTGGAAAAGCAGAGTGGGCCAGGGGGGAAGGGCTGTGACTGAAGCAATGGGAGGGGGTCACCAGGATGGGCAGTGCAGACTCTCCCCCAGTGCTGAGACCTCCGACCTTCCACACTAGGTTTCCCATATTTTTACTTTTTCTAAAGATGCTGATATATGAAAAATGAACACGAGTTCATAGAAGAGATTCCCATGGACCATTTTAATTTTCATTACACCTGTACAATTTAATTCAATTATAATGAATATGACACAGCTCATTTCCAATCTGCAAGAGAAAGGAATAAAGCAGATCTTCTGCCCAGAAGCTCTGGTGAGTTTTCAGAGGATAAGGAGTGCTCCAGTCTCTTAAGCACAGTCACACCTTGGATCAGGATGTACCCTGAGGTTATGCAACTTTCTTCCCTTTCCCCTCTCTCTCCCTCAGCCCCTCTTTCTCCTCCCTGCTTCTTTCCATGTACGTATGTACTTATGTATTTAATAACTCTTCTATTGCTCCTTATTTCTTCCTTTCCTTCTTTCTTGCCTGTATGCCACACAGCCCACTTATAAGCCCACTGCCTAGGACGGGGGAAAAAAGTTAAGATATTAACTTCTTCTATGGATGGGGGAAAAAAGTTAAGATATTAACTTCTTCTATTGTCACTGTTCCGGGAATACCTTCAGTCTCCTAGATTTATTTATATGCTCAAATTTGAACTTGAAAGTAATTTAGGAGTTTGGGTAGGCCTTCTGGACACATAAAATGTTTGAATTGTAAAAATAAAGGCGGGAAGGACTGAAAAACAATAATTTATTATGGCAGAAAAAGAGAACTCTAGGTATCTTCCTGTGTTGACTCCCTACCTCCCCACCTCCTGTTTGCTTAAGATATAAACAACAATCAGATATTTTCACGATGAAGAACAACTATTTTACTTTAGTATTATACTGGATTATTTATTTTAGAAAGTTTGTTGCAACTAGTTATCAATACCCCAAAGTTATGGAAATAGCTTGATTATATGAAGTTGGTCACTGCAATTTTATTTCTTTAAAATTATAAGGATGAAATATGTATATGAAATAACATTACTGAATTGCTTCAAAATAATATTGGAGAGGGTGCTTTCAAGATGGAAGATGAGTAAGACGTGGATATCACCTTGCTCCCCACAAATACATCAAAACTACATCTACATGTGGAACAACTCCTACAGAACACCTACTGAACGCTGGCAGAAGACCTCAGACTGGCCAAACGGGTCTTGGTACTCTGGCCCGGTGTCAGGCCTGAGCCTCTAAGGTGGGAGAGCCGAGTTCAGGACATTGGTCCGCCAGAGACCCCCCTGGCCCCACATAATATCAAACGACGAGAGCTCTCCCACAGATCTCCATCTCAACGCTAAGACCCAGCTCCACTCAACGACCACCAAGTTACAGTGCTGGACACCCTATGCCAAACAACTAGCAAGACAGGAACACAACCACACCCATTAGCAGAGAGGCTGCCTAAAATCATAATAAGGTCACAAACACCCCAAAACACACCACCGCACGCAGCCCTGCCCACCAGAAAGACAAGATCCAAACTCATCCACCAGAACACAGGCACCAGTCCCCTCCACCAGGAAGCCTACACAACCCACTGAAACAACCTTACCCACTGGGGGCAGACACCAAAAACGACAGGAACTATGACCCTGCAGCCAGCGAAAAGGAGACCCCAAACACAGTAAGTTAAGCAAGATGAGAAGACAGAGAAATACACAGCAGATGAAGGAGCAAGGTAAAAACCTACCAGACCAAACAATGAAGAGGAAATATGCAGTCTACCTGGAAAAGAATTCAGAGTAATGATAGTAAAGATGATCCAAAATCTTGCAAATAGAAGGGAAAAATACAAGAAATGTTTAACAAGGACCTAGAAGAACTAAAGAGCAAACAAACAATGATGAACAACACAATACATGAAATTAAAAATCTTCTAGAAGGAATCAATAGCAGAATAACTGAGGCAGAGGAAGGCATAAGTGACCTGGAAGATAAAATAGTGGAAATAACTACTGCAGAGCAGAATAAAGAAAAAGGAATGAAAAGAATTGAGGACAATCTCAGAGACCTCTGGGACAACATTAAATGCACCAACGTTCGAATTATAGGGGTCCCATAGAAGAAGAGGAAAAAAAAAAAGGGACTGAGAAAATATTTGAAGAGATTATAGTTGAAAACTTCCCTAATATGGGAAAGGAAATAGTCAATCAAGTCCAGGAAGCACAGAGAGTCCCATACAGAATAAATCCAAGGAGAAACACGCCAAGACACATAGTAATCAAACTGACAAAAATTAAAGACAAAGAAAAAATATTAAAAGCAGCAAGGGAAAAGCAACAATTAACATACAACGGAATCCGCATAAGGTTAACAGCTGATCTTTCAGCAGAAACTCTGCAAGCCAGAAGGGAGTGGCAGGACATATTTAAAGTGATGAAAGGGAAAAACCTACAACCAACATTACTCTACCCAGCAAGGATCTCATTCAGATTCGATGGAGAAACCGAAAGGTTTACAGACAAGCAAAACTTAAGAGAATTCAGCACCACCAAACCAGCTCTACAACAGATGCTAAAGGAACTTCTCTAAGTGGGAAACACAAGAGAAGTAAAGGACCTACAAACACGAACCCAAAACAATTAAGAAAATAGTCATAGGAGCATACATATCAAAAATTACCTTAAACATGAATGGATTAAATGCTCCAACCAAAAGACACAGGCTTGTTGAATGGATACAAAAACAAGACCCATATATATGCTGTCTACAAGAGACCCACTTCAGACCTAGGGACACATACAGACTGAAAGTGAGGGGATAGAAAAAGATATTCCATGCAAATGGAAATCAAAAGAAAGCTGGAGTAGCAATTCTCTTATCAGACAAAATAGACTTTA
The DNA here is from genome assembly GCF_949987535.1 of Balaenoptera acutorostrata. NCBI lineage: Eukaryota > Metazoa > Chordata > Mammalia > Artiodactyla > Balaenopteridae > Balaenoptera > Balaenoptera acutorostrata. Next base: position 39,458,337 of record NC_080068.1, read on the forward strand.
AAATAAAGACTATTACAAGAGACAAAGAAGGACACTACATAATGATCAAGGGATCAATCCAAGAAGAAGATATAACAATTGTAAATATTTATGCACCCCCCCATAGGATAACCTCAATATATAAGGAAAATGCTAGCAGCCATAAAAGGGGAAATTGACACCTACACAACAACAGTAGTGGACTTTAACACCCCACTTTCACCAATGGACAGATCATCCAAAGTGCAAAAAAAAAAGGAAACATAAGCTTTAAATGACACATTAAACAAGATGGACTTAAATGATATTTATAGGACATTCCATCCAAAAACAGCAGATTACACTTTCTTCTCAAGTGCTCACGGAACATTCTCCAGGATAGATCATATCTTGGGTCACAAATCAAGCCTTGGTAAATTTAATATAATTGAAATCGTATCAAGTATCTTTTCCAACCACAGCACTATGAGACTAGATATCAATTACAGGAAAAAATCTGTAAAAAAACAAACACATGGAGGCTAAACAATACACTACTAAATAACCAAGAGGTCACTGAAGGAATCAAAGAGGAAATCAAAAATACCTAGAGACAAACGACAATGAAACACAAAACCTATGGGATACAGCAAAAGCACTTCTAAGAGGAAAGTTTATAGCAATACAATCCTACCTCAAGAAACAAGAAAAATCTCAAATAAATAATCTAACCTTACACCTAAAGGAACTAGAGAAAGAAGAACAAACAAAACCCAAAGTTAGCAGAAGGAAAGAAATCATAAAGATCAGAGCAGAAATAAATGAAATAGAAACAAAGAAAACAATAGCAAAGATCAATAAAACTAAAAGCTGGTTCTTTGAGAACATAAACAAAATTGATAAACCTTTAGCCAGACTCATCAAGAAAAAAAGGGAGAAGACCCAAATCAATAGAATTAGAAATGAAAAAGGAGAAGTAACAACTGACACTACAGAAATACAAAGGATCATGAGAGATTACTACAAGCAACTATATGCCAATAAATTGGACAACCTGGAAGAAATGGACACATTCTTAAAAAGCACAACCTTCCGACACTGAACTAGGAAGAAATAGAAAATATAAATAGACCAATCACAAGCAATGAAATTGAAACTGTGATTAAAAATCTTCCAACAAACAAAAGTCCAGGACCAGATGGCTTCACAGGTGAATTCTATCAAACACTTAGAGAAGAGCTAACACCCATCCTTCTCAAACTCTTCCAAAATATAGCAGAGGGAGGAACACTCCCAAACTCATTGTAGGAGCCACCATCACCCTGATACGAAAACCAGACAAAGATGCCACAAAAAAAGAAAACTACAGGTCCATATCACTGATGGACATAGATGCAAAAATCCTCAACAAAATACTAGCAAGCAGAGTCCAACAGCACATTAAAAGGATCATACACCATCATCAAGTGGGTTTTATCCCAGGAACGCAAGGTTTCTTCAGTATACGCAAATCAATCAATGTGATACACCATATTAACAAACTGAAGGAGAAAAACCATATGATCACGTCAAAAGATGCAGAAAAAGCTTTCGACAAATTTCAACACCCATTTACGATAAAAACCCTGCAGAAAGTAGGCATACAGGGAACTTACCTCAACATAATAAAGGCCATATATGGCAAACGCACAGCCAACATCGTTCTCAATGGTGAAAAATTGAAACCATTTCCACTAAGATCAGGAACAAGACAAGGTTGCCCACTCTCACCACTAATATTCAACATGATTTTGGAAGTTTCAGCCACAGCAATCAGAGAAGAAAAAGAAATAAAAGGAATCCAAATTGGAAAAGAAGAAGTAAAATTGTCAGTTTGCAGATGACATGATACTATACATAGAGAATCCTAAAGAAGCTACCAGAAAACTACTAGAGCTAATCAATGAATTTGGTAGAGTAGCAGGGTACAAAATTAATGCACAGAAATCTCTTGCATTCCTATACACTAATGTGAAAAATCTAAAAGAGAAATTAAGGAAACACTCCCATTTACCACTGGAACAAAAAGAATAAAATACCTAGGAATAAACCTACCTAAGGAGACAAAATACCTGTATGCAGAAAACTATAAGACACTGATGAAAGGAATTAAAGATGATATAAACAGATGGAGAGATACACCATGTTCTTGGATTGGAAGAATCAACATTGTGAAAATGACTATACTACCCAAAGCAATCTACAGATTCAATGCAATCCCTATCGAACTACCAAAGACATTTTTCACAGAACTAGAACAAAAAATTTTACAATTTGTATGGAAACACAAAAGACCCCGAATAGCCAAAGCCATCTTGAGAAAGAAAAATGGAGCTGGAGGAATCAGGCTCCCAGACTTCAGACTATACTACAAAGCTACAGTAATCAAGACAATATGGTACTGGCACAAAAACAGAAATATAGATCAATGGAACAGGATAAAAAGCCCAGAGATAAACCCATGCACATATGGTCACCTTATCTTTGATAAAGGAGGCAAGAATATACAATGGAGAAAAGATAGCCTCTTCAATAAGTGGTGCTGGGAAAACTGGAGAGCTACGTGTAAAAGAATGAAATTAGAACACTCCCTAACACCATACACAAAAATAAATTCAAAATGGATTAAAGACCTAAATGTAAGGCCAGACACTATAAAACTCTTAGAGGAAAACATAGGCAGAACACTCCATGACATAAATCACAGCAAGATCCTTTTTGACCCACCTCCTAGAGAAATGGAAATAAAACCAAAAATAAACAAATGGGAACTAATGAAACTTCAAAGCTTTTGCACAGCAAAGGAAACCATAAACAAGATGAAAAGAGAACCCTCAGAATCGGAGGAAATATTTGCAAACGAAGTGACTGACAAAGGATTAATCTCCAAAATATACAAGCAGCTCATAAAGCTCAATATCAAAACAACAAACAACCCAATCAAAAAATGGGCAGAAGACCTAAATAGACATTTCCTCAAAGAAGATATACATATTGCCAACAAACACATGAAAGGATGCTCAATATCACTAATCATTAGATAAATGCAAATCAAAACTATAATGAGGTATTACTTCACACCGGTCAGAATGGCCATCATCAAAAAACCTACGAACAATAAATGCTGGAGAGGGTGTGGAGAAAAGGGAACCCTCCTGCCCTGTTGGTGGGAATGTAAATTGATACAGCCATTATGGAGAATGGTATGGAGATTCCTCAAAAAAATAAAAATAGAACTACCATACGACCCAGCAATCCCACTACTGGGCATATACCCTGAGAAAACCATAATTCAAAAAGAGGCATGTACCACAATGTTCATTGTAGCTCTATTTACAACAGCCAGGACATGGAAACAACCTAAGTGTCCATCGACAGATGAATGGATAAAGAAGATGTGGCACATATATACAATGGAATATTACTCAGCTATAAAAAGAAATGAAATTGAGTTATTTGTAGTGAGGTGGATGGACCTAGAGACTGTCATACAGAGGAAGTAAGTCAGAAAGAGAAAAACAAATACCGTATGCTAACCCATATATATGGAATCTAAAAAAAATAAAAAAGGTTCTGAAGAACCTAGGGGAAGGACAGGAATAAAGACACAGACAAAGAGAATGGACTTGAGGACACAGGAATGGGGAAGGGTAAGCTGGGATGAAGTAAGAGAGTGGCATGGACATATATACACTACCAAATGTAAAATAGGTAGCTAGTGGGAAGCATCCGCCTAGCACAGGGAGATCAGCTCGGTGCTTTGTGTCCACCTAGAGGGGTAGGATAGGGAGGGTGTGAGGGAGACGCAAGAGGGAGGAGATATGGGGGATTTATGTATATGTATAGCTGATTCACTTTGTTATAAGGCAGAAACTAACACACCATTGGAAAGCAATTATACTCCAGTAAAGATGTTAAAAATAATAATAATAATATTGCACAAGATACAAAAATTCATGAAGTTGTAGATGTACGATTTGCATACTTTTTTATATGTTCATTAGACTTTATTAAAAGGTCTACATATAAAAAATAATAACAGAGGAGGAGAAGTTAAGAAGGGTGTAGTTAAAACAAGATTATCCATGAATTGGCAACTCATGGTGAGGTGGGTGGTGAGTACTATTCTATTTTTGTATGTGTTGCAACTTTTCATAATAAAAGATGCTATAAAATGTTACTTTAGAAACTTGAGCAACTTTAAGATTCAGATGCATGGTATAAAAGCAGTATATCTTTTAAATAAGACTTTGATTTAAGGTTTAGTGCATTAAAAATGAAAAATCAAATTTTCTTTGCAATTTTGTTGAAACTGACAATTTTTTCACAAAAAATTCTTGTCATAATTATGAAGGAAGACTCTATAAACTACGATGTATAGGTGTTGTAATTCTGGTGGAAAATTGTTCACATTCTGTCATACACTACAATAAATTTATGATTGTAAATAAGAGAAAGAAATAATAAAATCTAAGTGTCTCCTAAAAACACAGTCAATGAGTTGGTTCTGATGTGAGTGAAACTAACAGTTCTAGTATATCATGGGAACTATGTATGGACATGTTTTGCATTAATTCTATTTTATTCATTCCCTCTCTATCTCTTAAGATTCAGTAATATTTATCAAGTACCGTGAGACAACCAGCAGCCCGAGAAAGATATATTAAATGCAGATTACATATTATATGCATTCCCCAACTTACAGAAGGGTTATGTTCTAAAAGTTTATCTGTGAATAAGCATTTTGGAACTCGTATCACATTTTCCCACTGAAACAATTTTATAAAAGGTAGTTAGGTCAATCAGGCCACCCCACAGAAATCTATAAAGTTCAAACTCACTGGACCTATTATATTTTACTGCAGCGCTGCGGGCTTTTTTTTTTTTTCCAACTAACCACCTTGTATGACTATTTCTTTGATAAATGCAATAGGGATTCTAGGAATACTTCTCCTGTCAGAGGCTCTGTGTATACATACACACACACCCCTTACCTGGGTCTATGTGCCAAAATGTTCCTTAGTTATCAGAGTATGCAGAGTGGAGCAGAGTTTAGATGAGGGGCTCTTGCATTTGAAGGCTATAGGAAGTTGGAGTTCTAGAGCTTACTAAGGGGCAGTAGTCTTGGGAGGTTCTATGGTAACTGTTCCTACTGGGTGTCACAGATATAGGGCAGAGATGGGGTATTATAACTTCCAACAGGTTTATCTTCTAGAAAATCGTTTTTTAAAAAATTAGACACTTCCTAATAATCACTTTTAATATGAATTTTTTAAATGTTTATAGACTCAGAGCAAAATAAATTATAGGTTACTTTTGTGTACTTTAGCTACATCCTAAGCTATAACAATAATCTCTTCTCCCCGACTGGACAGACACAGGCCTCCCTCCACCCACCACAGGGAGAGGATGCCAGCAGGAGGTCCTGGAAACGAGTGTTTAATCTAAGGAGAGGGCTGCCTCTATTTGGGATCAACTTTTCTACCCCACTCAAAGGCAACTAGATTTCTTTGCTTTGAATATTTTTATGCCACAGAATGTTTTCCTGGATACAAGAAAAAGGTGTAAAAAGCCACAGAGAAAAAATGACTTAATTTCATATGTAAACACTTTCTTATATGCCTATTAATTTGATAATTTGAAAGAAAAATACATAGGGATTCAATATTTACATAAAACTACCTATTCTATTATTTAGGCCTAATACCACATACAGTTTCTTTTTTCTTTTAAATTCAGAACTCCATGAACATGCTTCAATTATGCAGTGCTACCATACCATTATAAGATTGTAAATGCATTTTTATAAAGTCCAGGTCCAGAAATATGACACAACTTTCCAGATTCACTATAGAATCATATCAGAAATCAAGAGTTCCAGATTCTTCCCTGTCTCAAACTCAGCCGAGGTTTATTCCACTTGCCTGCATAGGTGTTGGCCTTGTTCAGGAGGTCCGTGCATGCGTGCATATCAGCGAAAGCCCGGATTCCTAAGCAGTTGACAGGGTGAAGCTGAGATTCCAAAAATTCACAGCAAGTCTTCTTCACATCCTGTAACTGTAACAGACCAGCTGCTGGGAGAAGTACCTATAACACACAAGTAAGCATGGTTAGGCAACTGGCTAGAAAAAGTTTCACTGTTCACTGTGTCTATAGAGGGCTTAGGGGTCCAGCCACAGCTCAAGATCTGCATCCAGACCCCAGCATCCCATACAAGAGTAATGTAACAATTATTTGCAAAAAGGGTGATGCCTCCTTCCATTCCCCATAATTTCTATGGAATCTTTCAAAGATCTCTTCTTGGTCACAAGAATATAAGAGATATCAGATCATATTAGATTAATGATTCTTTTCATAAGCAGAAACAAAATGTTCCTTTGAATTTTAAAAACATAAATTATTAGGCTGTTAGGGGGTGCTATGGTTCAGTGAAAATGGTTTTCTTCCCTTAGTTCAAGTAGTCATGAGCTTCAGTGATTTGTGGGGAAGGGGTGAGCACAGAGTAATATATGCCAGAACAAAGCCTCATTCTGTTTTTCCACTGTCTCTGAGTAACACCACAAACTACTTTCCTTAGGGGGACAGAACAATTTAAAACTCAACAGTCTAACTACAATCAAACAGTTTCTCTTAAATGTAATATATGTGCTAAAAAAACCCATAAAGAGTAATTGCCTAATAATAACTTTTTAATTTGTATTTTTATTTCAATAACTCCAAGAGATTTTGTATTAATTAGGTTATTCTTTGGGATTTAACCAGTATCTTCACTAGAAATACTACATCCAACACTACAACTGCTTTTCAAATAGGTCAATAATGGAAACATTCTTCCTTGTAAGTGAATTAGTATGATGCTATGTAAAGGATCATATTTGAAAATCAAATTGGAAAACTTCATAAAAAATTTCAAAAAAAAGTGAATTAGTATGATGCTATGTAAAGGACCATATTTGAAAATCAAATTGGAAAACTTCTTAAAAAAAACTTCATAAAACTTCATAAAAAAGAAGTTTGCAAGTCCTTCTATAAAAGCCAAAGGAAAAAAAAAACTATCAGAATAGTCAATTTAAGAAAAGGTCACATTGGCCTATTAGCGTAAAAAATAAATAAGATCTAAGTTCCTTCAGGAACTGACTTTCATATATGCCAAGCTGCAGCCCAAAGAGAAAAAGAGAAAAGAGATAGTAGTTTGGAATATCCTTTACAATTTTCCTAAATGTATGTAGTAAGTCCCAAATGCGGAAGAGAAAGAGTACATTCGTATCTTTCTGTAACACAAACTACTCTATTTTCTTAAAGGAACCACAGCAGCTTTAACTCTCAGATCTAAAGGCTGTGGGCCCACATGTACACAACCAAATGGTTATGAAGCAAGGACTAAGAGGACAACTCTTTGTGTTTTAGTCCAACTCCACCAACTAATATTAGTTTTCTCTGAAAACAAGGAAACAGTATCTGGTGATAATGTCTTTCCTTCTAAATTTAAGAAAAATAAAGTGTAAATAATTCTGTTTATAGCCGAATCTTTTGTGTAATATATATAGTGTGTTTCATTATGTTATGGGAATGAATCTCCATGGAAGGCTTTAGTTGCTGACAATTTGCAAGTTGGAGTTTTTCTACACTGGTATAATTGTGCTCTGAAGTAACATAAAGTACATTCCAAGATGCTTAACTGTGCAGCCATTTAATTCAGCAAATACATATAGTTAAGTGGTCTTCAGCGTAAGATTCAATCTCTGTGAAATTTGCACAAATATCAATAGTAATGATCACCCACCTAATTAGCATTTTCCCAGAGACAACAAAGTATAATACAGTAGTACTCAAATTCCTTCGTAATACAGAAAGACAGGGATCCTTGAGGGGGAAAGCAGCCAAGCAGAAGCAGGTTCACTCACGCATTGTTGGTGGGTGTGTACACTGGTTCAACCTCCATGAAGAGCAATTTGTCTACTTAATCAAAATTACAAATGCACATATCCTCCAACCCAGCAATTTAACCTACAGATACACTAACATATGCACAAAAGCTCACACACACAAGACATTCATTACAGCATTATTGTGGGTAATAGCAGAAGTTAGAAAAAAGCCTAGATGTCCACCGTAAGGAGACTGGTTAAACACTGGTGATCATCCATTCGATGGAACACTGCAACCACTCAAAAGAACGAAGAAACTATATGAATGGGAAAATTTCCAAGATATATTCTTAAGGGAAAAAAAAAATCAGCAATTGGTTCATACTATGCTGACATACATATACACACCCATATTTATATACACATCCATCTAAAAAAGCAGCTATAGCAGACTTTAAAAAATTTATTTTGCTTCCTTGACTTCACCTTCATCACTACCAAGTCTAGACCTACCCTATCAGGAGACTGAAACTCATAAAACTGTAGAATCCCAGATCTGGAAAGGATATGGCAATTCATGTAGGCCAGAGATATAAAAGTTATTTTAATTGTCGGCCACATGGCTAGAGATTCACATATAATTTTTTATTGATGGCAATGATGGGTCAAGTGGTTCCATGCCTGGCAAACATATATTAAGTACACCTTAAATGTTAGTAACATATGTAAAATGTATTTATTTATATTTTCCTTTTATCAGTAAATACTTCAAAAATGCCTCAGTTTTATGATGTAATTTTACTAGGATTAAACTTCAACAGCTCATAATTATTAAATAATTATATACAGCTTCAAAAACAATTAATAATTGGCGCAGGCTTACTAACATGATGAAAACAGGAAAGCAGCTGGGACCACACCAAATGCCCAGATTACTCTATGTATCAGACAACCAGCTAAAAAGCCAACCAAACAAAACATGCTCAAATTACAGATGAACCATATCCCACAATCAGAACCAAACAGCTGGTGGCCTATGAGCTAGATGCCTTGGGACCAAATCAAATCAAACCTCCTGATTTGTCTGATGAAGAAACCAAATCCCAGAGAGGCCAAAAGATCTGAACAAGTTGCACAGAGCTAGTGATATAAAATTCACCAACTCTTTGGTCTATTGTTCTTTCCACTACCTTGAGCCCCATCTGTAGATGCAGAATGGAAGTGCCTGTCTAATTTCTGAATCTGCAATGTTGCTCTTTTCAGAAGAGTAATGACGAAAATCACTTCAACCGAATTCATGCAGTTGCTTCCGTTTACTGACTAATTACTGTGTCGGGCACTGTCTTAAGCACTTGACAGGCAACAACACCTCATTATCCCCATTAGACACAACGAATGCAGAGGCTGGGAGAAGCTGGTAACTTGCCCAAGGTCACACACCTGGATGGGATAGCTTGAATCTGCTAGGAGAGCGGTATTAACCAAAGTGGGTATAATGCTTTTAGATAGCACAGACGAACATTCTCATGTTAATAGTTGGGAATACATCTTTAAAGTTACTGTCTATTTATTTCAATAAAATAAATTCTTAAGTAAATTTATGCAAAAACTGAGTCATTAAGTACTTAATAATATGAGCACTACAGAATATAGCAAATCATGAAGGTGGCACACAAATTAGTGATTTGGGAGATCAGATTTAGTATCCTAATCTTTCAATATCTGATATCATTCTGGCTTCTGTGGTTTTTACGTATCGCTGAAAAGGAAGATGTGCTTTTTAATCTGTGGCGATCATAATCCCATGGCTTATTTTCTACAAAGTGGATTAACTGTACAGTTAGTAACAAATGTGGGAAACACCTATATTGTGAAGAGGTGGTTTCTTAATGTGCTATTCAGGTCACAAAAATATCTTGGGCATTATAATTAAGAGATCTGAAGAATAAATCTACGTCTCTAAAACTAATTTTCCTGAGCTCTCTAAAGAAGCAGTTGAATAGTGCTGCTTCATATATGAAATGGAAGTATATATATATATATATATATATATATATATATATATATTTTTTTTTTTTTAAAGGATAGCTTCATTACTTTGCCAGGCAAAGGGGAACACAGCAGGCTCCTGCCTCAAAAAACTATGTGTCCCAACAAAGGAGGATTTGATAAGGCATTTTATAACAATACTTCCCAAGGGAGGGGCTGCTGACAAGATTACGGTGTATGCAGGGTCTCAGGTCCTTGGTCTCCTAATCTTTTTTAATTTTTTAATTTAATTTAATTTTTTTTATACAGCAGGTTCTTATTAGTCATCAATTTTATACACATCAGTGTACACATGTCAATGCCAATCACCCAATTCATCACACCACCACCAACATCCCCCCCGCGGCTTTCCCCACTTGGTGTCCATACGTTTGTTCTCTAAATCTGTGTCTCAATTTCTGCCCTGCAAACTGGTTCATCTGTACCATTTTTCTAGGTTCAACATATATGCCTTAATACACGATATTTGTTTTTCCCTTTCTGACTTACTGCACTCTGTATGACAGTCTCTAGATCCATCCACGTCTCTACAAATGAACCAATTTCATTCCTCTTTATGGCTGAGTAATATTCCATTGTATATACGTACCACATCTTCTTTAACCATTCGTCTGTCGATGGGCATTTAGGTTGCTTCCATAACCTGGCTATTGTATATAGTGCTGCAATGAACATTAGGCTGCATGTGCTTTTTGAATTATGGTTTTCTCTGGGTATATGCCCAATAGTGGGATTGCTGGATCATATGGTAATTCTATTTTTAGTTTCTTGAGGAAACTGCATACTGTTCTCTGTAGTGGCTGTATCAATTTACATTCCTACCAACAGTGCAAGAGGGTTCCCTTTTCTCCACACCCTCTCCAGCATTTGTTGTTTGTACATTTTCTGATGATGCCCATTCTAACTGGTGTGAGGTGATACCTCATTGTAGTTTTGCTTTGCATTTCTCTAATAATTAGTGATGTTGAGCAGCTTTTCATGTGCTTCTTGGCCATCTGTATGTCTTCATTGGAGAAATGTCTATTTAGGTTTTCTGCCCGTTTTTGGATTGGGTTGTTTGTTTTTTTAATATTGAGCTGCATGAGCTGTTTATATATTTTGGAGATTAAAACTTTGTCCATTGATTCGTTTCCGAATATTTTCTCCCATTCTCAGGGTTGTCTTTTTGTCTGGTTTATGGTTTGCTTTGCTGTGCGAAAGTTTTGAAGTTTCATTAGGTCCCGTTTGTTTATTTTTGTTTTTATTTCCATTACTTTAGGAGATGGATCAAAAAAGATCTTGCTGTGCTTTACGTCAAAGAGTGTTCTTCCTATGTTTTCCTCTAAGACTTTTATAGTGTCTGGTCTTACATTTAGGTCTCTAATCCATTTTGACTTTATTTTTGCGTTTGGTGTTAGGGAGTGTTCTAATTTCATTCTTTTACATGTAGCTGTCCAGTTTTCCCAGCACCACTTATTGAAGAGACTGTCTTTTCTCCATTGTATATCCTTGCCTCCTTTGTCATAGATGAGTTGACCATAGGTGAGTGGGTTTACCTCTGGGCTTTCTATCCTGTTCCATTGATCTATATCTCTGTTTTTGTGCCAGTACCATATTGTCTTGATTACTGTAGCTTTGTAGTATAGTCTGAAGTCAGGGAGTCTAATTCCTCCAGCTCTGTTTTTTTCCCTCAAGACTGCTTTGGCTATTTGGGGTCTTTTGTGTCTCCATACAAATTTTAAGATTTTTTGTTCTAGTTCTGTAAAAAATGCCATTGGTAATTTGATAGGGATCGCACTGAATCTGTAGATTGCTTTGAGTAGTATAGTCATTTTCACAATATTGATTCTTCCAATCCAAGAACATGGTATATCTCTCCATCTGTTGGTATCATCTTTAATTTCTTTCATCAGTGTCTTATAGTTTTCTGCATACAGGTTTTTTGTCTCCTTAGGTAGGTTTATTCCTAGGTATATTATTCTTTTTGTTGCAATGGTAAGTGGGAGTGTTTCCTTAATTTCTCTTCCAGATTTTTGATCATTAGTGTATAGGAATGCAAGAGATTTCTGGGCATTAACTCTGTATCCTGCAACTTTACCAAATTCATTGATTAGCTCTAGTAGTTTTCTGGTGGCATCTTTAGGATTCTCCATGTATAGTATCATGTCGTCTGCAAACAGTGACAGTTTCACTTCTTCTTTTCCAATTTATATTCCTTTTATTTCTTTATCTTCTCTGACTGCCACGGCTAGGACTTCCAAAACTATGTTGAATAATAGCGGTGAGAGTGGACATCCTTGTCTTGTTCTTGATCTTAGAGGAAATGTTTTCAGTTTTTCACCATTGAGAATAATGTTTGCTGTGGGTCTGTCATACATGACCTTTATTATGTTGAGGTAAGCTCCCTCTATGCCCACTTTCTGGAGAGCTTTTATCATAAATGGGTGTTGAATTTTGTCAAAAGCTTTTTCTGCATCTATGGAGATGATCATATAGTTTTTATTCTTCAATTTCTTAATATGGTATATCACATTGATTGATTTGTGTACACTGAAGAATCCTTGCATCCCTGGGATAAATCCCACTTGATCATGGTGTATGATCCTTTAATGTGTTGTTGGATTCTGTTTGCTAGTATTTTGTTGAGGATACTTGCATCTATATTCATCAGTGATATTGGTCTGTAATTTTCTTTTTTTGTAGTATCTTTATCTGGTTTTGGTATCAGGGTGATGGTGGCCTCATAGAATGAGTTTGGGAGTGTTCCTTCCTCTGCAATTTTTTGGAAGAGTTTGAAAAGGATGGGTGTTAGCTCTTCTCTAAATGTTTGATAGAATTCACCTGTGAAGCCATCTGGTCCTGGACTTTTGTTTGTTGGAAGATTTTTCATCACAGTTTCAATTTCATTACTTGTGATTGGTCTGTTCATATTTTGTTTCTTCCTGGTTCAGTCTTGGAAGGTTATACCTTTCTAAGAATTTGTCCATTTCTTCCAGGCTGTCCATTTTATTGGCATAGAGTTGCTTGTAGTAGTCTCTTAGGATGCTTTGTATTTCTGTGGTGTCTGTTGTAACTTCTCCTTTTCATTTCTACTTTTATTGATTTGAGTCCTCTCCCGCTTTTTCTTGATGAGTCTGGCTAATGGTTTATTAATTTTGTTTATCTTCTCAAAGAACCAGCTTTTAGTTTTATTGATCTTTGCTATTGTTTTCTTTGATTCTATTTCATTTATTTCCGCTCTGATCTTTATGATTTCTTTCCTTCTGCTAACTTTGGGTTTTGTTTGCTCTTCTTTCTCTAGTTCCTTTAGGTGTAAGGTTAGATTTTTTTGTTTGAGATTTTTCTTGTTTCTTGAGGTAGGTTTGTATAGCTATAAACGTCCCTCTTAGAACTGCTTTTGCTGCATCCCATAGGTTTTGGACATTCGTGTTTTCACTGTCATTTGTCCCTAGGTATTTTCTGATTTCGTCTTTGATTTCTTCAGTGATCTCTTGGTTATTTAGTAATGAACTGTTTGACCTCCATGTGTTTGTGTTTTTTACATTTTTTCCCCTGTAATTCACTTTTAATCTCATAGCGTTGTGGTCAGAAAAGATGCTTGATATGATTTCAATTTTCTTAAATTTACTGAGGCTTGATTTGTGACCCAAGATGTGATCTATCCTGGAGGATGTTCCATGCGCACTTGAGAAGAAAGTGTAATCTGCTGTTTTTGGATGGAATGTCCTTATTATAAATATCAATTAAATCTATCTGGTCTATTGTGTCATTTAAAGCTTCTGTTTCCTTATTAATTTTTGCTTTGGATGATCTGTCCATTGGTGTAAGTGAGGTGTTAAAGTCCCCCACTATTATTATGTTACTGTCGATTTCCTCTTTTATAGCTGTTAGCAGTTGCCTTATGTATTGAGGTGCTCCTATGTTGGGTGCATATAGATTTATAATTGTTATATCTTCTTCTTGGATTGATCCCTTGATCATTATGTAGTGTCCTTCCTTTTCTCTTGTAACATTCTTTATTTTAAAGTCTATTTTATCTGATATGAGTATTGCTACTCCAGCTTTCTTTTGATTTCCATTTGCATGGAATATCTTTTTCCATCCCCTCACTTTCAGTCTGTATGTGTCCCTAGGTCTGAAGTGGGTCTCTTGTAGATAGCATATATATGGGTTTTGTTTTTGTATCCATTCAGCAAGCCTGTGTCTTTTGGTTGGAGCATTTAATCCATTCACGTTTAAGGTAATTTTTGATGTGTCTGCTCCTATGACTATTTTCTTAATTGTTTTGGGTTCGTGTTTGTAGGTCCTTTTCTTCTCTTGTGTTTCCCACTTAGAGAAGTTCCTTTAGCATCTGTTGTAGAGCTGGTTTGGTGGTGCTGAATTCTCTTAAGTTTTGCTTGTCTGTAAACCTTTCAGTTTCTCCATCGAATCTGAATGAGATCCTTGCTGGGTAGAGTAATCTTGGTTGTAGGTTCTTCCCTTTCGTCACTTTAAGTATATCTTGCCACTCCCTTCTGGCTTGTAGAGTTTCTGCTGAGAAATCAGCTGTTAACCTTATGGGAGTTCCCTTGTATGTTATTTGTCGTTTTTCCCTTGCTGCTTTCAATAATTTTTCTTTGTCTTTAATTTTTGCCAATTTGATTACTATGTGTCTTGGCCTGTTTCTCCTTGGGTTTATCCTGTATGGGACTCAGTGAGCTTCCTGGACTTAGGTGGCTATTTCCTTTCCCATGTTAGGGAAGTTTTCAACTATAATCTCTTCAAATATTTTATCTGGTCCTTTCTCTCTCTCTTCTCCTTCTGGAACCCTTATAATGCAAATGTTGGTTCGTTAATGTTGTCCGAGAGGTCTCTTAAGCTGTCTTCATTTCTTTTCATTCTTTTTTCTTTATTCTGTTCCGCAGCAGTGAATTCCACCATTCTGTCTTCCAGGTCACTTATCCGTTCCTCTGCCTCAGTTATTCTGCTATTGATTCCTTCTAGTGTAGTTTTCATTTCAGTTATTGTATTGTTCATCTCTGTTTGTTTGTTCTTTAATTCTTCTAGGTCTTTGTTACACATTTCTTATACCTTCTTAATCTTTGCCTCCATTCTTTTTCCGAGGTCCTGCATCATCTTTACTATCATTATTCTGAATTTTTTTTCTGGAAGGTTGCCTATCTCCACTTCATTCAGTCTTTTTTCTAGGGTTTTAACTTGTTCCTTCATCTGGTACATAGCCCTTTGCCTTTTCATCTTGTCTATCTTTCTGTGAATCTGGTTTTTGTTCCACAGGCTGCAGGATTGTAGTTCTTCTTGCTTCTGCTGTCTGCCCTCTGGTGGATGAGGCTATCTAAGAGGTTTGTGCAAGTTTCCTGAAGGGAGGGACTGGTGGTGGGTAGAGCTGACTGCTGCTCTGGTGGGCAGAGCTCAGTAAACTTTAATCCGCTTGACTGCTGATGGGTGTGGCTGGGTTCCCTCCTTGTTGGTTGTTTGGCCTGAGGCAACCCAACACTGGAGCCTACCTGGGTTCTTTGGTGAGGTTAATGGCAGACTCTGGGAGGGCTCACGCCAAGGAGTACTTCCCAGAAGTTCTGCTGACAGTGTCCTTGTCCCCACGGTGAGCCACAGTCAACCCCCGCCTCTGCAGGAGAGCCTCCAACACTAGCAGGTAGGTCTGGTTCAGTCTCCCCTGGGGTCACTGCTCCTTCCCCTGGGTCCTGATGCGCACACTACTTTGTGTGTGCCCTCCAAGAGTGGAGTCTCTGTTTCCCCCAGTCCTGTCAAAGTCCTGCAATCAAATCCCACTAGCCTTCAAAGTCTGATTCTCTAGGAATTTCTCCTCCCGTTGCCGGACCCCCAGGTTGGGAAGCCTGACGTGGGGCTCAGAAGCTTCACTCCAGTGGGTAGACTTCTGTGGTATAAGTGTTCTCCAGTCTGTGAGTCACACACCCAACAGTTATGGGATTTGATTTTACTGTGATTGCGCCACTCCTACCGTCTTATTGTGGTTTCTCCTTTGTCTTTGGATGTGGGGTATCTTTTTTGGTGAGTTCCAGTGTCTTCCTGTCGGTGACTGTCCAGCAGCTAGTTGTGATTCTGGTGTTCTCACAAGAGGGAGTGAGAGCACGTCCTTCTACTCCGCCATCTTGGTTCAGGTCGAAATGGAAGCATATTGATACAATAAACCTTCATAGCCACAAAGCACTGTGATCTAATGGAAAATTTCCATTTGTTTCCTTTTCAATATGCTTCACTAGTATTAACTCTGAGATTGATTTTAAAAATCCTAAGGCGCTCTAAGATCCTGAAGTGTATTTCAAAATGTCAAAGAAAAAGCAATTATATTGACAATATAGTCTGAATGTTAATGATATATTCTAAGAATCTAAAAGTGATTAATTTCCATACAGTGTATATATTGAGAGAGGACCACATTCCAAAAGCTAAAACATCTCTCTTGGGTATGCCAAGCCCTAAGAAAAAATGTAAAGTAGGCAGTTTGTCTTGGGGCTGGCCCTCACCACTCCTTCCTACAGACTCCTCCTACGTTTCCCCCTGAGTTCTATTCCATCAACCCTGATGCTCTCCACTCAGACCCTGGTGCTCTCACCAGGGTCTCAGTTCCTGCAGGTCACTACTAACAGCATCGCTCCATTTCATTTGCTTTATAACACTCAGCAATGTCAGAATCAATCTTTACGTATCTGCTCCCACATTGACTCTCTCTATCCCTGCAAAAGAACATATACTCTGAGACAGCAGTCACATCTGTTCTACCCTCTGTTGTATCCTCAGGTAGCAGCAGAATATATAGGTGCTTAATAAATAAATCAACCTGAAAGTAAATTAATTTGTTACTCTGGTGGGTATTTGTATTTTGAGATACAATTTTGGATGTCTTTTGACCCAGAAATACTATTCTAAAATGTATATGGGACACTTGTGTCCTACTGCAAATCCTCTCAGTCCCACCTCTTGTTCAAGCTACCACTGCAACAACCAAGTGCAAGTAGGACTTGATCACCTTTGTGAAGATGTAACTTAACAGTGCCTCACCCCAACCCCTACCATACCTGTCTTTGGCTGCCTACTGGGGGGGGGGGCACTTAGGGACCCACACCTGCACAACCTGGAAGCACAGGGGAAACAATGCTTGTGGGACCACCTTGGACCAGTGGAGAATGGTTCAAAGGAAGATGACAGATAAATGCTTCCCCGTTTTCTTCCCCAAGCAGATATCTCTGAGACACATTTCATAAGGCTCCTCAAAACGTCCTGGTGAAAATAAACATGTCACATTTATATCTATACCACATTTTGAAATGGTTTTCCCTCCTTTTCAATTCAAATCCCCATTTACTCACTGTCACTCTCTTGGATCACTTTCTAAATAAACTAACTGCCCAAAAGCTTTGCTTTCGGGGGAACCCCAGTCTATTATACTACACATGGAACAAACTGTGAATGTGGATATATTTAGTTATAATATTAATTACAGTGCTGTTTATAATATTGAAAATTGAAAAGAACTTACATGTCCAATAACAATGGGTAGATTATGCAAATTCTATATTATCAATAAAATTGAATACTTTGTAAGCACAGATGTCCCTCGGTTTCCACTGGGGACTGGTTTCAGGACCCTCCAAGGATACCAAAATCCACAGATGCTCAAGTCCCTTACATAAAATGGTGTAGTATTTGCGTATAACCTACACATATCCTCCTATATACTTCAAATCATCTATAGATTAATTATAATACCTAATACAATGTAAATGTTATGTAAATAGCTGTAAATACAATTTAAATGCTATGTGAATAGTTACCAGCACACAGCTTTTTGGAACTTCCTGGAATTTTTTTATTTTAATATTTTTAACCTCTGGTTGGTTGAATCCGCACATGTGGAACCTGAAGATATGGAGGGCCCACTGAATTAAAAGAGATATAGTAGATAAATAGTTAATGACTAGGAAGAATGTTCCTAATATATTTAGTATAAAAAGCTAATTTCTAAACAGTCCCCTTTTTTGTAAGCACACATACACATAAACACAGAGACAGTACTAGAGGAATATTCCACAATTGTTAATGGGGATGTTCTCTCTGGTTAACAGTGGTATGGAGGCTTTCTATTTTCTTCTTTTTATTTGTATTTTCTAAATTTTCAATCATGAATATGCACCATTTAAATGGTCACATATTATTCTAAAGAAAGTCAGGGAGAAGCAAGTAAAGAAATGCCTTTCTGGACCTCTAGAATTCTAGCCAATACAGCAATGGTAAGTGAGCTGTTTATTTAGTGACTATCACCCACCATTCACCATAAACTGCCTCAGTTTGGCCTGTCCTCTGAGTACCATGAAGCTGAAAGGCCTTTGGTCATAAAGCTAATGTTCTGTAGAACAGTAAGAGGTTCTACACATTCCTCTTCTTGTTCATGTGAATAGCAATCTCTTTAAGTGCTCGGAGAAACATGAAGTAAAAGAACATGCCAGCTGATTAAATAAACTTAACTCCATATGCTATCATTTTGTTAAACAGAAAAAAAATTTTCCATCTAGATATGTTGATTTCCAACATATGGAGATACATAAAGCCTAAACATTTTATACTGTGGAGATGTTTTCTGCAATGAACAAAGAAGTTGGGGGAAAGCTACCACTGACTCCTGAAGACAAGTAGAACACTTGGCACGGAAGACACCCGAGCCAAACAATGAGCACCCATATGACACTCTTACACCAGCTGCACATTTTAAAGTAAGAAGCTTTCATCCTACTTCACGTTGTCTGACAAGCCAAATTACATATAAGATGTTTCACTTAGACAAGTACACTCCTTCTGCTTGGCTATTAGGATCTGTAGCTTATTTTCAGCTTGGGTACTTACTCCATAGGGGGAAATAATTTATGTAGTAAATCTTTTAAATCCTAAGCCATTAGCAGGGTGTTTATTAGAAGATACTACCATGGCGTCTGATTATTCCATAGATGTAAGATTTCCAGATGTCTAGGAAAACATGCAAACACGATGCTCACAGCTCAGTCCCTATTAACGTTACAGTCAGTGTACTGCTAAAAAGCAAATTTTTATTAATTTCCCAGCCATCTTATATCAGAAGCACCTGTTTATTTAAAGTGGCAGGGCCTTGTGTGCCAGGAATGACGTGAAAACATGTAAACAGCTGTCTGAAGGGCAAGAGCAGAGGGTAGAAATTATCCCCAAAGTTAAAGAAGCTATATGTTGTTAGACTAAAAAAGCCTCATTATGAAATATAACCTATAACTTTCATTAGCATATGTTTTCTAAAATCTGCATTTAGTCCCCAATTTATAAATAAGTCATGTTCCACAAGTTTATTTTTTCAACTGGCTACATGACACTCATTGCACATTTACTCATAGAAACAGTATTAAAAATAGTTATAAACCACAATAGCAATGAACATATTACTACTTGACTGCTATGACCTCAGGGGGCAGTGGGTGCAGAGAAGGAAGAAGAAAGTTTCCTTCC
The DNA here is from genome assembly GCF_949987535.1 of Balaenoptera acutorostrata. Taxonomy (NCBI): domain Eukaryota; kingdom Metazoa; phylum Chordata; class Mammalia; order Artiodactyla; family Balaenopteridae; genus Balaenoptera; species Balaenoptera acutorostrata. The sequence goes on from NC_080068.1 coordinate 39,477,734, forward strand.
TCTTTCTGGGATGTAGGCCTGGCCGGGGACAGAGTTTTGAAATAGGAAGTGTTTGTCGTTGGCATCCCGCCACCTCATTTGCACTTCTACATCTCAAAGCCCTAAAGCTGGGCCACAGGCAGCCAGTTCTCTGTGCTGTGTACCCAGCTATGATTCTCCACCCAGATCTGCCTTTCCTGCTAAGTGTTTCATCCTCTAAATACACCTATCTCACCTCCCCCTCTGAACACCCTCCCCCCCCCACCCAAGATCCATCCCTTGGGATACCTACTGCCAGCAGGGTCAAAAGGAAAGCCATCTTATTATTAATTCATATTAAAAGTTAATAACACATCACCTTCCAGGACAAATTCCTTCCAGAGGTATTTAAAGTTTTAAAAGAGGCTGACTCTTAAGCAGAACACGTCTGTAATTGATGTGATTTCCAATGATATAATAAATGAAGGAGAAAGGCAAAGGTAGCACTGAAAGAAGAAATATGGGGGCAATATGGCTTTCAGGCAGGATGAAAGCCCCCTCTCCTATATTACCCTTTTTACAGCTGCTTCTTCCATTATTTTTAACCCAAGTTTTCTCTAAAGTCTCCAACTTAGTCAACAGTGGCTCAAATGTACAATGAAGACAGCACCTACCTTGCAGAGTTGTTGAAAAAATTTAAAAGGTTGGTCAACCATTCAACACAGTGCCTGGCACATGACCAGAGTAGCACATTAGCGCTAATTCAAGGCTTTTGTTCTTAGTTTGAACATTCAATCCCATTACAATGAAATGCCACGATTTCCTTTCTCCCTCACAAGATGACGTTCTATGCCAGATCATTCACAATAAGCATAAGGTTGCTTTCTTTTTGCATCAAATATTCTAAAAGTAAAAGATATAATCAGGGACAATTTGGAAAAGAACAAACACAACATACAAAAATAGAAAATATATTTGATACCTCACTAATTATCAAATAAATATAAATTAAAATAAGAGCATTTTATGACTACTGATTAAAAAAATTAACATCAAACATTCAGGTCAAGGTACAGTAGGCCTTGGCCCCTAGCACATTTTTGCTGTCGCTGTAAACTAGTCAGCTCTCTTAGAAAGGAAATAGGCAACATTCATAAAGAGCTACCAAAAAATATAAAAGTTTAAAGCCTTTGACCCTGAAAGTATGTTCTGGGAATGTACCTCGAGAAAATAGTTCAAAAAAATGAAACAGGCTACATCCATGAATTCTACTTTAGCATTACTTATAAGAGTAGGGAAAAAAACAGAAACAACTGAAGATTGAACAGTATGACAACTAAATTATGTTACACTCACATAATGAAATATTATAATCAATGACAATGAAAACTAATAATGGTTGAAAAAACTACTATTTCTAAAATGTTTGCAATAAGATACAATCATATAAAATTAAGTGAATACACAGCTTTAACCTATAATCATACTAGAAAAAGTTTAATGGAGATCAATCACGTTCCTTTGATCTCAAGGAACTTGATTAGTAAGACAATGTTGAACAAACAAAACACCTGAACATTCCCACAGGTTTCATTTTTCCTAACACATAGTGGACATAAGTAAAGAAAGTGGTCCATGGATCCTTCAATGACAGCTCGCCTCCTTGCCCTTGCATCCATCAGTTCCATAGCTGGAAGCTTTAGGTCTGAATCTAATCTTATCTCTAAGCAGAGAGAACATCGGGGCTCTAATTAAGCAGCTCAACCCAGTGGGCACTAATTTATCCCCACACTGATGTGGCCCTGGGCCCTGTGATGCTCTGCTCCCCAGACCCAGTTCCAGCCCACATGCCCCCCTAACTAGGTCCCTTCTCCCAGTGGACCCTACTTTACTGTGTACTGACCACTTCTCCGAGAAACCAAAATCGTGCCCCTGAGTCCCTGCCCAGAAAATACAAATGTCTGTTCCCAGGTCCCCTTCCTCCTGTCCTGCCAGGACCTCCTGCCTGGCTCAGCCTCTATTCATCAAACAGGGCCAACCTATCCTATGGGTATTCCCTCACTATTCATTTGACAAACGTTTATTCAGCTTCTAATTAATACCAACCACTAGTCTAGGTTCTGGGGATTTGGGAGTGAACAAAATGAACAAATATACCAGTCATCCTAGAGCCTGGATTCTAAAAGGTAGTGCTTACATTTGGTAGGGGCATGTGGAGTTTCCATCATCTGAGTGCTCCTGCCCTTCACAGTGGTCTCTGGATCACAAAGTCTGAAGTTCACAGGCATGAGAGTACTCAGGAGCTGTAGATATTAATCCCCAATCTGTCACTGAGTTCCTGTAAAGCCTCAGGGGCAGAATGGAGTTAGTGTGTAAAGAATGGAGAATGGAAACTCTACCACAAGCTCTAGAGTTAGAGAGCTCTGGCCTTGAAGGCTGGATAAGCTCCATACTCACTGTATCACCATAGTCACTTAGCCCCTCAGAGCTAGAATTCTCTGATTTGTAAAAAAAAAAAAAATAATAACCCTCTGTCCAGGATGTTACAAAGACTAAATGAGGTCAGCATTTAGCAAAGTAACTGAAACACAGAAGGCAGGTAGTCCCTTCTTCTAACAAGAATATTTTATTCTATTTCTCCTATCATTAATAAGAATTAATCCATTTTAATCTCCTCTCCTTTAGTCTCTCCTCTCTATAATCACTACAAATCAAAAAACATGACTGCTGGTCTCTCGACAAACTAAACATACAGTTTACTTCTATAGGTCAAAATTCCCTTCTGTATCTCCATCAGATCCTCTAAGATTCTTCCTTTTCACAACCTCAGAATTTCACAAATAACTACCTTCATAACCAGAATTTAAGCTGGTTAGATCCAGGTTGTGAGGTTAAGGGATTGACCCACTGTCTAAAGAAGAAAACAGAGACTGACAAGTGCCATCAGTGGGCCTCAAAAATATATATATTTTTTAATTAAAATAAAAACAGGCAAGTTTAAGGCCAAGATTATCAGTTAACTCAAAGAACAGAAGTAAGATATACATCTCTTAATACAGGGGACTAAGGACACCTCTGACTTTTCAAAGGTGTTGCATGGATATATTTACAACTATGGATGATAATCACCAAATTAACTGCCAAATATAATTGTCAAAATAGTTCATATTCATTATCTCCCTTTTGTGTCAGTCATCTGGTCTAAGCACAAATAGGATTGGATTAAACTTTCATTCAAACATGTCTGAAAACCAGAAATTGTTTAAATGAAGGAAAAAAGAAAATTCCTAATATGATCAATTTGAGAGATCCTTTACCAAGGGTTCATTATTCTTCCACCAACAAATATTTCTGCCTTGTTCCAAAATCTGTAATGTTGATAAAAATGGGAGAGTCTTTATCCAACCATCATTGTTCAGTAGGTATCATAGAATAGTTAATGGGGAACAACTTTACATGCGTAATAGAATGAGTAAGGCCTTAAGCAAGATCTCTATTTTAAAGAAAAAAATTGGGTCATGTGAGGGCACAGTATGACTCAGTTACATCCTACACCCTCCTCTTCCTCTCTTTCTCTTTCTGTCCTCTCCCTCCTCTCGCCCTTTTTGTCCATGCCTATTCCTTTTCCATCTTCTTTCTAAATTGCTTTATATTATTCAGAGGACCCCACAGATTACCAAATTTATTTCAATGGGATTTTTTCAAGGCTGAAGAGACTGCTAATAATTTTTAAAGATTTTTTTTGTTTTTTTTTGTAAATATAACGCTAAATCAAAACAGACATATACGCATGTGCATATGTGCACACTCTCTCTCTCTCATACACACAAACACACACACATGTCATACACCCTTACTCCTTAGACAAATAGCTCTTTTCAGGTACATGTTATTTTTCATCAGAAATTATTCTGTATTCTCTCCTCTCAACCTTGTCTGCAATCAATATTCATACATCATCTCTCAACTTCGTTTCTCAAAGCCTAGACTTAACATAAAAAAGAGATTGTAAGATAAAATCAAATTATCGCTGGAGAATGAAAAGTGAGAAAATACATGATAAGAAAACACATGTTAAGCAAAACAAAGAAAAAGAAAAAAAATAAAATCATATTTAATAGGCAATTAAATAAGTTCATCCATCTTAATAACAGCCTCTACCTGACCCCCAACTAGAGCTTAATTATAGTGTGTTATTGTTAATGTCTCTTATCAAAGTGCTTTAAGTTTTCTTCATAACAGTCAAAAACTTTAGACATATGTTCTTCAACATGGTAAATTGCAGTAAATCCACACAAAGGAGTACTCAGCATATTTATAAAGAAGAACTACTGGAACATGTGATAACATACGTGAATCTCACAAATGTTATGTTGTGCCAAAAAAGTCAGCCTCAGAAGAATACATTCGGTGTGGTTCTATTTATATGAAGTTCAAGAGGCAAAACTAATATACTACAATAGAGATCATATCACCCTCGAGTTAGGGTGAGGGATTTACAGGGAAGGGGCTTGAAGTTATAAATGTTCAATATCTTGATTTGGGTGGGGTTAACAGGTGTATGCACTTGTTAACACTTAGCAAACTGAACAGTTAAAATCTATAGAATGTAAACTACAGCCCACCAGGTGGGGGGAAACGATTGCTTTAAGCCAACACTGAGATTAACCAGAGGTCAGTGGAAGGCCTTTATAAATTATGAAACAAAATTTTTAATGGAAAATAATAATCCTATCTGATAGAATCCTAAATAAGAAAATGACCCCCCCAAAAAAATCAAACGTACTTACATGACCAAATTTCTACACTTGTCATCATAAAGTTAATTTAAAACAGCAGCTTCTGAAAACATGTTAGTGATACAGCTATACTTTCACAAAGTAAAGTTATCATAAATTATATGTCCTCGGGAAAGGCACAAGTACACTTAAACCAGATGATCAGGGCTTCCCTGGTGGCGCAGTGGTTAAGAATCCGCCTGCATTGGCAGGGGAAACGGGTTTGATCTCTGGTCCGGGAAGATCCCACATGCTGTGGAGCAACTAAGCCCGTGTGCCACAACTACTGAGCCCGCGCATCTAGAGCCCGTGCTCCACAACAAGAGAAGCCACTGCAATGAGAAGCCCGCGCGCTGCAAGGAAGAGTAGCCCCCACTGGCCGCAACTAGAGAAAGCCCTCGCGCAGCAACAAAGACCCAATGCAGCCAAAAATAAATAAATAAATAATTAAAAACAAAAACAAAAAAAACCCAGATGATCAGAAGTGCATTAATTTTACTAACCTGACAATGGGATTAATACATCAAGGTTCAAAAGGTAATAATTTTTAAAAACTGTATGTCAATAATGCTAGGGCTTATAAAACCTTTGGCTTATCTCAAACCACATACACCAGAATCACAGATAAATTAACAGCTCTAGACTCTAATCACCTAAACTGGTTTGGAGAGACAGAACCTTAACGCTGGCCACATGCCAGATGCAAACGTGCTATCTCCCACGCAGGCTCCATACCTAAACATGAGGCAAAGATCAAGAAAAAAAATCCACCTGATAAGGATTTATTTCGAATTTTTCTCATCCTTGCACAAATTATTCAATGTTGCTTTATAAGATGGTAAGTCATAATCAGGATAGAGTCATTTTTTGTTCATCAAGATAAATACCTTTTATATACCACATGCAGCGCCTTAAAACATGAACTCCAAAATGACTCAACCATCTGGACATCTTCAAAGATTATGTATTTTAATGATATGAAGTTACAGCAAATAACATAATTACTAATGTTTCTGGAGTAACTAGCTTTTCTCCAAACAAGAACTTAAAAAACCACTTCAAGTGTGATGTCCATCTAGTTCTATAGGATATTCTTATAATAAAGCTACTAGATTTTCTCAAACTAGCTGACCTCAATGGCTTCTTCCATATTAAATTTTAAATAAGTTCTTCATCTGTTCTATACTCTTAACTTATATAGAGTAAAACATAACTTAACTGGCATGATTAAAAATGGATGTTCTCATTGGTCAAATATTTTGATTAAAATTATGAGGCTTACCGAGTTCTAACTTAAAACATAATAAAATACAATTAAGATCAAAACTCAATTGTAAATAATTTAAAATTTTACAGTAATTATTAATGTAAAAGAAAGTCATCATTTTTGCCTCTGGATAATAACAATAAACTAAAATTATCACTACTCTGGTAAAGTGATAAAATACTAAGTTAACAGATCTCCAGGTATTAGAATGTCAGATAAATTCACTCCCATGATAGGATTTTCATTGCTATACCATAAACAACCACTAATCCTAAAGGTTTGATTCAAGGCATTTTTATTCTTTTTTAAGTTTTAACAAGTGTTTTCCAAGCACATCCTCTGCAGAACCCTTTTAGACACAAAGGACTTACGATCTACCTCATAAGAGAAACAGAACTCAAGTGGAAAAACAGTAAGCTTTCTGTAGACTTTGCTATGAGAAATATCTGCAGCCACCACAGTCAAACCAATGGAAAAGGCTGTTATAAATCGAAGATATAAAACAGTACTGCCATCACTCCAGAGTGCTGTCTCCACACTAATCCAAATACACAAGACTTGTTGGGTGGAGAGAAATCAATAGCAAATTAAGAATCTTTTTTTTTTTTTTTTGGTGACAAATAATACATCCTGGTTTAAAGACTGAGAATATAAAGAGTAAGGGAAAGAGTACATGAGCACTTTTTATCCAGCGATCCCAAACAATCTCAAATGAGTTCTTCTTCCTCATGGCCTCAAGTCTTTTTACTGCTGTTCCATTTTCTGGCTAACGTTCATAGAGCACTTCAATATTTTTAGAAGCTTTAACTAGTATATTTTACAGCATTTCTACGAGGTGTCAAAGCATCATTAGCCTCATTTAATAGCTGTAAAACAGACAGAAAGGTTAATGTCTTACTCAAGGCCATTAGTGAAGTCAATAGTAAGTTCAAGATTTGAGCTTTGAATTCTAATAGGACAACTAGCCAGAGTCCACTGGCCCATGAAGTTTCTAGCAGACAGCCAATCTAAGGGCTCCTTATTATGTTCTGAGTTGTTCAACAATAATTTAAATATGCAGTATTATATACTCACTTAAATAATTTTATGCTAAGATGCCACTGTAAAAATTTGTAAAACTATTCAGTAGATGTTTTGTTCACCTTGAAGATGAGCCTTCCTTCTACTGAACTCCTTTGGTACTTGGGCAACTTCTAAATGTGTGGCTGAGAATGGAGAATGGTCATTCAATCAGGATAACTAAAGGGCAGATCTAGAACATGACTATAACCAAGCTTAAACCATAATCAAGTGTACAGTTATAGTCTCTGTCAGAAAAAATTATTTTTAACATAAGGTGCAAAATGGTCCATGTTATTCAATTTCCATATGGAGACAGATGAGAGTTCAAAAATACTACAGCCCTCTACCCTCTGGTTGGAATTCTGGCCTCAATAAGCACTGTGGCTGGTACAGTTTGTCACATGCTCAAGTGATTGAGGGTAGAAAAAACAACTACTGAATATCAAATGTTCAGAAATGGGTTATCTGAAGAGCAGTTATTTGTCAGAGTTTTTCTGGATACCACACAGCGTGGAGAGACACTGGATTTGATGGCACTCAATCAATATTCTCGTCACTAGAAATGTGTGTTTGATAGTTCATTAGAGCCCTCTCTTATCCATTTGAAGCAAACCCCCTTCTCTGTGACTCCACACTAACCACACAATCCTCTGATTACTAATTATATCACTTAGATACCTAGATCCTAAGAATGATGCACACTGGCTAATGTACACATATAGACAGTCACTAGAAACACCCAATTACATGTAAAGTAATAGGCTGTAAAGGTTCTCAGGACAGAGGCCTTGTCTGTCTTGCTTGATATTGCATCGCCAACAGCTGGAACACTGTCTGGCACAAAATGGATGCTCCATAAATTTTTAATGAACTATTATTGAAAATTGGAATTTATCAGGATCAATACTGGCAGTGGAAAAACAGGCAAGCTCAATAGCTTAGAAGTATGAAAGGGAAAGAGCAAGCCATGTATAAAAAGCAGTAAAATCGTTATTAATCCTTACGTGAACTAGCCTGGTCTAGCTGCAGACTTTAAAAGCCTTAAATCTTCAAGTTAAGTCCAATTCAGTCCTAAACTAATCCTGACCAAGACTGCAAAGTTTATTAGGAGCCTAATCAATGATTATGGTCTGTCATTAATCCTGCTGCGCTAAATGTGGTGTGCTCCCCCAAAGCACCCCCGTGCTTACCAAGCCACAATGTGAACCCTAAACCCCCACAGAACTGAGCATGACCCCAGATTCTGGGTTTGCTGTCCGTTCCCTAACAGACGCCACAATCCCAAACTTACTTAGCTCTGGTCATTACAACTGCCTAGCCCTTACCAAGTCTCTTTCCAGACAAGCCAGAACACAGGAGCTGTACGCTCGGATCACTGTTCACTCAGGGGAGCTCTTCCTGAATCAAAGACATTGTCATCAGCCTAACAGTAGGCACCACCACAAGACCCTGCTGCCATGCATCCTGAAGCACCTCATTCATACCTGAATTTGTCACTCATCCTTGAACATTTTAATTTGGAATGCATGCCACCCTCAATTTAAAAAATATTTATTGAGTGCTTGCCACCTGCCCTGCCCCAAATTACGCCCGTATTCCTAGCCCCATTTATTTCTGGCTCAAGCCTCAATCCCAACCGGGCTCTTAATGAAGTCCCAGCATGTCTCACCTCTATATAAACCAGTTATCTAATCACAGTGTTCCACAAGGTCTTATATAAGAAAAAACAGAATCATCCCCCTTTTTCAGACAAGAAAATCAGGCTCAGAGAGGTTAAGGAATAAGGACAAGGTCACACGGCATTTAAATAGCAAAGCCAAGATTCAAATTCAGTTTAAGTCTATACTCTATCCATTACGTTTTGTTCCTTGTTCATTTTTTGTAGCATCAGGACCATCATCAGCATAGGCCCGACTACTCAGCAAATATTCCGTCAATGTCTGTTTAACTCATAGGGTGTCTTCAATGTCCATTTTTAAAATAAATAGCCATCAACAGGAATCTCATTTCAATGTTTATTTACACAATGCAGAAATACAGCAAAAGCACCTTTTACCAACCTCCCCGTTTAACCTACTGGCCTGACTAACCAACTCTCCCACCCCCTCTGTACACTCCAACAGGCTTGCACACTTCTACCGCTCCTCTCCAGCTGAGATGCAACTTACCAACTCATGCATGTTAGGTTTGCTCCCAATTTGTTTGGAACACTTGCACTTGTTACTGAAATTATATAACTTGAATAAATTTATGTAATCCAATGACATGTGCATGTAAAAACAGAGCTTTTCTAAGAAAACTAACTTGATTGCTTTAGAATGATTTGATCAATGTGTTACCACAAAAAAATTTCTCAATCAAATTAGACGTGTGAGGAATGTCAGAGAAAGTGTATAGTCCGAAGATGACTTTGCATTGAGATTTCTTTTCAAGTGTCTGAGCTCTCGCCGCACTTTAAAAGCACTGGGTAGTTAGAGCTGATGTATCAGTGTGGTGTGGTATGTGCAAGAACAAGCATGTGGCTCTCCAAGCAGCGGGCCATACTTAGTTTTACAACGAAAGACTAGCATACAATTGTACAGTTACATGTTTGGGGTTAAAATAAAATATTTAGGGTATACAAGTACTCTGTTTTAACAGTTTCTCCCCTTCAGCCTTTTTTTGATTAAGTGGTCAACCATATCAACAGGACTCCTACCATGGAAGCCCTTCCTACGATGCCCTCCTTTCAGGAGCCCTCAGGGGTAGAAGGCTCCACAATGACACACTGCTGTCACTTATGGTCCCATCTCAAACAACAAACGTCCTGCCCTACACCACCAAGGAAATGGACACACGACCTTCAATTTTCTACTGTACTGAGGTTGTGTTAAACACTCTAGTATGTTTATTACCAATAATTAATTTTAACTATCTCTTGAAAAACTCTTGTTTAAATTCTGTTCCTTTTTTGAACGAAAGTGAGTTATCTGTAATGAGGTGGATGGAGCCAGAGTCTGTCATACAGAGTGAAGTAAGTCAGAAAGAGAAAAACAAATGCCGTATGCTAACACACGTATATGGAATCTAAAAAATGGTACTGATGAACCTAGTGGCAGAGTAGGAAAAAGGGGCAGACGTAGAGAATGGACTTGAGGACACATGGTGGGTAGGGGAAGCTGGGATGAAGTGACAGAGTAGCACTGGCATATATACACTACCAAATGTAAAACAGATAGCTAGTGGGAAGCTGCTGCATAGCACAGGGAGATCAGCTCAATGCTTTGTGATGACCTAGAGGGGTGGGACAGGGAAGATGGGAGGGAGGCTCAAGAGGGAGGGGATATGGGGATATATGTATACATATAGCTGATTCACTTTGTTGTACAGCAGAAACTAACTCTACACTGTAAAGCAATTATACTCCAACAAAGATATTAAAAAATAAATAATAAATAAACTCTGCTCTTTTTTTAAAGAGATGAGATTTTCTATCTCAAATAATTCCAGTTTATGCAACATAAAAGTTTAAACAGTTCATGAACTGTTTAAAACCCATCCATTCAAGATTATCAGATGCTTCTTCAATTCTGAGATGATAAAAGTTCTAACATAGACAGAACCTATAGATGAACACTTATAATATTAATTTGGGAATAAGATCATTTACTTACATTGGCACTGTCTATTAATAGCCTTACCTTAGTTTTTCACATTTACATCAGGTGAAAAACTCTTGTCTACTTTTAGCAAGCCAAAACAAATGCCCAAAAGCTGAGAAGTAAAAACATATGTAACAAAACCACAAATTTAGCAATAAAGTAAATGTTTTTAAAAATTCAAGATCCTTTAGGATTCTCCAAAATGTTCATCAACACATCAAATGAAGAATAATAAACCTTCAATAATTTTGGGGATACTGAAAAATTTTTTTCAGTTATAAATGTACCTTTATTTTTGAATATACAAACTCTCTTTTTCAATAACACTAGTAGTTAATGACAACTTAATAGTTGCTGTGTGATGCTGAACTAATTATTTAACCTTCCTGAGCTTCCTCATTTGCAAAATAGAGTAATACCTACCTAATACGCTGGTGAATATCAACTAAGACATATGTAAAATGCCTAGCACACAGCTGAAGATAAACCCATGTGAAAACCCTTCATATACACACACACAAACACACACACAAAGTCAAGTATTCTTAATGGGGAAGGTGGGAGGAGACAAAGTACATGCATTCTCTGAACATGTATGTGAAACTTCATGCATATATACTTTAGTGCCCTTTACTTGGGAAAGAGCTCAGTTTTTCATTAGCTTCTCAAAGGAGTCCATGACCCCAAAAAAGTTTACCTCCTTTTATAGTAGGCTTTGGCTTTATTTTCTCTGGTCCCATATATATATAAAGTTTATAAAATTTGATTGGATACTTTAAACACAAGTAATTTAAATTATTCAACAGCAACAACAGCAAAAAAATTCAATTAAAAGTGTGGTCATGGTAAAATATGTATTCTCCTTTTATTTCTCTTTAAAAAAAAAAAACAAATTCATTTGGCTCAAATTATTCCCCAACCTTACCATAATTAAAAGCAACCATCCAAACTCAAAATCAAAGTTTGAAAACCTAAACAAAAAAACAGCAATAACAAAAGAAAAAAATAATCAGGAAACCCTAAACAGCCAGAATTAAAACCCTATTACTTATATAATAAAATGACAATTGTCCCTTCTTTAGAGTTAATCTTTCAAACTACTTCATTCCTTCATTTTGACTCAAAGTTAACAACATTCACTTCAAACAGTTATTATATATATTTTAAATCTGTGTAATAAGGAGACTGCGTAGTATCGCAGAAGGGACCCTTAACTAGGAATCAGGGAAACCAGGGTTATGGTCCTGTCCTGTCACCAACTGACTCTAAGACAGCTGGACCTCAGCATTCTATGGCACTATGCTTCTACATAAAAACATGCAGTCCCAAAGTAGAAGACTAAGATACCTGCTATCCTAAGACTATACTTTATTACTAAAACAGAAATGTACAAAAGGGAGGTTACCTGACAAGAGATTTGATTCTAGGTCTAATGAGAAAATATACCGACAACAATAAACCTTTGAATTACAGAAAGTTCCGTCCCCACTGTCAGCACTCTCACAGCAGATATACTCAGAGCAGAGCTTCTAGTTGGGGCCATTTAAAACTTTAGCTTCACATTAATAAAAATAACTGATACCTCCCCAGAACTGCTCGTTTCCTTAAGGTGAACAGCACTTAGAAGAAAGATTTAACAAACAGACAGACAAAAATATACAAAATAGAGGAAAGAGCAGTTTAGTGTGTCTTGATAGGTAAGCCCTTACTCTGTATTTCAATAAAAAATACTTGTTATGGGGCTTCCCTGGTGGCACAGTGGTTAAGAATCCACCTGCCAATGCAGGGGACACGGGTTCGAGCCCTGGTCCAGGAAGATCCCACATGCCGCGGAGCAACTAAGCCCATGTGCCACAACTACTGAGCCTGCGCTCTAGAACCCACGAGCCACAACTACTGAGCCCACGTGCCACAACTACTGAAGCTCGTTTGCCTAAAAGCTCGAGCTCCACAACAAGACAAGCCACCGCAATGAGAAGCCCGCACACCACAACAAAGAGTAGCCCCTGCTTGCCGCAACTAGAGAAAGCCTACGTGCAGCAATGAAGACCCAATGCAGCCAAAAATAAATAAATAAAATAAATTTTAAAAATAATAATAATAGAAAGAATTTAAAAAAAATACTTGTTAGGGAGAAGGTAGCTTATTTTAATCAATTTTATTTCCAAACTGACTTTTGCACAACAAGTATTTTTCAATGGAGTATAAAATAAGGCTTTATATACCAAGATACCCCTACGGTGAAGAAACATCCCTCTTCCAAAAAACAACAGAAACAATGTGAATGTTAAGCATTTAATGAGTCTGCCAAATACAACTCTTTCAATGTATTCCTGTAAGAGCTAGCAATATACACAAAGGCAAATTAGCAGGGCAAGAGGTTTTCTGAGGTGTGATGACTAACACTTCAGGACTGGAACATGACAGTTATTAAAAGAAACATGAGAAGCGTTCTCCCAGTTCCTCACAGGCCAATGTCTCTACTGCAAGAGCTACTACAAACAGCATTCAGAGCTGAATTCACACACTCCAGTCTTGTAGGCCTAAACCACCTTTTGCAGTTTTCCCCCATGTGACACATTATGTGAATCAAAGAAACCAATCAGTAATTCATTTACTGAAGGTCAGATATAGGGTACAATGAGACTCAGGCACTCAAACGAATAAAAAGAAGGAGCAAAAGAAACCCAAGATAAGGGTCTTGTTGAAACCAATGCCCCAGAATCCAGCAAATAGCCCACCTGTACAGAAAAGACCAGAATGAGATGACACGTACCAAACATTTTCCTCCATGTTAAAAAAAGGTTCACATAGCATCTGATTCACACCTTTGTACCTGACTTCAGGATCAACCAAGGCTTTTCAAATGCTTTACCTCATGAATGGGACTTCCAAGCAGAGGTTAACTGAGGCCATCTAGGAAGGATCACCAGGAGGCCTTACCACTGCCAGTATTGAAGATTTAATAACAGCATGCTCTAACAAGTTAAAGTGAAAAGATTTCAGTCTCCAAATTCAAATATTTTGCAGCATATTTCAACTAATTACAAGGGACAAAAGATTTCCGATTTGCACAAGTAGAATTTAGAGATTATTTCTTAAGAAATTAGTCCTAGTTCTTTTTGCTGTCCTCAAAATACAGTCTACCTACTGGAAGGAGTATAAATAAATACAAACTTTTAGATGGCAATTTGGCGTATCTATCAGAAATTAAAACATGAATGTACCTTTTGATCCAGCTATTACATGTTGAGGAATCTATCCCATGAAATTTTTGGATGCAAATATAAAAATGTTCATTCACTGCAACATTTTTGTAAAGGTGAAAAATCATATATGCTGATTAACGTACAGGACACCACACAAAAGAATGAGCTGGACTCATATGTATTGACATGTAAAGAACTCCAAGACACTTTGTTCAGTGAAAAAAGCAAAGTTACAGAACAACAGGTATAGTAAAAATATACTATGTCAAGAAAATTGTGTGTGTGTGTGTGTGTGTGTGTGTGTGTGTGTGTGTGTAACTACATAGAAAATGTTCTTAAAGATTAACACCAAACAGATAACAGAGGCTACCCTCTGGGGAAAGAGAGTAAATCACAGAGTGTGGGATTGGTGAGTGCGAAGAGAAGTACAGTTTTAAAGAGGGACTTTCACTTTCTACTCCACATCCACCTGTATTAGTTAAACATTTACATCATATATATAAAACATTTGTTCTTTATAGAAAGTAAGAGAGGTGCAATGCCAAATTTTAGCTAAAATCTAGAATCACTAATAGAGGATGCTGAAATAGTCAAAGAAGTAAAGGCTGTTGGCCATCAAAAACACCCTTTACAGACTTAACCTTCCAGGGAATAAAGGAAAATATGGGTAGCACTGTAGTTATAAATGAACATGACCATGTCTTCATAAAAGAACAAGCATCATTCAGAGAACTAAAGGATTTGTATCTTAGAACTTTGAGAATATAAAAGATACTGAAATCAGGAACATTATTAAAAAGCTATAATCTTTATAATGTCTCTTAGAAATACAGTTTTAACAACAAATTCTATTACTTTGGTACAAAGTGTCTATGTACAGGTATGTCCTTTTGCATTAGAACACTGACATGTGTAAAGAACCAAGTGATATGAGGCGTCACCCTTACCTGTACATTCTCTTCTGTCACCTGAATCTCCGCCGTGTAAACATAGTCAATCAGCATCCTCAGGGTCCAGCCGTCCACCTCCTTGATTCGAACTCTCTTTGCTCGGCTCTCACTCATCTCACCTGAAACACAAGGAGCAAGGCTGATGCTGTAGCAGACACCCAGCGGGAAGACCAAAACCCAGTCAGACGGCCACTCACTGTATTCAGGAGGCAACATGGTCAGCCACTTCAGCAGGCCTACAACATTCCCCTACCTCCCCTAAAAGCTTACCTGAGGAAACCATACAAGGTACTTCCGTTACCCACTTGTACCTGGAAATCACATCATGGCGATGAATATGCCACATGTCCAACTGCATGAACTCTTAATACCTGTAGAATTATAGGTTCAGGACCCAATGCCGTCCATGCCTCTTTTTGGTCCAATGTGTGGACAAAGAATGTCACCTGCCATAGCAGTAAACAAAGGATGTTGCAGCCATCAGCCATTGCAGGCCACCCCAGACTGTGCACCGTGAGGGGATTCAGAATGGGAAAAAAAAAATAGGATACTGGCCCTAGATAGTTAAGGTGTGTATCAAAGGAATGATTTCAATGAGCCCAGACGCTTGTTATCTTCCCATACATAGAAAAGTGCTAAATTTATTAACTTGTCTGGTTTTCTTTAATTAACAATAATCTTTTGATGTTCCGACTACCTGATTCTTTTGCAAAAACTCCTACATATTCTGGCTCCTCCCTGACCTCTTTGGAGCAGTCCCTCAGAGAGATCTGAGAGGCTGCCTCCTGGGCTGAAGTCCTCCGAAAGTCCGCTGAGTAAAACATAATTCGCAGCTTCTAGGGTGTGCATTTTTTTAGTTGATAATGCTTTAGAGCAGTTTCTTTTCCTTTTGAATTTCTATTCAAGACTAGAACACAGTGTTACCCCATGAGGCTAACTTCCAAGTTCCTGGTACTCGCTCACAAGCACACCAGTGCCTGCCCCTGCCCTCTGGGAAGACACACCTCTCAGACAGGAAACAATCAGAACACAAATTACAGAAGATGCCCAGGAAATGCAAGACAAAAGAGGGGTCTTAAAGAGGTGAGTCAATGGCCAAGGCAAATGGCAATGGGCCTTCTAGCCCAAGTTCCGTTCCTATTTGTCATCTGCAGCAACTTCATCCTGAAGTCATTTCCATACCAGCATTTATTACTAAAGCCAGATGCCCTTCTACATCACTGCCTGCTAAGTAAGTGGTACAGGACCTCCCTCTTACTACCCACTGAACTGGTTAAGCATTCAGGGATCATAAATAAGATCCTCTCTTGTATAAAGAAACGGGGAAGCAGAAAAGAGAAGGGATGGCTCCTAAACCCAGGGGACTCATGGAGAGTTAGAAGCAGGTTTGGGCACATATGTGCGGACATAAAATGGCCCAAGAATAGGGAAACATAAGCAATTGAATGGGGAAAGAAAACTCAATTAAAAACAAGACAGCCTAAAAATAATGTTGAGTGTTAGGGAACACCTTAGCAAAAAGGTTTAGTTCTACATTCATCAGGTTTCAAAGATAAAGGAAGTATGAAAAACAATGCCACCATCCCTCACCTGTTAGAAAAACAACACAATGGCCTCAAGATTTCTTGAAAGTTCA
Organism: Balaenoptera acutorostrata; assembly: GCF_949987535.1. Taxonomy (NCBI): domain Eukaryota; kingdom Metazoa; phylum Chordata; class Mammalia; order Artiodactyla; family Balaenopteridae; genus Balaenoptera; species Balaenoptera acutorostrata. Next base: position 39,494,235 of record NC_080068.1, read on the forward strand.
TTTCTTTTTCAGGTACAGTATACTGTCAGTGACCATAAATTGTCAGAAAAAGCTATAGGAATCCATAATCATACAAAATTCCTTTGCAAACATAAACACCGGGAAGAGAGAAATAATAACAGTGATGTATATTTAACTACCTGCTTCCCTGGAGATTCTCTCTGACAAAAGCTCAAAAAAAGCTGTTCTCCTAAGAGCTAAAATATCTGAAAAACTATTATGCTACTTCCCAGGGGGGAAAACATCCACTGGTATTACAAGGGAAGAGAGAAAGTTGATGATATGCTCCTGTTATATGCCTATATAGCAGGAAGACAAGGGATTGGGCTGTGTATCTGCTGCCTCAGCATGTTTTTGTTTTTTTTTTCCTTTCATGAAAAAGGGGAAAGCATGTTTTTTTTCCCCCTTAAAGAAAAGGGTAAAAAAAGCAGGGTCGAGGAATATGGAAACATAATTCTTCATCTACATATAAGGCATCTTCCTCTGTCCTACTCTCTCTGGATCTTGTAGCTAGATGGGATTTGTGTCATCTGAAAGCTCTTTTGTGGTAGTGAGGACACTTTGGTAATTCCCACTTGGACTTTAGCGAAAGGCCACTCTAATTCATCTCTAGGGCCCCTGCGATGTGCAAAGCCCCACAGGGCCCGGGGCCACACAAGCATAAAGCCATGTACTTAGTTCTCAAGGAATTCACTCCTCAGGACTTAGGCATGATTTAGACAAAAACAAGTTTGACTTTAATTTACATGTATGACTGAAAAATTATCAGTTCTCTGCCAAGCAGTTTTTAATATTATAGTTTTTAAGGTATTGCTATAAGGTGAACTGTGCTGATTCATACATTCCTTAAGTGTCATTTTTAATATTAATTATTTCTCTCCCAAGAAAACTGTATCTACTTCCAACAAATTCTATCTCTATCACATACTGCTTTAGAAATGCTTTAATCTTTATTTTTCATATTAATTTACAAAAACAAATAGCTTGCCGCAGACTGTGTTAATAGTTTAAAAATTCCAGTAACTACGAAGAACCAAAATACATACCAAAGAGAGTTGTAAAAGCTACTTAGAGCTAATTCTAGTTGTTAAATATTATCTTACTTCTGTCCTTTGCTGTGTTTATAGAGGAGATTTATTTTTGATAATGAGTTTTGTTTTTCTTTCTTTCTTTTTTTTTTTTTTGGCCGTGCCATGTGGCTTGTGGGATCTTGGTTCTCCGACTAGGGACTGAACCCAGGCCCATAGCAGTGAAAACGTCAAGTCATAACCACTGGACCGCCAAGGAATTCCTGATAATGAATTTTAAAAAGATACCCAATGATACTGTAAAGAGTTTAATCTCATAACATTTTTTTAACTTCCTGTCTTAGGGTTCTTCTCCTGTGTTTGATCATGTATTATAGAGCTGAAGCTATACTGTGATATCCACACAGATACCGCCACCCTCACCTCCTCTCCATCCCTCTTGCCGCTGTGCCACCTCTTCCTTCCCCCTCACCTCCAGGATGGACTCCACACATCTGGCCATGGCGCTCCAAAGCCTTCAGCTGCTCCCAGTCCAGGCATGCAGGCCTGTCCACGTCCCACCCCTGCCTCGCTATCCAGCCTCCTCTCTCTCTCTCCCACTTCTAGTCTTAATTTACATAAGGAAGGAACTTTGTGCAGTTTCCCATACACACCCAGCAATTTCCTACCTCGATGCCTCTGTCGAGCTTCATCATCTCTGTCTCCCCATGCCCTCATTCCCCAGGCTAACCCCCACATACTCTTCCAGATTCAGCTGGAACCTCTCCAAGCAGCCTTGCCTGCTGATGACCCAAGGCTGGGTTAGGTTCTCACCCTAGGTTACCTCCTGCAAATCCACTCTGTCATAATAATATCTGGTTCTCCCCACCTGGATTCTTGAGCTTCCTGAGAGCAGGGATGACGTCTTCCTTACCTCTGTATCACACAATGCCTGACATATGGTAGATACCCAATAAATAATGGCTGTTTGAATGAATAACTAGAAAAGCGAAAAGTAAAACAAGTGCCAATTTTAAATGTAGCACCTTTACTTAACACAATTACTAACACTTAAGTTAGTCTTGAATATGGGTATTCTAGCTCTGAAGGATTTCAGTCAACAAACATCTATTGAATGTCCACTATACAGGCTGAGCTAAGCACTTTCACTAATGAACACTGCACCATCTCTACTGTTTTTGAGAAAAGAAATGAAGTCCCCCCAAATCGTAAAAGCTTATGGACACATGTATGGATAGAAACATTTCCAGCTCAAGGATCTTAATCAGGACTCCTGAAGCCCAGAACAAACTGGTGACTGTATTTACCCATTCTGAAGTTCTAAAAAGTGAATAGGTTTAAGAGGGCAAACCCTAGGATCAATTAAAAACTCATGTGACTCTAATTTCAGTTATTGCTTAACACATAAATTGAAAAAATAATAAAAATATAATACAGTACACTTTATACTATGTTGAAACCCTAAGAATTGAATGACAAGCTTACAGCCACATTTAATAAATAAATTTTATTCCATTACTCTTCAAGTTATACTTGTCACCTACTCCAATCATTATTGCCCTTTTGCTCATTATTAGTCTCAGGTTACAAAGAAGCTACTGACACAATGGTATCTTCATTCTGGCAAGATGACCCGAATGCCCCTGCCAGGCACTGGGTATGGTGGCATGGTACATAATTCCCCAATTCTACAACTAATCTAAGGCAAACATCGTAACTACATTACCCTGCCAGTTTGGCTCTAGCTTGAGTAACTTCTGGAACAGGTCTCCCAGTTCCTAAAAGAAAAATAGGAAAGAGACAACCCCTCTCCTTCCTCGAGATGTTGGGTCCACTCTCGCAGGCATCTTGCATTCATGGGGGAAGCAACCATAGGATAAAATTTTTAGTGAGGACAGCCGGGTGGCGAGACAGAAGGAAGAGGATCCCTGATGATCCGATCATACCTGGTGCCCAGCCTATTTTCCAGTTATGAGAGAATATATTTCCTTGCTACTTAAACCAGCTTAAGGGGAGTTTTCTGTTATATGCAGACTAAAGTTATATGCGCTTTATGTGCAATGCCCTATTTAATGTTCTTCACAGCAGTCAGCGATATGAGAAATTACCTTTTCTTTATGTTTCCTCTCTAACCATTCCTCCTCTCCCCAAAGCCTAGGATAACACCTAGCACACAGAAGATGCTCAATGAATACTCCTTCATGAAGGAAAGCACAAATCTTAGACAAATACAACATGCACACAACTTTTAAAATATCTCACATCTTAATCATTCAAATGATAATCTATCTTTTCCTATTCTAATTTACCTTACTAAATCATGTTCAATGTGACAAAAGAAATTATCAAAACGCACCCCCAAAAAAGAAGACTGAAAATAAAAATACAGTATTTCCCACTAGATTTCAGATATTTTAGCCTGTGGCACCACAGAAGCCTCAAATATATTTGTTAAGAAAAACGGCATTTTAAATGCCACATTTGTACACAAACAAGTAATTTTAAAACAAGAACTCAGGACTTCCCTGGAGGTCCATGGTTAAGGGACCATGCTTCCTTTGCAGGGGGCATGGGTTCAATTCCTGGTCAGGTAACTAAGATCCCGCATGCTGTGTGGCATGGCCAAAAAAACCCAAACCAAACCAAACCAAACAAAAAAAGGATGATAAAATAAATAAATAAATAAAAACACAAGAACACAATTTGATTTATTCTTTCTCAAGTAACAGTTAAACAACCTGGCCTTGATCTAAATTGGTCCATACTTCACAAAAGAAAAACCTGTGACTACATCACAGAATTACTTTTCACCTCCCTTCTACCCAAATGGAACTACAATGAGTAACAGAATTCTTTTTTAGGTGATATAATTTGAATGAAAAATTCACCTATAGTTTAGGGGAGATGAAAAACAAGGGCCAAAAAAGAATATCTGTAGAGTCCCCATTTCCTAATAGGCGAGTCACAGGGAACAAGAGGAGTACAAGGTAGCCCTGTGCCACTGCAGACACTTCTGCTTACTGCTGATCATTGAGCCACAGTACACAAACATCATGGTGTGTGATGGGGTGGAAGCATGCCAAGGTCTTCTTGTGGGCCTTGACATATTTTTTATGACAGATAATATAAATATAATAGGACTTCAGACCAGGAAAACAGATAAACGATGGGCTCACAGTCTAGCAAATCTTAAATGAATATATGTACACTAAACCACCTAGACCAGATTTTCATGTCTTCTTTAGGTAAAAAATCTAATCTAATCTCTGCCAAACCGCTATTTAGTGGATTCAAAAGAAGAAAATGAACAAAGCTTGCCAGAAAGGTAAATAGCATCTATTGCTGAAGAACCATAAAAGTCTAGCCTACTAAGCAAATGAAAAGATGCTCAACATCATTAGTCATTAGGGAAGTGCAAATTAAAACTATAAGAGATGCCATTTCACACCCATTAGAATGACCACAATTGGAAAAAAAAAAAAGATAGCAACAAGTGTTGGCAAGGATGTAGAGAAATGGGAACAGTCATACATAACATAGGCATATAAAATGATGCAGCCACTTGGGGAAATAGCATAGCAATTTTTATAAAGTTAAATATAAATTTACCATATGACCCAGGAATTCCACACATAGGTATCTACCACCATGAGACATTTGTCCACACAAAGAACTGCACATGAATGTTCATAGCAGCATTATTCTTTTTTTCAATTTTAATTTTATTTTTGGCTGTGTTGGGTCTTCATTGCTGCACGTGAGCTCTCTCTAGTTGCGGCAAGCAGGGGCTACTCTTTGTTGCAGTGCGCGGGCTTCTCACTACAGTGGCTTCTCTTGTTGCGGAGCATGGGCTCCAGGCACACAGGCTTCAGTAGCTGTGGTGCGCAGGCTCAGTAGTTGTGGCTTGCAGGCACTAGAGCACAGGCTCAGTAGTTGTGGCTCACAGGCTTAGCTGCTCCGCGGCATGTGGGATCTTCCCGGACCAGGGATCAAACACAGGTCCCTTCATTGGCAGGTGGATTCTTAACCACTGTGCCACCAAGGAAGTCCCCAGCCTTATTCTTAATAGCCAAAAATTGGAAACAATGTAAATGTCCATCAGCTTGGTAAATGAATAGTCAAAATGTGCCATTTTCATACAATGGAATCTACTTAGCAATAAAAAGGAACAGACTGATGATACATACTATGACATGGATGAACCTCAAAAATATTATGTGGGAACAAAAATGTTCTAAAGTTGATTTATGGTAATGGAAGTACTACTCAGTAAATTTACTAAAAATCACTGAACACTACAATATAAAATATGCCTCAATAAAGTTGTAAAAAAATATCACAATTGAGGTACTCAATTCACATTTTATATGTGTCAGAAATTAACATAGAATCCCTATTTTGTATCTACTTTAGCACCTAGCAATCTAAGATTTGACCAAGTACTCTCAGGCAGAAACAGGTTGAACTGCAAGGACCCACCCATCAGTTAACTGAGATACATACTTAGGAATACTTATACAATCAAGACGTCTTCAGGGCCTCATTCCCATCATTAAGCAAAACTCACTTATTCAGAAATTGCATGTTAGCTGAAACATGAAGAGGTGAGAACCATTAGGCAAAAAAAAAAGAGAAAAGAAAAAAGAAAAAAAGAAAGAAAAGAGGGAAGCTGAAATATAGTTCAGATGCTTAAGTAAACAGAGAAGAAAAATAGAGACATAATGAGATCTCCCATCTCCAGCATCCATGTCTCTGGATGTCGAAGGCTCAGGGAGTCTGCAGACTCTAAGTATCATCTTTAGAAGGGAAAGGAAACTAACCCTGATCTTGTAATTTTAAGTTAATCACTACATTTTGTAACTGGAAAATAAAACATTTATCAAAAAAAGTCTAGTGTAAGACGTTTTCAATCTTATATTCTCACAATATAAAGACATTTAGGAATTGAGGGTAAAAAATAATAATGATAATCATGATAATTACTGCCAACATTAATTGAACATTTTCTATGTGCCAAATAAAGGGCTAACATACATGATCTCACTTAATCTTTATAAGAATCCTAGGAAGTAAGTATTATCATCCCCATTTTCCAGAAGGGGAAACTGAAGCCCAGACTGATGAAGTGATTAATGATTCCAAAGATCCAGTAACTCTGACAAGGAAGTGGCAATAACTGTGTCACCTGAAGGAAGGCCACTTACAGGGACAGCACTTTACTAGTGAATTCCTAAATTAGGCCAATGCAGATCAAATACTCCTTTTGCAAACTAGAGAGTCTGTTTAGAAAAGACTGCAGGAGTAATAAATAAGATGTAAACCAAAAGACTGAAGTGAATCCACGACATAAAAATTTGACTAATCCCATTTCAACTTTTCGAATTAGCCTCAGCTAAAGGCACCCTCCCCAAATCACTTGCCCAACTTGGCTCACGGCCCCTCTACTATCTTTCCTAACTTCTTGATTATTTAATTCAGTTCGGAACAGCAAGAATGTAATAGGCTGAAGAGTGAGGTGCCTCCAGACTCCTCTCTACTCCCAAAACACTAAGTCCATTCTCTCCACATTGCTTTCTGCACTTTTCTTCATCTGTGTAAACCTTTACATTCATTATGTTTCAAGAAATGTCAGATCCCCTTCTCTCAATGCTGCCCATCACAGTCCTCACCATCTGTATTACTCCTTTGCACACACAGATCTTCCATAAACTATTATGTATTTAAAGTGTGCACATCTCATTTCCCCAGTGATATAATACACTACTGGGGCAGGAAGTATGCTAATATTGTTTTGTATTCCTTGAAGTATCCAGCAAAATGTTAGGCCCAGGATATATTTAAGTTTCTAAAGTATGAATAGATTTGTATTTGTGTTTTTTTTCTATAACTGTATATGTATTTACAAGTATTTACTTGTCCTACCAATAATCTAAGATTATAAGCTCATTGTTGGAACAGATAATAACTTCATATCCTTGTACAGTACTGTATGTTTAAATTTTGTTTTTTTAAGAATGAGGTTAAGGGAGGGTGTGGCTAGGTGGCAGAGTAGGAAGACCTGGAGCTCACCAGCTCCTACAGGCACACCAAATTACAACTACTCACAGAGCAACTATAAATGAGAATGACCTGAAGACTAGCAGAGATTTCCCACAACTAAAGACATAGAGAAGGAACCACAATGAGAAGGACAGAAGGGGCAATGACATGACCTAGTCAAGACTCACTCACCCAGGTCAGCAACCCACAAACAAGAGGATAATCACAGTTACAGAGATTCTCCCCAAAGAGCAAGGGTTCTGAGCCCCACATCAGGCTCCCCAGTCCAGGAATCCTACACCAAGAAGACAAGCCCCTAGAACATCTGGCTTTGAAGGCTGGAAGGGCTTGGCTACATGAGAGCAAGAGGGCTGTAGGAAACAGAGACTTATCTGTTAAGGGTGTGTGCAAAATCTCATACACTCTGAGACCCAGGACAGAGGCAGTAGTTTGAAAGGAGCCTGGGTCAGACCTATTTTCTGATCTCAGAGAGCCTCCCAGAGAGGCAAGAGCTCACCCTGGGGTCACTGATGCTGGTGGCAGCCATTTTGGGGAGCTCGTTCTACCACTAGGACACTGGTGCTAGCAAGTGCCATTTTGGGGTCCACCCTATAGACTATTAGTGCCAGGGGCTTACCTGCCCACCAGTGGGCTGGCAGCAGCTGTGTGCCCCAATCAGACCATACAGACAGCCGCGTGGGAAGCCTACCCCACCCTCCAGCCTGACCACAGCCACTGTGCAAGGCACAGCCTTGCAGCCAACCAGGCCAGGGGCCAGCCCTGCCTACCAGACCACCCACAGTACTCTTCCCACCACAACAAAAGGGGTCACACAGCCCACACAGGGGGTACCCCTAAAGGGGGTACCCCTAGAGCATACAGCTCTGAACAGGAGGGGAGTGAGCTGCTGGGCCCCACAGGATGTCAACTGCATAAGGCCACCTCTCCAAGATCCAGAAACTTAACCAACCTACCTGATACACAGAAATATATACAGAAAATTGGGCAAAATGATAAGAAAGCAAAATACGTTCTAAACAAAGGAACAAGAGAAAACCTCAGAAAAAGAACTAAATGAAATGGAGAAAAGCAATCTACTTGATAAAGAATTCTAGGTAATGATCATTAAGATGCTCCACAAACTTGGGAGAAGAACTGAATGAACACAGTGAGAATTTTAACTGATAGGTAGTTAGAAAATACAAAGATGCCCCAAACAGACCCAAAGATAAAATAACCAAAAAAGAAAAAAAAAACTAGAAGTAATGAACAGTATATTAGATGATACAGAGGAGTGGAATAGCAATCTGGAAGACAGACTAGTGGAAATCACCCAAGATGAACAGAAAAAAAAAGAATTTGAAAAAATGAGGGTAGTTTAAGAGACCTCGGGGACAACATCAAGCGTACTAACATTCACATTATAGGGGTACCAGAAGAAGAGAGAAAAGGGCAGAGAACTTACTTGAAGAAATAGCAGGTGAAAACTTCCTTAACCTAGGGAAGGAAACAGACATCCAGGTAGAGGAAGTACAGAGTCCCAAACAAGAACTGAAAGAGGTCCACACCACAACACATTATAATTAAAATGGCAAAAATTAAGGATAAAGAGAAAATCTTAAAAGCAGCAAGAGAATGCCCACAGACTATCAACTGACTTTTCAGCAGACACTTAACAGGCCAGGAGGACGGCCATGATATATTTCAACTGATGAAAGGATAAAATGTACACCACAAATGCTCTACCTGCAAAGCTCTCATTCAGATTTGAAGGACAGAGAAAGAGCTTTGCAGATAAGCAAAAGCTAAAAAAGTTCAGCACCACTAAACCAGCTTTACAAGAAACGTTCAAGGAATCTCTCTAAGTGAAAAAGGAAAGACCACAACTAGAAACATGAAAATTAGGAAAGGAAAATTCTCACTGGTAAAGGCAAACATATAGTAAAAGTTGTAGATCAGCAACTTATAAAGATAGAAGGAAGGTTAAAAGTCAAAAGTAGTAAAATCATCTATATCCACAATAAATAATTAAGGGGTACACAAAAGAAAAAGATGTAAAATATGATATCAAAAACATTAAATATGGGGAGGTGGAACTAAAAATACAGGGTTGTTACAATGCATTAGAACTGAAGAGATCCTCAACTTAAAATAATCACATATACAGATACACATAGGTTGTTATATATGAACCTTATGGTAATAATAAACCAAAAACCTTTAAAAGATGTACACACACACACACACAAAAAAGAAAGGAATCCAAACATAACACTAAAGAGAGTCATCAAGTCACGAGAGGAGAGCAAAAGAAAAAAGGAACAAAAGAGAACCATAAAAACAACCAGAAAACAATGAACAAAATGGCAATAAGTACATACTTATCAATAATTACTTTAAATGTAAATGAACAAACTGCTCTGATCAAAAGACAGAGTGGCTGAATGGATTAAAAAACAAGACCCGGGCTTCCCTGGTGGCGCAGTGGTTGAGAGTCTGCCTGCTAATGCAGGGGACACGGGCTCGAGCCCTGGTCTGGGAATATCCCACGTGCCACGGAGCAACTGGGCCCGTGAGCCACAATTACTGAGCCTGCGCGTCTGGAGCCTGTGCTCCGCAACAAGAGAGGCCGCGACAGTGAGAGGCCCGCGCACCGTGATGAAGAGCGGCCCCCTCTTGCCGCAACTGGAGAGGGCCCTCGCGCAGAAACTAAGACCCAACACAGCCAAAAATAAAATAAATAAATAAATAAAAATTTAAAAAAAAGAAAAAGTTAATGAGTATTTCTTATTTAAAAAAAAAACAAGACCCACCTATATGCTACCTATAGGAGACTCACTTCCGATCTAAAGACACACACAGACTAAAAATGAAGGGATGGAAAAAATATTCCACATAAATGCAAATGAAAAGAAAGCTGGGGTAGCAAATGTACATCAGACAAGACAGACTTTATTTTTTTTTATTTCAGTTTACTTTTTTATACAGCAGGTTCTTATTAGTTATCTATTTTATACATATTAGTGTATATATGCCACTCCCAATCTCCCAATTCATCCCATCACCACCACCCCCGCCCCCGCTTTCCCCCCTTGGTGCCCATATGTTTGTTCTTTACATCTGTGTCTCTATAGACAAGACAGACTTTAAAACAAAGATGTTCTCAAGAGACAAAGAAGGACATTACCATTTAATGATCAAGGGATCAATCCAAGAAGCAGATACAACTGTAAATGTATATGCACCCAACATAGGAGCACCTAAATACATTAAGCAAATACAGGTAAACATAAAGGGAGAAACTGAAAGTAATACAATAATAGTAGGGGACTTTAACACCCCATTTACATCTATGGACAGATCATCCAAAAAAAAAATCAATATGGAAACACGGCCTTAAGTGACACATTAGACTAGAGAGATTTCATAAATATTGATATATATAGAACATTTCAACCGAAAGCAGCAGAATACACATACTTTTCAAGTGCACGTGGAACATTCTTCAGGACAGATCACATGCCACAAACTAAATCTGAATAAATTTAAGATAACTGAAATCATATCAATGGTATGAGGAGAGAAATCAACTACAAGAAAAAAAACGAAAAAACACAAACACATGGAGTCTAAACAATATGCTACTGAACAACCAATGGGTCACTGAAGAAATCAAAAGGAAATAAAAAAAAAACTGAAGACAAATGAAAAAGAAACACAATCCAAACACAACAACACAACAATCCAAAATCTATGGAACACAGCAAAAGCTGTTTTAAGAGGAAAGTTTACAGCCATACAAGCCTACCTTAGGAAACAAGAAAAATCTCAAGACAATCTAAGCTTCCACCTGAAGGAACCAGAAAAAGAAGAATAAACAAAACCTAAAGTTAGAAGAAGGAAAGAAATAATAAATATCAGTGCAGAAATAAATGAAATAAAGACTAAAAAAACAGAAAAGATCGATGAAAGAGCTGGTTCTTTGAAAAGATACACAAAATTAATAAACCTTTAGCCAGACTCATAAGAAAAAGAGAAGGCCCAATAAATAATCCAGAAATGAAAGAGAAATTACAAATGAAACCACAGAAATACATAGGATTGTTAGAGATTACTTTGAACAATTATACATCAACAAAATGGACAATTTACAATAGATATATTCCTAGGAACATACAATCTCCCAAGACTGAATCAGGAAGAAACAGAAAATATGAAAAGACCGGTTACCAGTAATGAAATTGAATCAATAATTTAGAAAACTACCAACAAACAAAAGTCCAGGACCAGTAGGTGAATTCTACCAAACATTTAAAGAGTTAACACCTATTCTTCTCAAACTATTCCAAAAATTGAAGACGAAGGAACACTGTGGAACACATTCTATAAGGCCAGCATCACCCTAACAAAAAACAGGCAAAAACACCACAAAAAAGTAGAATTACAGGCCAATATCTCTGATGAACACAGATGCAAACATTCTCAAAATATTAGCAAACTGAATTCAACAATACGTCAAAAGAATCATATACCATATCAAGTGGAATTTATCCTAGGGATGCAAGGATGGTTCAATATCTACAAATCAATCAATGTTATACACCACATTAACAAACTGAAGAATAAAAATGATATGATCATATCAATAGATGCAGAAAAAGCTATTGATAAAATCCAACATCCATTTATAATAAAAACTCTCTAGAAAGTGGGCATAGAGGGAACCTACCTCAATATAAAAAAGGTCATATATGACAAGCCCACAATTAACATCATATTCAATGATGAAAAGCTGAGAGCATTTCCTCTAACATCAGGAACAAAACAAGGATGTCCACTCTCACCATTTTTATTCAACATAGTTTTGGAAGTCCTGGCCACAGCAATCAGAGAAGAAAAATAAATAAAAGGAATCCAAATTGGAAAGGAAGAAGTAAAACTGTCACTGTTTGCAAAGGACATGATACCATATATAGAAAACCCTAATGACGCTACCAAATAAATCAGAATTAATAAATGAATTCAGTAAAGATCCAGGATAAAAATGTAATACAGAAATCTGTTGTGTTTCTATACACTAATAACAAACTATCAGAAAGAGAAATTAAACAATCTCATTAACAATTTCATCAAAAAGAATAAGATACCTAGGAATAAATATAACCAAAGAGGCAAAAAATTTGTACTTTGAAAGCTATAAGACACTGATGAAAGAAACTGAAGACGACACAAACAAATGGAAAGATATACTGTGCTCATGGGTTGGAAGAACCAATATTGTTAAAATGACCATGAACCCTAAGGCAATCTACAGATTCAATGCAATCCCTATCAAAATACCCATGACATTTTTCACAGAACTAGAACAAATAATTCTAAAATTTGTATGGAAACACAAAAGACCCCAATCTTGGGAAAGGAGAACAAAGCTAGAGGTATCATGCTCCCTGATTTCAAATTATACTACAAAGCTACAGTAATCAAAACAGTCTGGTACTGGCACACACAAAAAAAGATACATAGATCAATGTAACAGAATAGAGAGTAGAGAAATAAATCCAAACTTATATGGTCAATTAATCTCCAACAAAGGAGGCAGTGGGGAATAGACAGTCTCTTCAATAAATGATGCTGGGAAAAGTGGACAGCTACTGCAAAAGAATCAAACTGGACTACTTTCTAACACCATGCACAAAATAAACTCAAAATGGATTAAAAACTTAAATGTAAGACCTGAAACCATAAAAGTCCTAGAAGAAAACATAGGCAGCATGGTCTTAGCAATATTTTTTGGCTCTTTCTCCTCAGGCAAGGGCAAAAATGCAAAAATTAACAAATGGGACTACATGAAACTAAAAAGCTTTTGCACAGCAAAGGAAACTATCAACAAAGGCAGCCTACCAAATGGAATGAGGTATTTGCAAATGAACTACCCAGTAAGGAGTTTCTATTCAAAACATACAAAGAACTCATACAACTCAACATCAAAAAAAAAAAAAAAATTGAAAAATGGGAGGAGTACTTGTATACACATTTTTCCAGAGAAGACATACAGATGGCCAACAGACATGTGAAAAGATAGTCAGCATAACTAATCACCAGGGAAATGCAAATCAAAACCAGAATGAGATACTACCTCATACCTGTCAGAATGGCTATTTTCAAGAAGATAACAAATAACAAATATTGGTGAGGATGTAAAGAAAAGGAAACCCTTGTGCACTGTTTGTGGGATTGTAAACTGGTACAACCACTATGGAAAACAGTATGGAGGTTCCTCAAAAAATTAAAAATAGAACTACCATATGATGCAGAAATTCCACTTCTGAACAAAAACAGTAATTGGAAAGATATGTGCACCCCTATGTTCACCACAGCATTATTTACAATAGCCAACAAATGGAAGCAACCTGTGTCCATTGATAGATAAATGGATAAAGAAGATGTGGTGTGTATATATATATATATATATATATATATATACAATGGAATATTAATAGGCTTAAAAAAGAATGAAATCTTGCCATTTGCAACAACATGGATGGACCTAGACGGTATCATGCTAAGTGAAATAAGTCAGACAGAGAATACAAATATCAAATGATTTCATATGTGAAATAAAAACATAAATAAATAAAATAAAATGAAAACAGACTCAACAGAACAGAACAAACGGTTCACAGAGGGGAGTATGGTGGGGGTGGGGTCGGGTGGGAGAATCAGGTGACTAGCTAAGTGATACAAACCTCCAGTTATAACGTAAATAAGCCATGGGGATGTAATATACAGCATAAGGACAATAATATTATAGTAACTTTGTATGGGGACAGATGGTTAAAGGACTTATCATGGTGATCACTTCATAAAGCATGCAAATGTCAAACCATTATATAGTGCTCCTGAAACATAATATTGTACATCAACTATATTTTTAAAGGCTTCCAGTGTGGCAGGCACAAATTGCTTTTTTGCCAGAAATATTAAAATCATTTTATGTATTTTTATAGTTGCCTAAGTGTCCACTTTATTTTCTTATATTTCTGAATCAAAAGGCATTAAATAAACATCTCTTTGTTCACTATAAACACTGGATGAGGCAAATGTGAAAATCATTTGAAGAAATGTGAAACAGTAAAAGCAATTTACTTTTGTCAAAATAAGAAAGTGCCAAAGGCTGTTATAAATGGCAAGAAGGCAAACTTAGCCAATATATGTAAATATAAATGTAAAGGGGGGAAACTGAGCATAAAATTGTATTTGTATGTAACATATACATGTATGTAATGGACACATGTATGTACACAACACCATTACAAGAACGAAAAACAAAGATGAGGAGTAATTTAAAACAAAGCAAGAGCATTTTCTTCTATTACAATGCTTAACTTCATAACAGTAAAATGTTAATAAGGAAAGAAAATATGGAAAGAAAAGCCCAGATCTGTATACATTTTATAAACATCTGTAACTAAAACATTTCATACCTGTAAACATGGCGTGAAAGTAAGGACTACAGGCGGCCAGCACCACTCTGTGAGCAGAGATTTCCATGTCTTCAGCCACAATTGTGACATCACACAGCAAATTCTGACTGTTTACAAAACAGGGAGAGAATAATTTTAATGATAACAAGAGTAAGTGTATTGAACACCCTACGCAAAAATTTTACAGTAAAAGCCCAATTTTCTGAAGTTAAGACTGACTAAAAATTGCCATCCTTAAAAACAGGATACCCAAACATGAAGCACACAGAAAACAGTCATGACATACATCAACATGCCTTGACCCTCACTCAGAATCTTGCCTTTGTTTAACAGAGAAATCTTTCCAACTTGATTACTGATTTCTCAACCTAATAAAAATTACTGGCAGCAAACCATTAATGGGGTGTAAAAGGGGAGGCTGTTTGCATTAAGAACTGCATCAGCAGAAGTGGCAGATGACACTAAGATAAAGACAAAATAAAACACGTGGAGAAAACTAAATTGGGTCAAAGTATCAAAACTATACAGACATAGAAAATGTCCTGGGTCATCAAGCAAAGGTAAAATTACATTCAACTACACCTGCTGCTCGAAAGGCATTTGAGCATTTGAAGTTTAACTTAATCAGAACATTTTCCAAATGCAAAATATCTCATTCTTCAAGGTCTGAAAATATTACCACACATAAAATTAAAAAGCATTTTGTTACCTTAAAACAATTATTCAGCACACATAATTATACCTCCAGTTCTAAAATATCCATTTTAATACATTCAAAAGCATGTAGTGGGCTTCCCTGGTGGCGCAGTGGTTGAGAATCTGCCTGCTAATGCAGGGGACACGGGTTCGAGCCCTGGTCTGGGAAGATCCCACATGCCACGGAGCAACTAGGCCCGTGAGCCACAACTACTGAGCCTGCGCGCCTGGAGCCTGTGCTCCGCAACAAGAGAGGCCACGATAGTGAGAGGCCCGCGCACCGCGATGAAGAGTGGCCCCCACTTGCCACAACTAGAGAAAGCCCTCGCACAGAAACGAAGACCCAACACAGCCAAAAATAAATTAATTAATTAACTAATTTAAAAAAAAAAAAAAGCATGTAGTTAACACTTTTCACATGCTATACAAGCTGCTAGATGAGACTCCCCAGCTAAATAAGAATGTCACAGAATTTATCTTTTTGGCAAAAAAGGTGGCTGGCGCTAATTCCAGAACAAGGAAGAGGGCTCCACTCTAACACCAACCTTGCTGGTAATCATGTCATTAATGAATGAAACAGGTGCAATGAACCCAAAGTCCTTTCTGCACCTCAAATATCCTCGCACTGAATTTATGTGTATAGTGTACATAGGTCACGCTGGGCCACCTCCTCAACTATTCCGACTATTTCCTACAAGGGTGCCTGATAGCTTGTCATGTCTAGTAGCTTACAAGCAACATTTTCACAGGAGCTTAACCCAGTCCTTGAGTGTTCCACTTTTCGACACTGCTTATAAACTTGTTTCTGCAGAGTTCACACCAAAACTTCTGGAGATCCTACTGGTACTCACTTTCCCTCCAGTCTAGGAGAAACTGTAAGAAAAGGGGCCAGCACAGCCCTGGTGAGGACTGCATCCTGGTGATGAGCTCGCTGTGCCCTGTAAGTTGCCATATGAGACATCAGGCAGGTCACGTGTTAGACTCAAGAGGTGGCCATCACTCAGCTGTAATTCCTCCAGATCAGTGTGGAAAACTGACAAAGTCTACAGTCTGCTCTGCGCACATAAAATCACTCTGCAATTCTATGAATTCCATGGGTTCACAAGTTAAGCAGGGGGAACTCAGTGGTGTTTTCAGGAAGGTGTTATACAGGAGCTCCACTCGCATGTATTATTTCACTTAGACCCTACCAAAATCTTATGAGATCCATGTTATTGTGATTTTTACCCTTAAAATGTATAGCTGGGGAAACCAAGGAAAAGATGAATAAGAAGCCTGAAGTCACCACTAGTGGCAATGCCAGGATTCAAATCTATGGAGTCTGGCTCACAAAACCATCTAAAGCTATGTGGTTTTAAGACTTGTTAAGGCTTGAATAAAACAGGGAATAGAAAGAAAGAAACAACACCCAATTATTATTTGACATACTGTATACTAGAAGCTATTTTTTAAAGTTCTATATATAGTTTATAAAAGGGCCAGTTTTAGTGGGTTTTTAGCACTACCTCTACAAGAATAGTTAGAAAAAATCAAATTCAACAAAGCCCTGCAAGATCATCTCTGCCATTAAGGAGATTAGCAGAAAGGACTGACAATGCAAGGATTACAGGACAAAGTGGAAAGCGCCAGAGTGAAGATGCTAGGGGAACAGGGGAGCATCTAAATCAGACTGGGGGTCAGAAAAGGTGTCCTGCAGCTACTGCCCTTAGCCGAGTTCTAAACACAAGTAAGTGTTAGCTGGATGGAGAAGGACAAGAGAACCCCACACAGAGAGAACAGCAGATGCTGCTGGACAGAAACATGAAGCAGCAAAGCACAACGGGGTGTGTAGCACAAGAAGCATGGGCGAGAAGGAGAAGAGGGATGCTGGGGTCAGCAGGGCCATCCAGGTTTCCTACGGTGACCAGGTCATCTGGACACAGCTCAAACGTGAGTCAAGTGCATATTTATGTCTATTTTCCTTTCGTCAATAATCCTTCCTAGTGCTCTGGTTTCAAGATGGAACTCAAGTGGAATTACACTTGAATGCCTCCAAATCACATAATTAATTACATTTAACTTCAATTATAATTACTCATTGATCCAAACCTTCTAGCATAACACCTGCTGGCTATCTCATAATTATCTTGGCCTTACTGGCTTATTAGCTGATGTTAGTTAACTAATAGAGTAAAAACACTGCCAAACCAGTATGCAGCCGCACCCTGGGTTAGGTCACATGGAGTCTAATGCCACATTATAGATCAAGGACATGCTTAGTTTTAGTGTTCAATTTTTTATCTTTCTGTCTCTAGCAATAACATGTTTTTAAAACAGCACTCACAGACTAGAGAGATTTGACCAACCTTTTTATCATTCAGCCAGTTTATGTCTGTTGACTCTGGCCCTTACCTCTTCATTCCAAGTGTGCATGCTCACAAGAAGTTGAGTGACTTTAGGTGAGGAGAAGAGGGCTACAAATAAAATCCGGTAATAAAAATAACAGAAACTTGTTTTAGCAGCCCATATCCAAAGTCTACATGGTGAGTTTATATTCCTATTATGTGAAATCTAATGAGGGAATGGACTATAGAAGGAAAAGTCTTTCAGAATAATGGTATAAATAAAGTTGCTACTTAGCAAAATCTGAATTTATTCACTCATTCATCAAATATCTAAAGTGCGTACTGGGCACCAAGGACTATGTCAGTTTACCACAGTAAACAAGACAATGTCCGTGATAGCAAGGAGTTTACAGTGGAACTGGGGAAAGAGACAAGCTGATGGGTACTTACAAAATGAATTGATAGGCATTAGGGCAAGTGTGGGGTGTTTGAGTACACAGGAGACAGGTCAAGCCCAAACATACAGGAAAGCTTTGGAAAGAAAACTGCTTCTAAGCTCAAGTCTGGAGAATAACAGGAGTTACACAGGCCTTATGTAAAATACAACTGACACAGAAAAAAAGATAGGCACTCATCTCCAAAGTGAAACATCATGAAAATCGGTCCTTCTCAAGAAAAAAATTGCTTTGAAAACGAATCATACCCAAATATATCTAGACACCCTTTGGTTTTCTGATATCAAACGAATGAATTCCTAAGACTAGAAAACCCTATCACTGCTGTATATACAGAAGCCTCCCTTAATCATGGTGGATGCATTCCAAGACCTCCAGTGGATCCCTAAAACCACAGATAGTACCGAAACCTATATGTACCATGTTATTTCCTACACATACATACCCATGATAAAGTTCAATTTATAAATTAGGCACAGTAAGAGATTAACAGTAACTAATAATAAAATACAACAATGATAACTATACTGTAATAAAAGTTATGTGAATGTAACCTCTCTCTCAAAATATCTTACTGTACAAATTTAATGCCTTCTCTATCTTAACTAAGCAATTATCATGCCCTGTGGCTGTAACTTTCATAGTTTGAGGTGCAACAGCAAAACTAGCAGAAATTTCTTTTTCCTTTTTCACAATTTCACAGATAGAAGATTCCTTCTTACCATAGATCTTTAGCAACCTCAGCATATGATTTTTTTTCTTTTCTTACTAAGTCAAGAACATTCACCCCTTTCACTTAAAGGAAGTACTTTACAGCATATCTTTGGCATATCTGAATTGCCAGCATCACTTCTCCTGTGCTTTGGGGCCATTATGAGTTAAAATAAGGGTCACTTGAACACAAGCACTGTGATATTGCAACAGCCAACCTGATAACCAAGAGGGCTAACGGCCGGGACACACTGGACAGAGGGATGATTCATGTCCCAAGTGGAATGGAGCAGGACAGTGAGATTTCACCACACTACTCAGAACAGTACTCAATTTAAAACTTATGAATTGTTTATTTCTGGAATTTTCCATTTAATATTTTCAGAGTGTGGCTGACTACAGTAACTGAAACCTTGGATAAGGGGGGACTAATGTGTATCTCCTTAAAGTAAAATGTGCCATTAGGCTCTGAGATATCTAAAATAATTGGTAGTTTCATGAAACAAGAATTTACTTTCTACTGGAAGTGGCGGTGGTGGAGAGATTACATAGATAGCATCTGTCCACCCTTCTTCCTCAGGTGCCAGGCTGTGTGAGATGTGGAGGCACTTCCTGCCACATGGAGCAGAATCAGAATAACGGCCGAGGTGCTAGGCTGCTGAGATGAGCTTTAGCCAGAGTCCACAGAGCAAACACAAGCCACAGCCTCGGAATGTGCCCAAAGGCATCTTTGGAGCAGCATCAGTGTTAGGATAAAGAAACAAGAGCAAGACAGAAAAAGAAGTTAGGCAAGAGGTCAGAAGCCAAGAAAGTTAAAACCTAGTGAGGAAGCACAGGATGAGCCAGATGCGGAGCTGCTGATCAGCTACTTCATCAGGTTCTGGCTGCTGAGGAAGAAGGGAGGTGGGGAAGGAAAACAAGCTGTTTTAAAGGTGAAAGGCTTCCTGATCACTGACTTAAATCAGTTATATTTAACCAAACCTCCAAAAACTGATAGTGTCATTTACAGACAAGGGAGATGCAACCTAGCTAAAATGTCAATAATCTTGAAGAGCAACACAACTCCATAACAAGTGTCACCACCATCACCTTCTTCTTCTTAAAACAATGATGGTTTGTATTTGAATTTCTGTGGCAGTGAAGCACAGGGAAAACCTAGCTGTTGGGCTTACTAAGATTCACCACCACAATTAGAGTCCTGAAAAACAGCACAGCCCCTTCAACAGATTTGCACCTGCTAAGATTTTCTAACAGGAAGCAGGAAAGGATGACAGTCAACTTGGAAACTTGTATGAAAACCTACTACAGTCAGTGATTTAGAAACTGCCTTAAACTAGAAAAGGATCCCAGAATAGAGAATCCCACATAGAATCAAGAGAACAGAATGACAGGGAAAAGTGACAAAACCAAGCCACAAGAAGACGTGGGGGGAAGCACATTACTGAGTATTTGTCGAGAAGGGAAGGTAACAACTCCAGATTTGAGGACTTCTAAGAATACTTGGTCACAGTTGAGAGGAGATGAAAAGAATAATTAGAAATAAAGTGAAAGAAGATATGAGTGACAGGGAAAAGATGATGGGGAGGAGGCAAAATGGAGAGATGAGGATTTCAGAGAGGGGAAACAGAAATGGCAGGAGTGAGTTTCTGAACATGTGTGATAAAAGCTCGACTACATGTAGAAAATGGAGAATATGTACAAAGAAAACTTCCTTATTAAAAGTTACTTTTTTAAAAAACTTGGTGAAATAAAACATGAGCTAGATACTCTTAGCTATAATAATTTAAAAGAAAAACAGCTAAGGTAGCATCTTCCGATTTTCTGACTTAGGAGGGGATGCTGAAGGCAAACCCTGAGGCAGCACAGCACCCCACACCAGGAAAGAGAAGACGAAACAGAAGCAAATTCATTCACTACCATCCATTCTTCACATCTTTGAAATGTTTAATGATTCTATCCATGCTCAACAAACACCACCTAAAAAGAAATCTATCACAAGTACTTAAGATACACTGTAGAAGATTACCAGTTAAATTGAGACTGTTAGCTTCAAAATGTCTCTTAAACTTTCTTAAATAAACAAGTTTGCTTGATTTAGGGACCCTTCCCAACTGCTCTGTCCTTCAAGGAATGTTTTATATTCTACTTCAGTACAACATAAAAACAAAAGAAACTGACGTTTTACTATAGAAATATATATACATACATTAGTGATAAAAAAAAACAAATTCACACCCTGTGTAATTTCCTAAATCTCTTTCAAAAACAGTGATATAAAGCTATGAAAAGGTAGTCTCACTTCAGTTTGTTGTTTAATTCACTTGCGACCTAAGCAACAAAGTACAAATAACCAAAGAAGAGCCACAAACTCGACGTTTTCATAGATGAACAACAGATATAATCCTAGTAACCTGGGTCCACACTGTCTAAAAGTCCTGGGGGAAAAATACAATAAGCATTCCCTTAAGAGAGGGATTCAGGATCTTCTGTTTAAATTATCTTCTGGAATGTAAGAAATGCTATTGTAACTGAACGACTGAATGTTTATGGCTTCTGTGTGATATATAGGCAAACATTCAAACTGCTTCATAAGACTTACCCTTACTAAAAAGTTTCAACTCCTAAATGCAACTTAAGGATCAATATTAGCTTGCTTCTAAACAAATAATAGGTTGCCCCCCCCCCCCAGTAATACTCATTGAAACTTTTAAAACTCAAGTCCGGTGTTATCCCATATCCTAGAAAACAGAATTTTTTTTTTTAATTTATTTTAAACACAAAACATTAAATCTGATAGTTCCTTTTTGGTCATCTCAAAAAGCTCACGGTGTAATGTCCTCAAGCATGTGTGTCCGGGGTACAGCCTGCTTCTCTGTCTGCTCCACAGGCCCAATACAGTGTGTTGCATAGAGTAAGCACTCTGTAAAGGTCTATTGCTTTGATTTTGAAAATGTCAGTGTGTTAGTGCTTTGAAAAACTCCTCCTCCTGCCAAGCCATGCCTAGGAAATGTACAGAGCTGAATTCCCCACCAGAGATGTGTTGCTGTACAAGACTCGCCTTTCACTACGCTGCCAGGCTGTTTCCCCGACGTCATTAGTCTTATGATGCTACACCCTTTCTCAAAAACCTTCACTGATTCCCACTGTCCTTGCAATTAAATCGCAATGAATCACACTGTTTAAGCCTGCCATAATTCTGACCTTTTCTACAGACTCCCCAGCATGAACTCTTCTTGATTCACTTTACCAAACAGGTTACATTTAGCTCGTCCCTAGCTTGTGCAATTATCCAGACCAGGAACTGCCTTTCCTCTCCAGTCCTTTGTATGAATCCTACTGCATCCCTATCAGGCCCAACCAAAACCACCTCTGTGAATTTCTCTTGTGAGAATCCTTTTCAGGACCCACATTTTGCACACGATATTCCACCACCTCATCCTCTTCTCTACATCTCCTGCACAATCAGGTCACTCGAAAGGCAGGGGACATGTCAGACACTGGCTCTGGCTCCCACACAGCCTCTGGGCGTGCTAGCTGACTTCAAAGGAGAACCAGGTACTTACAAATACTTGCTGATGACACTGTTTAGAAGTGACCACAGGGTTTTTAAAACCAATAATTGCAAGTAATTCAAACTCGTATTGGACTGGGACATAGAGCTATATCTGGGCCTCCTGTCTAAAAGAAATGAAAAACTAGTTTAAAGGAAATATAACATTCCATTTTTATAAATTTAAATTATAATTCTTAAGTTATAATTCTATAACTTGGGGCTTCCCTGGCAGCGCAGTGGTTAAGAATCTGCCTGCCAATGCAGGGGACATGGGTTCGAGCCCTGGTCTGGGAAGATCCCACATGCCGAGGAACAACTAAGCCCGTGCGCCACAACTACTGAGCCTGCGCTCTAAAGCCCGCAAGCAATGACTACTGAAGCCCACGGGCCACAACTATTGAAGCCTGCGCGCCTAGAGCCCATGCTCTGCAACAAGAAAAGCCACCACAATGAGAAGCCCGCTCACTGCAACGAAGAGTAGCCCCCGCTTGCCGCAACTAGAGAAAGCCCGTGCGCAGCAACGAAGATCCAACGCAGCCAAAAATAAATCAATCAATAAAATTTATATTAAAAAAAAATTCTATAACTTAAACTTTACAAAACTCCTGTCTTCCTAGTCCCATAACCATACCTTACACCAAGTATAATTGGAAGAAAAGTGACTTTTACTTCTAAAATTTCTTTCATTAGCCAAAGGTTAATAACAACACTCTTTGGGGTACAGCTGATATTCTACTTATTAGAGGTGACAGCCCAAGAGCAGAATGGAGAGAACAAGGAAGTTCTCCCTTCCCAGAAGTCAGGAAGCCACTCTCAGCTACCTATTTCTGGCAGCAGGAAGTTGATGCAAGGACAGGAAATAACAAAAGATTTTCAGCTGTACAAGGAGTACGTTTCTTCAGAGATTTTTTGTTTTGTTTTGTTTTTTTTAAGAATTACTGGGACTTCCCTGGTGGCGCAGTGGTTAGGAATCCGCCTGCCAATGCAGGGGACACGGGTTCAATCCCTGGTCTGGGAAGATCCCACATGCCACGGAGCAACTGAGCCCATGTGCCGCAACTACCGAGCTTGCACTCTAGAACCCGCAAGCCACAACTACTGAGCCTGCACTCCTAGAGCCCATGCTCCACAACAAGAGAAGCCACTGCAATGAGAAGCCCACGCACTGCAACAAAGAGTAGCCCCCACTAACCGCATCGAGAGAAAAGCCTGCGCACAGCAACGAAGACCCAGCACAGCCAAAAATAAATAAATAAATTTATTTTTTTAAAAATAGAATTAGGGCTTCCCTCGTGGCGCAGTGGTTGGGAGTCTGCCTGCTAATGCGGGGGACACGGGTTCGAGCCCTGGTCTGGGAGGATCCCACATGCCGCGGAGCAACTGGGCCCGTGAGCCACAACTGCTGAGCCTGCGCGTCTGGAGCCTGTGCTCTGCAACAGGAGAGGCCGCGATGGTGAGAGGCCCGCACACCGCGATGAAGAGTGGACCCCACTTGCCACAACCAGAGGAAGCCCTCGCACAGAAACGAAGACCCAACACAGCCAAAATAAATAAATAAATAATAATTTTAAAAAAAAATAGAATTAAATAAAATTGGCAATAAGGGGTAAGAGAAAAGGGAATGACATTAAAAAAGAAAAAAGTGCTGATGAGCCTCAAAGAGAGTTCATTTTTTAAAACACTAGCAGTCGGTGACTTCATTAAAACAATCCTTGTTGTGGATGTGGCAGCCAAGACTCAGCTATTCAAAGGTTATTCTTCGTTCTGAAAATCAACATCAACTATTAGCCTGGTTACATGCTAGCTACTGAAATGGTGCAACACAAAGATCAAAAACATACTGTTCCACAGCCATACAGTTCACCCCCAAAATGGTACAAACAGCTGAATGACGGCTACAGCTAAGTAATCCCAGGATGAGACAAGGTGCACCACATGCAGGGAAGCAGGAAAAAACCTCACAGGCTAAAAGAACGTCAGAGCAGCAATGAACCTTAGACTGCATTCCATCCACTCCCCTCATTTTATAGTTAAGGCTCAAAAAAGTAAAACAACTGGCCCAAGGCCAAAGAGTTTGTCCAAAAACTCGGGTCATTCACCTCAGGAAGGAGAGCCAGGTGTGGCCCTCCCTGTAGTTTAGTGACTAAGACCTTCGTCAACAGGGGCCCACTCACACATCAGTGGAAGGTCTGGCTACCAGCCCCATGGGAGTGGGGGGAAAAGTAACATGAATAGGCCTATTAAAAGTCAGTCTTTCGAGATTTTTCAAAGAAAAAGAAAATGTCTCAAAATAACCAGACTATTTTTCTTACTTTTCCTTCAGTGTCACTTAATAACCACTGCATTTTACATTCTAATAACTACTTTTGCAACGAGATTAACTGAAACAGCATGGGCAGACCTGCTGGATTATCCCACCTATATTTTCTCCCAAAAACTAAATGAAAACCTACTTACTGAAACTGATGTCAGAGCAGCACTAGGAAACAAATCTAATATCCATTATTTAGTTTAATTTTCTCTTATCGCTCTCTCTCCAATCCACTCTCCACCCAGCAGCCAGTGTGTTCTTTTCAAAATACAAATCTGATCTGATCATGTCACATCCCTGCTTAAAACTCTCCAATGGCTTCTCCCACGGCAACTCCTGATAAAGACCAAAATGTAGAAGGCTCTAAGAATGTTGGCCCTCACCTACTCACTCAGCCTCCTCTCTTGCCATGACCCCCCAGCCATCTGCACTCCAGCTACTCCTCAGCTCCTCCTCCAGGAGGCTAGCTCACTCCCACCACAAGACTTGGACACTGCCATTCTCTATGCCTGACTTCATTTCCTTACTTATTTTTTCCTTTTGATCTCAGCACAATTATTCTTATCTTCTCAGGGAAGCTTTCCCTGACCACTGTTATCTAACTTCATAGCCCTCCCTGTAGCAGTTACTGCCATTAAAATGTACAGTAAATTATTTGTGTGATTCTTTGATTAATGCCTGCTTCCTGCAGTCAATCACAAGCCCCATGAGGGTAGCAGCCATGTCTGTTTTGGCTTACCATTGTATCTCCAGCACCCAGCAGATGAATATTTACCAAGTCTTTAATTAAAGAAGAAACAAACAAATGATGGAACAAAAAAAAAGGATGGGCTTTCAGGAAGATATAGCATAGAGAGATTAAAGGAAAGTTTAAGTCACTCCCTTCTTAGCCCAAGCTTTTAAATATATGTACTTTCACAAAGGGAATGATGGGAAAATATATGTCTTTCACAAAATGCTAAGAAAATAAAACCAAGCCTGCTAATACATACATTAGTCTTTTAATTAAAAAAAAGCTACTCGTTTTTCAATCAACCTTTAAAGTCACTCTTTCATTGCAGTGACTCTTAACATATTTGAGAATTCCTTAGCAATGGGCAGGTCACTACTCTCCCAAATTACTAACACTACCACCACCACCACCAAAGAGAGATTTACATTTTTCTCTGTCTAAAAGTTTTCTTATATTTCATGCAAATGGAAATGACAAGAAAGCAGGAGTAGAAATACTTATATCAGACAAAGCAGACTTTAAAACAAAGTCTATAACAAAAGACAAAGAAGGACATTATATAATAATAAAGAGATCAATACAAGAAGAGGATGTAACACTCATTAACATATATGCACCTAATACAGGAGCACCTAAATGTATAAAGCAAATATTAACAGACATAAAGAGAGATGTTGACAATAATACAATAATAGGAGGGGACTTTAACACCCCACTGACATCAATGGACAGATCATCCAGACAAAATATCAATAAGGAAACAGTTGTCTTAAATACCATGTTGGACCAGTTGGACTTAGAAGATATCTACAAGACATTCCATCCAAAACAGCAGAATGTACTTTCTTTTCAAGTGCACATGGAATGTTCTCCAGGATAGATCACATGCTAAGCCACAAGACAAGTCTCAACAAATGTGAGAGGACACAAATTATATCAAGCATTTTTTCCAACCACAACAGTATGAAACAAGAAATCAAATACAAAAAGAAAAATGGGAAAAGCACAAACACATGGAGACTAAACATGCTACTAAAAAACCCAATGGGTCAATAAAGAAATCAAAGAGGAAATAAGAAAATACCTCAAGACAAATGAAAATGGAAACACAACTTTCCAAAATCTATGGAATGCAGCAAAAGCAGTTTTAAGAGGGAAGTTTATAGTGATACAGGCCTTCCTCAAGAAAAAAGAAAAATCTCAAACAACCTAATCTACATCTAAAGGAATTAAAAAACAGAACTAACAAAGCCCAAAGTCATCAGAAGGGAGGAAATAATAAAGATCAAAGAGGAAATAGGTAAAACAGAGACTAAACAAACAAAAAAAAGCGAACAAAAAACAATGAAACCAAGAGCTTTGTTAAAAGATAAACAAAATTGATAAAACTTTCAGCCACACTCACCAGCAAGAAGAGAGGACCCAAATAAAATAAAAACTGAAAGAGGAGAAATAACAACCCATACCACAGAGATACAAAAAAACCATAAGAGAATACTACAGTTATATGCTAACAAATTAGACAACCTAGTAGAAACGGACAAATTTCCAGAAACATACAAACAGCCAAGACTGAATCAAGAAGAATCAGACAATTTGAACAGACCAATCACTAGTAATGAAATTGAATCTGTAATAAAAAAAAAAACTCACAGCAAACAAAAGTCCAGGACAGGATGGCTTCACAGGGGAATTCTACCAAACATATAAAGGAGAGCTAATACCTATCTTTCTCAAACTATTCCAAAAAATTGAAGAGGACTGAACACTCCCAAATTCATTCTACAAAGCCACCATTAATTACCCTGATACCAAAACCAGAAAAAGATATTACAAAAAAAGAAAATTACAGGCCAATATATCTGATGAATACAGATGCAAAAATCATCAACAAAATATTACCAAGCCGAATTCAACAATATATAAATAGGATCATATACCACGATCAAGTGGAATTTATTTCAGGGATGCAAGGATGGTCCAACACCCATAAATCAATCAATGTGATATACCACATTAACAAAAGGAAGGATAAAAATCACATGATCACCTCAATAGATGCAAAAAAAGTATTCAACAAAATTCAACATCCATTCATGATAAAAACTCTCACCAAAGTGGGTACAGAGGAAACATATCTCAACATAATTAAGGCCATTTATGATAAATCGTTAGCCAACATAATACTCAACGATTAAACTGAAAGCTTTTCTTCTAAAATCAGGAACAAGACAAGGATGCTCACTCTTGCCACTTCTATTTAACATAGTATGGGAAGTCCTAGCCACAGCAATCAGAAAAGAAAGAAATAAAAGGAATCTAAATTGGAAGGGAAGAAGTAAAACTGTTACAACTTGCAGATAACATGATACTATATATAGAAAACCCTAACAGTCTCCACCAATAAAATATTAAACTAACAAGTGAATTTAGTAAATTTGCAGGAGACAAAATTAATACATGGAAGTCTGTTGCTTTTCTATATACTAATAATGAACTATCAGAGAAAGTAAGAAAACAATCCCATTCAAAATCGCACCAAAAAAAATAAAATACCTAAGAATAAACTTAACCAAGGAGGTGAAAGACCTACATTCTGAAAATATAAAATATTGACAAAGGAAAAGAAGATGATACAAAGAAATGAAAAGATATCCCATGTACATAGATTAGAAGAATTAATATTGCTAAAATGTCCACACTACCCAAAGCAATC
Source organism: Balaenoptera acutorostrata (assembly GCF_949987535.1). Classification (NCBI taxonomy): domain Eukaryota; kingdom Metazoa; phylum Chordata; class Mammalia; order Artiodactyla; family Balaenopteridae; genus Balaenoptera; species Balaenoptera acutorostrata. The sequence goes on from NC_080068.1 coordinate 39,522,285, forward strand.
TATAAATTTAATGCAATCCGTAGCAAAATACCCATGACATTTTTCACAGAACTAGAACAAATAATCCTAAAATTCATATGGAACCACACAAGACCCTGCACAGCCAAAGCAGTCTTGAGAAAAAAAGAACAAAGCTGGAGGTATCACACTCCCTGACTAAAAAGTACCATAATCAAGGCAGCATGGTATTGGCACAAAAACAGAAACATAGATCAGTGGAACAGAATAAAGAATTGCCCATCTATGGTCAATTAATGTACAACAAAGGAGGCAGGAATATACAATGGAGAAAAGACAGTCTCTTCAACAAGTGGTGCTGGGAAAACTGAACAGCTACATGTAAAGAATGAAAGTAGAACATTTTCTCAAACCATATACAAAAATAAACTCAAAATGGATTAAAGACCTAAATAGAGACCCGAAACCATAAAGCACCTAGAAAAAAACATAGGCAGAACACTCTTTGATACAAATCGTAGCAATATTTTTTTTTGGTCTGTCTCCTAAGGCAAAACAAACACAAGCAAAAATAAACAAATGGGATCTAATTATACTTAAAAGCTTTTGCACAGCAAAGGAAATCATTGACAAAATGATAAGACAACCTACTAAAGGGAGAAAATATTTGCAAATGATATGTCTGATAAGCTGTTAATATCCAAAATACACAAACAGTTCATACAATTCAATATCAAAAACACAATCTGATTAAAAAATGGGCAGAAGACCTGAAGAGACATTTTCCAAAGAAGACATACAAATGGCCAGACACGTGAAAAGATGCTCAACATCTGTAATTTTCATAGAAAAGCAAATCAAAACCACAATGAGATATCACCTCACACCTGTCAGAATGGCTATCATCAAAAAATCTACAAATAACAAATGTTGACAAAGATGTGGAGAAAAGGAAACACTCTTACACTGTTGGTGGGAATATAACTTGGTACAGCCACTATAGAAAACACTATGGAGGTTTCTCAAAAAACTGAAAATAGAACTACCAGCAACTCTAATCCTGGGTATAGATCTGAAGAAAATGAAAACACTAATTCGAAAATATACACACATCTGAATGTACAGAGCAGCATTATTTACAATAGCCAAGATGTAGAAGCAACCTAAGTGTCCATCAACAGTTGAATGAATAAAGAAGATGTGGTATATATACACAATGGAATACTACTCAGCCATAAAAAAGAATGAGATTCTGCCATTGGCAACAACATGGATGGACCTAGAGGGTATTATGCTAAATGAAATAAGTCAGAGAAAGAAAAATATTCTATGTTATAACTCATATGTGGAATCTAAAAAAGAAAACAAACTAGTGAATATAGCAAAACAGAAACAGACTCACAGGTGGTTACCAGTGGGGAGAAGAAGGGGAGAGGCAGGATGGGGGTAGTGGATTTGACTGAGAGGTACAAACTACTATGTATAAAATGGATAGGCCACAAGGATATATACGCATTATTTTGTGGTGACTTTAAATGGAGTATAATCTATAAAAATGTTGAGTCTCTATGTTGTACACCTGAAACTAACATGATGTTATAAATTAACTATTCAATAAAAAAAATTTTAATAAAAGTTTTCATATGCTTTGCAATGATAAGTTAGAAACCCTAGACCAGCCAGTCCAATAGAAATATAATGCAAGTCAGAATTTTCTAGTAATCCCATTTAAAAATAAAAACAAGTGAAATTAATTTAATAGAATTAAGTAAAATTCTATTTAACCCAAAATAGCCAATATTAGAATAATAAATATCATTTCAAAATGTATTATTTTTAAAACTTATTAATAAACATTTTTTTTGGTAGTTAGTCTTGAAAATCCATTATGTATTTTCCACTTACAGAGCACCTCAATTCAGACTAGCCACATGTGGCTAGTGGCTACCATATTGGACAGAGCAGCCTTATACCATTCACACTTCTGATAAATTTTTTGCTCTCTTCCTTCCTTTAAAAAACTTGCAGAAAAAGCTTTAAATGTTCTCTGTATCAAACAAAGCAAAAATGAGGGGTGGGGAATATATTCACTTTATAGTGAAAAATAAAGGTATGTTAACGTAATAATACCTTCTTAATTCATTCATGACTTTAAAAGCTTTCTTCATATGCCAAGGATTCACTGTCACCGGGCAGTGTTTTTCGGTATTATCATCTTTTGAATCGAGAGGCTTCTGATGACCCTGCTTTGTGCATCTGTACATAAAAGAAAATAACAAAACACAGAAAAAGATCTTATTAAAGATAGTTTAGTTCAGACTTATCAGGCTACAAGAGATACAATGAATGCCCTTCTCCCCCACTCACTTAGAGGAAGTCTCACAGCATTTTTCAACCCAAGACTAAAACACAATTCAGAACACTTTCTGATGGTCACTGTGGTTTTAACAAAAAAGTAGATAATTACCTCCCTGGTTTCAAAGCTCTCTCAAAGATGGGCATAGAAAATTCAGTAAACATGGTTTAGCAGATACCTTCAGAAGAAATGCTGAGAAATGATTTTCTCTGTTGGAAATTAACCTGCTTTTACATTCTGCAGTGGGCCTATTTACAAACCAAGACAGGAACTGGGTCGTATTTTACACACACTTCAGAAGCTTAGAATCTGATTTGAATTTTGTTCTCCACCTGCAAGGTTATTTACCCCATATACTTTGGACCTACTTTAACTGTTTACTGAGTATTAACTTTAAGGCAGACACTGTACTAAATTTTCTTTCATTGTTTGTTTAATCCTCACAACAACTCCGTGAGCTAATTACTATTATTATCCCCATATAACAGATAAAGAGATTGAGGCAGAAAACAATTTGGGTAAATGGTAGAGCTGATAAGAGTACAGCTAGTCTGACCCTCAAGGCCGTTCTTTTCACTAATGTTCAATACCATTTCCTACATTAAGCAATGGATAGTTAATTTCATATTTAAATTTGTAATTTTTAAGAGTACAAAGCTATGTTAGTATTGCTGTGTAAATTATTCTTTCGAAATCTGGGAGCGAAAAAATTAACAAATGAAATCAGGGTGCCATTGTGGGGAGGGTTAACTGCATATGGATGGACAAAAGGAACTTTTTGAGGAGATGGTTGCACAACTCTAGAAATTTACTACGATCACAATTATAATGGATGAATTTTATGGTATGTAAATTATACCTTAATAAAGCTATTAAAGTTTAATAAATTAGGATACCAAATTAAGCCTAAAAAAATCATACTTGTATATACATCACACAAAGAACAAAAGGCAAACATCATTATTTACTGCACCATTTCTTTTCACGCCTCTTCCTTTCCTGACCCATTTCTGAAAAGATAATTCATTCTTCAAATATTATTTTATTAATTCAGCAAATAATTTTTGAGTGCCAACTATGTACCAAGCACTATTTTAGGCACAAGGAATATATATCAATAAACAAAATAAAAATCCCTGTCCTCAGGGAGCTTGGAGTCGGGGGGCGGGCGGGGGCGGGGGGCATCGACAATACACACAACAGACCAGTAGAGTAAGTGGCACGTTAGAAATTAAGAACTACGGAAAAAAGAAAGAGGGCCGGGTAAAGAGAGTCAGGAGTATGGGGGTGATGGTGATGGAGTGATGGAACTTGCAATATTAAACAGGGTGATCAGGGCAGGCCAAATTGAGAACTGAGATTGGAATGAGGACCAGGAGGTGGGAGAAGGCCCAGACAGAAGGAATAACTAGAGAGCAAAGGCCAGTATGCACCTCGTGTGTTCCAGGACATGAGAGCAGGGCTGGAGAGGGGAGTACAGATCATGTAGGACACTAGCTTTTACCCTGAGTGAGCTAATTACTATTATTATCCCCATATAACAGATAAAGAGCTTGAGGCAGAAAACAATTTGGGTACACTAGCTTTTACCCTGAGTGAAATGGCAAGGTACTGCAGAACAGTGACACAACCCAACTTATGTTTTCGAAGGATCATTTTGGCTGCTGGTTGAGAATAGTCTCTATAGGTCAAAGATGAAAAGAGGGAAGCTACTGAGAAGGGTAATGCAGGAGGAGATGACAGTGGCTCAGAACAGCGTAGCAGCAGTGGAGGCAGGAGCAGTGATGAGAAGTGTCTGAGTTCTGGATATATTTTAAAGGAGTGCTAATAAGATCTGTTGACAGAAGGCATGTGCCATGGCACTGACAGTGCCATGTCAGTGAAGTCCGAGTAACTCCAAGTTTTTTGGCCTGAGCAGCTAGAAGCATTGACTTTCCATTAATTGAATGGAGGAGGCTGTAGACAGAACCAGTCTGGAAGTTGGAAGATCAAGGGCTCAGTTTTTACACATGTTGGTTTTAAGATATCAGACTTCCAAGTGAAGATGTTCTCAAATTGGCAGATGATTACAGGAGTCTAGAGTTTGAGAGAAAAAAATCTAGCTGGAGACAGAAATGTGGTACATGAAGCCATGAAACTCGGGTACTTGAACATTAAGATAACCCAGCATTAACCACAGAAGTTATCCTTGCTCGTTCCCCCTCCCCCAGAATCAACACTTATTGAGGGATACCTGATCCTTTGAGGGCTCACCCACTAGAAGTGGACATCAGAGCTGCTACCCCACCAACTGAGTTTCTAAGGGGACCTTACAAACGAATTAGTGCCATTGCTGCCTCCAGTGGGTGAGTCCACAGCTGGAGTGGGAGAATGGGATGGTGCACTCTACTCCTTGTGGCCGCGTGCGCACGCGCACACTCACACTCACTGAGGGATGAGTTACACCCGGCCTAAGAAAAAGAGCTAGAAGCCAAGAAAGAAAGAACATGCAGATCTGGCAGAGGGAAGTGGGGACACACTTTTTAGTATAAGATGTATTCTCATAATGCCATTTCCACCACCTTTTCATTAAGAAAACAGTAGGAAAGGGGAAATTATGTAGATATATGCAACCTACACAAACTTTCTGACCACGTAACACCGAATATCCACATATGTAGCAAGTTAATGATATTTATATCTGCTTCAAATTTAATTACTTAAGTTTACAACAGAGGGAAAATATAATATCGAGGACTGGCAAAACTATCATAGAAGGCCTTTCAATGCTCAGAATGGAAACAAAAGCAACTCTGCCCTACAAAGAATATCATTAAGAGTCAAGAGTTTATATTTGCTTAAGAAATTGGGAATTAAAACTTCCTGCATTAAAGAATTAACTTTAAGACAGATACCATACAACAACCAATGTTTATACTGCTGCTTTCTTTCTTAAATCTAAATATTTTTAGCTCCCACTTCTCTAATACTCCAGAAACTCTGCAAAGAAAAGATTCCAATCGAAGGCTTAAAGGAATAAATAAGAAATAACACTGCATTCTTTTAAGTGTTCTCTGTACTGAGAGCCCCTTACAAATGCAGCACCCTGCCACAGGTCTACATTTTCAACACTAAAGTCCTTCCCACAATTTTCTAATTCCTCTATGGTTTTGTGTCAGATGGTCTCTCGTTCAGAAGCAGAACTGAGTAACAGAAAATGATACATCATGTCTAAAATTACAGATGTGGAAGATGAACATCCACTAGAAAGCAACCAAGTGGGAGGGAAAGGTTTACCTTTTAAGTTACACCATAAGTACAGTTACACCTCCCTGCTTCCCTTGTGAAGCGAAGGGCTAGTCTTTTCCAGAAAAGCTCCTCAATATGAGAACCGTCTTCTTTAAACTATCTGGAGGAGATACTTTTTCAAGGTTCTTTCACTTGTTAAGTCTTTCCCCCAACTCTACATCCCATAACCAGTGTTAAAACTACCCAACAGCCTGTTGTTACAACACATATTCTATAATAATTGAGGGTTCAAGGGTTTGGATCCCAGAACACTGCTAATAGATAATCCGAAAGCCTTCCTTCCACGACTGACTCTTCTACAAATTCCCAGCTGTAGGCAAGGTTGGCTTCTCAGACCGGGTAACTTTCTAACTCTGCCTAAGAACACACTACTGCCAATAACTGAATTCTCAAGAGAGGAGGCAAAGACTCTAATAAGGGCTGTCTCCTTCCAACAGTCAAGATTCCATAACCAACCAAAGGTTTAAACCTCCTACAAAAATTCTGAGAACATCTTAGAAATAACATACATTTTCTTTAGATGAATATTATTTGTTCTGGAATAGTGATTTCCGATGGAGGGGACAGAAGGACCACATGACCCAAGCAATTTTTCTAAGCTACCCATAACCATCCCTCTTCATGTGAAGATTCAGGCAAGCCCTTTTTACAGGTCTAGGCATACCAGAATGACAGCATCTCCAGGAGTAGGGGGGAAATACAGCTATGTATGATTTTTTTAAAAAGAGGGTGATGTAATATGCCCCACCACCCACTTACCTCCCACCACAGGACAATCATCTCAGATCGAGAACGAACACTTTAGGAAATAGAGGTTGTTTATGTTTTCAAGGTTTTCTGGTGGAAATAATGCTGTAAGTCATGTGAATGATGCAGCTGAAAAATTTAACAGGGGACCAGACATTTTCACATTCAGGACAAATACTCAGCCCCTGGGTGGCCACCATCTCTACTCTCCCCTTTGCCTGTTCACCTCAAAAGCTGCAAGACTCCCCTGCTTGCAATGAATCACCCACCATTACTTATAAATTTCTGCCAAGTTCACGTCAGCAGCTGATGTTTTCAAAGTCACCATCCATGCTATACTGCTATGAAGTTCTCCATTACTTTATATCTCTTCTATATTCTCTGCTGTCTTCCAAGCTAAACTTGCATTTGGAAGCTGATTACCATAAGAACGCTGCTCCAATAACAAGTCCAGGATATAAGAAGTAGAGATTCAACCATAACTCATACTTTAGTACTTGTTATGCCACTCTACAGTTTCCTAACAAAATACACTCACATCCTTCACCTCACCCAAATAACCACCGTATTACTTAGAGGTTGTAAAAGTGGGAGGCTTTCTCCACTGGAAACATTTTTGGTTTGTGGCAGAGTTGTGCTTTCAGTTTTTGCAATTAGCTACAGGCAAAAAGACCTGCTCTGCAAATTTTTTCAAGTGCTTGGAATTTACACTTTTATTAGGTACAGACCCAGCAGACTAACTGTAATCAATGAACATATGGTCATATTACCAAATAATGTTAATGTCTGCCCTACAGACATGTAAGAACTTGAATTAGACCTTCAGTACACAGACCCTTAGAACTGAGTATGAAGCATCTTGTGAGAAAAAACCTCCTATCCAGTCACAGAACACCATACAGACTACATCATAACAATGCCACTGAATATATTAGTATAGTACATGTATTGCTAAAAGTTATGTTTCCAATTTCCCAGAGCTGGAAAGGAAAAGTCTAGAAAAGCTGGCCATGCCCAATTTTACTAAAACGGCTTAGCACTTAAAGCGGAATGCTGATCTTTCCGAAGGATGGAGGGGGGGCCTCCGCCCTGTCCTCCCCCAGGACCAGGACGTGGCCTTCGAGAGAAACACCGGCAGGAGGAGGTAGCTGGGACTCTGAGGTGCAGAGGTGAGGAAGCTCTCTGATCCTAGAACAACAGAGCTGTAAAATCCTCTGCTTCAGTTCAACCCCGCTCCCTCTCACCTACGTGACAAACAGAGGACAACGTGGCACTTTTTGTCCCTGATAGTGACTACTACCAGGAAAGCGACTAGGGTAAAAGCATGTCTTATGCAAGATCAGTCTTATTTTAAAGCATATGTTATAAACAATTAACACAGCATTCTCAGAGTGGGATATCTGTGAGATGCTAAAATAGGGAGGAGAAGGTTGATGATCCATTTCAAACATTTCCATGTCTTTTATCACTCTCATTTCTGACCTTTCTTTTGCCACTTTTCCTATTACCATCACTTGGCTGGTAAGGGGGCAGCACTATGACTTGGCATATTCAGTTGACTGGGCTACATTTTCCAGCATTTAATGAAAAGGCACTGGAAGAGGAGCAAAATCAGCCGGAAGACATGAACTGCAGTCCTAGCCTGCAGATACTAACCAAGTGACCTTGGATTAGTCCCTTAGCCTCTCTGGGCTTCAGACTGTGTACTTATAAAATAAGGTTTTTGTTATTCCACAGATCTGTCTAATAGTAAATGTAATATGAAAGTCAAAGATAGTGACACCTCACCTACTTGCCTCAGGAGCTGTATAAGCACTAAACACTATGTGAATGTAAACACAGAGTTAAGAAGAAAAATGTTGGGGTTAGGAGCTAAACTGAACATGGAGATACATTTTTATGGATTTTCTTGGCCTTCTTCATTTTTAATTGCAACACTAAATTAAAAGTTATTGGCAATACTCCAGACCACCACCACTGTTAATAAACCAAGTAGGTAAGCACTGCCTAGCCCACTGCTGCCCTATACTAAGCAGGGTGAGCGATTAGGATGCTGAACACAGAAACCTTCTCCAGTTACCAGCCAAGTGAGGAGGCACTTCGGAAACCACCAGGGAATGGCAAGAAGTCCGTACACAAGTGCAAGATTATGTGCTACCAATTATAAATAGTATAGGAATTGCAAAGAGGAGCTAGAATGAGTTGATGTATACAAGGAAGACTTTGTGAAAGGGGATGGGGCTCCAACTGGGCCTTGGAGGGATTCTAAGTTGTTTTAACTGAGGACAGGATAGGAAAAGGCTGGAGACTCCTGGCTTGTTTTGAGGTATAGTTTACCTTGGGAGGTTAAGGCACATAATGATTTTGAACATACAAGATAAGGCCAAAATGATGGAGGGCTGAGACTTCCTGGCTGATATCTGGTTTTGTTAAGTGTTTGACTTGACTCGATGTTGGGGCGGGGGGGGCGGTGGTGTCAAAACAATAGGTGGACTGAAAGGTGATGAGAGAATACCTAAGAGTTCAACAGGAGAAATAATCCAGGTATCAAGGGATGAAACCTTGAGTATCATCAGAGTATCAGCAATCAGAATGGACACTTGAAACCAACACTGTACAGTTCCTGGGAGCTGATAAAATGTGGAGGATGACGAAAGAAAGAGAAATCAAAGACCATTCCAAGGCTTTTGTGTATCCAGGACCAGAAGAATGATTATTCCACTGAGTAAGTGGAGATGCTATAAAGGGAAGTCAGTTTGAGAACAAAGATTATGAAAACTCAGTTTTAGACATGTTGAATCTGATGTATGCGCTAAGGGTAGGTGCTCCAAAAGAAGCTCAAAATTCAAAACTGAGGCACAGATAGAGCCCAGGCTTAAGATACAGATGGAGCCACAACTTAGTGATTAATAGTCGACTGAAAAGAAGAACTGGCCAAGGCCTGCATCTGGGAGAAACAGCTACTGCCAACGAACAGAAGCCATGTAAGCCAAAAAAGCGATCAACAGAGAGAGGTTAGAGTCCCAGTTTCTCCTCTACTTGATAAGCTTGGAAATGTAACTTAACCTCTGAAAACTAATAATAATAAGAGACCTACACTTAATAAGGTAGGTTGTTGACAAGATTAAATGAGATAAAGTAATAAAATAAATAAAGTAAATCACCTTTAACAACCTAAAAACTAGAGCAGGAAACCAAGAAAAAGTAGTGTCATGGCAAGCAAGGGCCTGTGTTTCAAGGCAGGATTAGTGAAAAGAACTGGTCAAAAAATACTTTAGCAAATGCCCATAGCCTGAAATTCGAGACAGAAAAGCACACAACACAAAGTACACAGACCCACCCACTACAGTAACTGTATCATGTATTTGTTTACTGTCAGTTTCAACCATGAGGAAAAGGACTTTGTTTTGGTTTCTGAGATATTCCCAAAGCCTGGTCACCGAAGGCACCCAATAAATATGAATAAAAAACCTGAACTCCCTCATTATAAACAGTAAATACATCTGGAATTTGGTAGAATTCTATAGAAGAGCATCTGAAAGGCAATTTCCATTCTCTGTATCACCTTGAAAGAACTTTCCGCCTGATCTTAAGAATTTCACTTGCTTTCATAAACACTCTTTGTGCAGTTCCGTAGCAACCACAGCTGAGTAGATGTACAATCACCTTCACAAAAGCACACTTACTAATATTTATTGATGCCTACTATGTGCATAAGAAAATGTAAATTAGAAACAAAAGGTTTAGGACTATTTGGTGGGAGGGGGAGGAGTGATTTCCCAGAATCAGAGACTACTACATAAATGCTACCTATTTTCAGAATCCACTTCTCAAGTTCCCAAATGCACCTCAAAATTTTCCTTATATATGACACTTCAGCACATGTTGATGCACACGTCTTCTTTCAACATCACCTTGTGGGCCATTATCGTTCCTGAATATTTTAAACGTCTTTGTCTATCGTTAAGGAGATTCACCTATGATCTGAGAGATGCCCAATTTACACTTAGGACTAAACAAAAAACAATACATTCCAAAGGGTTATAAAAGGCAAACAAATGACTACTGGGATAACCCATGCCAAGGTTCCAAATTCATAGTAATTAAATCTTAAAATTAGAATGAACATTAAAGGTCATCTGGTCCAATGGATCACAAACATCAGGTTTCAATGAACTTTTTATTGATCTGTGACAAAATGAGGACAATGTAGTAAGTTTTCATAAAATTAAATGTATTCAATTTAAGAACTATCCTTTGGCCTGAGATTATGTACTTCGCTGTATTTGGGGAGGGGCACTAAAATGTCCTTTCTTTTACAAAAAGATGATGATAGTTGATAATTTTATCTTTTTTTTTTTTTTAACTTGGCAAAACAAAAAACTTAGCAATTCTATGTTGGACTTCAGTTTTTTTTAAATTTTACAGTCAGTGAAATCCAAAAACATGAGAATCTCTGCTCCAATCCAACTAATTTTCTGCTGCCTAAATCCCTTAGAACACAGTCAACAAGATGTTTGTCTGCCTATGCTGAACATCTCTAACGCTCAAGAGCTTCCAGTGATGTGGAATCCACTGAAAAAAGACATGGCTGTATATCTGAGGCATGTTTGGAAAAGCAAAAAAGCAAGGCCTGCAGGGAGAAAGCCAACTTGTGAAAGAGGGCCAGTAGGAAAATGAAGGCCAAGAAAACTTTCCAGTGAGGTCAAAGGGATGCACTCTGTCCTATACTCACAGTCTTCCTTCAACTTAGTAACTATGAAAATCCTTTACAAAAATAACTATAAAAGCTAGAATGTATAAAACATTCCTGAAGTCAGGGCTGATCAGTTTACAATTCCTTTCACACATCTCAGTTTATTGCCTGAGACAACTCCTTTGCTAACCTACATATAATTTTAGTTGAACACTTTTCAGGTTCAATCAAGCAAATAAATGTCCCATGGTCTTAATATCACCCAGACCCGAAAACGCAGGAGAATCTAAAAGCCACATACACTCAAGGATGCAAAAATTAATAGAGATATAAAGCCCATGACAATCAACATGAGAATCAAAAAGGATGAGAAGAACGTGAAGGCAAGGAGTAGAAAGAGCAGAAGAAATTTTAAAAACCTAATCTCAACAAGCCCATCGGAAGGAACTAGGGAGCCTGGACGTAGTCACCTCCATCCCTCCAAGACAATGTCTAACAGGCTGAAAGGGAGCAAGGTGGGATTTGAAAATGATGCAAAACTGGCTGTTAAAAGAGAAGGGCAAGCAGAAGTATCACACTCAGTGCCAGGGAGAGACCAGCATGCAAACATTTGCAGAAGGAATGAATTAATAAACAGACATTTATGCAAAGAGGATCTGAGTCCCTGCTTCCAACCATATCATCCAAGGCACTTTAAGTCCACCTCAAACAATTTTCTTTGCCTTTAAGCTCAAGCTAAAAATCTAACCTTATGAAAAGCTGAGCCCGCCCAATAACTTGCAGGGGTCTCTGACCTAGCTAAGCTTTAGCACAGTGAGGCCTGACAAAGCTCCTTCCCCAAGAACTGCCATTTCTCAAATCCAGCACCCATGATTCAGTGTGGAAGGAAAAACCAAAATTATTGGGAGTAGAGGCAAATAGGCCAAGGGGTGGGAAGAAAAACTATTCTGATGCACAGAAAGGTAAAACAAACACTATAGTTCTGGAATTAGGGCTACTCCTAGATAGACCAAATGAAAACAAAACCTATTTGTATTTACCATTAAATGAACAGAAACAAAAGTCTCACCAACTTCAGCCACCCATGGCTGAACAGAGTTTTTTGGGTTTTGGTTTTCTTTAACTATTCTTTCATCCCTTTTGGCATTCAGGCTTTCCATTACATCTCAGCCTCTCATTGTTCCAGCACTACTGATGAAGTCTCAATAGCAAAGAACTGTGCTGAACGCCAAAATTCTGATTAGTTGATGTCTTAGATTTAGTTTATCGATATTTGCATGCACACATTTATTTCATTTTAATTATCTCTATTTAAATGATTTTTAATCTCTCTCCTCCCTCCCTCCAGAGCCTACTTTTCCACACCCTTTTCTCACCTGCATTCTAAGGTCCCCCTTTTCTTTCCTTTAGTGCCCTCTGCTCCAGAAGCGAAACAGGGACTGCAGGGAACTGATATAAAGGGGGCGGGTTTACGACAAATATCATCCTATGTGGGATATCCTCTATACTATGTGTTGTCTATAGACAAGTAGCATTTCCTGCCTTGCGTGCCTCTGAGCCTGGGCAGAACTCATGTGCTGATGCTGTGCTCACACATGATGTTAACAATCCACCATCATGTTTCCTAGAGGTTCAGGAGCCTTCCCGAACCTGTTGAAGAACATGACCAGATGACAAAGTCTTCAAAGCGACAGCCATCACCAAGCAACTGAGCTCTTATTCCTACCAGCCCAGGAGGGTCAATTCAAGAGTCGTAGGTACTCCTTAGATTTCCATGACCTGTTCCACTCAAGCTAAAATTTCTGTAAGGCACTTTTAAAAAGTGCCAGAATCCTATTAGCGCTCCTAAAAAGATTCAACATCAAAAAAATTTTCAGCCCAAGCCAAATATTTATATTTTGGCTGGTATTCTGCCAAATAGCCACAAGAGGCTGGTGTGATACAACTGCCCTGGAGTGAAGCTGGCCAAATCTAAGTGAAAAACAATAAAGCTCCAAGAATGAGCTGTCATGAAAAGGTACACGGTTCTTAGAATGAGATTTTTCTGGCGGTTTGAAAAGTCAGATTCAAAGGGCTCTTGTTACTTCATAAAGGTTAAACTAAGGAAAGCAAATCAAAATTGAAATGTTCAAAATTCCTGGGGATTTATAGTCCACTTTTAACAAAAATGCTAAAAAAAAAAAAAACTTGTATTGAATAATGCAATATTTTCAATGTCTCCCACATAATTGTTCAGCTTATTTCTGGAAGCAATTTTGTCGCAGGTGGTCTTGACTGTACTTGGGTACCAAGGAAAAAGACACCTGTGCCTGACAGGTCGTACACTAACTAATTCGCCCAGGGTGCCAAAGAAACAGAAGATGCTGTGATTTCTGGATACGATTTTCTGCAGTGCCAGGTAAAAGAGGTCACATGCCCTGTACAGCCGCGGCTCGGCTCGTTCCGAGTGATGTGCAAGCTCCTCAGACAGAATTTTGCTAGGAATTCGGAGAAGCAAGCAAGCTGAGTGGAATTCCTCTCGGCACCGGCGTCTGTACTTTGCAGCTTCCTTTTCCGACGGCCTCGCGCGCATCCTGTGTCTCCATCCCGCGGATGCTCGGCCCTCCCGAGACTCCCGCTCACCGGCGGAGGACCCTCCCCACACACCGCGCGGTGACGCCCCGCCCGCCAGCCAGGCTGCGTTCCGCCCGCCGCCCGGCCCGCCGCCGGCCCTGCCCGGCCGCAGCGGCCCCGCCCGCCGCCCGTCAGCTCACTCACGCGGGAGGCCGCGGCGGCGTCTCCATGGCGGCTCCTCTCAGGCTTCAGCTTGCGGGCGCCCGCCGCCGCCAGCACCATTCCAGCTGCGGACGCCTGCCCCGCCCGCCCGCCGCGCCGCGTCCCATCCGCCCGGGCGTCCGCCCGCCGCCCCGCACCCGCGCCGCACCCGCACCCGCCCCCGAGGTGGCCCAGCTCCGCCAGCCCCGCTCGGCGGGCTCGCTTAGCCTGCCGGCGCTCCTGGGGGCGGGGCTGTAGGCGGGCACTTCCGGGTGTGACGGGCCCTCGAGACCCCGCCCCGCACCGCCCCTTCCTGCAACCGCGAAGTACGGGGTGTGTCCGCCGGCCCAGACGCTGGAGCTGGAGACGTAAGGGTGCGGTCTCACCGGAAAGCGCGGTGTCCCTCCGCTCCGTGTTCCCTGACTGTCCCGCTCCACAGGCGCGCTCGCTCTGTCCTTTCCCAGCCTGCACCCAGGGAGGCGGGAGGGGTGGGCGTAGCCGATCCTTCCTCTACGGATAGTGAAACTGAGGCAAGAAGAAATGACTCGCCTGTCGAGGATCCCAAGCAGGAACTGGAGCCTCCCTGCTCAGGCTGTGATCCGCTTGTTGCACCTGCTGGGCGAGGTCTCGGCGCTGGGGTGGGATGCAGAGCAAAACCAGGTCTCCGTGTCTGCGCACCTGTCCATCTGGACGTGACAAGGGAAACAGAAACGACGATGCCTGCCGTGAAAATACCAAATAATCAAGGCGAGGAGACAGGATGCTAAATGGTAGTCAAGGAAGGCCTCTCAAAACATGTCATTTAAAAGCGATGGAAGAAAGCGAATCTTGAGTAAATCAGAGTTCTCAGGGCAGAGGGAAGAGCAGTGCAGAGACTCCTGGCCATCGAAGAGCGGGAAGAGTACAGTGTGGCTGATGGTTCCCCAAGTATGCCGCTGGGCAGCGGTAGCATCTGGGAACTTGTTAGAAATGCAAATTCTCGAGGCCCACTTCAGATCTCAATCAGAAGTTCTGGGGGTGAGGCCCAGCAGCCTGTGCTGTGACAAGCCCTCCAGAGGTTCCTGGTGCCCACTAAGGTTTAAGAACCTCTGCGGTAACTGAAGCAGAGTCAGGACAGGAGACAGTTGGAGGAATTGGTGTCAGGGGAATAGTGACAGATCACACAGGCGTGGTAGGCCATCAAAAAGGTTTTGGCTTTTACTGAGAAGAAGAACAATGAAAAGTTGTGAGCAACGTGATCTGATCATTAAAAGGATGACTTTGCTGGGATTTGTTTTAAAATCCTCAAAAAAAGGGAGGGTAGGGAATAGAAGAAAGAAGATGGGCAAAATGTTAATTTTTGATGCTGAGTGATGAGTGCATGGGGGTAGTCATTTATGTGTATTTATGTGTATGTTTTAAAAGGTTCATAATAAAAACTGATTTTTATGTTGCTATATGAGCCATAGATGTAGGGAAGCAAGAAAGCAAACAAGGAGTTACCTGGCTGCGATGATCAGAGTGATGGAGAGAAGATATAGCAGACGAGAGTTGCTGATAGATTAGATATAAGAGAAAGACTAGAGTGAAAGATGATCTCAAGGGTTTTGTTCTGGGCTCTTGGGAGAGTGGAGTTGACATTTAATGAGATTGAGGAAATAGAGAAGAAACAGATTTGGTGGGGCAAGGAGCGTATTTGTCAGTTCTGATTTAGACATGGTTACGTCTGAGGTGTCTGTTAAACATCCATGTGAAGATAGGTGTAGACAATTAGGTATCTGGGGTGGACATAAATGTGTGGGTGGGCAGCATACAGGTGGTATTTAAGGACTAGTTGAGATCAACTAGATAATGTAACTAGAGTAAAGAAGAGACCAAGAAGTGAGCCCTGAGGCACTCCAACACTAAAACAATAAGATAAGGAGGATTCAGCAAAGGAGACAGAAAAGGGAGCAGTAGGGAAGTAGGAGAAATGTCTTGGTAGCCTACTGACGTGATCCAGGAAAAGGCTGTATCTAGTAAGCCTTAGCATGAACTCACCCTTCCATAACCTCCTGGCATTATTGACCCACCATGAGGAGCGCATACATGATTGAGTTATTTCTCAACTGTTAGTGGTGATTTTGTTCAGATCCATAATAAAACTTCCTACTTTATAAGGTCATTGTAAGAATTAAATAATCTATTTAAAACATATAGCGGACTTCCCTGGCAGTGCAGTGGTTAAGAATCTGCCTGCCGATGCAGGGGGACATGGGTTCGATCCCTGGTCTAGGAAGATCCCACATGCCACAGAGCAGCTAAACCCATGCACCACAACTACTGAGCCCACACGCCACAACTACTGAAGCCCACACGCCCTAGAGCTCATGCTCCACAACAAGAGAAGCCACCACAATGAGAAGCCCGTGCACCACAACGAAGAGTAGTCCCCACCCCCCGCTCGCCTCAACTAGAAAAAGCCCACGGGCAGCAACAAAGACCCAATGCAGCCAAAAATAAATAAAATTTAAAAAATAAAAAATAAAAAAAGTAAAGCATATAGCACTAAGTGTATAAGGGAAACACTTAATAAATGTTCATTGCTTTCGTTATTTCTGCATATTTCCATGACCATCAGTTATACTTGACTCAGCTAGGAATTGAGGTTAAGTGCTAAACCCAAGAGATACACACTAACTTAGGTTTGATCAATCCTTTGGCCTGACCTCCTTCTTCTGCATGCAAGCAGAGTGAGCAGGACTGTTCGATCAGCCATTTCAGGAGATCTTTCAGGACAAAACAAAACAAAAACATAAAATTCTTCTAATGTTTTTGTGTCTTCCCACCCCAAATAGTGTTATAGGTGCAAGTGAATACTGAAAAGTGAGGCTATGTCAGTCTGACAAATAGGCACACAACTCCAAACCATAGCCCCTTTCACATCCTCCCCTGGATTAGTTTTGTCTGGTACAATTCTCTGCTCTTAAGGGATCCAGTTCAGCTAGCATGCTAAATGTCTACTCAAACTTTTTCTTTTTCACACACATCCCTAAATTTGTAGGCCTGGGAAAGGGTACTTTTTTTTTTTTTTTTTTTTTTTTAAGGGTACTTTTTTACCCTCAACCTTGCTAGGAGTTAAATATCAGCCCCACAAGCTCTGGTATCCTAGTGTGGTGGCCACCAGGTAGATTTGAAGACATTCGTGTTCCTAATTCAATTCTCTGCCCTGACCCCACTCCATGCAGAGAAGAGGAAGAACTAGGTCCACAGCTCAACATCTCATCTGTGAATCTTTAAGCAATTTGAAAATGTTAATTTACACTGAACCTTTGTTGTTTTCTGAAAAGACAGTGATGGGACCTTTAGCTTTCAGACATAGGCAGACCTGCTTAAGAGCAGTAGCAATTTATGAGGCCAGAGTTTCCATTTTCATCTTTGTGTGGGCCAAGTAACTTCACAAAACTGGCCCTTGGCCAGATATAGCCTCAACAGTTAACCCTGTCTCACCAAACACAAGAAAAATAAACAAAAAACCTTGATAGGATGAACACAAATCCATCTGTGGGGAAAAAAACGTTTCATATGTCTTCTTTTGTATGTCAGTTTCACCATATTCTGAATTAAAAGATTAGGAGTAGCTACCCAAGGCCACCAAGGACTTCCTGTCTCCATTTCCATTGGCCTAAGAACTAACTAGCCATGCTGAGGTGTTTGACCTCTCCGTGTTCAGGTTATTAGCTCCGACCACCTACCAATCCTTCTTTAGATGAGCTCTTCACTCCCCCAAAGAGGGATGAGATATTACAGAAGTCCATTCATTTGTTATACTGTTGAAATAGAACAATTCCTTGGCTGTATTAGTAACCATAACCTAAAGCTAAGGTAAGGAGCTGGAATATATCACTGGTGAAGAAGATGCAACCATGCAGAGGAACAAGTCTGTGACAGTAGCTGGTAGCAAAAATTACTTAGATTGAGTCAAAATCAGATGGTGCAGTAGAACTAATGACATGACATGACAAGCACAAACATATCACATGGCAAGAATCTGGGACCTGAGAATTGCTCCTGTAAAGAGAAGACAATTTCACCAAAGAATATATAAAATGGTAAGAGTCTGTTTTGTGATTCCATCCAGTGTAAAGGTAGCAAGGATGAAAAGCATCACTCATTCAAAATGGGATATTAGGGAATTTCCTGGGTGTCCATTGATTAGGACCAGCTTCAATCCCTGGTCAGGGAACTAAGATCCCTCAAGCTGCGTGGCAAAGAAGAAAAAAAAAATCATATTAAAGAAGGTGGAGACCTTCTAAAAAGCCTTAGTTTCTATCCTAAAGAGTTAGTCTAAAATGCATTACTTGAGTTGCTTTTCTAACTTTAAATCAGGGTTTTTGCTTTTATTCTTTTGATTTGGAAGCAGCTTAGTGTATGTAATATATTATGAAGCATTTCAAATTATTCTTGTGAGACTGCTATTTAGCAAATGGACTTGTCAATACACGAAGGTACTTATTACAGGCTTTGTGGTGTTAAATGGGGTGATGTGAGTCTTCTGCTTCAGACCAGTAGAAAATCTTTAATTGAAGGAATCCTTCATTTCTATGAGTCCAGTTTACTCTACAAAAGTTGCTTCCTTGTTTCTGTAACCTTTAAGATACAAACCTTACATCCAGCACAACACAGCTGCCCATTTTCCTGTATCGGAGATTCCTGGAAAGATGAAAGCAAATTGTTTAGTGCAAAGTTCAATTGGAAATCTGTTGGCAGTATCCCCAAATAGACTTCACACTAACGTATATCAGGTAAGCAGTTTCTCTGTGCTTTTTTAACAAAAGGAAATTTACTTAATCTATTTTTACTTGTATATAGTTATACTGTATCTATTTATGTAGTCTGGTGATGTAATACCTCATTATAGAATTATCTAGGACTAAACATCTATCTACACAGTCAGCAATGCCAGGAGAAGAAAAAGCAAGTAAAAGTTCTTGATAAATTATGCAAAGCATTATGAGCTTGGTGTCATTCATCTCAGGTTACGCACACACACACACACACACACACACTTCTACCCACAGTGTCTGTTTGTTCATCACCGATGACTGTTAATAGCATGGACCCTAAGCTAAATTGTGAAATAAGGGTTTTTTTGCCATTCCCCTTTCCCCCAGTGTTCACTTTTTCTTTATGGTGTTGATATATCTGTCACATCTGACCCTCACCATCCGCAGGACTCCACTGTCCTCTCTTCATCCCTAATCAAACTTAGAAATTATCTAATATCAGTTAGAAGGAGTAGTGGATTACACTATAATACAATGGGTAATACTGGTATTATTTCATGCTATTATTTTAGCCAAATAATATCTTCATACCCTATCCCCTATTCTCCTTCCTCCTAAAGTACATTCCAATGCCTTCTATATTATTTCAGTCACAACATTTTTGACAACTAAGTGTGAGGTTGAAATGTGTCTTTTTCATTAATAGAGGTATTTCTGTATAACACTGTCAAAGGAATGCTTTAATAAAGGACCAGGCTGAGAAAGATGAAAAATATTCTTCTTAAAGTCTAGACCTTTTGAGACCAAACCTCTAGGAGTTTGTATTATTTGTTCAAATTGATCACATGGTAATGTGAAAAGATAAGTCTTGAGTTTCCACATAAATCCTAAAATTTGAGCTCAGCCCAAGTCTTGGAATTATTTTTGCGAGTAAAGATACTTTGCCAAGAAATCCTTTCTCATTCCTAATCTGGTACTAAAAATCAGCTTCTGGATGCAGAGGAGCACGTTTAATGCAGGATATAAGTGGTTAGTCAATTCTTGAGGCATCCATATTTCGTTTTTCTTGTTAAGATCTTGGTAATAATCCAACCGAAGAAAAGAATTGAATCCAGGCTGCATATGTATGAGAACTATTCTTCATTGAACTAAAAATGAACCTAAGCTGCCATTTTGAAGTCCTTGTTAAAAGCCAACTAAAAGTAAATCATGAGAAAAATATTCCTGGTCATATTTTCTGAGGCAAACTGATTCAAGCCAATCTTAATTGTATTGTATTATACTTAGGTATTATATCAACCTTTTCTATGCCAGATAGGGGAAATACTGGCAGCCCTATTTCAGGTTGCAGCTACCTCTGCACCCCCAGCACTCCCTAAACTCTTTCCTGATTTATGTTTCCCCAAAGCTCTTATCACAACTTGACAAACTATGTGTTCTACTTATTTTTTCATTTATTGTCTATCTTCTACCTTGGAATGTAAGCTCTATGAAAGCATGGATTTTGTCTGATTAGTCACTGCCATACCCTCAGGGCCTAGAAAGTACTGCAAATATTATGCCCACAGCAATACTGTTGGATGAACAAACTGGCATGATTTATTGTGTACACCAACCAAAAAGTTAACCTCCAGAAACATACGTTTTAATTCAAGTTCATGCAATGTTCATTTTAACAGCTATAAACTACATCTATATGTTAGTTTTCATTTCTTTTTACTTTTGGAAGCATAAAATCAATGCTCCCTGGAAATAAGGAAGACACAGAGAAACTTTCTTTGATTTCAGTCAGTCAATCGGCCAACATTTGCTGAATGATTTCTTTGATGAATACACTGTGATAGGTGGGTAGTAGGGAGTGGTATAAATAAGAAAAAGCTTAAGGCAAGGATTCTACCTTTAAGAAATTTGTAACTAACTTGAGATACAAGAAATAAGTTCAATGTTTAAACCAAATTAATTAAACAAAAATACCAGACAAGAAAGTCTTCACAAATAAGATGAATGCTGACTTGAGCACGTAAGAAAGAGAAAGGCACATAGTAGGAAAAGAGAGCGTGTTCAGTGGACAGTAAAGGAGATTTTAGACAAACGATTCCAAGGGTGGGGTAATAAGAAAAAGCCAAGATGTTAATGTTAATGTCAGATCCTGGGGATCCTTGAATGGATGTTAGGCTTTATGTGGAGTAATAGTCAAGTATTGGAGGAGTATGTCTGGGTGTGAGTGTGTGTGTGTGTGTGTGTGTGTGTGTGCAGGCAGAATAAACAAACTCTACTGTTAAGACTTTTAATCTGGCATGGGTGTGCAAAATTAATGACAGGTAGGAGAGATTAGTTGGGAAACTACTGCAATATTTCATGCACGAGAAGATAAAACTTGAAGTAGAATAGCGTGCTATAAATGAGAAGGAATGGCCAAATGGCAAAGATGGAATAAGAATGATAACTAATTTGAAATGGGGGCAAAGAAGGTAAGGTAGTCAAATATCCTAAGGTTTTCAGCCTGAGACTATGGAGACAGAATTGATAAAAAGAAGAAAGTCACATGAGGTAGATGAGGATGTGTGTGGTTTTAGACCTGCCAAGTTGTCAGTAATGGCAAGATATCCAAGCGAAATATCCAGCAAGAAATTGTAGATAAGTCAGGACAAGGATACTTGGTACAAAGATAGAATCACTCATAAAATTATTGACCCTTAAAGAAACTGGTAGGGCAACTTTCTGTGGGGAGCTTCTTTGTTACAAGACGTAACCTCAGAGAAAAAAAAGATGTAAACTCTCCTGTATGGGGACTTCCCTGGTGGTGCAGTGGTTAGGAATCCACCTGCCAAGGCAGGGGACACGGGTTCGAGCCCTGGTCCAGGAAGATCCCACATGCTGTGGAGCAACTAAGCCCGTGCACCACAACTACTGAGACTGCACTCTAGAGCCCGAGAGCCACAACTACTGAAGCCCGCGCGCCTAGAGCCCATGCTCTACAACAAGAGAAGCCACCACAATGAGAAGCCTGCACACAGCATGGAAGAGTAGCCCCCGCTCACTGCAACTAGAGAAAGCCCGCGGGCAGCAACGCAGACCCAACGCAGACCCAACGCAGCCAAATTAATTAATTAATTAAAAAAAAAAAACTCTCCTGTATGTTCTTCACATTTCTCTCTACATAGGTTGGCATCCCAGTGTTGCGTTCTTAATTTTAAGTTCTAAAATTGTGCAAAAATACATGATTACTTTCTTATAGTAAAAATTCAAACCATAGAATGAAAGTATCCATCAGCCTCTCCTCCAATCCCCTCTGTGTAAACAGAGATTACACATGTTAATGGTTTTATGTGTGTCTTTTCAAATATTGTTCTACGCAATTGCATACATGGGTGGTACATATAGAAACACAAGGGTTTGTATTTGTTTGCTTTACCTAAGCGGAATCATGCTGTGTGGTACCGTTAGCCTGTTAGTAACTGCTAAGTAAGCCTTACTGCCAATTTGCTGTAGCTGCGGGACCCAGGCAGGCGGAGCTGAGCTGCCGGCTGCCAATGCATCCAGGATTTTAACTGATGCTAATTTCAGGGAAGATTCTGAACATCAGAAGTTTGGCTGATGCATTACATTAAACAGTACCCTGCCAAATAGATACTCCATTGCATCTTAGTACCACAGACAATTTTTCTCTCCCCTCTCACCAAAACATACATACTCTTTTGTAAATCTTATTTTTACTCTAATCTTGAGGGAGCAAGATTCAAAGTCACTACTTCCCCTGTATAAATTAGTTTGTTTTTTTTTAATTAATTTATTAATTAATTTTTGGCTATGTTGGGTCTTCGTTTCTATGCGAGGGCTTTCTCTAGTTGTGGCAAGCAGGGCCCACTCTTCATAGCGGTGGCGGGCCTCTCACTATCGCTGCCTCTCTTGTTGCGGAGCACAGGCTCCAGACGCGCAGGCTCAGTAGTTGTGGCTCACGGCCCAGTTGCTCCACGGCATGTGGTATCTTCCCAGACCAGGGCTCGAACCCGTGTCCCCTGCATTAGCAGGCAGATTCTCAACCACTGCGCCACCCGGGAAGCCCCATAAATTAGTTTTTTAAAATTGAACTTACGTTTCCAGAAATCCTTAGTATTTCTAGATTCTCTATTTCTGTTTTTTTCATATCTTTTGTTTCAATCTGTACTTTTTCTCTCCATAATTTTTTATTCCAATTACCTTGTCTAAGAAGAAGGCTTTCTCTTTGAAACTCAGGGTGTGAGGAAGGTCTTGAAGAATATCTGTGCATTTTATGTTGGTCAAGAGCTGCTGAAATTTTATTTAGTGTTTTAGTTCCTGATTAAACCTTCCTAAAGCTGTAGTAATTACATGCCTATTTATAATGATTTACTTTAAAGCATGTATAAATATTTCAGTAACATGCATTTTATTTAGCACAATCCACTTTTAAAGTTCTAACTGTGAGAAGCTATATATGTTCATAATTACAGTTTATTTGAATGTGTAGTATTTTTGGAACAGTGAAGTACCATACTTTTGGAGGGGTGGAATGAAAATAATTTACGTATTTTTAAATGAACTAAAGTTTTTTTAATGTTCAGTGTCTACGGTAATTTTAAAATTAATTGTTTCTATTTTATATTATAATCTGTGCATAAAAACATCTTTACACAATGGAATCACACTAATGTGGTTTTCAAAATCTGTGTCAGCGCAGTGGTTGAGAATCTGCCTGTCAATGCAGGGGACACGGGTTCGAGCCCTGGTCTGGGAAGATCCCACATGCCGCGGAGCAACTAGGCCCGTGAGCCACAACTACTGAGCCTGCGCATCTGGAGCTTGTGCTCCGCAACAAGAGAGGCCGTGACAGTGAGAGGCCCGCGCACCGCGATGAAGAGTGGCCCCCGCTCACCGCAACTAGAGAAAGCCCTCGTACAGAAACGAAGACCCAACACAGCCAAAAAAAAAAAAAAAAAATCTGTGTCATATGGCCAGCACTACGTTGTGATTGTGGTGATTAAATCATTTTTGAGAGATTTTTTTTTCTCATATACTGAATTTCATGCCAAATAATTTTTGCAAGTAAGCAAAAGTGTCTTTCAAATGATTAGCTAAAAATTATTTATATTTCATCAAAATCTTTTATAGTCATGTTATTAGAAAAGGATGGCTGAAGCCACTCTGAAAACTCATCCAGTTTATTCACTCAATTTCCTATGGGAGTATGACCAGTTCTAAAGGCATTTGGGGAAGATTTCAGAACTTTCTCCAGCAACTTAATCCACACTTTTACAGTCCTTTTTAAGATTCAGCACCTAGCTCTGTGTTTCCTTTGGAGACAGATTCAAAAAATAACCTGCCTGGGAACAGCTTGCCCACCCTGAGGAAATGAGATATACATACCTAAAATTGTAGGGGAATATGATTCATGAGTGGAAAGATAATTTTGGGGTGGGATTATCCCAGAAACCCTTTCTGGAAGAGGTATAATTTGATCTGGGCTTTGGGAGACATACAGGATCTACGTTAGCGGAGAAGAAAGGGAGCAGTTTCCTCATACAGGGAAGGAAAAAACAAATGGTGCACCTGGGAGAAATTATAGATCTGCCTTAACTGGAGTTGAAAAGTAATAAGTGAGGTTGGACAGGTAGGCAAGGTGTTTTGCCAGGAGAATCCCAAAGCCTGAGTGAGTGGTGGTTTGAAATTGATCTAATAAGCTAGAAGACACTGAGGCTCTTTAACAAGGGAGTAAAATATGCAAGTGTGACTTTGGTGAGATTTATCTGGCTGAAGTGGACAGACTTGTTGGGAGATTTTAGAAGGAAGGGCATTGATAGAGGAGACATTACATATGCATCAAAAATTTTAAAAGCTAGATGTGACCTGTGACAGGACACATCTTCTAGGAATTCCACTTCTAGGAATTTATCCTTAAGAAGTAATCATAGAAGCACATAATAAGTCAGCTGCCAGAATATTAAATCAGTATATTCATACAATAATAAATTGGAAATTTAAATTGACCAAAAGGCGACTGGAGAAATGTTATTATAATACCACCATATTATATTAAAATTGTTACATGATAAGACTACTTAACGTCACAAAAAGATGATACCGTTGGAAGAAAAAAGCAAGTTACAAAATATTCTGTATGGCATGATCTAGTCATGTACAAGGAGAAAAGTTTGTGTGTGTGTGCATCTCTGTGTATAACAGGTAAGTTAAACAAATATGACACAATTTAAATATATAGAAAATGCAATTTTTGTCCTTTTAAATATGTATGCATTGGTGTTACCTTTTCCTGCCCTAAGGTGAAGTGTCAAAGAGGCCCATCACTCTTAGATAATAAAAAGTCCTTCAGCCAATTATAGTCCTAACAAGCCACAACTCAGTCTTAAGTAACAGTCAAAATTCCAAACTTAACTTTGTGTTAATTTTTCTTTCCCTCCCCAATCTTTGACTACTTCAGTCTGAAGTCTTGTAGGGAAGAAAGTTGAGGAAGGGGTGAGATCCCTTTGCAATACTCCTCAGACTTAGGATGACTCACCAGGAAATTTGATTTCTAGAATCACCTCTACAGTCCAGACTAGTAAATTAACCTCTCCAAAGTTTCATTACCTCTTGTGAAAAATGGAGCTAATACTTGGCCTACCTATATCTGACATTTACTATGAATATCAAATTATATCATAGAAGCAGAATTATTTTGCAGAGTTAAATAGTGTTTTAGTAGTGTATTATCAAATGCAACTCACTAGTCTAGAGATCTAAAATAACGCAGATGCCCACAGGCAGCCAGGAAGGTACCCTAAATGACCAGATCAGGCCAGGTGTAAGATGACAGACAGCACCTGGCATCTGCTCGTGCTGTTGGGAAAGCACTGGTAGGGAAGATGGGGAGCTAGAGATGGAGCAGTCATGCTCCATGAGCAGCTCCTCCTTGGATCTGAGCAGCTAGCGCCAATGCTGCTAGATCCTCTCACATTTCAAGGGAAGCCCGAAAGTCTGATTTTTATGTGAAATCTTCTAATTTTCCAATGTTAATAACTAATTAAAATATCAAATACCACATAGACCAACAATGTGTGAGTTGAACAGTTGATAATAATGAATAAGGGCTAGATTCAATCCCCAGGACATCACTTCATCATTCCGCACTAGACCATAAACAACTTGAAGGCAGAGACCTTGACTTTTCTCTCTGTTGTCTCAATGTTTTATACAATGTCTGACATATTTGGTGCTTAGTAAATGCTGGTAAAACTATGGATGCATGCTGCAAAATTGAAAGACTATTTCTGCAGGTGAAGATGTCTAACAACTTGACACTGCCTTTGGCCTTGTGCATAAGGGTTCTTTATACATGTACATTTAACTGTAACAATCCTTCCTTGTATTTTTCCCAACCCGTCAAAGTAGAGTAGGGGAAGGAATCAGAAGAAAGCTAAAGGAATAGATGCAAAATAAGAGACTAATGTGAGCAAAGATAAAAGTTAAACAAATAAAATATAAGATATTTTGTTATTTCTGGTGCTCTATCCTGTAAGGTTAGATCGGTCTGATTGAAGTGGGTGGATTTAACTAACTTTAGGTAAATGAGAAGAGGAGCAGCACCTAATTTAGCAGATGTGGGTGTCTCTTGGGGGAACAGTGGGTAGTCAGAGAAGACTTCTTGAGGGTGTGATGTTATTTCGTTCAATGAGTACCTGTTGAATGTTTACTGTGGAATACATCGGCAAGCAAAACAAAGGCCTCCAACCTTCATGGGACTTATTTTTAGTAGAGGAGACAGACAATTGATGTAAAAATTAGAAAATCATACAGGATGTTAGAAGGTATGATGGTCAATTTTATGTGCCTATTGGCTAGGGTATAGTCCTTAGTTATCCAATCAAACACTAATTAAAGTGTTCTTGTGAAGGATATCCTAGATAATCTGGGAAGGCCTGATTCAATCAGCTGAAAGACCTGAAGAGTAGAACTAAGGCTTTCCTAAGAACAAGAAATTCCCCCTGTGGATTGCAGCTTTGGCTCTTGTGGACAAGTGCTAGCCTGCCCCTTCCTGACAGCCTGCCCTGTGGGTTTTGGACTTGCCTAGCCAGACCCCACAGCTGCAGAAGCCAGCTTCTTAGATATAGATCTCCTTCTAGTTCTGTTTCTCTAGTGGATCCCTGACTGATACAAAAGGTGATGATAGGGTACGGGGATGAGTGGGAGTGTAACGTGGCAGGAGAGAGCAGGTTGCAGTATTAAATAAGAGAGTCAGCTTAGGTTTCATTGAGAAAGTGAGATCTGAGCAGACTTGGCAGAGGTGAGGCAGGGATGCAAGTCTTCCTTTGGGACAGTCGTTCCAGGCAGAAAGAACTGCTAGAACAAAGTCCCTAAGGTAGGAAACTTTGAAGAAGGGGGCCAGTGTGGCTGTTGCAGAGTGTAAGAGGGGCGAGCAGATGAGAGGAGGTGGGAGAGGTAAGGGGTGGGAGCAGAGGGCTCAGACCATTTTAAGGACCTTAGATGTTACTTGGAGTGAACCTGAGAACCACTGCACAGTTTTGAGAGAGGGTGCATAATCTGACTTATGTTTTTAACTGATCATTTACATTTTAAAAGATAATTATGTTGAGAACAAACTATGGGATGGGGAATGTGAGAGCAGAAGCAGGGAAATCATATGAGGTACTCTAATAATCCAGGCAGCAGGATGCTTGAACTGAGACTCAAAGACAGACTTGACATTCAGGTCGTTCACATTTGATTGCTTGCTGCCCATGCCATACCAATTCTTAAATATTTTTAATATACCCCTGCTCAAGGGACAAGGAGGAGGTAGGCAGTCAATGAATGCAGACATGAAAGTTTTAGTCATGTGCAAAGGTACAGGAATATAAGAAGGCTCAGCGTATTCACAAGTCTCCAAGATCACCATTATGGCTGGAACCATTGATAAAGAATAATAAACAACTACCGACACAAGCATATACCTTGTGCCAGACACTTTTCTAAATACCTTTCATGTACCATAGGAAAACTCATTTGTCTTGTATCAGCTAACTATTGCCACATAACAAACCACTCCAAAAATTAATGACTCAATCACCACTTAATTGCTGAAGATTCCGTGGGTTGGCAATTTGGATTTAGTTGGTAAAATTCATCTCTGCTCCATGTAGTGTCAGCTGGAATCATTCATGTTTTTGCAATCGCTTGGCAAGTTAGCCAGGCTGATTAGTCCCAAGTGGCCTCATTCACATGTCTAGTAGTTGACCAAGGGGAGGTGGGGTAGGGTGGGGTCAGCTGAACAGGTGTCTCTCATCATCCAGGAGGTCTACCCAGGTTTCTTTGGGTGGTGGCTGGGTTCAAAACAGCAGCAAGCGAGAGAGTGTAAAAACCCAATGTGCAGGCACTGATCAAGCCTCTGTTTCTGCCACTGGCCAAAGAGACCACATGGCCAAACAAAAAATCAGTGTGGGAGGGGATCTCCCAAGGGCATGTGTTCAGAGAGGCATGACTCACTGGGTTTGCCAGTATTCCAGCAATCTACCACAGTCTTCATAAAAATCCCGAGAGGTAGGCCCTATTAATATCCCCATTTTTCAGATGAGGAAACTGAAGCCAACACGTGTTGAGTAGCCCATACCCAGCAGGAGGCAAAACCAAGGTCAGGACCCAGTCCAGCTCCAGAGACTGAGGAGGAACCAGGCAGCGAGTCCAGAGGGTGAGAAGGGGCAGAGGGTGACAGGCCCAGAACGCTATGCAGGTCAGTGTAGACTGTGACAGCAGGACTGGGCAGCAGTAGGTAGAGGACTTGTGGGTGGGATTCCTGGGAAAAAGGAGAGAATAAAGCTTTAGCCAAGAAATGGAGTCAGAGTTACAGGCTGGGAGAAAAATAAACCCGGAACTAAACTGTAGAGGCAGGTGGAGGCATAAATGGAAGCCGGCACTGAGAGAGGTGGAGGCAACAGAGTGAGAGTAGAGTGTGCTCTATGTGGCTGCAGACAAATGAGGTACACTTAAAAGCGATATCTGGTTTCGTAACAATTTATCTGGAATCATGGTCATCATAGCAGAAATAAAGTTCTGCTTTTCTCCTTTTTGTGAGGGTGCGGGTGTATGTAAAAACCGGGAAGAGTGAATGTGCTGAAATACCAGTGAGAGGCTCTGAGCAGCTCTGAGTGTATTTATAGATGTCAAGCACACGAAGCACGCCCACACCACACACCCGCTCCCAGGGATCCAGGAGTGGGGAGAGGAGTACAAGGTGTACATGGGTGGGATGTACCCCACACGGGTGTGCCGGGCATCATCAGTTAAAGATCCTCTAGAGTACCTGATCAGGGTTTAACAGAGCTGTAAGATGAATGATTGGAAGCCTTGTAGACAGAATGATTTTGAATACAAGGGTTTTCTTCCTTCAAACATGGGCCCTGACATAATCTGTCTGAATCTTTCAAGACATTTCTGTTGTGACCTCAGGTGAATGGATTGATGACAGAATGGCAAAGGGTTGGAACTCTTTCTTTTTACTCCATATAGTTCTCTACCATCACTTTTAATAGTAAAATATATTGATTTTCTGATCATGAATACTTTATTTTTTAAAAAGTAATAGGCTCTCTAGACAGAGCTGTCTGGCTCTGCTGGTGTGAAAGGCAGAGAAGTCCACAGCAGCAACAGGAGGGATGAGTACTTAGTTCAGGGGGTGCTCCCCTGACACCCGGTGCCCCAGGGTTTGGGAATGAAACCCTTAAACTCAAGGACCACATTCCAACTAATAATAGTGTCTAAGCATGAAAAATAGGGGCCCTGCTGGCCTTTTGATTTGTCATTTTTAGTGGCAATGGAGACATACATCATTTACTAGAAAAGTCATCAATTTTCACTCAGCAGAAAGAAAGGGAAATAAATTACTGTGAGACCCAGGCTTGGAACAGATAGTACAAAAGATTGAGGGCATCTGCTTTCCTGTCACCAATTTAGTGAAGTGCACAGAACAGAAACGATTGGCTCACTACGGGAGAGAACACATGCACGTGCTGACCTTTCCTAGACCAAGTGTGCCTAAAAGTTTTTAATGCACCAGACATCTACTGCGCTCCTCCTCTGCACTGCTGAGTGAACAGAGAATTCATTGGTGAACAAAACACAGCTTCTTCCCCAAGGAGGTGATAATTTGACTATCTGCTTTGCTTTCCAGGACTTTGCAGCAACTAAAGCACACTCTCCCTATTTCTTGGAATTGGATCTGCTTATTTGTTTTATTTTGTTTTGTTCTATGACTGTTCTGCCACTAGTTTCCTCAGATATGTGATGGGTGGTGGACTTTAGTTTTTATTTCAAGTCTCTTGTATCTGATTTCTCTGGAGAAGAAGAGACAGATTAACAATGTTACCCGTTGGGACTTTTCAGTGACTCACTCATCAGGGTTTCTAAATTCACAAAAGCTCACTGACAAGAGATGACATCTCTTTTTTCAAGTTGTTAATTCCTCCCTTAGGTATAAACCATCTTCTCTTTAAACATGATAACATAATGAGCTCTCTTTTAGCATAATAATAATAGCAAAAGTTATAGATGCTTCTTTCTTACTTTTAAATTCCCTGTCAGTCACTACACATGACCACTGTGGCCCTGTGACACCAGGAAAGTCATGCCATGTCTGTTACTACCTGTCACGCAAAGTGGAAACAGAGAAAAGCTGAAGTCATCTGGCTTCTGGTCTCCCACAGGTCCTGGGATTTCTGTTTTTTGGGTTTTTTTTTTTTAAGTATTTATTTATTTATGGCTGTGTTGAGTCTTAGTTGCGGCACGCGGGCTCCAGAGCGCATGAGCTCTCTAGTTGCAGCACCTGGGCTTAGTTGCCCTGCGGCATGTGGGATCTTAGTTCCCCGACCAGGGATTGAACCCATGTTCCCTGCTTTGGAAGGTGGATTCTTAACCACTGGACCACCAGAGAAGTCCCTGTTTTTTATCTTTTTGGATCATAGCATAGAGCTATAGAATGCTCTGATGGGAAACCTTAAATAAGCTAGCGCCTGGGTTCATAGGAATAGGAAGACATAAAACAGAATTTATGAAGGTCATTTACTGAAAAGAAGGGATGACAGGATGGGGCCAGGCACATTTCCTTATTTTTCTGTTCTTCCCTCCAGCAAGACAACCGTCTATGTAAAACAGCATTCCGTCCTGCACACACATGAGTAGTGTCCTGAAGGAGATGTAAGCCTCTCTCCTCCAGCACCAGCAGGCCTCAGCTGAGAAGCAGCCCAGGACAAGGAAAGAAAGGATAGCACACCAGGACAAGCAACACAGAGCAACACAAAACTGTTGCTCTTTTAAATCAGACAGAGTTCAGGAATCTGTAGAAATTCAGAGGCTAAAGAGACAACTTTTAGTTAAGAGAAACGAGGAAGGGGTGGCTTTTGAATTGAGCCTTGAAGGATAGGTAGGGTTTCCACCCAGAAATAATGGATGGGGAGAGATAAAAGACCTGCTTCTGCCATGGTGTGAGCTTGTGACTCCGTTTCCCGGAGATCCAGTATCTTCCTCTCTAAAAACAAAGACTGGAGGGTGTAGAAGTTTTCCCCCAGCTCAGCTCTTGTTCCCGCGTGCTGTTCAGATTCCAGCTGAACTCTGGATCTTGACCAAGATTTTTCCCACTCGCCTTCCCTTTTATGCCACTTTTTGTCTTCCTCCATTTGCTCCCATTTATCCTCTTTAAGTTAATAATGAAATGATCACAGCTTATATAAGTGTATTTGTCAGCACTGCTATGAGGATGCTGCCTAGAAACTAGCCACAGTTCAGTGCCTCATGACATTGATTCTCAACTCCACAAGCTTCTGGGGGAGCTGCTCCAGCCTTGCTTTGCTGGGTGGTTCTGCTTCCCCCTCCAACGTTACTAGGTTCTACTTTGTTCTCATTATCACTTTCAAAGAATGTTTTGGATCTTTACCTTTGTCTACACCATCTCCCAACACATTGCTTATGTGGAAAAAGATTCAGATAAATATTTGTTAGCTAAATAAACCCACAGAATTTTCCCAAATCTTGTTTAATGTTGAAATGAATATTCTAGAAATAGTTAATCAAACCATAGGGAACTGCTATCTGGACTGTTTTGCACAAGTTTGATACACATGACACAATTACCATTCTTGTGTGATAAAGGTAATAAGGAGGATACCAGTAATTTCTCATTAAAGAAACTTAGTGTTTAAGAAGATGGGATAGTTCTACAATGGTAAGATCACAACCTTTGTATTTTTTTGGAAGAAAGTGTTTGCTAAGTAAATTATTAATGGAAAAAAATCTAGAGGGGACTATTAGCCTTCCTCAAGAAGACCATTCCAGCACCCTTGAAATTCTGTGGCAGCATTTATTTGCATGTAAATGATAACAAATTAAAAATGATTTTTATCTGTCTGTTTAAAAGGTCCCAAAGATGCTCTCCTTGGAAGTTTTGTGGGAATTAGCCCATATTCCAGGGGACCTTTAAAACACAAACTTGTAGATCTCAAAAAGAACTTTATAAATCAGACTTTGATTCACTTGAGTCTTCCAGGCAGTAATTCTGAATAATTGTGGTAAGTAACTTTACCCACCTACGGATGACTTTTAACGGACCATATTTTAACCCAGATAAGTCAACCCTGACAGGCATCACTGCACAGTGACCCAGTTGTACCACATGGCCTGCAAAGAAAGGTCATGAGAAACCCAAAAGATACAAGCGTTCTCCTTCCAGAAGTGACTCTTAAAATGTCTTCTTCCATGGGATATAGGTGGAGTGTCCCTGTTTGTTCTCCAGGGACACTCTGTATTTCTCTAGCAGTTCAGAGTAATTACCGTGCAGCAAATGGTTAGAGTATGAAAATGTGTGTGTGCCTGCTATGCTACTTGCCTCCAAATAATACATGCTTTTGAACACTATTTGTAATTCTAGCTTTTGGCAGCAGTAGACTTGTTACCTTAAAATGCTAAATCCCTGTGCATTGCAGTGAACAGCATTTTTTATTGATTACTATACACTTAATTGTATGATGACCTATTGTTAGAGATTCTGTGTTTCTTCATAAACTTAAAATTCAAGAAAACATTTTCTTAGTGTTCTCTCTCCCTCTCTTCTAGAGCTTGCTTGGGCTCTCTCCCGCACGGTTCTCCCCACCCCCACCCAGTCTCTCTCTTTCTGATTCTCTTTGTATCTCTCTCTGTCTCTCTGTCCCCCTCCCTCCCTCTCCTTATTTTGGTATCTTTACTTTCCCAGTCACCTTTAGGCCCAATCAAAACCCTTAACCTTTTGGAATTGCCACTTGGCAAGGGTTATGTTTCTCTGTTTCAGTTCTGAAATGCAGTGCCCATAATTTCAACTGAACTTGGCCTTTAATGAAGTTAATCAAGTTGCAGCTCTGTCTTCCAAATTCACAGCTTGCTGTGAGCAGACAGGCGTGGGAAGGGAGGAAACTGGAACACTGGGTGCTGGAGATCTCCCCGTCCCTCTGTCACCCCTTTTACTAAGAAAATTTTCTTCAGATCCCAGCTAAATGACCAGCTGTTTTTAACCCTCCTTCTTTTACAATAATGTTCAGTATTTATTAATGCTTCTCAAGTTTTTTAACCTATACACCTACTTTTTTCCCAGAGTTTTACCTTCTCTCGTCATTACAAAAGTAAGAGTATTTCCCCCAAAATGTAAAATTATAATTGAATTTTTTTTCCCACTTACATTCACCTAGAGATTCTCAGCCAGCCCTGAGTGAGGAAGGTGGGGATTGACCGTCTACCCTCCCACATGGCCTCCCTTGAGAATCACTGGTGCAACTGTACTGCTCCCAGGAGCTTGGTTAGTAAATCTGCCAAAATTGAAAAAGAAATTCTAAAGAGAAAATTGTTGTAGATATCCCAAACTGCATTAAACCGAGAGCTTCGCTTATAAAATAGGAACTTAATTGGTCCCTGGGGAAAATGTTCAGATTTCTTAGAGGTTCTACAGTTGGTTCTAGAGCCCTGCAGTAATGACTTTCCATTTTGTAACTAATAAAAACTAGCAGCCCACGATAATCCTTGTGTTTCCCGTCATGCAAAACAGAATTTAAAGAACTCTTTGATTAGTCTAAACGAGTTTTCTATTTTCAATCCCATTTTCCAAAATATGTAGTTCTGCATTTCAGTTTTTATACCAAACTGGCTTATGCACATTCCTGAAAATATGAGAGCCAGAAGTTAGTGACTAAGGGATAAGGCTGAGCAACAGTGGAACAATGTGGAAAGCTTGCCTTCTTAGCGTTTATAAGACCTTGGGAACTTGGGTGTTTCTAAAGCTGAGGGGTTGTTTTTTTTTTTAACCTTCCTGGCAAAGCATAGAGACTGAATTTATCTATGAATTTGAAACATTGAAGGTATTAAAGTTTACACATGCTTTTTATTTGTGGGACTATATTTTTCCTTTTAGTTATCAATATGCAATAAACATATGCATAACATTTTCTCCCTTCTTCCTAAAAATGGTTATCAGTACTATCTCATTAACCTTTACTGACCCCCTGTGAAGTAAGGAGATGCTCTTGCTCTCTTTTTTTTCAAATTGGGCTGACCAAATCTTAGAAATAAAAGTATGTCCAAACGCAACAGCAAAATAGTGCTGCAACTGGAAACAGAATTCAAGACAGCAGAACCTAGAACTTCTCAAGGTTGTAGTAGAATATGAAATTTGACTCAATCTACAGTGTCAAGGAAGCTTATTAAAGACAACATTTTCTTTAGAGAATGCCTGTTGGCATAATTACATGAAAGACATAAATCTAAATAAGTGTGTGTGAAACATAAAACACATGTTTATTGATTCCAATAGTATGGAGATCTTGCCTAATAGTTGCTGGTGTTCAGAAATGTTTCAGGTCAGGGAAGGGAAGACCAAATCTACTTCTAAATCGATTCCATTTCCTCTGGAACATAATATCCTCTTGAAATATATTTGATAGTTCCATTACCAACCCTTGTTTCTGGCAATGATGTGCTATGTATTTGGCCTTGCCCAATACTATTGCCTGATACTATTTTTTTGTCCTTTGATACGTTTGTCCTCTGACTGCAAATGTAAGCTTCCTTCATGAGAGTCAGTGATGGTTCTGACTGCAAATGTAAGCTTCCTTCGTGAGAGTCAGTGATGGTTTTCCTGACCTTGTTTTTAGATATTTCACCACAGGAATATGTACCAATTCAAGAGATTTAATTTGAACAGTGAATGTCGCTTTTGAGTATAAATGTGGTATATTTGAGTATAAATTTTGCTGGCAGACTGTTTTAATGGGATACACAGATGCTAGGTGAACTCTTTGAGGCCAAACTGTTGGGTACAGAGTTATCTGACTCCGAACAAATCACCCTGTACTAAATCCCTCCCAATATCTCTTCTACACTCTGAGCTTTTTTATACTTTTCTTTAGACTGAGGGTGTTTTAAGGGAGAAATGTCCTTGACATGATCACTGCTCCCATATCTGCGCCACATTGCTAACACATGCATTGCCACGCTGAAAGGAGCTGCCTTTACAGTCAATATATGAAAACTAGCTTATTGTTTTTAAAATATGATACATGCTCATTATGAACAAAATTCTAACATGACAGAAAGGTACAAAGAAGAAAATAAAAATATACCAAAATTCCCAGAGAAAGCATCTGACAGTGTGGTGACACCCTCCAATGTTTCTCTATGCATATCTACACATTTGCAGACAAATACTATCTTACCTAAAGGAAATCACACTGTACTGGCTATTCTGAAACACACTTCTTTTCAGTCAGCCATTTGTCCCAGACATTCTTCCATACCCAACAATAGAGAGCTACTTTCTTGTCTGACAGGCTGCAGTATATTCCTTTGAATCCATGTACCATAATTTACTTAATTATCTAGGCTGTTTCTGAATTCCTACTAATATAAACAAAGCCACAATGAGTATCCTTTGGTGACATCTGTTCTCACTTATTCATTTATTTCTTTTGAATAAATTCCTATATGTGAGGTTTTTTGGTCTTTTTTATGCATATTGACAAACTATCCTCTAGCAACATTGTATCAACTTACATTCCCACCAATAGGACATAAAAGTATCCATTTCCCGAAACCATCTCCAACTCTGAATATCATTAAGCTTTTAATATTTGTCAATTGGGCCAAAAAGTGATATTTCATTGATATTTTATTGGCTAGTTTTGATCCTACCTAGTAAGGTTAAACATCTTATATGCTTTATTGGTCATTTGGATTTCTTCTTTTTGTAAATTTCCTGTTCCTTTGTCATCTTTCTTTTGGCTTTTTTCCTCCTACATATGTGTAATTTATATATTTTTATTTTTAGCCCTCTGTTTTGCATAATGTTGCAAGACATTTTCCCAATTTGTCAACTATCTTTCTCCCTTCTCTATAGCATAAGTTGTGAGTTTGTTTTTTGTTTGGTTGTTTGCAACACAGAACTTAAAAAAGTCAAAGTTATCAATTTTAGCCTTTTTTGGTTCCTGATTTTTCAGGACATAGTTTTGCCATATTCCAAAGGGGGAAATAGTTTTTCATGCTTTCTTCTAGTGCTTCCAACATTCCATCTGTCACACTTACATCTGTGATCCATCTGGAAGGTATTAGCGTGTAAGGAGTTGAAATCTTGGTCTGTTTTGTTTTTTCCAGATGGTTGACCTGCTGTCCCAAACCCTTACTGAATGGTCTGCTTATTTGAAATGCTAACTTTATCATATAAGTTAATATGTATGGGGACTTCCCTGTGTGGTCCAGTGGTTGGAACTCCGTGCTCCCAATGCAGGGGGCCCGGGTTCCATCCCTGCTCAGGGAACTAGATCCCACCTGTCGCAACTAAAGATCCTGCATGCCGCAACGAAGATTCCGCATGAGGCAACGAAGATTCTGCATGAGGCAATGAAGATCCCGCGTGCCGCATCTTAGCCCCTGCACAGCCAAAAAAAAAAGAGAAATGTATGGATACATCTAGAATAGTGATTAAAGCTTTGTATTTGGAGTCAAACATACCTCAATAAAGTCCGATCATTTTCTTCATATAGCACTTCTTGTTAAAGTTTTTTTTTAATGTATTTTACATTCTCGTTGCTATCGAAATTGGTGTTGTCTGTCAATATATTTTCTGACTAGATATTTTTAAAATATAAGCCAACTACTAATTTTATATATATAATTTAAAATCGCCTACAATAATGATAACTTTGCTTCTTCCATTCCAGTTCTTATTTGATTCCTTGATATATAAACAACACATCTATTTTATTCCTGATTTTAATGAGTTAAGAAAATATTCATCTAATTCTACTTACTAAGCATTTTCATTGGAAATGGATGTTTATTTCCATAAATCCTTTGATTTATTAATATACATATGGTGAATTATATTAATAGTTTTGTAAAAAGCTATAAGCCACATTTGCATTTCTGGAATATATCCCACTTGGTCATGAAGTATCAGTCTTTTAATATATTTTCTGGATTCTGTTCAAGATACGCAAGATTATCTTTGCGTTTACAATTTGATTGTAAACAATGTATCTTAACAGTCCCATTATTTAAAAAAAAAAAAAATGATGGTCCTACTCTAAGTAGTAAATTCAAAGTCAATTCATTTAAAATAATGTATGTGTTATAAAATGGAACTACTCTCACATGTGAATTCAGTCCTAGAGAGTGAAACTGTCTATATGAATTTGCTTAAACAACAGTTTAATTACATTAAAATTTTGAAGTCACAGGTACATACCCAAGAGAATGTAAGCATATGGCCACACAAAAACATGTACACAAATGTTCATAGCATTATTCATAATAGCCCCAAACAGGAAACAACCCAAATGTCTACCAGTTGATGACTGGATAAACAAAATGTGGTATATTCATACGATGGAATATTATTCAGCAAGAAAAAGGAATAAAGTACTGATACATGCTACAACATGGATGAAAATCAAAAAATATTATGATAAGTGAAAGAAGCCAGTCACAAAAGGCCACATACTGTATGATTCCATTCATATGAAATTCCAGAATTGGCAAATTCTTAGAGACAGAAGGTAGATTAGTGGTTGACAGGGACTGGTGGGAATGGGGAATGGGGGGTGACTACTAAAGGGTACAAGGTTTCTTTTTAGGGTGATGAAAATGTTCTGACATTAAATAGTGGTGATGGTTGCACAACTCTGAATATACTAAATATCACTGATTGTACACTTTAAAAGACTGAATTTCATTATATGTGAATTATGTCTCAATAAAGTTGTTATTTAAGAAAAGAATTATATGATGGAAAGGTATGGAAGTGAAACCACAGATAGGAAGCAATTATTTACTCCATTTTCCCACTCTTTCCAAAGGCTAGCCAAGGAATTTTGAAGACCCCTGTTAAAAACTGAAGCTCTGGGGCAAGAGGAACAAAGAACACTCTAAAAGTCTTGATTAACTCAGACTGAGACATGTATGAGCTTCCCAACCCCCAACCATAGACCTGCACTACTGAATAATAGTTTAATTTTCCTGATCTATGAAATTTTGATAACAAAGGGCTTTATATTTTAGAAGATATAAACTTAAAACACATTTGCACAAATCCAGCTGACCTTCTGTGTCTTACTGCTATTATGACAAAGGTAAGGACAAATCTGTTGGGAGTGGGTTGGCAGGTGGAGGTGTGGGAAGGATGGACAGAGGGTAAAAGGAAGAGGAGAGGTGGGAGAACCAGATATGTTCGTCAGAGAATGGTGCTCTAATCCATGAACATTTTCTCCAGGCTGTGTCCCTTCTTGGGAAGGCTACGGTCCCTGTCGTCAGACCTCGGAACCGTCCTGAGGCATCTGGTCCTCCCCACCATCCCTGGAAGATCACATCAACTCATGAGAGTCACCAGTCAAGACCCAAGTGATCCTTCTGCTGTTGTTGTCTTTAGACAAGGTCCTGTTGTTTTACATATTCAGTCAGAGTCTGGTCTAGGGAACTTGTAGGAAAATGTATTCAAGTCTGTGTTTAACACTTAACTCTGAATTTAGGAGAGTATGTTAATGAACACTGACTAATTTGGAAATTATAGTACTATAGGGTGCAGTTGCACTGATTTCAATTCTCACACAGGAAAAATCATACCTCTGTGTTTGCCCTCACCTGCAATCAACGTAGATTCAGCTGTATGCCTTCGAGAAACTTGAATTTAGTTTTTGAAATACCATTTTAAAGAGTTATATTACCTAATAGTTGTTAGGGTCAGGTACCTGCCTTACAGATTTGTTTGGAGAAACAAAAAACACATGGAAAGTGCTTGTTTTTATAAATAGTAAGTACTATACTACTAACACTTCTACCACTACTAGTAGTAGTGGTTTAATAATAATTATGTAGGGTTCGACATGTCCTAGTCCAATATACCTGGAATCTATTACTTAAACAAAAAAGAGAGATGGAGTTCCTGGTAATCAATCTAATAAGGGGTAGCTGGAACATTTATTATGATAACAAGTCTCCCAGAGGGGAAAAATGTTATAAAAAATGTCTTCAAGGATGAAGATGTCTGTACTGACCTATTACCACTTTCTTGCCAAGATTTTCTCATAAAAGCAATATTTTTGTGACAGATGTGACAGCTGAAATATCATTTCTCATTAGCCAGAAGTGGGTCCCATGGACACCCTACCTGGAGGAGGCTGGCTGGGAAGATCAGGGCTGTGGTTCAGGTTGGGTCAACCAAACAGCGTCAGCTCCATCATCCCTCTCCTCACTCCTTCCTAACCCCACTGAACTCAGTGAAGCTCAGTGATGGGGAGAAGCACAGAGATGTTTGGAGGCTCATAGAAAGGGAAGAGTGCCTGTTTCACAAATTACCTGATAATCAGTTTTTACTCATGAAAGCTTAGTGGTTTGAAGAACAAAGTTAAGGATTTACACTAAGTGATTTTAAGACTTATTATAATGCTATAGTAATCAAGAGAATAGGGTATTGAAATAAGGTGAGACATAGATATAGCTTAGTGGAACAGAATAGAAAGTCTAGAAGTCTAGAAATAGACCCACACAAATATGATCAAGTGATTGTCAATAAAGATGTCGAGGCCAATTAATTAAGAAAGAATTGTCTTTTCAACAAACATTACTGGAAAAATTGGACTTCCGTATGGCAAAAAAATGAACTTTATACACATAAACAAATATTAACTTGAATTAATGTAAAATTTAAAACTTCTGGAAGAAAGCAGGAGAAAATCTTTGTGATATTGAGTTAGGCAAGG
The DNA here is from genome assembly GCF_949987535.1 of Balaenoptera acutorostrata. Lineage (NCBI taxonomy): Eukaryota > Metazoa > Chordata > Mammalia > Artiodactyla > Balaenopteridae > Balaenoptera > Balaenoptera acutorostrata. Next base: position 39,562,098 of record NC_080068.1, read on the forward strand.
TCAAAGTACAAACCATAAAAGAAGAAATTGATAAACTGGACTTCATCATAATTTATTTATTTTTATTTTTAATTTTTTTATTATTTTAATAAGTAGGATTTTTCTATTTTTTTTATACAGCAGGTTCTTATTAGTCATCAATTTTATACACATCAGTGTATACATGTCAATCCCAATCACCCAATCATCACACCACCACCACCACCCCCACCCCACTTTCCTCCCTTGGTGTCCATAAGTTTGTTCTCTACATCTGTGTCTCAATTTCTGCCCTGCAAACCAGTTCATCTGTACCACTCTTCTAGGTTCCACATATATGCGTTAATATACAATATTTGTTTTATCTTTCTGACTTACTTCACTCTGTATGACAGTCTCTAGATCCATCCACGTCTCAACAAATGACCCAATTTCGTTCCTTTTTATGGCTGAGTAATATTCCATTGTAGATATGTACCACTTCTTTTTTTTTTTATATCTATTATTATTATTATTTTTTAAACATCTTTATTGAAGTATAATTGCCTTACAATAGTGTGTTAGCTTCTGCTTTATAACAAAGTGAATCAGTTATACATATACAATATGTTCCCATTTCTCTTCCCTCTTGCATCTCCCTCCCTCCCACCCTCCCCATCCCACCCCTCTAGGTGGTCACAAAGCACCGAGTTGATCTCCCTGTGCTATGCGGCTGCTTCCCACTAGTTATCTATTTTACATTTCGTAGTGTATATATGTCCATGACACTCTCTTACCCTGTCACATCTCACCCCACCCCCTCCCCATATCCTCAAGTCCATTCTCTAGTAGGTCTGTGTCTTTATTCCCGTCTTGCCACTAGGTTCTTCATGGCCTTTTTTTTTTTTTTCCCTTAGATTCCGTATATATGTGTTAGCATACTGTATTTGTTTTTCTCTTTCTGACTTACTTCACTCTGTATGACAGACTCTAACTCCATCCACCTCATTACAAATACCTCCATTTCATTTCTTTTTATGGCTGAGTAATATTCCATTGTATATATGTGCCACATCTTCTTTATCCATTCATCTGTCGATGGACATTTAGGTTGCTTCCATGTCCTGGCTATTGTAAATAGAGCTGCAATGAACATTTTGGTACATGACTCTTTTTGACCTATGGTTTTCTCAGGGTATATGCCCAGTAGTGGGATTGCTGGGTCGTATGGTAGTTCTATTTGTAGTTTTTTAAGGAACCTCCATACTGTTCTCCATAGTGGCTGTATCAATTTACATTCCCACCAGCAGTGCAAGAGTGTTCCCTTTCCTCCACACCCTCTCCAGCATTTATTGTTTCTAGATTTTTTGATGATGGCCATTCTGACCGGTGTGAGATGATATCTCATTGTAGTTTTGATTTGCATTTCTCTAATGATTAATGATGTTGAGCATTCTTTCATGTGTCTGTAGGCCATCTGTATATCTTCTTTGGAGAAATGTCTATTTAGATCTTCTGCCCATTTTTGGATTGGGTTGTTCGTTTTTTTGTTATTGAGCTGCATGAGCTGCTTGTAAATCTTGGAGATTAATCCTTTGTCAGTTGCTTCATTTGCAAATATTTTCTCCCATTCTGAGGGTTGTCTTTTGGTCTTGTTTATGGTTTCCTTTGCTGTGCAAAAGCTTTTCAGTTTCATTAGGTCCCATTTGTTTATTTGTGTTCTTATTTCCATTTCTCTGGGAGCTGGGTCAAAAAGAATCTTGCTGTGATGTATGTCATAGAGTGTTCTGCCTATGTTTTCCTCTAAGAGTTTGATAGTGTCTGCCCTTACACTTAGGTCTTTAATCCATTTTGAGTTTATTTTTGTGCATGGTGTCAGGGAGTGTTCTAATTTCATGCTTTTACATGTTCCTGTCCAATTTTCCCAGCACCACTTATTGAAGAGTCTGTCTTTTCTCCACTGTATATGCTTGCCTCCTTTATCAAAGATAAGGTGACCATATGTGTGTGGGTTTATCTGTGGGCTTTCTATCCTGTTCCATTGATCTATATTTCTGTTTTTGTGCCAGTACCAAACTGTCTTGATTACTGAAGCTTTGTAATATAGTCTGAAGTCAGGGAGCCTGATTCCCCCAGCTCCATTTTTCGTTCTCAAGATGGCTTTGGCTATTCGGGGTCTTTTGTGTTTCCATACAAATTGTGAAATTTTTTGTTCTAGTTCTGTGAAAAATGCCAGTGGTAGTTTGATAGGGATTGCATTGAATCTGTAGATTGCTTTGGGTAGTAGAGTCATTTTCACAATGTTGATTCTTCCAATCCAGGAACATGGTATATCTCTCCATCTATTTGTATCATCTTTAATTTCTTTCATCAGTGTCTTATAATTTTCTGCATACAGGTCTTTTGTCTCCTTAGGTAGGCTTATTCCTAGATATTTTATTCTTTTTGTTGCAATGGTAAATGGGAGTGTTTTCTTAATTTCACTTTCAGATTTTTCGTCATTAGTGTATAGAAATGGAAGAGATTTCTGTGCATTAATTTTGTATCCTGCTACTTTACCAAATTCATTGATTAGCTCTAGGAGTTTTCTGGTAGCATCTTTAGGATTCTCTATGTATAGTATCATGTCATCTGCAAATAGTGACAGCTTTACTTCTTCTTTTCCAATTTGGATTCCTTTTATGTCTTTGTCTTCTCTGATTGCTGTGGCTAACACTTCCAAAACTATGTTGAATAATAGTGGTGAGAGTGGGCAACCTTGTCTTAGTGGAAATGGTTTCAGTTTTTCACCATTGAGGACAATGTTGGCTGTGGGTTTGTCATATATGGCCTTTATTATGTTGAGGAAAGTTCCCTCTATGCCTACTTTCTGCAGGGCTTTTACCATAAATGGGTGTTGAATTTTGTCAAAAGCTTTCTCTGCATCTATTGAGATGATCATATGGTTTTTCTCCTTCAATTTGTTAATATGGTGTATCACATTGATTGATTTGCGTATACTGAAGAATCCTTGCATTCCTGGGATAAACCCCACTTGATCATGGTGTATGATCCTTTTAATGTGCTGTTGGATTCTGTTTGCTAGTATTTTGTTGAGGATTTTTGCATCTATGTTCATCAGTGATATTGGCCTGTAGTTTTCTTTCTTTGTGACATCTTTGTCTGGTTTTGGTATCAGGGTGATGGTGGCCTCGTAGAATGAGTTTGGGAGTGTTCCTCCCTCTGCAATATTTTGGAAGAGTTTGAGAAGGATAGGTGTTAGCTCTTCTCTAAATGTTTGATAGAATTCGCCTGTGAAGCCATCTGGTCCTGGGCTTTTGTTTGTTGGAAGGTTTTTAATCACAGTTTCAATTTCAGTGCTTGTGATTGGTCTGTTCATATTTTCTATTTCTTCCTGGTTCAGTCTCGGCAGTTTGTGTATTTCTAAGAATCTGTCCATTTCTTCCAGGTTGTCCATTTTATTGGCATATAGTTGCTTGTAGTAATCTCTCATGATCTTTTGTATTTCTGCAGTGTCAGTGGTTACTTCTCCTTTTTCATTTCTAATTCTATTGATCTGAGTCTTCTCCCTTTTTCTCTTGATGAGTCTGGCTAATGGTTTATCAATTTTGTTTATCCTCTCAAAGAACCAGCTTTTAGTTTCATTGATTTTTGCTATTGTTTCCTTCATTTCTTTTTCATTTATTTCTGACCTGATCTTTATAATTTCTTTCCTTCTGCTGGCTTTGGGGTTTTTTTGTTCTTCTTTCTCTAATTGCTTTAGGTGCAAAGTTAGGTTGTTTATTCGAGATGTTTCCTGTTTCTTGAGGTAGGCATGTATTGCTATAAACTTCCCTCTTAGCACTGCTTTCGCTGCATCCCATAGGTTTTGGGTCGTCGTGTCTCCATTGTCATTTGTTTCTAGGTATTTTTTGATTTCCCCTTTGATTTCTTCAGTGATCATTTCCTTATTAAGTAGTGTATTGTGTAGCCTCCATGTGTTTGTATTTTTTACAGATCTTTTCCTGTAATTGATATCTAGTCTCATAGCGTTGTGGTCGGAAAAGATACTTGATACAATTTCAATTTTCTTAAATTTACCAAGCCTTGATTTGTGACCCAAGATATGATCTATCCTGGAGAATGTTCCATGAGCACTTGAGAAAAATGTGTATTCTGTTGTTTTTGGGTGGAATGTCCTATAAATATCAATTAAGTCCATATTGTTTAATGTATCATTTAAAGCTTGTGTTTCCTTATTTATTTTCATTTTGGATGATCTGTCCATTGGTGAAAGTGGGGTGTTAAAGTCCCCTACTATGATTGTGTTGCTGTCAATTTCCCCTTTTATGGCTGTTAGTATTTGCCTTATGTATTGAGGTGCTCCTATGTTGGGTGCATAAATATTTACAATTGTTATACCTTCCTCTTGGATCGATCCCTTGATCATTATATAGTGTCTTTCTTTGTCTCTTGTAATAGTCTTTAATTTAAAGTCTATTTTGTCTGATATGAGAATTGCTACTCCAGCTTTCTTTTGATTTCCATTTGCATGGAATATCTTTTTCCATCCCCTCACTTTCAGTCTGTATGTGTCTCTAGGTCTGAAGTGGGTCTCTTGTAGACAGCATATATATGGGTCTTGTTTTTGTATCCATTCAGCCAGCCTGTGTCTTTTGGTGGGAGCATTTAATCCATTTACATTCAAGGTAATTATCGATATGTATGTTCCTATTCCCATTTTCTTAAATGTATTGGGTTTGTTATTGTAGGTGTTTTCCTTCTCTTGTGTTTCTTGCCTAGAGAATTTCCTTTAGCATTTGTTGTAAAGCTGGTTTGGTGGTGCTGAACTCTCTCAGCTTTTGCTTGTCTGTAAAGGTTTTAATTTCTCCATCAAATCTGAATGAGATCCTTGCTGGGTAGAGTAATCTTGGTTGTAGGTTTTTCTCCTTCATCACTTTAAGTATATCCTGCCACTCCCTTCTGGCTTGCAGCGTTTCTGCTGATAGGTCAGATGTTAACCTTATGGGGATTCCCTTGTGTGTTATTTGTTTTTTTTCCCTTGCTGCCTTTAATATGTTTTCCTTATATTTAATTTTTGACAGTTTGATTAATATGTGTCTTGGCGTGTTCCTCCTTGGGTTTATCCTGTATGGGACTCTCTGTGCTTCCAGGACTTGATTAACTATTTCCTTTCCCATATTAGGGAAGTTTTCAACTATAATCTCTTCAAAAATTTTCTCAGTCCCTTTCTTTTTCTCTTCTTCTTCTGGTACCCCTATAATTCGAATGTTGGCACGTTTAATGTTGTCCCAGAGGTCCCTGAGACTGTCCTCAGTTCTTTTCATTCTTTTTTCTTTATCCTGCTCTGTAGTAGTTATTTCCACCATTTTATCTTCCAGGTCACTTATCCTTTCTTCTGCCTCAGTTATTCTGCTATTGATCCCATCTAGAGTATTTTTAATTTCATTTATTGTGTTTTTCATCATTGCTTGGTTCCTCTTTAGTTCTTCTACATCCTTGTTAAATGTTTCTTGCATTTTGTCTATTCTATTTCCAAGATTTTGGATCATCCTTACCATCATTATTCTGAATTCTTTTTCAGGTAGACTACCTATTTCCTCTTCATTTGTTAAGTCCAGTGTGTTTTGAGCCTGCTCCTTCATCTGCTGTGTGTTTTTCTGTCGTCTCATTTTGCCTATCTTACTGTGTTTGGGGTCTCCTTTTCACAGGCTGCAGGTTCGTAGTTCCCGTTGTTTTTGGTATCTGTCCCCAGTGGCTAAGGTTGGTTCAGTGGGTTGTGTAGGCTTCCTGGTGGAGGGAACTAGTGCCTGACTTCTGGTGGATGAGGCTAGATCTTGTCTTTCTGGTGGGCACGTCCACGTCTGGTGGTGTATTTTGGGGTGTCTGTGGCCTTATTATGATTTTAGGCAGCCTCTCTGCTAATGGATGGGGTTGTGTTCCTGTCCTGCTAGTTGTTTGGCATAGGGTGTCCAGCACTGTAGCTTGCTGGTCGTTGAGTGAAGCTGGGTCTTGATGTTGAGATGGAGATCTCTGGGAGATTTTTGCCGTTTGGTATTACGTGGAGCTGGGAGGTCTCTTGTGGACCAGTGTTCTGAAGTTGGCTCTCCCACCTCAGAGTCACGGCCCTGATGCCTGGCTGGAGCACCAAGAGCCTTTCGTCCACATGGCTCAGAGTAAAAGGGAGAAAAAATAGAAAGAAAGAAAGAAAGAGGCTATAGTATAGTGAAGTAAAATAAAGCTATTGTAAAGCAAAGCTATACAGACAAAATCTCACCCAGAAGCATATACATATACACTCACAAAAAAAAGGAAAAGGGGAAAAATTAATATCTCCTGCTCCCAGAGTCCACCTCCTGAATTTGGGATGATTCGTTGTCTATTCAGGTATTCAGCAGATGCAGGCACATCAAGTTGTTTGTGGAGCTTTAATCCGCTGCTTCTGAGGCTGCTGGGAGAGATTTCCCCTTCTCTTCCCTGTTCGCACAGCTCCTGGGGTTCAGCTTTGGATTTGGACCTGCCTCTGCGTGTAGGTCGCCTGAGGGCGTCTGTTCCCCGCCCAGACAGGATGGGGTTAAAGGAGCAGCTGCTTCGGGGGCTCTGGCTCACCCAGGCCGCGGGGAGGGAGGGGTACAGAGGAGGCGGGGCGAGCCTGCGGCGGCCGAGGCCAGCATGACGTTGCACCAGCCTGAGGCGCGCAGTGCGTTCTCCCGGGGATGTTGTCCCCAGATCCCGGGACCCTGGCCGTGGCGGGCTGCACAGGCTCCCGGGAGGGGCGGTGTGGAGAGTGACCTGTGTTCACACACAGGCTTTTTGGAGGCGGCCGCAGCAGCCCCAGCGTCTCACGCCCGTCTCTGGGGTCCGCGTTGATCGCCGCGGCTCGCGCCCTTCTCTGGAGTTCGTTTAGGCGGCGCTCTGAATCCCCTCTCCTTGCGCGCAGCGAAACAAAGAGGCAAGAAAAAGTCTCTTGCCTCTTCGGCAGCTGCAGACCTTTTCCCGGTCTCCCTCCCGGCTAGCTGTGGTGCGCCAACCCCTTCAGGCTGTGTTCACGCCGCCAGCCCCAGTCCTCTCCCTGCGATCCGACCGCAGCCCGAGCCTCAGCTCCCAGCCCCGCCCGCCCCGGCGGGGGAGCAGACAAGCCTCTCGGGCTGGTGAGTGCTGGTCGGCACTGCTCCTCCGTGCTGGAGTCTCTCCGCTTTGCCCTCCGCACCTCTGTGGCTGCGCTCTCCTCCGTGGCTCCGAAGCTTCCCCCTCCGCCACCCGCAGTCTCTGCCCGCGAAGGGGCTCCTAGTGCGTGGAAACCTTTCCTCCTTCACAGCTCCCTCCCACTGGTGCAGGTGCCGTCCCTATTCTTTTGTCTCTGTTATTTCTTTTTTCTTTTGCCCTACCCAAGTACGGGGGGAGTTTCTTGCCTTTTTGGAGGTCGGACGTTTTCTGCCAGCATTCAGTGGGTGTTCTGTAGGAGCAGTTCCACGTGTAGATGTATTTCTACTGTATCTGTGGGAAGGAAGGTGATCTCCGCGTCTTACTCTTCCGCCATCTTCTCCCTGCTCTCTGTACCACTTCTTCTTTATCCATTCGTCTGTCGATGGGCATTTAGGTTGCTTCCATGACCTGGCTATTATAAATAATGCTGCAATGAACGTTGGGGTGCATGTGTCTTTTTGAATTGTGGTTTTCTCTGGGTATATGCCCAGTAGTGGGATTGCTGGGTCATATGGTAATTCTATTTTTAGTTTCTTGAGGAACCTGCATACTGTTCTCCATAGTGGCTGTATCAGTTTACATTCCCACCAACAGTGCAAGAGTGTTCCCTTTTCTCCACACCCTCTCCAGCATTTGTTGTTTGTAGATTTTCTGATGAAGCCCATTCTAACTGGTGTGAGGTGATACCTCATTGTAGTTTTGATTTGCATTTCTCTAATAATTAGTGATGCTGAGCATCTTTTCATGTGCTTCTTGACCATCTGTATGTCTTCTTTGGAGAAATGTCTATTTAGGTCTTCTGCCCATTTTTGGATTGGGGTGTTTGTTCTTTTAATATTGAGCTGCATGAGCTGTTTATATATTTTGGAGATTAAACTTTTGTCCATTGAGTCACTTGTAAATATTTTCTTCCATTCTGAGGGTTGTCTTTTCGTCTTCTTTATGGTTTCCTTTGCTGTGCAAAAGCTTTTAAGTTTCATTAGGTCCCATTTGTTTATTTTTGTTTTAATTTCCATTACTCTAGGAGGTGGATCAAAAAAGATCTTGCTGTGATTTATGTCAAAGAGTGTTCTTCCTATGTTTTCCTCTAAGAGTTTTATAGTGTCTGGTCTTACATTTAGGTCTCAAATCCATTTTGAGTTTATTTTTGTGTATGGTGTTAGGGAGTGTTCTAATTTCATTCTTTTATATGTAGCTGTCCAGTTTTCCCAGCACCACTTATTGAAGAGACTGTCTTTTCTCCATTGTATATCCTTGCCTCCTTTGTCATAGATTAGTTGACCATAGGTGAGTGGGTTTACCTCTGGGCTTTCTATCTTGTTCCATTGATCTATGTTTCTGTTTTTGTGCCAGTACCATATTGTCTTGATTACTGTAGCTTTGTAGTATAGTCTGAAGTCAGGGAGTCTAATTCCTCCAGCTCTGTTTTTTTCCCTCAAGACTGCTTTGGCAATTTGGGGTCTTTTGTGTCTCCATAAAAATTTTAAGATTTTTTGTTTTAGTTCCGTAAAAAATGCAATTGGTAATTTGATAGTGATTACATTGAATCTGTAGATTGCTTTGGGTAGTATAGTCATTTTCACAATATTGATTCTTCCAATCCAAGAACATGGTATATCTCTCCATCTGTTGGTATCATCTTTAATTTCCTTCATCAGTGTCTTATAGTTTTCTGCATACAGGTCTTGTGTCTCCCTAGGTAGGTTTATTCCTAGGTATTTTATTCTTTTTGTTGCAATGGTAAATGGGAGTGTTTCCTTAATTTCTCTTTCAGATTTTTCATCATTAGTGTATAGGAATGCAAGAGATTTCTGTGCATTAATTTTGTATCCTGCAACTTCCAAATTCATTGATTAACTCTAGTAGTTTTATGGTGGCATCTTTAGGATTCTCTATGTATACTATCATGTCATCTGCAAACAGTGACAGTTTTACTTCTTCTTTTGCAATTTGTATTCCTTTTATTTCTTTTCCTTCTCTGATTGCTTAGGCTAGGACTTCCAAAACTATGTTGAATAATAGCGGTGAGAGTGGAAATCCTTTTCTTGTTCCTGATCTTAGAGGAAATGCTTTCAGTTTTTCACCATTGAGAATGATGTTCGCTGTGGGTTTGCCGTATATGGCCTTTATTATGTTGAGGTAGGTTCCCTCTATGCCCACTTTCTGGAGAGTTTTTACCATAAATAGGTGTTGAGTTTTGTCGAAAGCTTTTTCTGCATCTCTTGAGATGATCATATGGTATTTATTCTTCAATTTGTTAATATGGTGTATCACATTGATTGATTTGCATATATTGAAGAATCCTTGCATCCCTGGGATAAATCTCACTTGATCATGGTGTATGATCCTTTTAAAGTGTTGTTGGATTCTGTTTGCTAGTATTTTGTTGAGGATATTTGCATCTATATTCATCAGTGATATTGGTCTGTAATTTTCTTTTTTTGTAGTATCTTTGTCTGGTTTTGGTATCTGGGTGATGGTGGCCTCATAGAATGAGTTTGGGAGTGTACCTTCCTCTGCAATTTTTTGGAAGAGTTTGAGAAGGATGGTGTTCGCTCTTCTCTAAATGTTTGATAGAATTCACCTGTGAAGCCATCCGGTCCTGGACTTTTGTTTGTTGGAAGATTTTTAATCACAGTTTCAATTTCATTACTTGTGATTGGTATGTTCATATTTTCTGTTTCTTCCTGGTTCAGTCTTGGAAGGTTATACCTTTCTAAGAATTTGTCCATTTCTTCCAGGTTGTCCATTTTATTGGCATAGAGTTGCTTGTAGTAGTCTCTTAGGATGCTTTGTATTTCTGTGGTGTCTGTTGTAACTTCTCCTTTTCATTTCTACTTTTATTGATTTGAGTCCTCTCCCTCTTTTTCTTGATGAGTCTGGCTAATGGTTTATTAATTTTGTTTATCTTCTCAAAGAACCAGCTTTTAGTTTTATTGATCTTTGCTATTGTTTTCTTTGTCTCTATTTCATTTATTTCTGCTCTGATCTTTATGATTTCTTCCCTTCTGCTAACTTTGGGTTTTGTCTGTTCTTCTTCCTCTAGTTCCTTTAGGTGTAAGGTTAGATTGTGTATTTGACATTTTTCTTGTTTCTTGAGGTAGGCTTGTATAGCTATAAACTTCCCTCTTAGAATTGCTTTTGCTGCATCCCATAGGTTTTGGATTGTCATGTTTTCATTGTCATTTGTCTCTAGGTATTTTTTGATTTCTTCAGTGATCTCTTGGTTATTTAGTAACATATTGTTTAGCCTCCACTTGTTCGTAATTTTTACGTTTTTTCTCCTGTAATTCATTTCTAATCTCATAGCGTTGTGGTCAGAAAAGATGCTTCATATGACTTCAATTTTCTTAAATTTACTGAGGCTTGATTTGTGACCCAAGATGTGATATATCCTGGAGAATGTTCCGTGAGCACTGGAGAAGAACGTATAATCTGCTGTTTTTGGATGGAATGTCCTATATATATCAATTAAATCTATCTGGTCTATTGTGTCATTCAAAGCTTCTGTTTCCTTATTTATTTTCATTTTGGATGATCTGTCCATTGGTGTAAGTGAGGTGTTAAAGTCCCCCACTATTATTGTGTTACTGTCGATTTCCTCTTTTAGAGCTGTTAGCAGTTGCCTTATGTATTGAGGTGCTCCTATATTGGGTGCATATAGATTTATAATTGTTATAGCTTCTTCTTGGATTGATCCCTTGATCATTATGTAGTGTCCTTCCTTGTCTCTCATAACATTCTTTATTTTAAAGTCTACTTTATCTGATTTGAGTATTGCTACTCCAGCTTTCTTTTTTTTTTTTTAATTTTTTTTTAAATTTATTTATTTGTTTTTGGCTGTGTTGGGTCTTCATTTCTGTGCGAGGGCTTTCTCTAGTTGCGGCAAGCGGGGGCCACTCTTCATCGCGGTGCGCGGGCCTCTCACCATCGCGGCCTCTCCTGTTGCGGAGCACAGGCTCCAGACGCGCAGGCTCAGCAGTTGTGGCTCACGGGCCCAGTTGCTCCACGGCATGTGGGATCTTCCCAGACCAGGGCTTGAACCCGTGTCCCCTGCATTGGCAGGCAGATTCTCAACCACTGCACCACCAGGGAAGCCCTCCAGCTTTCTTCTGATTTCCATTTGCATGGAATATCTTTTTCCATCCCCTCACTTTCAGTCTGTATGTGTCCCTAAGTCTGAAGTGGATCTCTTGTAGACAGCATATACATGGGTCTTATTTTTGTATCCATTCAGCAAGCCTGTGTCTTTTGGTTGGAGCATTTAATCCATTCACACTTCAGGTAATTATCAATATGCATGTTCCTATTACCATTTTCTTAATCTTTTTGGGTTTGCTTTTGTAGGTCCTTTTCTTCCTTGTGTTTCCCACTTAGAGAAGTTCCATTAGCTTTTGTTGTAGAGCTGGTAGGGTGGTGCTGAATTCTCTTAGGTTTTGCTTGTCTGTAAAGCTTTTGATTTCTCCATTGAATCTGAATGAGATTCTTGCTGGGTAGAGTAATCTTGGTTGTACGTTCTTCCCTTTCATCACTTTAAGTATATCATGCCACTCCCTTCTGGGCTGTAGAGCTTCTGCTGAGAAATCAGCTGTTAACCTTATGGGAGTTCCCTTGTATGTTATTTGTCGTTTTTCCCTTCCTGCTTTCAATAATTTTTCTTTGTCTTTAATTTTTGCTAATTTGATTACTATGTGACTCAGCGTGTTTCTCCTTGGGTTTATCCTGTATGGGACTCTCTGCATTTCCTGGACTTGGGTGGCTATTTCCTTTCCCATGTTAGGGAAGTTTTTGACTATAATCTCTTCAAATATTTTCTCAGTCCTTTCTTTCTCTCTTCTCCTTCTCGGACCCCTATAATGCTAATGTTGTTGTGTTTAATGTTGTCTCAGAGGTGTCTTAGGCTGTCTTCATTTCTTTTTCATTCTTTTTTCTTTATTCTGTTCTGCAGCAGTTAATTCCACCATTCTGTCTTCCAGGTCACTTATCGGTTCTTCTGCCTCAGTTATTCTGCTATTGATTCCTTCTAGTGTAGTTTTCATTTCTGTTATTGTATAGGTCATCTCTGTTTGTTTGTTCTTTAATTCTTCTAGGTCTTTGTTAAACATTTCTTTCATCTTCTCGATCTTTGCCTCCATTCTTTTTCCGAGGTCCTGGATCATCTTCACTATCATTATTCTGAACTCTTTATCTGGAAGGTTGCCTATCTCCACTTCATTTAGTTGTTTTTCTGGGGTTTTATCTTGTTCCTTCATCTGGTACATAGCCCTCTGCCTTTTCATCTTGTCTATCTTTCAGTGAATGTGGTTTTTGTTCCACAGGCTGCAGGATTGTAGTTCTTCTTGCTTCTGCTCTTCATCATAATTTAAAACTTTTGATCATTAAAAAACATGGTTAAGAAAATTTAAAAAGCAAGACACAGAAATTCTGAGTTTCCTTTCTTCCTAGTGATCTGGGAATGGTGATCTGATGAGGTTGTAGGATAAAAAAGCACTCACTCATGCACTATGGATGGGATGTTAATCAATCTTCAGAATCGTACCTGGAGTATTTAGTTAATGTAAGTACACTAATAATCGGTGGCCCAACAGTCTCCCTCCTGGGTATATACCCCACAGACATTCTCACACGTTCTGTGAGGGAGCGTGTATAACTGCTCTCATTGCAGTAGTGATGGTGATGAGGTGGTTGGAAGCCATCTGAATATCTGTCACTGGAGGAAGAGGTCAGCAAACTAAGGTGGATACATAGCTTGAAGTATAGCAGTTAGAAGGAAAGGACCAGAGAACAAGTAGCAGTGAGGATTATCCCAACAACCAGTGCTGACTACAAACAGCAGGAAACAGAATGAGATATATCACACTTACTATTATGTGAATAAAAAAATACATACATGCAAAAGACATAATCTCATACAAATAGAAGGGTATACCTTAAACACACTAGAAAAGTTGTGGGGATATGGGAGGAGGGTGGAGAATAGGTGTAGAAAATGAGGATAAAGGGGAATAAACAGAACAAGGAAGGGTTAAGTGAAATGAAATAGCACATATGAAAACAGACAGTGAATACTGTAGGGGAGGAAAAATAATTTTCCCTCTACCCTTCTAGACCCCTCTGTAGTAAAAAGGCAGATTAACAGAAAAAAAGCAAATTTAATTTCATGTATATTTACAGGAGCCCCACAAAGATATGAGACTCAAAGAAGTGACCAAAGCAGGAAGATTTTATACCATTTAGACAAAGAAACAATAAATCTGTGAAGAATTGACAAGAAAAAGGGGTTTGGCCTAGGAGAAGCATAATGTTGAAGAAGTAACAGGTTTGTTTACACAGACTTCTTGGCCCTAAATTCCCTGTCTGGTGATAAGGATGCCTTCCACCTTCCTGGTACAGGGAGGGTACATTTCATAGGGGAGATTTATCTTCTGCTTTCAGGACAGAAGGTGAGGAGTGTTTCAGAGTGACCTTCCTGCTCCTACCATTTTCTCAAGCTCCTTGAGCTTAAGATATTTAATATACCAAAATGCCATATTTTGGGGTAGTGTGTCCTGAACCCCAATAATACTTACTTAGCACACAGAGTAGGCAACTCAATAAATGTTAGTTTTCCTTCTTTCCTACATCCTTTTGTATACACTGAGGCACAAAAGAAGGAATTGGGGATGGGAGAAAATTTGAAAATCCCAAACATTGGATCAGTTTTGAGGTTGTGGTATAAGAAATATTAGGTCTTTTGTCCCTGGTTCCTGGCACAGAGCCCCTAAAACCCTTGGGATTTCCTGAGTGATGGGAGTGTCTTTAGGTATTCACTAGGAGTCCTTTCAGAGCACACATGAGTTCATGTTAATGAAGTGACTTAGGATGGGGATCCTAGGTAGCCTTAAGTTGAGGCTGGTCACCAGAAGGACCAAGTGATTAGAGGGTTGGAGCTATCGGGCCCACCCACAGACCTAGGGGAGGGAAGGAGGAGGCATTAGAGATTGAGCTCTATAAAAATTATTGAACAAGGATTTCAGAGAGCTTCTGGGTTGGTGGATCTATCACAGGGCTAAAAGGGTAATATGCTTTGAGAGGGTATGGAAGCAAATTATTTATATAAATATAATTATATTTATATATATATATATATATATATATATATCACCAATTACAATCTTCAAATCTGAAAACAACTCACCCTAGTAGATCCTATTTTCTTTATTTTACAAAAAAGAAAACTACTTTGCACCCATTAGGATGGCGATTATATTTTTAAAAAGGGGAGGGGGAAATAAGTGTTGGTAAGGATGTGGAGAAAATGGAAACTTTGTGCACTGCTGGTGAGATTGTAAAATGTTGCAGCTGCTGTGGCAAACAGTTTGGCGGTTCCTCAAGAAGTTAAACATAGAAGTATGGTATGACCCAGTAATTCCGCTCCTAGGTGTATAGGAATACAGGTACTCAAACATATACTTGTATGTGAGTGTTCATGGTAGTGTTATTCACAATATGCAAAAGGTGGAAACAGCTCAAATGTCCATGTGAATGGATAAACAAAATGTGGTACATATGTACAATGGAATATTATTTGTCTGTAAGGAGGAATGAAATTCTGATACATACATACATATGTATTCTCATACATACAATATGGATGAAATCTGAAAATATTATGCTAAGTGAAACAAACCAGACACAAAAGGACAACTGTTTTTTATAATTTTACTTATATAAGTTTGCTAGAATAGGCAAACGTATAGAGACAGAAAGTAAAATAGAAGTTACCAGGGGCTGGGGGCAGAAGGAGATGGATGTTATTGTTTAATGGATACAGAGCTTCTGTTTAGGGTGATGAAAAAGGTCTGGAAATGGATGGCAATCATGATCGTAGAACATTGTGAATGTACTTAATACCACAGAATTGTATACTTTAAAATGGTTAAAATGTGTTATATCTATTTCATCACAATAAAAACAAAATTGAGAGAGACACACACAAACACAGAGACAGAAACAGAGAGAGAGGACCAAAGGTTCAGAAGCCTTAGGTGACTTGCCCGAGGCTGCATCACTAACAGATGCCAGAGTACGGATTCAAGCCCCCTCCAACTGGCCCCAGCACGGCAGCCTTGTGCGCGACCCTGCCTTACCACCTGCACCCTGTGGTCCTCTCACCATAGGAGCTGGAACAAGGCGGGGAGCACTTGCTTCCACCTTGGCTGGGAACGTGTGCCATTCAGATTTTTCGAGGTTCTGCACAAGTCTATAAATGACCTCAAAGGGCCACAAGTATGGATTTGGGAGTTACAAATGACTTTTAGCAAGTAGGGGAATTCACAGATGTGGAATCTGCAAATAATGCAACTGTATTTACAAAATTGTATTTTTAAGCTTGCGAGGCTTTGGAAGTGACCTCCCAAGGAGAGGTACCCATATGGATGAGGTTCACAGTCCCCTGCTGGCTTTACTTGGATGGACTGTTCTTCAACACGCGTGGAAATAGATGGAATTGTTTGCACTCTTTCATGCACATAAGAATCACCTGGGGAGCTTGTGAAATGCAGATCCTGGGCTTCAGCTGAGGCTCAGGTGATGTAGGATTGAACCCAGGAATCTTCATTTTTAAGAAACAGGCTCAAGTGATTCTGACACATTTTGAAAATGAAATATTTAGAAATTTTAAATCTGAGCCTACTTCTTGTTCATGCACTGCCACCAAAACCCACCAGTAATACACCTGCAGTCAAACGAATTGGGGTTTATTGGCTGGGCTCATTGCAACCATGGAGAACACACACTGCGGGGAACTATGGGGTCTCTCATCAAGAAAGAGTTAGAAGGGATTTTTATGGGAATTTGGCTTCTGTGACACGTTTTGGGGGAAGGCTCAAAAAGCAGGCATTTGCCACGGATTGGGTGTTGTCTGGAAGTAAGAGCAATTCTATGATGGGGTATCATAATCATTTTTGTCTAGGAGGCAGGAGAAAGGAGGAGGGGCTAAAGTTGCAACTGGTAAAGAACCAGTAATTACTCTGCTGGGACAGAGGGCATTTGACCAGTTTTATGATTTCACAGTGACCTTGTTTGTTGTTGAGCTCAGACATGATTACAGAGTGGTCTTGTGCCTTTTTCCCTGCATCATGGACGCCGAGCCCCCTCACCCCAGTGTTGGTGTTCCGGCAGCCTGCATGGGCTCAACAGAGCAGCAGGGCCAGCGGTGAGCGCTGTCAACCCCAAGGCCAACTGGTAGGATCAGGCCCGCTCTCAGCTGTGAAGGGTTGCTTTTTCCTTCTCACTAGTGGACGTCAGTTTTTTGCCCTTTTCCGTCCTCCTTCCATGGCCCTTTCACCTTCCCTTTGTCTTGTTTCTGCCAGTGTCTTACCAGACTCAAGTCCAGCACTGCAGATGGGAGCAACAGCCCTTGCTCACCAGCCCTTTCACAATTAGCTTGTCTAGTATACTCATAAAATTTTCCATGCTCAGATGGATACCATAATACATAAATCCTTGTTAGAGAAAAATGCTCCCCAAACACCCACAGTAAGATGAAAGTAATGTGGTTCTTTAAGTTGCTATCCCAAGGGAAGATATTTTGTCTTTTATATAGCTCTTGGCATATCATAAATATTAAGCAAGTACGAAAGGCAGTGTGGTGGTGATCTTGGGCAGGAAAAAGGCAGAAGCAGCGGCGTTAAATGGAGTCAGAGGTGTTTAATCTCATTTTAAACCCTTAGAAAAACTATAACCACCTCTAACAAACAGCTCTAAATGTGTTGCAGTAAAAAGATGTGGATTGAGTGATCATAAGGGCATTAAGAAAACCAAAACATGTAGTTTAGATTTTTTAGAAATACAGAATCCACTGCTTTTTAAGAACCTTGGAATGGTCAAATTTGATTTTCCATTGGTTCTGGGTCTGCCTTGGATAGGAGGGCTAGGGCTGATGGGTGTGCACGGTGACGCAAATGGTTGGTAAAACCTAGATCTTTATAAGTGGAGTGACAGTTACTATAAATATGCTAATTATCACTAACTATAAATGCTTACATTCACGCATTCTCAATATGCTTTTACTTGCTCAGAGTCTGGGGAGTAGAAATGTCAAGTTAAATGTTTGCATCATAAAAATATATGTAATTTGTTCACTGTAAATATTTGCCTTTATCACATATTTGGGCAACATTCCCCACACCCCAACAAAACATCTTAATGAAAACTTTTGAATTATTATTCCTATAAACCAAGTTTCTGATAGTTCAAAATAACAAAATGAGTGTTCTATGCCTGAAGAAGAAAATCTACTTTTACCAAAAAGAAAAAGTAAAGAATTGGGATGAAAATAGCCCAGGGAAAAAAGAGAAATCGCATCAACTTGGCAAATAAAATAGTTCTGGATAATCTATTCATAGCAGCTCTTCAGATTCCAGGTGATCTTAGTTCTTCCCTGAAACAATACACTCTTTCAAACTTCTATCTTAAAAGAAAAAAGTCATTTTTCCAAATATAGAATACCTCATTATCCCCTTACTATCCTTACCTCTTAATTTCTCTGTATGTTGTCTCCAGACAACATCTACTTCCAAACAGAAAGTATCTGGAAAGAGAAATATAAACATACAGAGAATCCTCTATTTTTTTTTTTGAGGCTAGACTTATTACAACCTTGATAATCACATTAAAGCACATGGTTACTCTACAAAGGATTAAAGTAAAATATGTGCTTTAAGATCTTTACTGATGTGTTGACAAAATATACCAGTTCAGTAAAACAGTTGTATAAATGGAAACCCATATGAAGTAGACCAGTAGTGGGCAGAGGTAAGCGTATTTTGGGTTGTTTGAAAAACTAAAATCTTGGTTGGATAAGAAAAAACAACAACAACTAAAATTATAGACTTTCCTGTTTACAACATTTAAAATTGAAGTGTACGCCACATAATATTTGCCAGTCTTCTGCATAAGAGGTGGGAGAGGGGACATATATTCCTTTAGTCCCATTTTATTTCTGAAAAATAAATTTCAGAATCTAGATGGGTGTAAAGCACTGAGGCTGGGTGCGTTGGGAAACTCAGTCCTTTCCAGGCTCTGCCCAGGCTTCCAACTGTACTTGCACTGGGTCTCTGTCCCTCTGAGCCTTCAAGGTCCCAAGCCTCTTAGCTTTCATACAACTTAGTTGTTAAAATGTACATGATCGGGGCTTCCCTGGTGGCGCAGTGGTTAAGAATCCGCCTGCCAATGCAAGGGACACGGGTTCAAGCCCTGGCCCGGGAAGATCCCACATGCCGCGGAGCAACTAAGCCCGTGCGCCACAACTACTGAGCCTGCGCTCAAGAGCCCGCAAGCCACAACTACTGAAGTCTGCGTGCCTAGAGCCCGTGCTCCGCAACAAAAGAAGCCACCGCAATAAGAAGCCCACGCACCGCAATGAAGAGTAGCTCCCGATCACCACAACTAGAGAAAGCCCGTGCACAGCAATGACGACCCAACACAGCCAAAAATAAAAACAAATAAATAAATTAAAAAAAAAAAATGTACATGATCATATGACTGGTCTACAACCCTGATTTTCCTGGCTTTTAAAGCTAGGTAAATTGTTTATGTAATAATTAAAAATAGTAAAATCTTGATAAAGAAGATGTGGTATATATACACAATAGGATATTACTCAGTCATAAAAAGATGAAATCCTTCCATTTGTGACAACATGTATGGACCTTGAGGATATATGTGAAATGAAATAAGTCAGAGAAAGACCAATACTGTATGATCTCACTTATATGTGGAATCTAGAAAGCTAATAAACAAACAAAAACAAAATAAATGAACAAATCAAACAAAACAAAAATAAACATGTAGATACAGAGAACAGAGTAGTGATTACCAGAGGGGAAGAGGTTAACAGGAGGGCGAAATGGGTGAAGGGGATTAACTGGATAGTGATGCATGGAAACTAAATTTTTGGTGTGAGCATGCTGTACGGTATACAGAAGTAGATATATAATGTTGTACATGTGACACTCGCATAATGTTATAAATCAATGTTACCTCAGTTAAACAACTAGCAAAATCTCTGTTGAGTTTACTCACTAATCATCAACCAAGAATAATACAAAAGGAAAAAGTACCCTAATTAGAAGAAGAATGAAAAGATGCCTCAATTTCGTGACTGTATTCTTGAAATTTATATATACATAGATAGCTTATGTATGTTTATGAAATTAAACCAGTTTTTCTGCAAGACACACACCTGCAATACCTTTTGAGAGCAGACGTGTTATGAAATGGCACAATCACGAGAATGGCATTTAGGTGTATTCTCTTTCAGGGTTAACACACTACAATT
The DNA here is from genome assembly GCF_949987535.1 of Balaenoptera acutorostrata. Lineage (NCBI taxonomy): Eukaryota > Metazoa > Chordata > Mammalia > Artiodactyla > Balaenopteridae > Balaenoptera > Balaenoptera acutorostrata. The sequence goes on from NC_080068.1 coordinate 39,581,584, forward strand.
TTACTCAGTCTGTTCATGTGTTAAATTGCCTTCTGTTATTATTTTTTATGCAAGAAATCCAGCCAGAGATCAGTGAATTGGAGCAGTGATATTTGGTTTGTACTCGTTCAAATGAGAACAGGGCCTACTAATTGCTATGAAGTTTACCTTCACCTGTGCTTTCAGTAGTCTGCCTCAGACCACCTACACAGGCAGAGTGGAGGCTTAGAGCATTGTTCAAGTAAACCAAACCCCCCAAAATAACTGGGAGAAAAACGTACTTTCTAAAATACAATACGGTGACTAATTTACACAGATTGATTTTATTTTATTTATTTTTTTTATGTTAAGGCAGATTTTATTCAGGACCATTGTGATAGGTATGGGTACCACTACAGTGGGATTTTACAGTGGGGGAGGGAGGTTGAACTCAACTCCAAATACAGCATGGACAAGTGGGACTTTATTGTCAAGGAGGAGGGTGGGAGCCATACACAGATTGATTTTAAATATGCATTTTATCAACCAATTGTTTATAAAAATTACTTCTCTTAGGTATTTAATATTCATGTGATAATATGTGTGTTATACTAGTTATAAAAATGGAAAGAATGGTTAAAATTACATGGAAAAGACAGAATTAAATTGAACTGAGTCTTAACATTTGGAGAATCATTGTAACGGACCACTGCCTCAGTGTGACGCTAAATGGAGTGAAGGTGTCGACACTCTGCAGCCAGACTTCAGAACAAACTTTTTTTTTTTAATTAATTTTTTTTTTATATTTATTTTTGGCTGTGTTGGGTCTTTGTTTCTGTGCGAGGGCTTTCTCTAGTTGCGGCAAGCGGGGGCCACTCTTCATCGCGGTGCGCAGGCCTCTCACTATCGCGGCCTCTCTTGTTGCGGAGCACAGGCTCCAGACGCGCAGGCTCAGTAGTTGTGGCTCATGGGCCCAGTTGCTCCGTGGCATGTGGGATCTTCCCAGACCAGGGCTCGAACCCGTGTCCCCTGCATTGGCAGGCAGATTCTCAACCACTGCGCCACCAGGGAAGCCCCAAACATTTTTATGTTTCTGATTTTTATCACGTTCACATGTTCAAGACTAGATTTTCTCTTTTCTTTCTTTCTTCGGCTTTTAGCTCCAGCAGTTATGAAGAACTGCTGGCTTCCCTCCCGCCTCTCCACACCAGGTCCCCTGTGGTTGGCCCACAGGGCTGCGGGGACCAGCTCACAGAGGCTCCAGGAATGTGGTTCTAGGCGGGCTTAGGAAGCTCAGAGTGCCTTCTCTGCAGTAAGCCTTGTTTTTCCTCAGTAGTTAAGTACATTTATTTCTAAAATACTATATTCGTACTCAAATGTTTTACTGTCAGTTTTATTCCTATCATTTAGCTTGTTCTACCACTAATTCCTAAATTTATTTATTTGACATAATTACTAAATTTTCTCTCTTTGTGCAAAAGGATCTCTTTTGGATTTACATTATGTTTAACTTTTTCTCCTTATCTTTTATGTAGATTTGCTTTTCCATTCTCTAACATATTTTTCTCAGTTTAATGGTGTCTTAGTTTTCTGACCAAGAGCTACGTTGAGTGTGGTTTTACCAGAGTTAGAGTCAATCTTTGGCTTATCGATAAATATACATAGTGTCTTAGCTAGTTTTCTGTTCATTTCCATCCATTTTACACATTTTTATCCCCTTAAGGAAAGAAGCTCACATTTGTAGGTTTAACCTGGAGGTTAAAAAAATCACATAATTTGGATTCTTCAGTCCTCAGCCTTTTTTTGTAGACGATATTGGAAATATGACTACATTGCAATGATCTTGTAGCATGCTGTGTGTTACCTTGGTCTTTTTAACTATCAACAGAGTCAAGGTTCTTCTACTAAACTTAGCTTATGGAATTGGAACTCAGCCCTAAAACTGCCTTAAAATAGATGAATAAACTAACAGTAGCATGTACATAAAGAAAAATCAGTTCAAAAGCAGAAGGTTACAGAAGGATTGTTTAAGAGAAATAACTTGGGGAACCAATAATTTGCTTATCCGATGCTATTATCTTTAATTACGTGTCTATTGATTCCACTCATCATACTGGCTGCCTATGTTAGATTTGTGGTTTTGTTCCTGAGGAAGGCTCTTCTGGACCTGCATATGTTGGAAGCAATTCCAGAATGCCTGGACTGAAGATCAAAAAACAAAATAATTGTAAGAATTCAAAATCTTAGGGAACAACATGGTAATCAGGATGCATGGTAACTGATGGTGCTTGTTGCTTCCCTCTCTTCTGGCTGGCCTCCTTACCCAATGAACCGCAGGTGCCTCTGGAAGTGTCTTTGCTTTCTGGAAAAAGAAATTTGCAGGCTCAACTTGACTTTTCCTGCTGCAAGACACAGGATCAGATATTTTGAAAACTCATGGTTCTTTTTAAAAGAGAACGATAGTGGAGAAAAAAAAACAAGCAAATTAGGGCACTGGAATGTATTTTACATACTGTTTACTGTTTACATGACTGCTGGAAGGAGGTTGAATGACATCAGGGAACACACTTCTCCAATTACTGTGCTAACAGCAATAATCTGCTAAGAAGAACAGATGATGAGTTCATGTTAATGGTTTTAATTTATCTCTGCTTAAATTAAGTCCCTTTTGTCTTGTTCTGTTAAGGGAGCTTATTTTTCTACTTTAGATAATAGAGTTCTTCTATTTTATGTTAACTTTAACATGCCATTCTATATACTTGCATACGAAACCATGTGTCTTAATTATTGTGTTGTCCCCTAAAATGTCAAATTCTTAGAATTCTTCTAATTTTTGGAGGGGGGAATCGTCCACCCAGGTATACTGGAATTGGCTCCAACGTATGCAAGTTCAGAGAGCTTTCTCTACCATTAGCAGCATCATCAGAACTCTAACTATCTTAAAGTGAAGAACCGCCCCCCCTACCTCAGGAACACGACCACAAATCCAACCCAGCCTGATGAGTAGAATGGACACTTAATTGAAGGTAACAATACCTGATGGGCAAATCATTGGTTCTCTAAGTTCGTTTATTAGCAAGGCATCTCTAGCCTTCTCCTTTTGAGCTGATTTTTCCTTTACTTTTTTTCCTCATGGTTGTACCATTGTTCATTTGTTTGTATATTTATTTTAAGGCTGTCTTAGGGCTGAACTCCAGTTTTAGAAGTCCTTGGATACTATTATCTCAGTGTTGCACAACTCCTATGATCAAAACAAGGCAAAAAAAAAAATCTGATAACCTGAAAATAAAACGAAATTATAGCTAGAATCATTGGAAACCCATATTAAATGGAATAGTTAAGAGAAGTCTCTTCTTAGGAAGTTTATTTTGAACAACTTCTGCTGACTCTGCTACATTCCACAAGAATTTTTTCTTAAAAGACAAAAGCTCAACTGAATTATATTGTTTCCATATTCGAAGAACTTTTAGATATTCCCCTAATAACATTTCATGTAATACCCAGACACCTTGGCTCTTCTGCAGAAACTTGCAGTCCAAGAATTTTTTAACTCAGCATATTATAGCTATAGAAAGTTTTAGTGCAACAAATCCAGATTCTTGATGGATTAGAATATTCCATGCCTATAACCCAATACTGCAGTCTATGATAATTACCCAGTCACCACAGAAATAAATAACCCAAATAATCCAATTCTACTAAAACTTTGTTTAAATAGAAAGAAAAGAAGAAAAAGATGGTTTCCTTTTTCAATTAGAAGCATATATAGAGAAATCTCACACAACTAAGAAATAATAACTTCTTCAGTTTTATTGTACCATACATGTCAATCTTTTTTTTTTTAAATGACATGAGGAGAGAGGTTTACCCTGTTGTAACCAGATGGAAGAAAGAAAAAAATGAGAGTCCAAATAGCCAGATTTGTGGTTTTGGTGTCAGGAAGATGAGGAAGTTGAAGTCTGATGGTTTCTGTCTTCTCAGGCAACGTATTTTCACAATGAAGTATGAAGTGAGTGCATCACCTTGAGAGTGGGTGTGCAGGAGTGGGTGCAAAAGTTTGAGGAGAGAGTACGAGATAGAAAATAATCATCTCAAGGAGTGGGAAAACCAGTCAGTAGGAAACAGTGGAATTCCAAAACCAAACGTCTATGTGAAGTCTGTCACAATGAATTTAAAGTGAAGGTATTGACCTGGGTTGTGTGGTCCCCAAATGTCCAACTGCTTAGGTGGCAAAAGAAAGCTTTCAACCAGAGTGGTTCCCTGGTTGTGCCTTGCCTCAACCCAGGTGAATAACAAGGGTGGGGAAGGGGGAAGGGAGGTAAGACCATGGAATACAGACCAGCAAGGAGGGAGGTAAGATGAGAGGAACCTGAAATTATGGTATAGTCCAGGAACTGGATAGCGCCATGATGTGGAAGAGGGGGCCTTACTCCGGCAACTGAGCTAAAAGGAAGTGGTGAAGTGAGTATTTGAAAACAAAATTTCAGAAGTGGAGACATTTTTTGAGATTGATATCTTGATTGTGACCATGGGAAGTGGTGCCAGGGATCAAGTAGAAGAAAAAGTCATTAGAAATGTCTTGGATCCTTTTCAGCGTTACATTTTTAATTGCTTATTACTGGTGTATAGAACAATGTTGATTTTTGTATTTGTTCTTGTATCTGATGACCTTACTAAACAATCTAATTAGTTCTAATTATTTTAAAGTTGATTCTCTTGGATTGTCTAGGGAGGTAATTATATTACTGGCAAATAGTGACAAATTTCCAATAATCTTACTTACCTCATTCTTCCTGTCTTATTGAATTTGTTAGAATATCCAGTAAAATGTTGAATAGTACTAGTGATTATCAGAGTCCACTTCAGTTCCTAACTTTAACATGAATGCTTGTACTATTTCATCACTAAATGTGGTGTTGGCTATGACTTTCTGATATATGCTCTTTATCAAACTAAGAAGTTACCTTTTATTCCCAGTGTATAAGGTTTTTGTTTTACTTCTTGCTATGAAATTGGGAGTGTGCATTACATTTTTTTTTTTTTTTTGGTTGTGCTGGGTCTTCGTTTCTGTGCGAGGGCTTTCTCTAGTTGTGGCAAGTGGGGGCCACTCTTCATCACGGTGTGCGGGCCTCTCACTATCGCGGCCTCTCTTGTTGAGGAGCACAGGCTCCAGATGCGCAGGCTCAGTAGTTGTGGCTCACGGGCCCAGTCGCTCCGCGGCATGTGGGATCTTCCCAGACCAGGGCTCGAACCCGCGCCCCCTGCATTAGCAGGCAGATTCTCAACCACTGTGCCACCAGGGAAGCCCTGCATTACATTTTATCAAATGTTTTTTCATCATTTATGATGTTAAACATGTTTTTCTCCCTTAATGTCTTATTATAATGGGTCTTATTATATTAAAATGCAGATACTATTTCAATTCAATTTAACAAATATTTTTTGAGTGGTTGCTATATTCCACATCCCATATAGTTGAATCTCTGCCCTCATCAAGTGTATATTCAAATGGATCCATATAACTTAGTACTCCTTCATCTAGGGATTTATTCTACAGATATATACTTAAATGTACGTAGGTTCAAGAGTATTTTACTGGAACTATTTTCTATGTTGAAAAATATTCAACAACAGGTGAGTGATAAAGGAATGATGTCATATTCATGAATGAACACTGTGCAACTATTAAAAGAATGAGATAAACACATGTGTACTGACATGAAACGTTCTTTAAGATTATTAAATTTAAAAAGAAGTGCATCATCAAAAAACACACATCAATGGAACAGAATAGAGAGCCCAGAAATAAATCCACATACTTATGGTCAATTAATCTATGACAAAGGAGGCAAGAATATACAATGGAGAAAAGATGATCTCTTCGATAAGTGGTGCTGGGAAAACTGGACAGCTATATGTAAAACAGTGAATTTAGAACATTTTCCCACACTATATACAAAAATATATACAAAAAAAAACCTCAAAATGAATTAAAGACCTAAACATAAAACATGACACCATAAAACTCCTAGGAAAGTACATAGGCAGAACACTCTGACATAAATCACAGCAATATTTTTTGGATCTGTCTCCTAAAGCAAAGAAAACAAAAGCAAAAATAAACAAAAGGGACCTGATTAAACCTAGAAGCTTTAGCACAGCAAAGGAAACCATCGACAAAACAAAATGACAACCTACTGAATGGGAGAAAACATTTGCAAAGGATATGACTGATAAGAGGTTAATATCCAAAACATATAAAGAACACATACAACTCAATATTTAAAAAACAAACGACCCAATTAAAAAATAGGCAGAAGACCTGAATAGACATTTTTCCAAAGAAGACATACAGATGGCCAACAGGAACATGAAAAGATGCTCAACATAATTAATCATCAGAGAAATGCAAATTACAACCACTGTGATATATCACCTCACACCTGTCAGAATGGCTATCATCAAAAAGTCAACAAATAATAAATGCTGGTGAGGATGTGGAGAAAAGGGAACCCTTGCACGCTGTTGCTGGGAATGTAAATTGGTGAAACCAATGTGGAAAACACTATGGAAGTTTCTCAAAAAAACTGAAAATAGAACTGATGTATGATTCAGCAATTCCACTCCTGGGTATATATCTGAATAAACAAAAACACCAATTTGAAAAGATACATGTACTCCAATGTTCATAGGAACATTATTTACAATTGCCAAGATATGGAAGCAACCTAAGTGTCCATCAACAGATGAAGGGATAAAGAAGACATGGTATGGGTATATAATGGAATACTACTTAGCCATAAAAAAGAATGAAATTTTGCCATTTGCAGCAACGTGGATGGACTTGGAGAGCATTATGCTAAGTGAAATAAGTCAGACAGAGAAAGAAAAATACTGTATGATACCAGTTACATGTGGAATCTAAAAAATACAACAAACTAGTGAATATAACAAAAAAGAAACAGACTCACAAATATAGAGAACAAACCAGGGGTTACCAGTGGGGAGAGAGAAGGAAGGAGGGGCAAGATAAGGGTAGGGGATTAAGAGGTGCAAACTACTATCTATAAAATAAGCTACAAAAATATATTGTACAATACAAGGAATATAGCCAATATTTTATAGTAATTATAAAAGGAGTATAACCTTTTAAATTGTGAATCACTATGTTGTATACCTGAACCTTATATAATATTGTACATAATCTATACCTCAATTTTTAAAAATATTAAAAAAAAGAAGTGCATCATAGATCCATTGTGTAAAAGATGTGTATGTCCATGATATACATGTATAGAAAGAGAAGTGAAGGAAATTGTGATGGTTAATTTTATGTGTCAACTTGACTGGGCTAAGGGATGACCAGATGTCTGGTAAAACATTAACTCTAGGTGTGTCTGTGAGGGTGTCTCTGGAAGAGATTAACATTTGAATCAGTAGACAGAGTAAAGAAGATGCAGGTGGACATCATCCAACCCATCGAGGGTCTGAATAGAACAAAAAGTTGGAGGAAGGGTGAATTCAGTACCTCTGTTTGAGCTGAAACATCCATCTTCTCCTGTCCTCACACATCAGTGCTCCCTGTTCTTGGGCTGTTGGACTCAGACTGGGACTTACACCATCATCCCCTGATCCCCCATTCTCAGGCCTTCATACTTGGACCTAATGACACCACCAGCTTTCCTGGTTCTCCAGCTTGCAGATGGCAGATTGTGGGACATCTTGACCTCCGTAACCATGTGAGCCAATTCCTATAATAAATCTCTTCTATGTGTATCTATAGCTATAGCTATAGCAATAGCCACATATATATATATATATATATATATATATATATATATATATATATATATATATATATATATATATCTCCTAGTGGTTCTGTTTCTCTGGAGACCCTGACTAATAGAGATACCCATCAAAATGTAACAGTGGTGGTTACCTCTATGGAGGGAAGTAGAAATGAGAGTAAGGTGAATAGGAAACCAAAATGTTACTCCATAAACTTCTGTATTGTTTGAACCATTTACAATGAGAATTTATTTGTGTATTATTTGAGCACTTTTAAAAAGAGAGAGAGGGAAAAAATCAAAAGCATGCAACTGCTGTGAAACGAGCAAAATTTTGACAGATGGTCTGTCAGAACTGCTAGGAAAAAAATGCAAGCACTGGGGAAATAACAGAAAAAATATCAGGGAAGTATCCTCGGTTAATTAACACTAAGATAGAAAAGGAAGAGAGATAGAAAAATAATCTAAATAATTGGAATCTAAAACCAAAGCAGGAGATCTGAGAGATCTTGAATAGCTGTTAACTTGACCACAGCCCATTACATCTGTGATTTATGAAGATCATTTTGTCAAAATGAGAGCGTCACGAGTCTTTCTTACAGCTCTATTTCAGAAAGGCTGGAAAGCATCATTTCATTTTAACACCCAAGAGGAAACGATCATGAGCCAAGAAAGATTTAAATATCCTCAGAAACAAGACTTTTGCTTGCCAACTTTTAAGGAGCGAAGATTTACTTTTCATGATGAACCAAGATACTGAGCAGAAAACAGATTCTCAAGTAAAAGGCAGGGACCAAGCAGAGTGACATATGCAAGTCAGATGTTTTTATTAAGGAGTTTGGGTTTTTTTAATTTTTAAGACTTTTAAATTAAAAAATTATTTAATACATGCTTCTCCAGTCAAAATCAAATCATATCAAAGGAGAGATGGCAGCAGCTTCCTGGAAATTTAGCTGTCCACATCATTGGGCCCCTTGTTCTTGCACATTGTCTGGTGGTTTATAAAACACTGTCTCATGCATTATCTCAGGGAGTTCTCACAACAAGTGTAGGCCTGGTCCTTTTGATCTTATAAGTGGGAAACAGCTCATGGGAGTTTCTTCAGCAAGGTAACATGAGTGAATAGCATAGCTGGGAGGCAAATCTATGACTGCTGACTGCAGTGTTCCCCACAATGATCTCTCAGACAGAGATAATTAATGTAGTTGACCTTTGCCTGAACAATATTTTTGTATTAGTACTAAAGAAGGAAAGCAGATAGTTTTGGACGGAGCAGAAGAATTGGGACAAAAAATAATATAAAATAAGCTTGGGGGAGCATGTAAGGATGAGTGACTGAGCAGTGTTGATTTTGCTGGAGAGTTTTTATATGTTATGATTAGGCATTCCAAATGCCACTACATAACTTTGAAAAGGGAAACACCATGATCAAAACTGTGTTTAAGTGAAATTATCTGAAGAATTCAGTTTAAGAGGAAATGGAAAAAGGATGTATTAGAAAAAAGGAGAGTGGGGCAATACAGTAAAAAATGATGAGAATCAGAAATATCAAGCACAGGAAGTTTCTCAAGACCCTGGAAAGAAGAGCCATTGAGACCGTGAATGAAAAGTGAAGAATGAGTCAAAATATATAGCCCAAGATTTGATACTAAGTATGCCAGACTGGTAGTGTTGCTAGGAACCAGTGGGAACGTTGACAAGGTGGGTAAAGATGATCCAGCCAATTACAGGTCGTGAAGTTTTAGGTCTCAACAATCAAGTGAAATGTTCTTATGAAAAGTCGGTAGTGGGACTTCCCTGGTGGCGCAGTCATTAAGAATCTGCCTGCCAATGCAAGGGACACGGGTTCGATCCCTGGTCCAGGAAGATCCCACATGCTGCGGACAAACTAAGCCCGTGTGCCACAAATACTGAGACTGCCCTCCAGAGCCCGTGTGCCACAACTACCGAAGCCCATGCACCTAGAGCCCGTGCTCCACAACAGGAAGCCACCGCAATGAGACGCCTAAGCACTGTAATGAAGAGTAGCCCCTGCTTGCCATAACTAGAGAAAGCCCATGTGCAGCAACGAAGACCCAATGCAGCCAAAAAAAAAAAGAAGTTGGTAGTATAAATCTGGAGAAAATTGAGAAACGAGTGCTAGTCCTTTATATCTGAAAGCTGTTTATTTAGTTAGGTGATTGTGACAACTAGGAGAATAGAGAATTGCCCAGGCATAAGAAACACTGGAGAGGTCCACCCAGTAGTAGCCAGAGAGGGAACTCCAGCCAGGCAGAAGGGATGGAGCAGATAGTGAAGGTTTCAGCAAGCAGAGCATTAGCCAAAGTAGAATGAAGAAATAGGAGTCACTTATCTACCCAACAAGATCTGCAAGTCTGTGAATACAGCCTCATGGAACATGCCTGGTTATCTCTGGATTCATAGCAGACCTCCTTTTTGCTTTTCCTAACTTCTTATTGAATGGAAGCAAATTCTAGGCTTAAAAGCACTCATTATGGCCATGAAGAGGCTACTGAAGAAGGGCAGGTTGTTGGAATTACTTCATTCTAAAGGTGACTACTGTATAAAAGGGAGAAAAGCCAAAGCCAAAGATCAAGTTTAAGAGATAGCCCACAATTAAAGAACAGGAGAAAGGTTAGTGAAAGAGAGAGAGATGGGGAGAGAACAGGAGAAGGAAAGAAGAGTACAACAGTAGCCCATATCTCAGGCTAAGGTAAAGCAGAGATAGTGCCATTAATCTAATTTGAAAAGATATGCACCCCAGTGTTCATTGCAGCACTTTTCACAACAGCCAAGGCATGGAAGCAACCTAAATGTCCATTGACAGATGAAAGGATAAAGAAGATGTGGTATATATATACAATGGAATATTTCTCAACCATAAAAAAGAATGAAATAATGCCATTTGCAGCAACATGGATGGACCTAGAGATTATCATGCTAAGTGAAGTAAGCCAGAGAAAGACAAATATTATATGATATAACTTATATGTGGAATCTAAAAAAAAAATAGAAATTTACAAAACAGAAATAGACCCACAGACACAGAAAACAAACTTATGGTTACTGAAGGGGAAAGGGAGTGGGGGAGGGATAAATTAGGAATTTGGGATTAACATATACACACTACTATATATAAAATAGATAAACAATAAGGACCTACTGTATAGCACAGGGAACTATATTCAATATCTTGTAATAACCTATATTGGAAAAGAAACTGAAAAATAATACATATATATATATGTATAACAATCACTTTTCTGTATGCCTGAAACATTGTAAATCAACTGTACTTCAATAAAAAAATTTCTAAGCAAAATAAAGAAGTGCTGTTAAATGAACTAGAAGATCAAAAGGGATGAGAACACGCCAAAAAAGATTTCAATTATTTTATAATCAGGAAATCACCAGTGATGAGAGAGGGTAATTTTAGTGAGGATGAATGCCAAATTGCTAGGAAAAAGGATGGTTAGAAAAGCCATAGGAAAAGAATAACCTTGCAAGACAGTAAAATAATGTAATGACAGTTGTTAGAAAATGAAGATTGAATTTAACTGAAGAAACATTTAAGGAACATTTATTAAATGCATAGCATCATGTTATGTGCAAAAAAATGTTTAAAAAAAAAACAGACAAAGGAAAGTAAGGGAGGGGTAGTAAACATGGCATGAGCAAGGTGGTCCCCAAGAGGCTGACAGGAAGAAAGCAGAAGGAGTGACAATCTGTCAGCTAGCTGCTCAGATACAGAGGTCACGTGGAGGGCAGCTGGGGCAGAGAAAAACTCAGGGTAGAAGTATGGCTTTAAAGGGGGATTGGTCATTACTAATCATCTACAAGATTGGCAACTCCAGTCAAATTACAGTACAGGTAAACGTAAGGCTGCCGTTGAGGGCAGCGAGGTGAGGGAGAAGGGGTCTTATGAGAGATCTGCATAATGAAAGTGAAGAATGTTTGGGGCAGACCAGGTCATTTCCAGTGGCACGTTGCCTTTGTAGTCAAAACAGACCTGGTTTTGAAAGCTGGTCTTGTCACCCTCTAGCTGTGTGACCTTAGGGAAATTGCTTAACTTTCTGGAGCTCTAATTGCCCCCTATAGTAGCTACCTCATAGTGTTATTGTAAGTATTATATGAGATAATGCCTGTAAAAGCAAGTGCCTGACATTTGGTAACTACTTAAGAAATAGCCACTATTATTAATATGAAGTTCATGGGGACAGAAGCATGGGGGTGGGGGTACAGGGCTGGATTGCATCTGAGGCACGAAGGCGCCACGGTTCTGAGGAAATGGGGTAAGGAAAGCAGGAATGAACTCAACAGTCAGGCAGAGAGGCCTGGGAAGATAGCCTTTGATACTTTCTAGAAGGTACCATCGATAGTGCTATCAAAGAGGACCCCTAGGGCTTCCCTGGTGGCACAGTGGTTGAGAATCTGCCTGCCAATGCAGGGGACACGGGTTCGAGCCCTGGTCTGGGAAGATCCCACATGCCGCGGAGCAACTGGGCCCGTGAGCCACAACTACTGAGCCTGCGCGTCTGGAGCCTGTGCTCCACAACAAGAGAGGCCGCGACAGTGAGAGGCCTGCGCACCGCAATGAAGAGTGGCCCCCGCTCACCGCAACTAGAGAAAGCCCTTGCACAGAAACGAAGACCCAACACAGCAAAAATAAATAAATAAATAAAAATTTAAAAAAGAAAAGAAAAAGAGGACCCCTAGAGAGCAGCTGACTAGCATTTCAATTTTAATATATTTATTATAAAACTAATACATATGATCTATATAAAAAACTAGAAAATCTAGAAAATATAAATAATGAACTCTAAAAAATTATGTAATTCCATATGTGGGAGATAGTCACTATTAAATCTGTAATTCCTTAGTTTTGTTTTCTATATTCATGTGCGTATGGGGGTAACAAACTGAATCCTACTTTTTTTGCTTAACATTATATCATAGCTTTTGTCCAGACTCTACCTTATGGACATACTGTACTTCATTTATCAAATAGCTACATTTATCAAAGAGTGACATTAGTATCTGTGCATCATTTAAAGCACTTGCATAGTATTCTATTGTGTTGCTAAACCTTAATTTATTTAGCCATTTAATCCTCTCATACTAGATATTTTAATTTTTTCTTTCTCTTTGATCTTTGTTATTGAAACAATGTCATAATGAACATACGTATGTGTGTTGGGGATAAATTCCTTTTTAAAAAAACTTTAAAAACTCACTTGATACAGACAGCCAAATTTACCTCTAGAAAGCTTGTGCCAATTTTCACCCCATGATCAGAGCCTGATAGTGTCTATTTTAACACATCCCTAACAATAATGAACAATGATCATTTTCTTAAATTCATTGCCAAATTGCTGACCAAACCAATGGTTTTTGCTTTATTTTTTATTTATTTTATTATTAGTGAGGTTGCACACATAAATTTTTTATTGGCCATTTGTTTTTAATATAATGCTTTTTCAACCCTCTTTAAGGCAAAACGACAACGACGGAAGCCTCCTTCCAAGTCTTATTACCAGAATCCCAGAAATAATGCTTTCTGCAATACCTTAAGAGAACTTTGTTCTGTTATAGCTGGGTAACAGAAACATTTGGCTTCAACTCCCAAGAGCTCTTCATTATTTATATGCTAGAATGGAAAACTCTAGTGGATATCTGAGAGTATGTCAGTAACAGAGTCTTATCTTCTGAATGCTATTTTCTAGTCAGTCTTCATTGGAGTTCACTGAAAGGTTAGGTTGAATAGACTCTACACTTTTCTACCATGTATGATTAAGTGCCCCTCCTTTTTCAAGTTGGAAAATAGACATTGGATATTGGAAGTGTTGACTGTAATTAATGTTTTTAATATAAATTTATTTATTTATTTTTGGCTGCATTGGGTCTTCGTTGCTGCACACGGGCTTTCTCTAGTTGTGGAGAGTGTGGGCTACTCTTCATTGCAGTGCGCCGGCTTCTTATTGCAGTGACTTCTCGTTGCGGAGCACGGGCTCTAGTCCTGTGAGCTTCAGTAGTTGTGGGTCGCGGGCTCACTAGTTGTTTGTGGCTTGCGGGCTCTAGAGCGGAGGCTCAGTAGTTGTGACACACAGGCTTAGTTGCTCCATGGCATGTGGGATCTTCCAGGACCAGGGATGGAACCTGTGTCTCCTGCATTGGCAGGTGGATTCTTAACCACTGCGCCACCAGGGAAGTCCCTGTAATTAATTTTCAAACAAGGCAGTGGGTATATTTCTTTTCTTGTGGCTAGTGGCAGTAAGGGTAGGGAACTGTAGAAATTTCAAACAGAAACCATCTGATTTAGATGGATGAGACCACAAAGATCACTATAGTGAAAACCTATTTGATTGCCCAAATTTCTCTTCTTTTGTGAACTCTTTCCTGCTCTTCTTACCCCTGAAGTCTATATAAATTATCACTGACAGATTGGTTTTACTGTGGACAACTGTCCAAAACTGGGCCAATCCTAATCTTCGGGAATCAGAAAATTCTTTCACCAGGTGGCTGGACCTGTAGGCTAATAAAAATTGGGGATGTTTTGGCAGCCAGGTTTCTGCCATGTGGCTTGGGAAACAGAGAAAGTTGGTCAGCGAGTAGAGAAAAATGGTGCCAAATATTTCCTCGGTTCATTAGGATGCTCTAGGCATCCTACTTCCAGTCTACTGCCATGGGTCCCAGCCTCTTTATAATAAATTCTCTCAAGTTTTCCCTCTCTCTCCCCACAACTCTCTCCCTCTCTCTTTCTCTCTCTCTCACTCTCCCCATCTCCATCTCCATCTCCATCTCTTCTTAGTGCTGGCTAGGGTTGGTTTCTCCTATTTGCAGACAAGACAGTTCTAAAGAATACAACCACCCACCTCCCTTTTTTGTTTTTTTACCACCCTACCTGAGAATAAAGAGCATGCTAATTATTTTTAAGGGGTGAGGAAAGGATATATTTTCTCCGCTACTGCCCTTATTCCATCTGCTCTCTCTTTTTTTAGCAAAACAATTGCAAACCATTTATTATCACAGTGTTCTTGTAAATGTAATCAATTTAACTGTGATCAATTCAATTAGCAAATGTAATCAATTTAATTGTAAGAAGATGTTATTGTATGATTGCCTTGGATATTCCTCTTCCTCAGAAGAATTCTAAATCTTCTAAAGGGCATTCTAATTAATTATTTTTCTAGGCACAATCTTGTAAAGTAGGCATGTTTTGAGACATACTGTTGAAAGATTTTCTTGTTCAAAAATATTTCCCCATTTGGGGTGATGAAAACGTTTTGGAATTAGATAGCAGTAAATATATTTTTTTTAATCATTGAATTATCCACTTTAAATGGCAATTTTATGATACGTGGGTTAAATATCAATAACAATTAATAAAAACAACAACAACAACAAACTTAGCCACAGTGGGTAATACATGTTTAAATTAGAACATGATATAATAAAATTAAATTTGTTGATGTTATAATTCAGAAAAAAAATACCTCCCCAACTACCATGCGAAGATGCCTCTAATTCTATTAGTGGAGAAATTGGTTCTTTAGTTAAGGCATTGCCACTCTGGAAACCCCTATTTATAAGCAAGATATTTTGCAGGGTTACCTTTTAAAAAAACCAGTATCAGCTGTTCACTCCTTTAGTTAACCCTCAGGTAAGCAGCTGTCGTTTATTGGGACCTTGAGGAGAGAAAATATGATGGAAAAGTGTAAGTTCTTTTCAATGTGGACAGTTGATAGGGGAAGGCATAGTGGTGAGAAGGTGGGCAATGGTCAAAGAACGAACTATGTCCTGCTAGGTCCTGAACACTAGAAGGTAGCATTAATGTTTGGGGCCTATGAGAGGGGTAGTGGGGGATCAGGTTGTGGAGTAGGGAGAAGAAAGAGGAAAGAGGAGTGTAAAAAAGGACAGAAGTTGTTGGTGGGTAGGAAAGTACTTAAGCCACACTTTACCCCTCTTATAACTACCCCAGAGTGGATCCAGCCTGTTATCCTTCCTAGAATCCTGGCTTTCTATGGAAATTGACATCAAAGACAAATCTTAGAACAAAACTAAATTATTAAGGGTCCCTGAAACAAATGGACTTTTTATCTCTCTGACCAGATGCTTGTTCTCCTTTGCTTGTTAACTGCTGATCACACAGCTTACATTTCCCTTTGTTCTCCGAGAGGCACAAACACTTTTTGAATTCTTGCCATGTGACAGAATGACAGGATGGGGTTTCTATATGAGTTGTGATGGTAAGTCAGTTACACAGGCAGCCATGCACTAAACTTTTCACTAAGTCAGACCCCATTCCAAAGAAAGACTCTTAAGAAAACAATAAAAAATAAATTCTTTAGAAATAGTATTTACTGGGACTTCCCTGGTGGCGCAGTGGCTAAGAATCTGCCTGCCAATGCAGGGGACATGGGTTCGAGCCCTGGTCTGGGAAGATCCCACATGCCACGGAGCAACTACAACAGTGCGCCACAACTACTGAGCCTGCGCTCTAGAGCCTGTGAGCCACAACTACTGAAGCCTGCACAACAAGAGAAGCTACCGCAATGAGAAGCCCGTGCACCGCAACAAAGAGTAGCCCCCGCTCGCTGCAACTAGTGAAAGCCCACATGCAGCAACAAAGACCCAACGCAGCCAAAAATATATAAATAAATAAATAAATTTATTTTTTAAAGAAGAAATCGTATTTACTAATCTTTAAAAAAAATAATTAAAATGGTACCAATATTCCCATCCAAAATTAAAGTGAATTTACAGGAAGAGGATTAAGTGATGTCTTTGTAATTCAGTATGTGCGTAGAGAGTTTAGATAACATGTTACTTTCTCATCAAAATGTTTTGGGAGAAATTTGCCCTGACCATTGTCTTTACCCATGTGAATAACTGCCTATGAGCCATGATAGGTAAGGGAGTTAGCTACTACCCAAGAGAGACCAATTATGTTACATGAATGCAATGGTTATGGTTAGGTACTAAGATAGAATTGTTCTAATAATAAGAGCTGAACTTTACTAAGTACTTACTGTGTACCAGGGTTTGTTCTAAGCATTTTACCCATGTAACTCAAAGTTTTACCACAACCCTATGAGATAGGTACTGTTAGTAGCTCCACTTACAAAATGAGGAAACTAAGGTACCAGCCTGGTAGTGGCAGCATAAAATCATGAATTACAGAAAGATCCCAAATATAATGTAAAATTCAAGAAGGCAAGTGGGTTTGGTTAGTTACTCCCCTCTCTCTGGAAATTCTCCTTCCAATGTTAAAACCTGGAGGTTCTGGATTTTGTCTCATTATGTCAGTTCTGAAGCATGGTACCCTGAATGCCTTGTCCAAATCCCCTAGGACCTTCATGATTCTGTATGAATTCTGTGTGTATAGATCTAGAATCTCCCAGACTAAAATAAAGTGAGTTTTGATACTTTGCTCTCCTGACCTAGAAGCCATGGTAAGGACTTCTGACTTTATTCAGAGTGAGATGGCAAGCCATCTGAGCATTTTGAGCAGAGAACTGTCATGATTTAATTTTTGCTTTTCACAGATTACTCTGGCTGATATGTAGAAAATAGATTGGGATGAGGGTAAGGATTGAAACAGAGAAACTATTTGAAAGCCAGTGAAATAGTCCAAGTGAGAAGTAATGATGTTTGGATTATAAGGTGGTAGAGGAGGTAACAGGAGATAGATTTTTTTTTTAATTTATTTATTTATTTATCCATTCTTGGCTGTGTTGGGTCTTCGTTTCCGTGCGAGGGCTTTCTCCAGTTGCGGCAGGCGGGGGCCACTCTTCATCGCGGTGCGCGGGCCTCTCACTATCACGGCCTCTCTTGTTGCGGAGCACAGGCTCCAGACACGCAGGCTCAGTAGTTGTGGCTCACGGGCCTAGTTGCTCCGCGGCACGTGGGATCCTCCCAGACCAGGGCTCGAACCCGCGTCCCCTGCACTGGCAGGCAGACTCCCAACCACTGCGCCACCAGGGAAGCCCCCAGGAGATAGATTTTTAAAATACATTCTACAACTAAAGCAAATAGGATTTGTTGATGGCTTGATTGTGGGCTATCTCCAAGTTTCTTGGCATTAGAAGCTGATTGAATGGTAGTATTTCATTCAATAATATGGAGAAGTCCATGAAGGAGAAGGGAAGAAAATCAAGAGTTTTCTTTTTTTGTTGTTGGGGGGAGATATTTCAAGTTTGAGCTGCCCTTTAGACATTCAGGTGGCAATATGAAGTTGGCATTTAATATACGAATCTGTAATTTAGAGGATAGGTACCTTCATTATTTTCCCTCCTTCCCTTGTGTTCTCAGGCAAAGACTCAATTCACATCAAACTACAAATTTTGATGGAAATTTTACACATTCTTCTTTTAGAGATAGTTTAATTTCAATAAGGGACAAAGCATTATGCCATTTTCTGGTGGCAAAATTTCAGACATTCATATTGCTCCAATTTGGGGTGAATAAAAAAGGCACCTAAGTGCTACTTGAGCTATACCCCATAGGTAGGTATTTACAATACTTTTTAGTCAGTCCTATGACAATCTCAATGATCAAGAAGCAGGCATCCTTTTAGAAATGTCAATGAGTATCGTGACATTTCACCACTTTGCAAAGGAAATTTCTTGGAGTAAATATGTTCTTAGATTAAACAGATAGCTGGTAAAACTGTGCTTAAAATAAACTATTTTGCCCAATAAATGACACTAGTTTTTTAAAATGGCCTAAGAGAGAGAGAGACAGAGAGGTAAATATCTTTCTAGGCTGAAACTTTATCAGGAAATAAAGACACAAAAATCACAGCACCGTATCAGAATGTGTAAGAAAAATACAACATATTAAAAATGTTTTAAAGTCAGTCTTTTTTAGATGCAAAAAAGCACAAGTTTTCTTTGTGAAGTACACATAAACTTAACTGTATTTCTCAGTAGCTAAATTAAATTTCTCTATTTGGATTTATAGCTGGAAAAAAGAGAACTTTCCCCAACCTGGTTCAACAGAAAACACTGCCAAAACCACTCTTATTTTATTTTTATGTTATTGTTTCTTATTCCCAAATGTTCTTCAAAATAAAAACCTTTATCTTATTATGTCTTGCATTAAGAGTGTTGTGTTTAACATGTCTAAGTTATAGTACTTTACAAAATATACTTACACATGTGTTATATTATCTAGCTGATCTCTACAACAACCTTTTGGAGCAAGTGTTATTCATATCCCCATTTTGCAAGTGAGGAAATTTGAGGCTCAAAAAGGTTAAATGATATGCCTAAGATAATATAAATTGATGGCTCTCATCTAGCTCTTCAGATTCCATATTGTGCTACTTCTTTGCATTTTCCTCCTTTCCACCCACAATACTGACTCAACTTTGACTCATTTTTCTCTACCTTGAAACAGTAACTTTTCTATCAATACAGGCTTTTTCAAGAAAATATACACCGCCTTGCCAAGATACTTACCCATGCCAAGGGTGAAAGGACAATCAAATGCTTTCTATGAGTCTGACAGAGAAAGGGGAAGAACTTGTCTGTATATGTCATTTGTCCCTCTTTCTCCCCAATTTCCCTCTTCCATCTACAAATCCTATTCCAGATCTCTATTCTGAGCATATTTCCATTTATCTGATTGAACATAATAACAGCTGCTTTAAAGTCCTTTAAATTCTACCATCTGGGTCATTTCATAGTTGACCTCTGTTGATTTTCTTTCCCTTGAGAATAGCTCAGATTTTCCTAGTTCTTTGTAAGTCAAGTAATTTTGGATTATATCCTAGACATTGTGGATGTTATGTTGTAGAGACTCTGGATTCTATTTCTCTGAAGAATGTTGACGGTTTTGTTTTAGTACATAGTCAATTTGGTTAGACTCAATGGAAACCTTATCTCACCTGTGGTGGGTGGCAACTCAAATCTCAGTTCTGTTCTTTTATCTTTAGCTTCACTGCTTGCAGTCTGACACCATGAATAATTCAGGAGTCAGCCAGCATTTGGCACAAAGTTTACACACAAAATTTTTGGCTCCCTTCTCTAGCTCTTTCCTTTCTGGGATTCCTCTCTCATGTTCTGGCTACCCTTATTTGTCCCAAACTTATTGTTCAGATCAGAAAGATAGCTAACTTTCCGTTGGAGTTTTAGTTGCTCTGTGCCTTCCTCTGACTTTGGTCTGCACTCAGGGGAAAGCTGCAAATAAATGGGAATCTCACCCTGTAATAGTCCCTTCTTCCAAGATTCAACTCTTCTCCAAAACTTACTGCTTTGACCAGACTTCATAGCCCTTGAGTAGTTGCTTCTTATATTTTTTCCAGAGTTTATAATTGTTATCTGCAGGCAGTTTGAGCTGATAGCTTCTTCTACAGTACCAGAAGCATAACTC
Organism: Balaenoptera acutorostrata; assembly: GCF_949987535.1. Lineage (NCBI taxonomy): Eukaryota > Metazoa > Chordata > Mammalia > Artiodactyla > Balaenopteridae > Balaenoptera > Balaenoptera acutorostrata. The sequence continues at coordinate 39,601,707 of NC_080068.1, forward strand.
TCCATATAGATCTCTATTTCAATTATCTGTTGCTATTATAACTAATCACCACAATCTTGGTGGATTAAAATAACAACTATTTATTTGTTCACAATTCTGCAATTTGGGCTGGACTTAGCTGGGTGGCTCTTCCCCATGTAGTGTTGGATGCAGCCGTCTGGAAGCTTGAAGGGGGCTGAAAATCTAGAATAGCGTCACTGGTAAGCCTGACACCATTCCTCTCACTGCTCCTCCTCCTTCCCACACCTCTCCTTCTAACCCATCCTTCTTGATCTTATTTATCGCACTCCCCACCTTCCACTAGTACCTTATTTTTATACCTTTCCCTTTTTTCTCTTTGACTGAGTTCAATTCAACTACCATTTGTTGCATGTTGAGTTATGGGCTGTCTGAAGTTGAGCTGAGTGGATTAGGGCATAACCATGAAACTCCTGAAACAAAAGAGAACATTTACAATACCTATATTCCAGTCAACTTTGCTTCTGATTGATTTAATCACCGTTATTTAGTTCATGGGAATACGTACTTGATATAGTCACCAAAATTGCTAAGGATGTCTGTAACAGGCTTCAGATAGACACAACTCCTTCAGGTGCCCAGATGTAGCATGAAAATAGTGAGGGAGAAAAAATATGCTATAATCTGTCATATTCTCTTGCTAGGAAACAACTTTCATTCCCTCCTTAATCTTCTTTTAAAAGGCTGAAGACAACCTGAAACAGAGAACCAAATGTATCTTTATTATGCTGCTATGTTAGCACGTAAAGGTCATGTAATCTCTGCCTAGAGCAAAAAAGGAACCTCCCTAAAACACACAGAGTTCATTTGAATATAATACCTGCTGAAGAGTATGCAATGAAATAGTTTTATATTGCTTTGCATTTAGTTTAAAATCCTCAATCATCTAAGATTTCTATAAAGACTATCAATATTGAAGAAAATGTCTTAAAAAGAGAATGAATGCTCAACATTGATTTCTAGAAAACACAGCAACCTTACTCAAGTTTCCTAATCTTGAAATTTTAAAGTAATTTCAGAAACCTAAAAATACTCTCTCCCATCAGAAACATCTGCCTTGGGACTTCCCTGCTGGCGCAGGGTAAAAATCCTCCTGCCAATGCAGGGGACACGGGTTCGAGCCCTGGTCTGGGAAGATCCCCCATGCCGCAGAGCAACTAAGCCCATGTGCCACAACTACTGAGCCCGCGTGCCACAACTACTGAAGCCCACGCACCAAGAGCCCAAGCTCTGAAACAAGTGAAGCCACTGCAATGAAAAGCCTGTGCACCGCAACGAAGAGTAGCCCCTGCTCGCCGCAACTAGAGTAGGCCTGCATGCAGCAACGAAGACCCAACGCAGCCAAAAATAAATAAATAAATATAAAAGTACATCAATAAAAAAAAGAAAGAAACATCTGCCTTCCATTTGTTGTTGTAGTGTATATGTTTAGGGTGAAAAACCATCACTTTGCTGTCACATATATTTGAGTTTACACATTGGTGTAACTGTGTGACTTTGGCCAAATCATCTGGCTTACCCGAGCCTTGGTTTTCTTTTTCTGTAAATTGAGCATACTATCACTTACCTCATAAGGTTATGAAGTTTAATGAGGTAATTTTATAAAATAACCACATAATACCTACTGAATCGTGGTCATTTAATAAAAATTAATCTCCTTTCCCTGCTCTCCTTCTCAAGAAAAAAAATAAAGACACCCAGAATGCCTCTTCCCAAACTCACAGGTAAAGAATTTTGGTTCTGTTATCTGGCTTCGTGTTCCTGCCACTTGCACAAAGACAAGAGTATCCAGGTACATGGCAACAGCTTAATACAGAACTAAAGACTCCGGCCTTAGTGATGATGAAAATGATGATGATCATCATCAGAGTTGAGGCACATTATTAAGGTCTCACATTTTAAGACTCTTAGATATTCTGGTATGTCAACCTCTTAGCACAATGCCTGATGCATGCTAAGTGCTATTCAGATAACAGCTTGCTTTAATTATTTAGTGTCCACTAAAGAGCCTCTTCATACACATCATGAAAAGGAAACAAATATCTATCTTTCAACACTTAGCCAGAAACACTATTTATCCATTTGATGAGAAAGATTACACTTCTAAGGGTCCACTGTCCATTTACTAGTGTAGGAGCAGCACTGCTCAGCGGGCTGGATGAGAACTGCATCTCTAAGTGCAGGGGTGGACAGGGAACTTACAACAAAATTGCTCAGCTTTTGCAAAGCAAGTCAGCTCAGGAAAGCTGCTGGATAGCTTGCAGTCCTTAAGGCAGTGAGATGAGTGCCTTCCATCCTGCCCAAACTTCACTGCTTGCTCCTAGGGGGCAGCCACCGGAGCAGTGTAGGGGAGGGGTGGGAGTTAAAGAGTAGGAGGAGGGGTGATGAGGTAGAGAAGATTCCACACCACAGAATTTCTCCTAGGGAGAGCCCTGAAGCTCTGTTTGGAAGCTGCTAGTGGAGGAGGGCAGGGCATCAAGAGCCTGATGGGACAACAAAAGATGTAAGCAAGTATATGCAAGGAGCGAAGAGGGAGGAAAGGGGCTGAGCCAGTAGGACGGCAGAAAGCCCCACGCTTCCTCAAATCCTCAGAAAATTCCACAATCCACAAACACCTGGTGTAAATTGGTTTCTTGCAGAAATCAGTGAAGGGAGAAGGGCCAGGAGACCCCAGCTAACATCTGGGTTCCTACTGAAAGCCTTATCTCACCCTCTCCTCCTGACCTTTGAAGGGGTGATGACCGTGAACAAGCGACAAAGCACTTCATCAGTCTCTCTGACCAGCCTCCAACTTAACCTCTTTGCTTCTATCTTAGATAACTATGTGATCTAAGGGCAGGACACTCAAATTCTAGACGCCTGACTGCCCAGTGCCATAGAGGCAAAGCTGTGAGACAGGTGTGAGAAGTATCATCCCATCTTGGGGAGAAATGAATTGAAGTACATTATGTGATTTGCCAAAACAGCACTCTGAATTTAGCATTGGTGCCATCTGAAATTCTGCCAAGGAAAAACATCTAATCAGGGTGATTGAGCAGAGTGCTTTTCGCCTGCTATGATGCTGCTGAACTTAATCAAAAAGCATTTGTGAAGTACTTAATTACGGGTGTTGCTGTGCTGGATACCCACAGAGAGAACTAGGTACCCCAGGCCCCCCTCCTGCAGTTTACAGTATAGAGAAGTGGAGGCGGGGGGTGGAAGGCAGAGGGAGAGACAGGAAGGAAGCTAACATATCATGAGTTCCTCATTTGTGCCAAGTCCCATCAACATGTGAGTTAATCCTTATGGAACCTTATAAGACAAGTATCATTTTGTCCATTTTATACATGAGGAAAGTGAGGCTCAGAGGGGAAATTGTAGAGCTGGAATTTCCTAAGTCCCAGGCTCTTTTCTGGACACCACAGTGCCTCCGAGAGGACAGGCTGACGTGCAGAGTGTGCTCAGAGCAAAATGGCCCCTTAAAACAATAAGACGGCTTCCCAGCATTTGGGTATGGAAGGCAGAGATGATGAATGAAATGTAATTTGGGATCAAAGAAAGTATGTCCTGTAGACATCCTGAAAGAGACTTCTTTATTCAGTCCCGAAAGCTTGAGACAAAAACACTTTGCTTATTCTCTCAGGCTTGGGGTCCTGCAGAGTGCAGGGGGTTGAGAAGCGGCTGCCCCTCCCACGCCCCTCCAGGCTGTTAATGAGATCCCGAGATTGCCCTTCGTATTTAACGCCTCTGGACAGTGAATCTGCCGCAGATGCAGGACCATTCGGAGAGTAAGGCTGCAAGGCTACGGCGGGGTCCACAGAAACGCCCAAGCGCGGAGCCCGCTGCTGCTGGTGGCCGGGCCGGGACCCTGTCACCACGCAGACGTTTGCTCGCTGCCTGGCATCCGTCTGCCACTCACTGTCAGCACGGACTGTGTGTTTGGTGCCTCTGCTGCCCTACGCCAGGCACCTCCACGGTTTATCTCCCTGTGCCCCTACCAGCCCTTGGTGTTTCACGTAGACCTCGTTCTCCAGGTCTTGAACTAACTGAGGAGGGGCGCGGTGACTCCCCAGGTCAGTGCCCCTCAGGCCTCGCCCCACCGCTTTTCTGTACCTCTGCTCAACTGCCGCAAGCATTCTTATCTCTTCCTCCACCATCCCTCTCTCTCCTCCTCCTTCCCACGTCTCTCCTAACCCATCCTTCTTGATTGTATTTATCCCACTCCCCACCTTCCAGTAGCATCTTATTTTTATCCCTTTCCCCTCATTTCTCTTTGAGTTCAATTCAACCTCCATTTGTTGCTTGTTCAGTTCTGGGCTGTGTGTGTGGATCACCCTTTAAAGCGTCTGATTTTGGGGGGGCGGGGGGCGTAACCATGAAACTCGGCGATTACAGGAAATCATTATTGGAAGTCAGACAGAAACACGGTGTGGACTGGGATCTAAAGAGACGAGAAAGGCTTTGGTCTTCTTTTTAACCTTCTAAACTCTAAATATCTGGTTTAAACTTTGCTAATTTCTCAGTCACTAAAGGATAAAAGTCAATTTAAAATGTATGTTAAAAGGTATGAGAAAAGGATACCTGGAAAAAAAAAAATTCAGGTTTGTTACTTTCAAGCGGCTGGAGAAAATCTGCTGTTAGGGAAGGAAGAGGAGCCACCGGTCCAGACAGGAGCGTCAAGGAGCCAAGGGATCCGTGCGTCTTCTCCCGAGTCCGGCCTGATCCTGGCTGAGGAAACCTTTGCTCTCTGACTCCCCTTGTCCAGGACTCCTCCTCACATTCCTGTTGATGTCTGTTCTCCTTACAGTATTTTCTTAATTTCTTCGGTTATAGTTTCCCATCTTTGATTCAATGTATTTAATTCAAACCATGTTTTAGGCATGTTGACTATGAGGTAGGTTTTTAAGTCATTTCCCCCCCCATTTTATTTCTCTTGGCTACTTTCCAATGACACATAGAGAGACACCTTCAGCCTTTAAATATATATTCTATTTATACTGTTGGATACTTATGTCTGAACTTTCCAAATTTATGTCTAGTAGCCTTCCAAAGCATGATTCTTTGTCAAACTATTTTTAATTGTAAAAATAACATACCTGTTCCAGAAAATGCATCAAGAAGCACAAGTGTACTTAAAGAAGGGAGTAGAAAACTGTTCATTTATTGCGTTATTTGAAATATCAAATAAAACAAGCTAAATATCCATTATTTGATGATATTATTATTTGAGGATATATATTATTTGAGTTTATATAATATGTGAGGATATATATTGAGGTTAAATGAACTATGATATTCATAATTAGAATACTATTCAGCAATTTTTTTTAAATGAAGTGGATCTATATACATTATCCAAAAAAACTTGGTTCTACAATGTAGAAAAAAAATAGTTATGATATCATTTTATTCATTAAAAAATGTATACATAATAGAAAAACCAAATGCAAATATATGCTATAAAAGTATATGGAGGGGCTTCCCTGGTGGCGCAGTGGTTGAGAATCTGCCTGCCAATGTAGGGGACATGGGTTCGAGCCCTGGTCTGGGAGGATCCCACATGCCGCGGAGCAACTGGGCCCGTGAGCCACAACTACTGAGCCTGCGCGTCTGGAGCTTGTGCTCCGCAACAAGAGAGGCCGCGATAGTGAGAGGCCCGCGCACCGCGATGAAGAGTGGCCCCCGCTTGCCGCAACTAGAGAAAGTCCTTGCACAGAAACGAAGACCCAACACAGCCAAAAATAAATGAATAAATAAATAAATAATAAAAATAAAGGAATTCCTTTAAAAAAAAAAGTATATGGAAAAAAGTCTGCAAGAAAACACATGCCAAACTGCTCATGGTGTAGTCATAAATTACCTGTTTAATGAAACATTTAAAAGTTACCTGTTTAATGAAACATTTAAAAGTCACATATAGTAAACATTTTAAAGTGTGGAAAAATTTAACCTGGAAAGAAAGCATTCTTCAATACCCTTAACTCCTACTCAGTAAAGGTAACCACGACGGGAACATATATAATATACGTATAATTGCAAATTGGAAATTTTTTACTTGCTATGTCATTGAGATCTACCCCTATGCTTTTTAATGGTAAGTTTCTTTGGTGCAATATTTTATTTAACTAGTCCCCTACTGATGGATATTCAGATTGTTACTGTTTTTAATAAAGAGGAGAGTTTAGAAACAATAGTCCAACAAATGTCCACAAACAAATATCTTTCTTATCTTTTCTAGTATAACATCAGGAAAAACTCCTAGAGTCAAAGGATAAATATTTAAAACTTGGGTTTGATTTGGTGGGTTAGATAGATTTGGCCAAATTTTTCTCAGAATGGTGTGTGAATGTTGTGTGTGGTGTGTGGTGTTTTATGTTTCCTATGCTACTAGTATTTCTGTTTCTATGAACCACTTATTATCATTTGCCCCCTCCCCTTTTTTTACATTTTTGTGTAACAGTGATTTGAAGCACTCTTTGTATAATAAGGAAATTAGCTCTTTGTCATGTGAGTTAAAGTTAGAATCATGCAATGATTCATAATTACACAGTAAGCAGTTTTGTGTGTGTATTCCAGACTTTTTATTAACTATATTTTTATTGTGGTAAAATATTTATAACATATCATTTGCCATGTTCCCAATTTTTAAGTTTACAATTAAGTGGCATTAATTACATTCACAATATTATGCAACCATCACCATTATTTATTTCCAAAAATTTTCATTTCCCCAAACAGAAATCTTTACCCATTAAACAATAATTCCCTACTTCCTCCTTTCTCCAGACCCCTGGTAACTTCTGATCTAGTTTCTGTCTCTATGAACTTGTCTATTCTAGATATTTCATATAAGTGGAAACATAATACTTGTCTTTTGTATCTGGCTTATTTCACTTAGCATAATATTTTCAAGGTTCATCCATGTTGTAGCATGTATCATAACTTCATTCCTTTCGATGGCTGGATAAGATTCCATTGCATGTATAGACTGAACTTATTTATCCAATCATCTGTTGATGGACGCTTGAGCTGTGAGTGAGGGGAGGTGCTGGAAGGGAGAGGCCTGGCCTCCACACCCCCACCCCTGCAGAGAAAGGCTCATGTCCCCGAGATGCCCAAAGAGTTCAGGCCAGGTGCTGGGGCCTGACTGGCACAGGATTTGCTAAAAAAGGAGTTGTAAACAGAGGACTTGGTGGGTGATTATGTGCACGGTGTGACTGCCCTGTGTGTCTTGCCATGCACCTGTGAGGAACAGCTCAGCTCTGAAGCTCTTGGTTCCATCTGTTTACATTTGTCATGTTTCCAGAGTGTCATCTGTCAATCTTCTTAATTTCAGTGGCAGGAAATCATAACTCTAGCTGAAAATTACAGGGATTTAAGTCCCCTGACTCCTTTCATATGTAAATATGTAAAGTCTATCCTATGTGTACATATACAGTATATATATATATATACACACACACACACATATTACCATTATTGCCTTTAACAAGACTGCTATTATTTCTACTCATACTATTTAATGATGTTTATATTTCCTATCTGTAATTCTAAAATAAACAGGGAGAACTGCAAAACAACAACAACAACAAAACAGAAAGAAAAGAAAAAGGAGTGTTCCTTTTGACTATTGACTTTTGTTAATAATGTTAATTTGACTATTGTTAATAATGTTACAGTGGACACTGTCAGACAAATACCTGTCTGAGTGCCTGCTTTCAATCCTCTTGGGTATATACCTAGGAGTGGAATTGCTGGGTCTTATGGTAATTCTGTTTAGCTTTTTTGAGGAACTGCCAAACTGTTTTCAGCTACATCATTTTACATTTCTACCAGCAATGTTTGGGGATTCCAGTTTCCTCACGTTGTTGTCAATGTTTGCTGTTTTCCATTTTTCTGAGTATAGTAGGTGTGATGTGCTATTTCATTGGTGTTTTGATTTGCATTTCTCTGATAACTAATGATGTTGAGTACTTTTTCATGTGCCTATTGGTTATTTGTATGTCTTCGCTGGAGAAATGTCTGTTGAAGTCCTTTGCCCAACTTTTAATTAGGATGTTGTTGAATTGTAGGAATTCTTTATATATTTTGGATTAAACCTGTATCAGATATATGAGCGTCAAATATTTCTCATTCTGTGGGTTGTTTTTTCACTTTCTTGATAGCATCTTTGGATGCACAAAAGTTTTTCATTTTAATGAAGTCCAATTTATCTTTTTATTCTTTTGTTGCCTGTGATTTTGGTGTCATATTTTTAAAAAATTGCCAAATGCAAGGTCATGCAGATTTGACTCTATATTTTCTTCTAATAGTTTTACAGTTTTAGCTCTTAAATTTAGTTTTTAATCCATTTTGAGTAGTTTTTGAATATGGTGTGGATATACAGTTTTCCCAGCACAACATGTTGAAGAGGTCATTCTTTCTTTCATTGAATGATCTTGGCACCTTTGTTGAAAATCAATTGATTATAGATGTGTGGGTTTATTTCTGGGATATCAGTTCTATTCTACTTGTGTAAATGTCTTACCTTATGCTAGTATCGCACTGTTTTGATTACTACAGATTTGTAACAAGTTTTGAAATCAGGAAAAGGATGAGTCTTCCAAATTTGTTCTTCCTTTTCAAGATTATTTTGGCTATTCTGGGTCACCTGAAATGCTGTATGATTTTTAGCATGAGTTTTTCCATTTCTGAAAAAAATACTGTTAGGATTTTCACAGTGATTGTATTGAAACTGTTTATCACTGTGGATAGTACTGTCATCTTAACAATGTTAAGTTTTGCAATCAATGAATGTGGATGTCTTTCCATTTATTTAGGTCTTTAATTTTTTTCAGCAATGTTCTTCAGTTTTCAGTGTACAAATCTTGCACCTCCTTGGTTAAATTTATTCCTAAGTATCTTATTCTTTTTGATGCTATTTTAAGGGGAGTTCTTTTATTCTGGAATGTTTGTTGCTAATGTTTAGAAATGCAAATCATTTCATGAGTTGATTGTGCATCCTGAAACTTTGCTGAATTTGCTTCTTAGCTCTAATGGTGTTTTTGTGGATTCCCTAAGGTTTTCCAGATGTAATATCATGTCTTCTGTGAATAGAGATAGTTTTACTTCTTTCTTTTTTATTTGAATGCTTTTTATTTTCTTTTTCTTGCCTAATTTCTTTAGCTCTGTATGCTTTTATAACATATATTTGCATATCAAAATATTTGTTTTTTGCATTATGTGTGTACTCTCTTTTTCATGAAAAAATTTTGCAACCTGCTTTTATGACACATGAAATTATAGAGCTGCTTTTTTTTTTGCCAAAATATATAGATCTATCTTATTTAAAAAATTGTTGGATAGTATTCTAATTATAGATACCATAGTTTATTTAACCATTCCACAAATAATGGATATTTAGGTTATTTTCAATTATTTGGCATTTATATTTTAAGTTTATGCTGTCTTTTTTTCTTATGCAAAATTTCAAATCTTTTATGTAGTCAAATTCATTACACTTTTTTCCTTTGGTGCCTCTGGGTTTGGGGTTATGCATGGAAAGTCTTTCTTTACTATAAGACTGTGTTAAGAATGTTCTTTTTTCTAGCACACTTGTTGATTTATCTTTTATGTTTAAACCTTTATACTTTTAGGAACTTATTTTGGCTTAAGGAATGTGGGAGTGATCCAGTTTCATTTTCTTCTAAATGGCTGTCTGGTTTTCCCAACATCATTCATTAAATAATCCATCAACTAGGAGGTACTTATAAAAGAAATATAAAGTTCAAGTTGAAAAAGGACTAGGACATTTTTACTCCTAGGAGGGTTATGCAGACAAAGACTCATACTCTGGAGCATGAGTCTCCTGAAAGAAGATGAAACCTACTTATCATTCAGAACTGAATTGGAGCCAGATTAGGAACAACTGCTCAGCCCAGTGTGTGAGACTATGGCTTCTAATTTGGGTTCTTTGCTCATTCCCTTTAATCCAAATATCCCTCCCTTTCTACTTTTCTCTGTGAAATCCAACTCAGTTATCACCTCAACCACAATGAAATATTTATTTGCTCTCCAAAAGTTTCTGGTTTTTCTCCTGCTTTACTTCAAACACACATATCAGGACATCCAGGAATCTTTTTTAACTGTCAGCTGAGAATAGAAACCTGAAAATGGGAAAGGGTTGACAGGAGATACCAGAGAATTGGGCTAATGCTGGAGACCAGAACATCATGTGAGGGTATAATTGGGAGAATTACGGGCATTTGTGAGTATAGTGTACTCAGTCCATGTAGAAATTAAGCCTGAAGACAAGAGTCTAAGGGCAAATCTGAGAGCAGCATTTACAAAGACTAGCCAGGAGGCAAAGAATAGAAACAAGGAAACAGGACTTACTAATTTTTTTAGTTTCCCACAGTGCCTATCAGTTTCCCATGTTGGAGGACTTTAGCAAATATTTATTGATGAATGAATAAATGAACGAGTGAGGCAGTGCTGAACATAAAGTCAAACTCCAGTGTCCCTGTGATTAACAGGTGATCTTGGGAAAGTCATTTAAACATTCTTACCAATTTTCTGAACTATAAAATGAAAGTAATAATATTGTGCAACCCCACCTCTGAGGATTATCATCAGGACCAAAATAGAAATGTTGTTTAAAAATATGTAAAGTCTTTGTCAATTGTCATGCCCCCATAAATGCTGTACCTAGGATCCTTCTTAGAGAGAGGCAGGATATACACACGTCCATGTACAAATTTACATATTATTCCTTTTTGTCTTCTGTTTTTTCTCCTTTTAACACTCTAGTAACTTAATTTTCACTTATTTTAAAGAACAAATTCATCTCTAGCTTATATTAACAAAGATGCTGTAAACAGCAAATCATCACACATCCTGCTTTATGTCACCTCTGCCCACACAACTTCAGAGACTGAAGCTACAAGCATTTCTAAATACTGGAAAATCAAAATAATTATTTTATAAGTTATTGGAGGACATTTCAAATGTCACAATTCAGCACACAGAATTGTGAATTGTATTTTAAAAGAAAAATTTTACTTCTTAATCTTACTTGATTAAATGAGACATCACTGCAGAAAGCTGAAAGCCTCATCTTCTGGTTATTTCTGGTATAAGGAAATCCTCCATGAAAATGTTAAGAACTAACCTGGCTGAATTGCAGAGCCTGTCGCTTAGCATTAGAGTAGAATAAGGCAAGAGCAGAGATCAGATGAGACCAGCTCTAGAATTACTAAGTAGTAGCCTTGATTTCCATGAAAGTTACAAAATTCATTTCTTCCTGAGTTATGGTAAAACTTTTTTCTAAACTTTCAGGGAAATTTTGGCTCTGGTCTAAAACTTCACATATTTGGTGTCTATCCAAGGACAAATTATTTTTGGAAGTTTTAGCAAATTTTTTCTCCCACTCTCGAATTAGTCAGTGAAACCAAAATAAATTTTTTCTGTCTTCAAAAACAAGTGTGTTTTTAAACGTCAGGCACAAGAACTCCTGGAGAACATAAACCAATAACGTGGGAGGAAGTACTGGATAATGTCTGAAATTTCACTGGTTCTGAGGACCTCTAATAGACCATTTTCACCCAAATTTGAAATGTGTGGTTGCAGTTGGATTCTATTTGTGGTACACAGTGCTCTGAAAGACATGAACATTTATGGAACAAATAAATGGAAACTGTGGAATATTTCCAATTACTCACAATATCCTTACATTTCTTTCTGGAAAAAGTTTTCTAGAAAAAGTACATAAGCCAAAAATAATTTGACACACTAAAATAACTGTTGACTTACTTTTTCTGACTGTTCATTGAAAGGGAAAATTTCAGTGACACATCTCTGGGGAGCTAAGAGAAACTTAACTACAAAGCATTATCCAAAGCCAGAATTTGGAATATGTGCATTCGTGAGGTATGGGGAAACTTAAGAGAATTGTGAAAATGTCACAATTGTGAAAGAGAGTAAAGAGATCTCACTTTAAAATCAATGATAAATATTAATTAGGCACCTATCGTTTGCATGATACATGATACTAGATATATTAGGCTGAAAAATGTGTGAAATAAAGTTCGTATTTGATGGCAAGACAAGAAAAATTTAAGCATAAAAAATTTTCTCTGCCTTTTGGCCTCCTATCTCCCCCCACTGTGCATTGTGTGTCTGCATTATTCATTGAACAAACCTCCCCATTGGCAGAAATACCTGCTCAACCATAAAGAGCAACATTCTCCTAGCACCAAGACAACTCCTTAAAAGATAACGTTCCTTCTTAATCTTGTAAGGGGCCACAGTGACCCATGACCCACTACTCGCTTTGTATGTATACACCTGGATTGTGTAAACTGTCAGTAATATGTACGTCATTTGATGGACAACTCTCTGTCTCAAAACCTTATGTAACTGTGCTTTGACTTTTAATGGGTAGAATGTTTCTGGAGCTTTCTGAGAGGCTGTTCCTGCCTTATAATCCTCACTTTGGTTCGAGTAAAATTTTCCATTTCTTTGTTAGATCAACATTAATTTTTCATTGACAAATGGAAGTTACAGTGAATTAAGGACACATTGTGTTTTGACGTTGGAAAAAATGAGATATTATTAACACTGTAGTATCTGTGATAGGGGCTAAGCACTGTGCTTGGCACTGTATAAATGGTGACAACACTCATAGGAAAGATGGCACTTCAGACCTGAATCTTTACCAGGTGAACTGTTTAGCCGAAAGACAAATTCTCTGCTCTCCTCTTACTCCTCATAGGTAAACAAGTGCAAGAATCTTCACCAAAAATATTTTAATCATGCAAAAGAGAAGTGTCAGACACTTTTATAAATATAATTTCTTCATAGGGCTATGTTTATTTAACTTGTTTTGTCTATCGCTAGAGCATTATGTAGACATGAGATTTTAATAATCTTTCCTGATGATGAAAAAGTTTTAATTCCCCATACCTATCATATATGCGTTTGGTTCTATAAAAACACCATTTGGAGACTGAATTTTGGACAGAATTCCACAGAACCGTGTTCCTGTACCTAACCCATTGTTTCTGCTTGTATTCTTAGTATGGATAGTGATGACTTTTAGTGGCAATTATATATTTCTCTTTATTTCTAACTTTTGGCCCGGACACAGTAAACATGACATAGCACCTACTCCTGCATGTCTAGGCCTACACAAATTGGTGAGGCAAAGATAAACCTGTTCTACTTCTTCCTTCTGAATATTCACTCTTACCTTTCCACAGAGCACCCTTTCCCCCACTCACTGTTATTCCTGGAAGTCAAGGTCTCCTACGGAAGCACACCTCCTAACCTGACAACCTCACTCCCCACCAACCCACTCCAATAAAACCTCATGAAGTTCAGAATTCTATTTCTTAAGACCATTGCTCCCCCTGGTTTATACTGGGTAATCACAGATTATTTCTACCCTAAAGTGTAAGCAAGTCCTTTAACCTATCAAGTACACCATCATCTTTGTCCCCTTGTAATAGGGAAGAACCTTTGTATTCTAAGTTAATCACTAAAGGGATGTTGCCTATAAGCTTAAATTATACATAATGGCCCATCTCTGGGAACCCTGCCTCCCAGGTAATGAGCATTAAGCTAAAATACCTTTGTTTAGCTCACAGGAAACATCCTGACCAGGCCCACCTGTGAATGACTGCAGGCAGGAAGAAATTAACACATTCCCTTCCAGAGGCTGATGGGAACCAGGAAGTGTTTGATTTTACTCCCTCCCCTTTTAATATAAAAGAAGCCTGAATTCTAACTCAGGCAAGATGGTTCTTTGGGACACTAGTCCACCATCTTCTTGTTTGGCTCGCTTTCCGAATAAAGTTGGTGTTCCTTGCCCCAACAACTCGTCTCTCGATTTATTGGCCTGCTGTGCAGCAAGCAGTACAAGCTTGGACTTGGTAACACCCCCAACTTTTTTTATTTTGAAAAATGTTTACCTTTGGAAAAAAGACTTGCTGAACTATTTGAATAACAGTATTTTAATGTGTTATTAAAACAGTGACTATGTATGTTAATAATGCTTCAACAAACCTGAATTAGACAAAAATGTAACTAATATTTGCTGGGTGCTTTGTAGAGCCCACCCTGTACAAGAGCATTACATGCATATTTCATTTAGTCAAATAGCTCTCTGAAATTAGAAATAGTAACAGTTCCATTTTTACAAGTGAGGAAACTGAGCCCTAGAGAACTTAAAGATCACACCCTTAGTAAGATGCAGAATTCAAACCTCCATGACTAATTCCAGAACCCTGGAAATAGTTAACCCTGGCTTAACCAGTTTACTATACCTGTTAAAATACATGTCAACATAATAACTAAATGCAGTGTGTGAACCTCGATTGGATCCTAGATGGTGGGGAAAAAAGCAGCAAAAAAGACATTTGGGGGACAATTTGGAAATTTCTTGCAAATATTGCATAACTATTAGTTTTCTTAAGTGTAATAATATAATTGTAGTTAGGTAGGAAAATGTCCTTATTTTTAGGCAATGAAGTATTTAGGAATGAAGTTTCATTATGTCCTCAACCTACTTTCAAATGCTTCAGTTAAAAAATGTGTGACACAACAAGAGAGGCCGCGATAGTGAGAGGCCCGTGCACCGCGATGAAGAGTGGCCCCCACTTGCCGCAACTAGAGAAAGCCCTCGCACAGAAATGAAGACCCAACACAGTCATAAATAAATAAATAAATAAATACAATTTAAAAAAAAAAAGTGTGACACACACACACAAGCACGCACCCTCACACAGAGCAACTAACTGTTGGCATAATGCTAACCACTGTTGAATCAATGTGAAGGGTACCTGAATGTTCCCTGTACTAGTCTTTCAACATTTCCCTAGGTTTGAAAATTTTTTAAATAAAATGTTGGGGGAAATGCACATTTAGACAAGGCTCTTAAGAAATAATTCATAGAATCTCAGGAAATTTTAAAGATTTAAAATTTTCATGAGATTTTAAAGATCAAGTGGAGTCTTACACCATCTTTTTCTTTGCTGCTACTTAAATGATTTTATTTCACCAACGGTATAAACAAGATTACAACATACACAATGTACAAATAAGCATTAAAAAGTATGAAAGTGTATGTATTGTAGTATCAGCATAGGGACTGGTATTAACAGAAAATTTTACTTTCCTTACATTTTTACAACGATCGTGTATTTTCAGAAAAATGTCATAAAATTTTCTTTTTCAATTCCACTTAAAAAAAAAAAGAGAGAGAAAGCCCTAAAAATTCCTTATTGCTTCCTGTCCCACTGGTGAAAACTGTATGTCCTGGAAATCAGTCTTTATTCTGTTCGTGTCCCTCTGCAGGTGGAATTTTGAGCTATAAATGCGAACCTGGGATTCCACCGCTGGTTCTGTGCACGGAGCTGTGCCGCAAACAATAATTAAGCAAGACCGAGAAAAGTTGATGTTTTACAAAGAAGCAAGTGGCGGCCGGAAACAGTTCAATTCTTGGATTTGGAACGCATCCTTTAGTGCCCAAATCTCCGGCCAACCTAGGACGCGAGCGCAGGTTGCGGGCTCTCCAGGCACCGCCGCCTTCCCAGAGGCAGCGGCGGCCGGAGGCTGGTCTTCAGGGAGTAAGACGTCCCCCTCCTCCTCGGCCATTCCGGATCTAGGTGTCGGGCATCTGCCAATAGTAAGCGAGAGGCGAGGCCAGTCCATCCTGTCCCCTCTGCCAATCGGGAGCGAGGGGGCGGGTCCGGGAAGGCCTCTGGCAGTGGAGCCCTGGAGCGAGGAAGAGGGGTCCGCCCTCTGCGCCTCGGCTAATTGAAAGCGAGGGGCGGGTCCCGGGGCGGGTCCCGGAAGGCGGTGCCAGGCGCAGGTGCGAAGGCTGGGCGGTAGGGCTGCGGCCTCCGCCGGCGGGCAGTATGGAGGACGTGAGTGCGCGGATGCTGCTGGCAGCCTTGGCTGGAGGGGCGCCTCCTGCGCGGGGCTGCCCGGGCGCGGGGTTGTGGGAGGAGGCACCGGGGCGGTGTCGGGGTCCACGCTGGTCCCGGGCTTATTTTCCCGGCGGAAGGCCGGGCGGGCGGCAGCCCCATGCGGACGCGTGTCGGGTCCCGGAACTGGGGCGGCCCTAGGTGCGCGCGTGGCCTCGGGAGCGGGGCCGCTCGGACGCCCGGGCGCAGGGGCGAGTCCTCCTCCTCTTGGGTCCCGGCCTTGGCCCTGAGAGCTGTGACTTGGAGCGGCTGCGGCGTCCCGCGGGCAGACCTGTCGTTATCATCACCCGAAAACCCACATTGGAGAAAAACAATGTGATGTTTTGAATCGGGGCATGGTAGGAGTGAAGGGATTTTAAAATTTCTTTACTTTTTTGGATCCAAACCAGATTACTAAAAAAACAGTGCATTAGTTACAGTGTATATACTGTACAGAGTGAAGAGTAATTGCAAAAATCTTTGCTTAAATGTATTAAAACATTTTTAGGAAAAGCATGTATTTGTGCCCAGAATTAACTGGGTTGCTCATTGGCACAAAATTCTTGCAATTGAAAAATGCAAAGTTGATAGTTATATTAAAGCACTGATTTGAGTTAATAGATTAATAGGAATATTACTGTGATCCTACCACTGAATGAGGTGCATCAGGCAAGACACATGAAACACAGTTCCAGCCCTACACAAGACCTTAGATTCTTGTGCAAATAGTGACTGTAGTTCAGTTATCTTGACTAAATAAAGACCGAACAATTTCTAATGATAAGACTAAAAAATTCTATCTTTTTTTCAGCTGAGAACATGGAAAGCTAACTGTAACACCTGGAAGTAGATTTGAGACTCATATATATTTAAAGAAAAACTGATTGTTTCTAAATTTTTTAAGGGTGAGATTCATGAACTGACAATGTGTGGAGAGAATGAGTAAGAGGAAAATTAGAGACTCATCAAAATGTGTGCAGTAAATGCTTCTTGGTTGGTGCTAAGCTGGCCCAGGGTTCTTGGGTCTGTAGCTTTTAGCGTTGGGATTAGTACAACCCTAGAAATTTGTTTCACCAAACAGTTGGAGAGTAATGTTTCACCAATAGCTACATAGCTTTAGATCTGAGCAAGTCACCTGCTTTTGGTATTTTGTGGATATTGTCTCTACCACTCAGTAGAAAGCTAAAAACTGTGTGCTATGTCTTAGGCCCAGACACCTAAATTGAGTTAAAAGAAACAAAGGCTTTTTAGTTAACGGTTCTTTGTTTGCAAGTGGGTGAACCAATTGTGGCTACTTTAAGGAAGAAAGGGATTTATGTGAAAGGATATAGGGTAGATGAACACCTAGGCCTCTGAAAGGATCCAAACAAGGGCAGCTCAAGGGATCCAGAGACACAGGAGTCCTTTCAGAACCTGTCCTGGGATGGGTCGCCTCAACCATGGACTCCGTTTGCTTTGCTGCTCTGAGAGAGTTGGATTGGCCCAGCCCTTTTTGGTTACATGACCACCCCAGGCCAGAGGAGGGTGAAGAGCATCAAAGGATGTTCCCCTTGAGACTTAATGCAGAGGTAGACATTGGGTCCCCAAAGGAAGTAGCTATTGTCACAAAAGAAGAGGGAGGAGATGGTATGGAAAAAACAACAGCTATCTTCACTTGCAGATGGTGAGTTCCAGAGGGTGCTGTTTGTATGGTTTTCCCACATTTCCTATAGGCTCCAAAGGGCAGTGTATTTGATGTAGTCACCAAATACATTGTATTTCATGAACATTGAACAAGTGACATAGAAACCATGTTGTCCCCAGCCCCTTCAGTGTAGTCAGGGAAAACAAAAGGCATACACATAAAGGAAACAATACAAGGCAGCATAAGAAATATTCCAAATTAATATTATGGGCAGTACTTTTTTAGGAGTTTTTTTTGTTTGTTTTTTTTATTTTATTTTATTTTTTTTCCCCTACTTTTTATTTATTTATCTATTTATTTTTGGCTGTGTTGGGTCTTCGGTTCGTGCGAGGGCTTTCTCCAGTTGCGGCAAGCGGGGGCCACTCTTCATTGCAGTGCGGGGACCGCTCTTCATCGCGGTGCGCGGGCCTCTCTCTATCGCGGCCCCTCCCGTTGCGGGGCACAGGCTCCAGACGCGCAGGCTCAGCAGCCGTGGCTCACGGGCCCAGCCGCTCCGCGGCACGTGGGATCTTCCCAGACCAGGGCTCGAACCCGCGTCCCCCGCATTAGCAGGCAGACTCCCAACCACTGCGCCACCAGGGAAGCCCAAGAGTTTTAAAGTAGAAAGAAAACACTTGGCAGGACAAGTTTTATAGAGAATATAAGTTTTGGTTGGACCTTGAAGGATGAGTTGTATTCTGAAAAAGATAAGAGAAGATATTTGTGGGGCATTCCAGAAAGCTCATGCAGGCTAGAGGAGAAGGTGCATGAAAGGGAACGAGTGGGAGATAAAGTAGACTATTGTCTTACAGTCAGGGTTTCAATGCTACCTTTTAAAAAGTTCCCAGATCCCAACTGTTCAAGAAGTTGGGCCGTCTTTCATTCACTCAGCACACATATTGAGTACCTGCTGTGTATCAGGTACTAAAGGTACAAAGAACATAGTATAATGTAGAGTCCGGCCCTTGTGAAGCACACCTTATTCGAACCACTTTGATACCTTGTCCTTCCGTCTACCTGAAAGAACCAAAAACCTGTATATAATATACGAAAAAACAGGCACGGCCGCCCCCGGAAGTGGACTTCACCTCCCCAGAAGCGGTTTCACGGGGAAGGTTATCAGGAAGGCTATGAAGAAGAAAGTAGTTTGGGTATGATTGAAGGAAGACAGTATGGCACGTTACATGGAGCTAGAAGTGGATCTGAGATCGGGTGGTACCAGGGTTTTGCTTTTGCTTGGAGATGTCTCCTGCACCGCTACGCCACTGAGAAAGACAGCAAAAAGATGAAGGTCTTAGAATTGTTGATTGGAATGATTCAGAAATTCTCTTATGATGACCCTACTTATGATAAACTTCATGAAGACTTAGAGAGAATTAGAGGGAAATTTAAGCAGCTTTGTTCATTACTAAACGTCCAGCCCGACTTTAAAATTAGTGCGGAAGGTTCCGGACTTTCATTTTGAGGATGACAGACGCACAAAGACAAAACATCAGGGAACAGATGTTCGTATGTCAAGTGTTTAAAAATGTGATTAAAGGCAAAACAATGATGGGGGATTCATTGTTTTGCAGGGAGGGTTCCAGCTTGGCCGGTGAAAGGGCTTCCTTCCCCCGAGGTCGGCCGGGTAGCCTTGGTGCTGCCCCCCACGGGGCCCCTCCACACAGGCCCGTCCTTTGTTGGGCCCTGTCTGCTCTGCAGCGTGAACGTGGCTCTGGCAGAGCCCTCACCAGTCTGCTCTTCTCTGGTCCAGGGTCCAGGCCCCTGGCTCACGGGTTCTCGTCACCTGACAGGCCTGGCTGGATCTAGACTCGGGTTGGCTCTGGATAGGATAAACCTCCCCTTTACCCCCCGGGCTTTGGTCAGCGCTCAGAGGGACAGTTTTTTTAAAAATGAGAGCCACAGGGTTGACACGAAGCAGGTTAATGGGAAGGAGTGATGGGAACTGTGACATTTATTGACCCTTGAGATGTGCCAGTGCTGTGACCTTCTCACGTTTTATTTAGTCCCTTCAAGAGCCCATGAGGTAGGCGTTATTCCCATTTTATAGACGAGGAAACTGAGGCCCAAGAGACTGCCTGGTCCAAGAGCAGTGGGCGGCAGAGCTGGGACTCCAGCCCTGTCTCCTGGTGCCCGCTCTGGAATGCATGGTCGCACCCACAGTCTCGGGGTCCCTGTCTGCATGTCCCCGCTATGCCCCGTGGAGCCCTGGGGCATCTCATGTGGCCATGGACGTGGGTGTCTGGCTGAGAGGAGGAGAGGCCAGCCCTGTCCCCAGGGAGCTAGGACGTGCTCTTCCTGTGTCCCCGGGTGGGTGGGGCTCTGCAGCATCAAAAATGGTCAAGGGGAGGAGACTTTAAGGCCACCGTTCTATGTGCAGAAACTTTGGAGCCTTACTGCAGCCTTCCTTCTAGTGTGAGTTCTTCTGTCTTCTGCCCGGACTTAAAAGGCATCATCTGTACGCGGTGCACGGCCTCAGGTGCGCCTTTGTCACAGACACCAGCAGCGCTTATCTCTGGCTGGTGGGATGGAGGGGCTTTTGTTGTCGTTTTCCTGGGTGGATTTTTGTGCTTCCTAAGCTGTCTGTTTGGATAATGTATTATTTTTATAATTGGAGAAAAAAATAAAGAGTATATTTTAAAGCAAAAAAAAACCCCAAAAAACGAAACAAAACAAAACAAAAAATATATGAAAAAACACTTGTTGAGATCATAGACATCAGGCGATGAAGGACAGTGAACTTGGAGAGATGGGAAGCAAATGACATGAGCCATATGATCGCCCCAGCTCACTGCCTTGAGAGAGTTTTCGGGGTGGGCAGAGGAAGGGGGACCAAGTGGGGCTTCAGTAGACCCCGAGTTGAGGAGATGGAGCTGAATCTGGGGATACCGAAGCAGCTGGAGTTCACAAGACAGAGAACCCAGAAAGGAGAGCACGGCGCAGAGGGAGAGCTCGGAAGAGGTGCGGAGTCCCCTCAGGTATTCAGCTGAGTCCTGTTCTTCGTGCCTCTGAGGAAACTCCCTGAGGACTGGGGGGAAAACCACTCAGAAAGACTAGAGGGAGCAGTGCTGTCATGCAGGGCCGGGAATAGTGCCTGTTCTTCCAGCCACACTGGAAACCTCATAATCACAGGGTATTAGGTTTTCAGAAAGGTCTTGCCTCACTTGTGGGGAATAACTAGCACTAGACCAAACATGGTATGATCCCACCTAAGAAAGCACCTTAAAAGAAAGACCAAAAAGATCAAACTGTTTCAAGTGACTTAACTGAATCCCAGAACAAAGCTCAATAATATAGGAATACAAAAATGTCCAGCACCCAAAGAGGTAAATTTTGCAATGTCTGGCATCCAGACCAGAATTACCAGGCATTGCTAATTATGTGATTTAGTGAAGGTGTTAGGTAATGCTATGGTGGTGATCATTTTGCAATATATAAGTGTATCAAATCAACTCATGGTATGCAAACTTACACAATGTGACATGTTAATTATATCTCAATAAAGTGGAAAAAATGATCAAGCATGCAAAGAGGCAGGGAAATATGACATAATGGGTCAATTAAAACTGATTCAAAAATGACATGCTAGAAATAGCAAACAAGGACATTTAAAAAAATTATTGTAACTGTTTTCTATATGTTCCAAAGGTTAAAAAGACACATGGGAGATATAAAATAAACCCACTCAAACTTGCAGAAATAAAAACTACAATGTCAGATGAAAAAGGCAGTTGGAACAGCATTGAGGCATCAGAGAAGGCAGCAGTTTTGCTAAGACAGACACTTGACAGGTGGGGAGGGATGAATGGGCACAGAGGCTGGAAGGATGGCCTGGAGAGGTTCATGGACATTAGTTAAGGGAAGAGCCGTAAAGGTGGGACAGCTGGTAACTGAGAAAGCTAGAAGCAGAGGAGTCTGGAAGAGAATAGAAATCATCAGAATTGCTCCATGAGTTATGGCAAACTAAACAGGAAGCTATCTAAGCATTGAATAAAAAAAATTGCAGCAGCATTGAATGCCTGGGCGTGGAAATCGAGAAGCCCATTCCAGATCTGGTCATTTCCCAGATCGCTGTGTTATCTTTATAATCCTGGTGCACAGCAGCCTGCCCTTACACCATTGGTCCCCCTCTCTACCCCTTCCAAAGTGAAGAGCCCATATCCTCTATCTCCAAATCCAATTCTCAGGCTTCGCCTTTTCCCACTAAATTTTCATTTCCCTCTTGTTCTAGTGCAATTATCTAACCTAAATTTTTTGCATCATTCGTGCTATTCATTTGCTAATTTATTATGTACTGCCCCATAATATGCCACACACTATATTCTATTGTGCATTCTTATATTGTTCAGTCCTGCATGCCTTTATCCTAACCTCCCTGATGAAAATATAATCTCCTTTTGAATAGGGACTGTGTCTTATATTCTTTTATCTCAGGAACAGTGCCTTATATGTAACAGTTTTCAGTAAGGCTCTGAGACTGAGAGATTGTTTTATGCACCAGATACCTAAGATGCTGTTCCTGTCAAGACCCTAACTTTAAACATGACTAACAAGATTTTGAGGTTGCAGCTCAGCCTTTGCTGGCTACTTCAGTGACATTGCAGCTAGTTGTTTTCATTGAGAATCTGGTATCTACATACTGAAATCTCCTGGAGGGTCTATCAGGGTGATCTGTATCTATTAACACTCTAACGTATTTCTCTCATGATTGAAAGTTTAAGACCTCTTAGTAAAGCCTCAACCAGCTTTCCAAAATTTTGTGGAACACCGAGATATAGCTTAAGAATTGCAACCATATGTAATTATTTTTATCAATAATATAAGTAATGTTGGGGACTACCCTGGTGGTCCAGTGGTTGAAACTGCACTTCCCACTGCAGAGGTCACAGGCTTGATCCCTGGTAAGGGAACTAAGATCCCACATGCTGCACGGCACAGCCAAAAATGAAAATATATATATGTGTGTGTGTGTGTGTGTGTGTGTGTGTGTATAATGTTAAATAAATCAATATCTAAGTTTTGAGGGCTTGAAGAAAATTATTTGAGATTAATGAGATTAATAATTGATAGTTAATGAGATTATTTATACATAATCTCATGTCTTACCTCATTTGGAGATAAAGAATTAAGATTTCTTCTACTTGTTTTAATAATTGTTTTTACCAGTTTGTTTACAGTAGTCATCAAGAAGTTTATGGTATTTTTTCAACATTGGCTTTAGGTAGGGAGTGTGTTTCTTGTCTATAATTTGTGTAATGCATTTTAAATCTTTATAGTTTAGTAGATTTGTCTTGGAAACATAATCCAGAGAGTGGTGATTATAGCTTGCTTCCTTTTTTCTGCACCTCAGGGTTCCTTGGATCTCATCCAAAGTATTGAAGATGACCCCCTTCTGGACACCCAGCATCTCCCACATCACTCATTACACGCTCATTTTAGGCCCAGATTCCACCCTCTTCCTACAGTCATCATTGCAAATCTTCTCTTGTTGATACATGTAAGTTAACTGGGAGAAAGTGATCCATCCAAAGGCGATGTTTTTCAAAAATTTATAACCTCTTCAGAGGGCAGTTTGGCTGTATCTATTAACATTTAAAGTGTGCATACTTTTTTACTCATATCTCTACTTCAAATAATTTATTGTAGACATATTTGCACACATGTAAGGATATCGTTTATGATAGCAATGTTGTCTGTAATACGAAGAAACTACAAACTGCCACCATCCAGAAGATGCTTTGTATGTCCTGTCCATATGAAGGAATGCTTATACAATATTAAAAGAGAAACTTAGAAGAGAAACTTGGGGTGGATGTGTATATATTTAGATTACCCTTCACGGTTCATTGTTCAATGGAAAAAAATGAGGTTTACAATGGTGTGTATAGAATGTTCCTATTTGTACATTTTAAAAGGGTATTGAGAGAAACGTTGTGTATATAGGTGATATTGTGACATAAGAAATATATTTGGTCATTCAGATGATCAAAATATAGTTCTCATATGTCTTTGGTCTTCATCCATGGTTTCTGGCTCAAAGCTCCCAAAACCCTTGGAATTTTCTGAGTGATAAGAGCAATGGGAGCATCTTTTGTTATAATTTTTGGTCTTTTGTCCTCAGTCCCTAAAATCGCTTCAAAGTCATAAAGGTGAAATGGGTGTCTTGATATTCATAACAACCGCTTTCCACCACTGCTGGATTTATGTTGGTGAGATGACTTTGGAAAGCACCTAAGGATGGGGGCTGTTGCCAGGGGAACCAAGCAGGAACAAAGGGTTGGAACTTTCAGTCCCACACCCTGGCCTCTGGGGATGGGAAAGGGGCTAGAGGTTAAATCATCCACCGATGGCCAATGATTTAATCAACCAGGCCTATGTAATGAAGCCTCCATAAAGACCCAAAAGGAGGGGGTTCAGAGAGCTTCCAGGTTGGTGAGCTAGAACACTTGTTATCAACCACCTGCCAGGCCCCCTAACTCCACCAGGGCAGAAGCTCCTTTGTTTGGGAACTGGCAGGAAGTATGTCTTCATCAGGCTATTGATTTGTATCTTTTAATATCCTTTGTAATAAATTGGTAATGTGGTGAGTAAACAGGTTTCCTGAGTTCTGTGAGCCAGTCTGGCAAACTAATTGAACCCAAGAAGGAGTTGATGGGAACCTCTGATTTATAGCCTGTCAGTCAGAAGTGCAGGTAACAACCTGGATTTGCAAATGGTGTCTAAAGTCCAAGGAGGGGGTTGTGGGAACCTCTGATTTATAGCCAGTGGGTAAGAAGCACTGGTAACAACCTGGACTTGGAGTTAGCATCTGAAGTGAGGGCAGTCTTTTGGGACTGAGCCTTTAACCCATGGGATCTGATGCTCTCTCCAGGTAGTGTCAGAATTGAGTTGAGCTGTCTTCATCAAGACACCCATTTCACCAGTTGAGCTCCCAGTTGGTGTCAGAGGTTTGCCGCCCCACTCCGCCATCCCCTCCCCCGGCCCACACATTGGAATTGGTACTGGAAACTTTTAACGTTTATTCCTGTACTCTGTGATAGAATATTTCCAGAAGCATTCACAAGACCCTTTTAATGCTAGTTGTACTGAGCGCCTCAGTGGAAGGGACACCTAATATATTTTAATGTTTACTTTTTGTACTATTTGAATTTTTTTTTTTACCATGTATTACTTTTTCAGTTATAAAAACAAAAAAAGATACAGATAAATCTATATATGTTGACGTGGAAATTTATCTATTTATTTACACCTAGGAAATAGTGTTAAGCAGAGAAATCAGTGTACTGTTGCCCCATGTTTTATATGATAAAATTACAAATGTCTGGGAATTTTTAAAAATGTGTGTTGCAACCACTAGATAAATAAATCCTGGAGATCTAATGCATAGCATAGTGATTATAGTCAACACTAATATAAATTTCAAAGTTGCTAGGAGACTAGATATCTTAATTGCTCTCACCACAAAAAAGAAATGGTAATTATGTGACATGATACAGGTGTCGGCTAAAGCTACTGGTGGCCATCATTTTGCAATATACGAATGTTTCAAATCAACACATTGCACACCTTAAACTTATACAGTGTTATGTCAATTATATCCCTCAATAAAAATAAAGTTCAACATCATAAAAACAAAACAAGACACACGTATGAATGGTCTTGTAGGCTTACTGGGGGCTCTGCTCCAAGTCTGTTAATTATTTCCTCATTTTGGTTACTACAGTCTCAAACACTAGGGGCTGTAGTTGTTCTTTGCTGCAATGTGAAAGATCAAAAGAAGGCAGGTTCTCGCCACTCCTTGGGTGTTCATGAGGAGGGTGGATGTGGTTGAGGACTGGCCCAGCTGCTGCTCCAGTGAGGTGCACTGTGGAAGACTTGCACTCAGGACTGAGCGCATTGAGGACAGAGGTGCACCCGTTTTCCTCATGTGGATCTAATAAGTGGCCTGATTCTGCCATGGCTTCCTGATCCCCAGATAGCAGCTGAAGCGCTTCTTTCCTTGTGCCTCTTTGTATTAATATAATTTATAAATTATATAATTATAAATTATATAAAGAGTATAACATACTCTTTTTTTTTAAATTTTATAACTACTTTATTTATTTATTTATTATTTATTTTTGGCTGTGTTGGGTCTTCGGTTCGTGCGAGGGCTTTTCTCTAGTTGCGGCAAGCGGGGGCCACTCTTCATCGCGGTGCGGGGACTGCTCTTCATCGCGGTGCGCGGGCCTTTCACTATCGCGGCCCCTCCCGTTGCGGGGCACAGGCTCCAGACGCGCAGGCTCAGTAGTTGTGGCTCACGGGCCCAGCTGCTCCGTGGCATGTGGGATCTTCCCAGACCAGGGCTCGAACCCGTGTCCCCTGCATTAGCAGGCAGATTCTCAACCACTGCGCCACCAGGGAAGCCCTAACATACTCTTTATGTATGTACAGTACACACACACCACTTAAAAAAAACTTTTTACGTTAAATTGCCTGCCTTCGATACTATGGGATTGATTGCCCTAATTTTAGGACTAAGAAAATCTTATGTTAAAGAACAAGAAAAACTAATGTCTTTATATGCTACTTTGTATAAAATGGATCAGTTGGGTTCAATGTACAGTATATTACAGTAGAGGGAATATGTTGACTTTTCCACTTTTTGCTTTATGAGGATGTGCATCTTGAGCTGCTATAGCAAATATTACTGCTCTTGACAAACCACATACATTTTAAATAGATTTATTACATGCTAAGATTGGCTGCTATTGGATGCTTGGTGATGGAAGCTAATGACAGCATTTAAAATTTTCTTTGATTTTTTAAAAATTACAGAATAATACTGCCTTATGGTTAACAAGTAAAACATTACCAAAGTATACAAAGATATAATCTTCCCTTTTCTCTGCTTCGCGCCTTCTCCCTGAGTTAATAAATGGGGTCAGTTCACTGTATCTCTTTCAGTGTCTTTTGTTAAGTTCATACAAATGTATACAAAAAGATTACCACGTTATAAAAGGATGTCCCCCATTTCCAAAAAAGAGAAGATTGGATAATACGGTATTTATTACTCAACAGCAGTGTTCTTCAAACTTGAGCATGCACCAGACACCCTGGCAGGCTTATTACACTACAGGCTGCTGGCCACACCCCCAGAGATTTTGATTTGGGGCCTGAGAATTTACATTTCTAACTGGTCTGGAGACCACACTTTGAACTACTACTTTACACCTTACTTTCTTTAATCTTAACATGTCATAGATATCCACCCAAATTAATACATAGAGCTTTAGTTAATTCTTTTTTTTTTTTTTTGGCTGTGTTGGGTCTTTGTTGCTGCACTTGGGCTTTCTCTAGTTGTGACGAGAGCGGGGGCTACTCTTCGTTGTGGTGCATGGGTTTCTCATTGCGGTGGCTTCTTTTGTTGTTGAGCACGGGCTCCAGGCATGCAGTCTTCAGTAGTTGTGGCACCAGGGCTCAGTACTTGTGGCTCGTGGGCTGTAGAGCACAGGCTCAGTAGTTGTGGCGCACGGGCTTAGTTGCTCCATAGCATGTGGGATCTTCCCAGACCAGGGATTGAACCTGTGTCCCCTGCATTGGCAGGAGGATTCTTAACCACTGTGCCACCAGGGAAGTTGCCTAGTTAACTCTTTTATAGCTGAATAACATTCTATTATGTGAGTGGGTATACCTTAATTTATTCAAATATTCTGCTATGGATACATACATATACTTGGGCAATTTACAGGTTTTTTTCAAATACAGAGAACACTGCAGTAAATATATGTGTCCATATATCCTAGGTACTGTGCTTTTACTTCTGAGTGATAGGGTCCTAAGGTAGGATTTCTGGGTCAAGATATTTCCAAATTATTTTTCAGCAGCACTTCCCAGACCAGTCAGCATTTTATGAGGCTGTCTGTTTGCCCATATGTTGACATCAATCTTTTAAATTTTTGTCAATCTAATTGGATAGTTATTCTTGTTCTCTTAAAACTGAAGCTAGAAATAAACTTTTTTAATTCATGATTTTTATTAGTTAGTTTTGAGGTGCTAAATAAACTTTTTACTCTTTTTAATAAAAGAGAAGTGGGCAGGAAATTGAATTTAACATTAAGTACTCATCTTTGTTAGATGGGATTTGGGGTGATTTTTATTTTCTTATTTGTGATTTTATCTGTTTCCCAAATTTTCTGCAAATTTTTCTCCAGATTATCTGTTTAAAAAGTTTGTAAAAATGGCAAAAAGAAAGTATTTTTAAACTCATAAAAGTAGGATACTGAAAGTCATAGGTATAAGAGTATGTGCTGGGGATGGTCATTATTGTTTCTTAAATCCAAATATTGAATATTAATTCTACTGTTTTCCTTTCCACCAGATTGTGTTTGTTATTTTAGCATTTTTAACAGGTGTGCTTTGTTCTTACCCCAATCCAATTGAAGACAAGTGCCCAGGAAACTATACCAACCCATTGAAAGTTCAGACAGTCATAATCCTCGGAAAAGTGATTTTGTGGATTCTGCATTTCCTTCTTGAACGATACATCCAGTATCACCATAGCAAAGTAAGAAACCGAGGCTATAACAAGATCTACCGGTCAACAAGGCATCTTAAAAGCCTTGCGCTGATGATACACTCCACTGGTAAGCCCAGTTGTCTCACTCAGCTATTCGGTGGCTTGCTTGAGTGTAATAAATGACAGCAGAAAGAAAATGTTAAGTTTGATTTTACAATCAAATACATGCTCTCATTTTTTATTTATTTATTTATTTATTTATTTTGGGCTGTGTTGGGTCTTTGTTGCTGCGCACAGGTTTTCTCTAGTTGCGGCGAGCGGGAGCCACTCTTCGTTGCGGTGCGTGGGCTTCTCATTGCGGTGGCTTCTCTTGTTGCGGAGCACGGGCTCTAGGCACACGGGCTTCAGTAGTTGTGGCACACGGGCTCAGTAGTTGTGGCTCACGGGCTCTAGAGCACAGGCTCAGTAGTTGTGGCACACGGGTGTAGTTGCTCCGCGGCATGTGGGATCTTCCCGGACCAGGGCTCGAACCCGTGTCCCCTGCATTGGCAGGCGGATTCTTAACCGCTGCGCCACCAGGGAAGCCCCATGCTCTCATTTTTGTGAGAGTGATGTGGCCACTAAAATTAGGATCACCTTAATGTCTTGAAGTTTTTCTTATATTTCCCTTTGAAATCTGTATTTGTTATGTAGGGCAGGAAAAATATTCCCTCTACCCTTCTAGGTTCTTGGCTGAGATTCCACCAATAAAAGACAGATTAACAGGAGAAAAACGAATAGAAGTTTAATAACATTATACCTCCTGTATACATGGGAGAGACCCAGGAAAACTGAGTAACTCCACAGTGGCCTAAGCCACCCTCTTAAATAATATCTCCAGCTAAAGACCAAAGAAGATAGGGAGGGTTGGGGAAGGGGCGATAGTTCTGGGAGGTGACCAGGAAAAGCACAGTAAACAAGGGTAAGTTTGTTATGCTTGCCTTCTGCATTGATTAGAGTTTCTAGAGATTTAGAGTCATCCTGGTACAGAGAGGGATATAACCTTACAAATGGAGATTTCCCTTATAATTGTAAATGTCTCTTGTAAAAGGTAACTCCTACTTGGTTTTCAGAGCTTCATCTGTGTCTGCCGTTTCTTAAAAATAATCAGCTTAAAATAATCCTTAAGACAAAGGAGGCATATTTTGGGGTAGCATTTTCTGTCCCCTTCATTATGAGCAAGGTACCCCTGTGTGAAATGTGGACTTTTTCCCCCTTTTGATACTAGCAGACTTATTCATCTCAAGGAGATATACAGCTGATGCTAGTTGATACTTGTAGGATAAGAGGGAATTGTTTTATTTTAAATGAAGCTCGGTGCTTTTCTCGCAGTAAGAGAAAGACTGTTATATAATAAGATGTATTACTAAAACAGAAAACCTGGAAAACAATTTTGAAGGCAAGGTCAGAAAGTCCATCCAGGATGCAGACAATTTAAAGGCTTAATGGAATTAAACTGAACTTCTTTAGGTATTTTTGCCTAATTGTCAAGGTTTCTACCTTTTCTAAAAAGCCCTCTTTTTCAATTTGAGTCCAGAATAAATGTTTGAACATTTTGAAACCAAATTAGAAATTAATTTTTCCCCAGAAGAACAGCTCTACAGAATTTAATGTTTTTCCTGTGTTCTGGTAGTTCATTTTCTTAAAGGGCAGGCTGTGAGTTCATCTGCTCAGCGAGGTTGTCAATGGGAGCGGGAGGGCCCAGCGGTTGCAGTGAAAGAAGCATTGTATTGGAATGGCTGGTCTTGAAGCATCTCCAAGGGGCGGCCTTTACTGCCCCCAGAGGAAGAGTGCGGTTTCTACATTCTACTGCTGATTGCAGTACTTGTTTATGGCCAGAAGATGTCCCTATAATCTTTGCGCCTCTGACAAAGAGAAAAGCAGAAACCTATTTGTATACTGACCAAAATAATGTTCAGTTTCTCCACTGATGGTCTGGAGATAGTATTTTTGAGGCCCACCAAGAGATTGTCTAATCTTTGCCTTTCCTCTGACTTTCAAATTATTGCTACACATGTGACTCTTAATCACAATCTGTTTCTAAACAATTGGACCCTCAGTTTAATCACAGACGGCATCACTTTTAAGTTACTCATATAAGGACCCAGAAAATCCAGGAGAATTGGGGCAGGTGTTTACTTTGTTTCTTTAAATATTTTTTTGTCTTATTTGAAGAAAAAGAAGGTAAATCTATGAGGATATAGAACTTCCAGCTAATCCGAAGGGTGTAACCATTCTTTTTTTTTTTTGCCTGTTGATAGTATTGCTGGGTATGGTTAGCTTCATCCTGATGCTTGTTATTCTCTGCAGAGAGAAAAATAAATTGATTTTACTTTATTTTGTGGAGATGGGAGAAGGGGCTTTGCTTTCCTTCCAAATAAGTTGAAAATGTTTATCTGATTTATCTGTTCTCCTTCCTTAGATCGAAATACATCCTGAACTCTATCAAATGTTATTAGCTGCATAGCAAGTTGCATATTTAGTTGTTCTTTTCACTGAAGCGAAAACTTGACCCTTGGAGACATGGTGCTGGGCAGGGTGCTCTCATGATGTCCACAGTGCTTATCATTCAGGGGAATGTCTTACTTCTGCAGTCTCTTCTGACAGCCTGCAAGTTCACCCTGTGACCTGCCACACTGCTGACACAGGCCTTGCTCAGGGCATCACAAATCCTCTGGAAACTGTGTGTTCACTTTCCCTGCAGAGGTTTTTCCCTAGTTTTTTCCTCTCCCTAAAGCTGTAAAGTTGTATATGTCTTGTACACAAAACTAATTCATAAATTGAGCTATTGGTCAACATGCTAAGGCATTGTGACATTTGTGAGTGTAAGGGAAGGGCTTAGGGATTTGTGCTGGACCATTGCTTTGTGTAGAGGGACTTCTGATAGGTTATTTAAACAGGGTTCTTTGGCTCACAGTCACCCCTTTGTACCAAGAAGCAGAAGGTAAATCAAATGAGCATCTCCCCAGCCTTGATCAGACTTGGATAGATATGTTAGTTTTAGGAAATTCTAAGATAAAACACTACAGGAATGACTTCTGCCCCTAAACTTTTCTTTGACAGTCTTCAGACTGTAAGTGCAGAATGAGGTTAAAATGGTCTTCAAAAATAAATAATGGATATGCTGAGCAGGGGGGAAACAGCTCATATTTATTGTCACCCCATTTTTCAGACGAGGAGTGGAGGTGTTAGGGCATCTGTCCAAGGTCAGCAGCGTGTCCCCGGTTTTTTTCTGGATACTCGCCTCGTCCTTGACTGTGCTGCACGACCAGAAGGGACCACCGGGTCCTCGTAGAAACTCACTCCTTGAGTTTTAAAAAAGTCCAGATTCTTACGTATTTGTGTCATGGGGCATCATTTGGTCTTTGCCGTGTTGTGTTTGATTTCCATCCTCTACCTTCCTTCGTCGCCGCGTAGCTGGGTGGGTGCCCGCGCCCTTGCGGTACCCCTGCGGGGGCTGCGGCAGCGGCGGCGGCGTGGGATCGGGGACTCCGCCCCGCCCCACCCCGCTCTCGCACCCACGCTGCGTCTCCTCCCCGCAGGCAGCACGGCGCTCCTCCTCCTGCTCTGCCTGCAGCACTCCTTCCCCGAGCCCAGCGCGCTGTACCTGGACCTCATTCTGGCCACCCTGGCTGTGGAGTTGGTCTGCTCCCTGACGTGCCTGCTCGTGTACACAGGTGAGAATGACAAGGAGCCTGTTCTTATAGAAAGGCCTTTCACTGCTGGTCGCATCCCCACCTGAAGCCCAGCCCATTACCTTTCTGGCGGGAAACCTTTTCTACGTGGCTGAGACCCTATTGAGCACCCATAGCTCATTGCTGACCACATCCAGACTCCTCTAATTTAAAACCACCAGGAACATACCGGTGAGTCTCATTTCTAAAGTTGTGTCATCAACACATTCTTATCAACTAGAATGAAGGCTTTTCATTAAAAAAAATAAAAAATAAAAAAGATCTACAAACTTTTGCATCCTCAAAGGCAACTGAGATGTAAGTCTGGCTTTAAATTAAAATATAGCTAAATATAGGACTTCCCTGGCTGTCCAGTGGTTAAGACTCTGTGCTTCCACTGAAGGGGGCATGGGTTCAGTCCCTGGTAGGGGTAAGATCCCACAGGCTGTGCGGCAAAATAAAAGTAAAATAAAATAAGTAAATAAGTTAATACATGCAAAACTGCATTTAGCCGAAACTTGATTTTGATAAACCATTTAAGAACCCACTTCTTTCTAAATTTAGAACTGTCTGAGGATTGTTCTGTCTGGCTGTCTCTCAGAACTCTCAGTGGTAAGATTAAATAAGCTTCAAACATGTTAACATGAAAAATAGATGGAAGGATACTTGAAGAGAAAAAAATCCAAGCCCGAAAGAAACAAGATTCATTCCTGCTGCAGTACTGACATGCACTAAAATCTGTAATAGCAGCTAATTTGGTGGCATTGAGCAACAGTTGTTTTGTGACAATAAAATACCTTATCTGTCCATTTTGAAGAGATTATTTCTTCAGTTATGAAGGAAAAGCCACATGGGCCAAAGCTTGTGTTTCATTTTACTGTTTTGTGCCTCTTCTTAAGGCTTCTAGGACAAATGTTGACTTTGTTCAGTGTATCACAAAAAATTTAAGGTTGATTCCCTGATACATGCATTTTTCTTGCTTATCTATATTAAAAAGATGTAAAAGATACCTAGTTTTGGTAATGCTGATAGTAACTCTTCATGACATGATTCTTTGATATACTAATTCTAATCTAAATTTGACTAATTTGTCTGCAGTAAAGTGGTTAATCTCTAGAAGTCAAGAGGGACTCTTCTCATTGGGCACCTGACCGTCTCTGTAGGAAAAAACTAGGAAAATAAAACTTAAAAGATTTCTGGTGATTTGATTAGCTTTCCATTTGTTTAAAAATAAGCAAGGATTCAAAAAATGCCACTCAGTTACCAGCCTTCCAGTAGCCCTGATGATTGGGCTTCAGCTCAGGAGGAAAGGACTGTAAGGGGCAGCCGGCCCATGTCCAGTGTCCTGCGGTTTAGTGAGAGCTTTCCTTGGCTTATTGTGGTGGAAAGGAAGAGTGGAAGATTCTCATTCCATGTAGATTGCACTGGTGTTATTGCCTGGCCTGTGATCTGATATATGCTGACTGCATGCAATTTAATTTATTTTAAAAACCACAAACACCAGAAACTATCACAACATTGTAAATCAACTGTACTTCAATTAAAAAAAAATGAAACACCTTCAGGAAAAAAAAACCCCACAAAGATGAGTCTAAAAGATGGACATTTTTATATTGTTGAGCTATTGTCTTTTATTTCTGCCTCTTAACTTTTACTTTAATATTCTGTAACTGTTATTTCCTTTTCCCCAGTTCAAGAAACTTAAACTTGTTCCAAGTTTCTTCATTTATCTTGGAGTTATTATGTGGAAGACACCATTATAAGGAGATGCCATATGAACGTAACTCCAATTTAGAGGCAAGCCTCATGGGACAGTCGAGTCTCAGCCTTCATCTCCTGAGTGGCACTGGACACAGTGGCTCGCTCCCTCCTTGAGATGCGTTCTTTACTTGTCCTGGAGAGCTGGCTTCCTGGCATCCCGCCTGGCCCCCTGATGGCCCCATCTTCTCTTTTGTTGAGCTCTCCCGGCCTGCGTGGTGGAGCCCAGCGCTCAGTCCCTGTCTGCCCTTGGGTGGGCATGCTGTTCTCGTGCCATCAGAAGCCGAGGGGCTATACATATCTTTTTTTTTTTTTTTGAAGTATAGTTGATTTACAGTGTTGTACTAGTTTCAGGTGTACAGAAAAATGATTCAGATATATATATTCTTTTTCAGATTCTTGTCCATTATAAGTTATTACAAGATATTGAATATAGTTCCCTGTGCTATACAGTAGGTCCTTGTTGTTTATCTATTTTACATACAGTAGTGTGTATCTGTTAATCCCAAACTCCTAATTTATCCCTCCCTGCACACCCCATTTCCCCTTTGGAAACCATAGTTTGTTTTCTGTGTCTGTGAGTTTATTTCTGTTTTGTAAATAAGTTCATTTGTATCATATTTTAGATTTCACATATAAGTGATATCATATGATATTTGTCTTGCTCTGTCTGACTTATTTCACATAGTATGGTAATCTCTAGGTCCATCCATGTTGCTGCAAATGGCATTATTTCATTCTCTTTCATGGCTGAGTAATATTCCATTGTATATATGTGCCACGTCTTCTTTATCCATTCATCTGTCGATGGACATTTAGGTTGCTTCCATGTCTTGGCTATTGTAAAAAGTGCTGCAGTGAACATTGAGGTGCATGCATCCTTTTTTTTTTAAACAGATTTATTTATTTTTATTTATTTATTTTTGGCTGCGTTGGGTCTTTGTTGCTGTGTGCGGGCTTTCTCTAGTTGTGGCGAGCGGGGGCTGTTCTTCATTGCATTGTGAGGGCTTCTTATTGCAGTGACTTCTCTTGTTGCGGAGCACAGGCTTCAGTAGTTGTGGCTCGAGGGCTCTAGAGCGCAGTCTCAGTAGTTGTGACGCATGGGCTTAGTTGCTCCGCTGCATGTGGGATCTTCCCAGACCAGAGCTGGAACCCGTGTCCCCTGCATTGGCGGCAGATTCTTAACCACTGCGCCACCAGGAAAGTCCCCTGCATGTATCCTTTTGAACCATGTTTTTCCTCTGGATATATGCCCAGGAGTGGGATTGCTGGATCATATGGTAAATCTGCTTTTAGTTTTTTAACAAACCTCCATACTGTTCTCCATAATGGCTGTACCAATTTACATTCCCACCAACAGTGCAGGATGGTTCCCTTTCCTCCACACCCCCTCCAGCATTTATTATTTGTA
Source organism: Balaenoptera acutorostrata (assembly GCF_949987535.1). NCBI lineage: Eukaryota > Metazoa > Chordata > Mammalia > Artiodactyla > Balaenopteridae > Balaenoptera > Balaenoptera acutorostrata. Next base: position 39,636,691 of record NC_080068.1, read on the forward strand.
GACTTTTTATTTTATTTTATTTTATTTGTATCTGTAGACTTTTTTTTTTTTTTGTAGACTTTTGCTGATGGCCATTCTGACTGGTGTGAGGTGATACCTCATTGTAGTTTTGATTTGCATTTCTCTAATTAGACATGTTGAGCATCTTTTCATTTGTCTGTTGATCGTCTTGATGTCTTCTTGGAGAAATGTCTGTGTAGGAGTTTTGCCGAATTTTTTATTGGGTTGTTTGTTTGTTTGTTTGTTTGTTTGTTTTTAAAGGGAACGCTATTTATTTATTTATTTTTGGCTGTGTTGGGTCTTCATCTCTGTGCGAGGGCCTTCTCCAGTTGTGGCAAGCGGGGGCCACTCTTCATCGCGATGCGCGGGCCTCTCCCTATTGTGGCCTCTCTTGTTGCGGAGCACAGGCTCCAGACGCGCAGGCTCAGTAATTGTGGCTCACGGGCCTAGTTGCTCCGCGGCATGTGGGATCTTCCCAGACCAGGGCTCGAACCCGTGTCCCCTGCATTGGCAGGCGGATTCTCAACCACTGCGCCACCAGGGAAGCCCCTGTTTGTTTGTTTTTGATACTGAGCTGTATGAGCTGTTTGTATATTTTGGAAATTAATCCCTTGTTGGTCTCGTGGTTTGGAAATATTTTCTCCCATTCTGTAGGTTTTGTTTTTGTGTTGTTTATGGTTTCCTTTGCTGTGCAAAAGCTTTTAAGTTTAATTAGGTCTCATTTGTTTATTTTTGCTTTTATTTCCATTACTGTAGGATATGGATCCAAAAAAACATTGTTGCGATTTATGTCAGAGTGTTCTGCCTATGTTTTCCTCTAGGAGTTTTATAGTCTCCAGCCTTACATTAAGGTGTTTAATCCATTTTGAGTTTATTTTTGTATACGGTGTTGGAGAATGTTCTAATTTCATTTTTTACATGTAACTGTCCAGTTTTCCCAGCAACGCTTATTGAAGAGATTCTTTTCTCCATTGTATATTTTTGCTTCCTTTGTCATGGATTAATTGACCATAAGCGTGTGGGTTTATTTCTGTGTCCTCTGTTCTGTTTCATTGATCTGTGTGTGTCTGTTTTTGTGTGAGGGGCTTATCATTTCTAACTCTCTTGGCCACCACCTAAAAGTCAAGGGCTTCTTGTTACATTCCCTCACTTGGTTCTTTTGGCATCTCACTGACCACTTCCTTCTGGTCCTTTCTGATGAACCCTCTGCATGTCTCCTAACCTTCTCACATTTCTCTTTAACCTCTTTGTTTAATCTTCTTCAGCCTCATTCTCATCTGAGAGTCACATCAGAATCATCTGTGGGTCCTGGCAGTTCCCTGACAGGTTGAACATATGACTCAGCACATGCACTTCTGGGTCCATGTGTACTTTTACACAGATGTTCCAAATGGCATTATTTATAGCAGCCAGAAGTGGAAACAACCTAAATGGTGTTAGGATAAAGTGATGACTAGACCAACAAAAGGTGTTCTATCCATACAGAGGATAGTATTCAGCCACAAAAAGGAAGGAATAATGGAATGAAGCACTGACACTTGCAGTATGGATGAACCTTGAAAGCATTATGCTGAGAGAAAAAAAAAGCCAGTCGTAAATATTGTATGATTCTGTGTACTTGGAATGCCCAGAGCAGGCACATCTATAGAGAAGGAGAACACATTAGTGGTTGCCTAGTCCTGGAGGTGGGGGTACCTAGAGAGTGACTGCTCATGGATCCCAGGCTTCTTTTTGGGGTGACAAGATGTTCTAAAATTGATTGTGGAGACGGTTGCACAACTCTTTGAATGTACTGAACCATTGAATTGTACACTTTGAAGGAATTGCATTGTATGTGAATTATATCTCAAGGGTTGTTACAAGAAAGGAAAGAATCATATGTGGAGTTTTAAAAAATTGTGCTGGGGCCTAACCCACCTCCCCTCCCCCTTCCCACATGTTGAATACTTGACCCATTTGGAGCTGCACGAACAATTCTTAAGGCCAATCTCATTGGACAGTCACTGCCATCACTGAGGCCTGGCTCAGCCCTTTCTCTTGACCCCTTGTCACCATCTGTGGTGGGAGTGCTCATTCCAGCCGTGTCCCAGGGTTATTACGCAGGTGGGGCAGGGCCCCCGGACGGTGGCTCTTACTCAGACATGCAAATTGTTCGGCTCAGTCTGTAGCCAAACCTGCGAGGTTGGGAACAACAGCCTTGTTGTGTCTGATTATTCAACTCTCTGCAGCAGACTTCTACCCACGTGCATTAGGCTGCTGGGGCTGCCAGAGCACATACCCAGCCTGGGTGACTAAGACACACAAACTTATTTTCTCTCAGTTGTGGAGGCTGGACCTCTGAGATCAGGGTGTTGCAGACCTGGCTTCTCCAGAGGCTTCTCCCTTGGTATGTAGGTGGCCGCCTCTCGCTGTGGCCTCACGTGGCCTTTGCTCTGTGCAGGTGCATTCCTGCTGTCCCTTCATCTCTCAGATCAGCACTGCCCCCATTACTTTGTTCTTACTTTGATTACCTCACCAAAGGTCACGTCTCCAAGGACACTCATGTTGGGGTTAGGGCTTCAGGTTCGTCAGTGGCCTCCAGGTCGCCAAATTCCCTGGCTCTTCCACGTGTCTTCACTTCCGGGCAATGAGTGCTGATGGCTCTTTCCTGACTCTTCTCCTGCCTCTGCATCAGCATTTCCATTCCCTTTTAGCACATTTTCCCTATTTGTTTATTCACTTTATGAACTTTTTTTTTTTTTGCATATTACTTGAAAAGAATAGCCAATTACTAATGAAATTTGAATAAATGGAATTAGAAAATTTTTCGTGATTGGATAACCTGACAATAATGACTTTATTATTTTAGTGAAAATTCGAAAATTTAATAAAACCAAGCCACAGCCTGATGTACTTGAAGAAGAAAAAATCTATGCTTACCCCAACAATATTACATCGGAGACTGGATTCAGGTAAGTGTGGAGTAAAAGATTAGCGAAAGAGATTTAAAAGTTTATTCCATCTGGAAATCTAGAGACCATTCTGATGCTTGGAGTTTAGGACTCTGCATATGTTAAAATATGTTTACAACTGTGTTTGATTTGTTTACTTCCTCTCAGCTGTGGTGAAACCAAGTCTAAAGAAAGAATCTCGTTTGGGGATATTGCCTTGGCTTATAAAATCTAAGAAAAAGTAACAGATATAACGTGCTGTACTGAAAACTAGTAGAGATCCATTTGCAAAGAGACTGTTGGTGAACATGTGTAACCCATGAATACCTTGGTTTTGTGCAGGACTCTCTCGAGCCTGGAAGAGATTGTGGAGAAGCAGGGAGACATCATAGTGTACCTGAAGCGACACAATGCCCTGCTCAGCCAACGTCTGCTGACCTTCACGTCCTCTGACCTCAGCTCTCAGCCAAGTGGGATTTGACAGCAATTCCAGAGGAGTCAGAGTAATTTAGACTGACCGGCTACCTGACAAGCTGTCTTAGGGAAATGCAGCTTTGCCAAGTAACATTCTACAATTTCTGTTGGAAACCTGAATTTGGTTCTCACCTGTGTGGCTGTTTAATAAGTAGGACTCGTGGATCATTTGAAAGACACTTTGTAGCGCCTTGCGAACTCAAGAGGAATGTCTGTTTTGCACATTTTGAAATTATTTAACTGCCTGGTTTATGCTAGGATCAAAGGTATAGATTAAGCATCTCCTTGACCAACACTTCTTCCATACTCACTGGGACCTGGTAATAATTTGGCTTTTTATAGAGGAAGTCTGAAATGACAACCTATTTAAAACTGGGCTTGAGTTTTTCCCACTTCTATACTGGTGAGAGAAGTCATCATTTCTCATGGTTAGTGTTTTATCCTATGGAGCCTTATGTATTTTATATGCTTGTGTGGTATTGGATGGCCTTGGCCCTTATAGCTTTTATAAGAATTTCATCACTGTAGGACTAAGGTCTCACTGGATGATTTACTTTGCAGCCCCTACAGGTTTCCATTCTCCAGAAATAAGATTTGAAGATTGCTTGGACCAGCGTTAGACCGACCAGTGCTGCCTGTGAAAGCAGGAGCGCCTGCCGTTGGCAGCAGCTGAAATAGTTAGAGAAGACTTCGGGCTTTCTCTTTATTTTGGCCCTTCTTTGAGAGGTAGCCATGTATTTCAGTATTGACTGTCTTTGGATCAATAAGTTCAGTGATTAGGAAAGGGGTCTTCTGTAGCTTTAAGTTTGAAAGGAAAGAAGAATATGTTTGTTAGTCTTGGATTATACTTAAAAATTATGATGAAACAAATGTTATATCAACTTATATATAGATATTAAACATATCTAATTCTCCAGATAAAATGAAGCATATTTATGAGTAAATGGCATTTTTTTCTCCAGTTTTCCTAGCATGCCCTTTTCATGTATCAGTTTGCTTTTGGCACCTTTACATGCTGCCTCAGAAAGCCTTCTGTGTGAAACCTTAACATGAGGGAAGGGGATATGTGTGATTATGTATGCTGCTAAATTTTTTTTTTTATTTAGCTGAATAATCAATATTTGATTTAAAAATCCTTGAGCTATACATAACTATTTGGCAAGGGATGTGTTCATTGGGTCATACCATACATATGAAAGGCAAACATCTGTTTCCTTTAGATACAGCCATTGTGGAGCATTCTCAAGGTTTTCTGCTGAGGTCAAGGTGATTGTGTGTCACCTGTAGTCAATACCATTGAGTCCCCAAATTGACAACATTCACAAACTAAAGCCAAAATTGTATTTTTAAAGTTAAGATTGTATCCAAGTTTCCTGACGTTTCCTTCCTCTCTTTTTTTCTTTTTTCCTTCCTTTTTAATATGTCTCAAAGCCATTGCCTTCTGTGGAAACCTGTCTCTATGTTCTGGAAGAGCTTTTGCCTTTAGCTGTTTTCCTTAGGGAAAATACATGTGGTAGATGATTAATTCTCATTTACTTTTAAATTCAGTTTGGATCTACAGTCAGTTTCTAAGGTTTATGTGATGAACATTGGTTTACAGAGAAAGGTATAGTTAAAAAGTTAGAATACTCAAGTTCTGATGGGCTGTCTGTATAATCACCAATACTCTTTTCTAAACTCAATACTGAACATTTTAAACAATAAAAGAAAATGAAAGAAAGGAATGAACAAAACAATTTAAATGTTAATCATTCTGCGCACCAAGTAGATACTGTGCTAGCACCGTGGATACAAAAATTAATAAGACAGTCCTAGCTTGTAGCTTACATTCTAAGGAGAGGACTAGGATTTCCAGGCTCTGTGCTAAGTGAAATGATGACAGTAAGCCCAAAGTGCCGTAGGGGCTCCAGGTCATAGAGTTTCCTGGGGGGAAAGGCTTTAGGTATTCCAGGGAAATTTATGAGTAAACAAGAAGGTCGAACAGCTACAGATGATCATCTGCACTGTGTATAGCTTGAGCCCAAAGAGTGATGCTGGACATGGGAAGAGGAACGACCAGTGGCAGATTCTGGGGACCCTAACGCTCTCTAGGCCAAGGGGCCTGCAGTGGAATGGGACCCACTGAAGGGTTCCAGGCAAGGAAGTGGCAGTCGGTTTTAGTTTCAGGAGGATCAGACTGCCAGTGTGGTGTAGGAAAGTGGGTGGCAGAGTATATGGTGCTGAACTAGGGCAGGTAAAGTAACATTTTATTATGGGTATATATGTATACATCTGTATTGTATTTCTATATTGTTAATTTGGGGATTTTATTTCAAATGACAATAGCATCATGACTTACTGCATTTCTTTGAATACTAATGAATTAGAGCTTTTTCCCCATATTCTTTGGCCTTTTACAAATCTTTTGTGATGTACATGTGTAAGTCTTTTGCTTATTATTCTCCTGGGATATTCTTTTTCTAACAAACATCTTCCTTTATATATAAGGATAGTCTTCAGTTTATATTTGTTGGAAATATTTTCTAGTTTGTTTTGGGTTCTTTTGCCATGTACTCTTCAAACACTACAGCCTGGATTCTGTCCCCGTAGCACTGGTGGAAAGTTCACACAAATGAATTCCTAAAGCCACATCGGGTGAGAGCCAGCAGTGTTTGAGGGAATTTTAATATACCCATGCTTGGGAATTCCCTGGCTGTCCAGTGGTTAGGACTCTGTGCTTTCCCTGCTGAGGGCCCAGGTTCAATTCCTGGTCAGAGAACTAAGATCCCACAAGCTTCGCAGTGCAGCCAAAAATACACACACACGCACGCACGCACGCACGCACCCGCACCCCTAGGCTTCTGCTGGAGGCCGTTTTTCTTCACATGAATTAATTCTTTTTCCTTTTTTCTCTAAGGCAGGATTCTCTAACCTTGGCACTATGGACGTTTTGGGTTGTATAATCTTTGTTATGGTGACTGTCCTGTGTGTTGTAGGATATTTAGCAGTATTTCTGACTGCTAGGATGCCTGTAGCAACCTCCAGTTGTGACAACCAAAAATGTCTCCATACACAGGCATTTCATTTCATTTAATACTTAACATTTAGTTGAGAGCCGGTGTGCACCAGAGAACAGGGGTCAGTCAGACAGAGGTGGTTTCTGTTCTCGTGGAACCTACATTCTCATGGCGGGGTTGGGGCATGATGGGGGAGGAAGTGAACACAGCAGACAGACAAGCCAGTATCGGGATTGAAGAATACAGTTCTCCTTCTGTAAATTAGGCCTCATGGAGATTCTGATGTTAAGATGACTTATGGAAAGAATTTAGCTTCCGTTCAGAAAACTGAATGGCAAACAAAATGAACTTTACATCCTCTCCGCATCCTTTTTACAGAAGACACTGTTATTTGGTAATCTCACAGACTGATCAGAGATGCTCTTGTGAGCCTTGAATACAAAACTCCCATCTGTTAGCCTCTTGAATTCTTCAGGAAACAAACCTTGAATATATGCCAATCACAAATTACAAAAATTTCAAAACATTTCCTAGGTTTCCTAAGGAAGGTTGTTTATTTGTAAACCACGTAAGCCTGTCTCTAATTCTTCCCCTCCCAGCCTCTCTAGTCTGGCCCAGCTTTTCGTCCTGCTGTTCCACTGGAACTTCTTATCAAGGCCAAGGGTAGGATACCTCTTACCAGGGCTGAGTGCCCTCCTCAGCCTGCCTGCACCCTTCCTCTCAGTTGCCCACTCCCTCCTTGATTGATTTTCTTTACTCTGGCTTCCAGGACACTGCAGCCTCCTGTCTTTCTTCCAGCCACGCTGGCCTCCTGTTCTGTCTCCTTTGCGGGCTCCTTTTCTTGGTGTTAGTGTCTCCTGGGCCTCTTCTCTCTCCATAGGCACTCGCTCTTGCTGACCTCATGGCTATAGCGCAGTGTACAAGCTGGCCACTTCCAGATGTGTCCTCCCTGACCTCCAGACGTGTATACCCAGCTTCTCTTCTAGATCTCCACTGCAACGACTGAAAGGCATTTTTCAAAGCCGAGCTCTCCTCCACAGCTTTCTCTATCTCCACGGGGGTTGCTGGCTTTTCCTTTAAAATAGAGTCAGACTCCATCACCTTCACATGGATTGTTGAAATAGTCTCTTAAGTGGTCTTTCGGATTCTAACCACCACCCTCCCCCCGCCCCTACTCCCCCACACAAGCATCAGTGTTTAGTGTAGCTGCCAAAGAGATCTTTCTAAAACACACTTGACATACCGTGTTACTCTGAGGTTTCCCTAATCAGTAAAATCCCAAGTCCCTGGCAGTGACCTCCAGGGCTCTAGAAAATCAGCTCCCACCCACCTCACCTCTTCCTGCTTCTTCACTTTCTCTGTTCCAGTCACGTTGTTTCTGGACTCTGAGACACCCCCACCTCAGGACCTTGCACCCCTGTTCCCTCAGCCTGGAATGATCAATTCCTATGTAACTTTACCTCCTTCAAGTCTTTTTTCATGTCTCTTTCTCAGTGAGGCCTCCTCCCCACTCAGCCCCTTCTATCTCCCTTACCTTAGGGGTTCAGAATATGTCATCTCAAAATATGTCACTTTGGCATATTGGTTATTTTGAACTAAAGTTACTTGAGAAACATCCACTACAAGAAGTAAACTCTTGGAACTTCCCTGGCAGTCCAGTGGTTAAGACTGCGCTTCCACTGCAGGGGGCATGGGTTCGAACCCTGGTCGGGGAACTAAGATCCCACATGCCCTGCAGCATGGACAAAACAAAACAAAAACAAAAAATCCCAAACAACAGCAGCAACAACAAAACGCTACCACTCATAAAAGTCACTTAAGAAACAAAAAACAGAAGTAAACTCTTACCCTCCTTTTTCCCTGAGAAAGCAGGAGATAAATCTGCCATGTGAAAGGTACCCTCCCCAGTGAAACTGAGCAGGACCCGGCAGGGCTCTCCTGGGTACAAAAGCCCCTCTATGTCTCTGTTTCTTGTTTGTTTGTAGAAAAGGGCTTTAATCTCCTAGGCCTTCTCTGAGTTCCAAAGAGCAGGCACAAGCAGTTACTAATTAGAGGAGTGAGGGAATGCAGACACAAAGGAAAAGCAGTCAAGAAACAATACTGCAGAGATAAAAAGAGTCCTGGGCTTCCCTGGTGGCGCAGTGGTTGGGAGTCTGCCTGCCAATGCAGGGGACACGGGTTCGAGTCCTGGTCTGGGAGGATCCCACATGCCGCGGAGCAACTGGGCCCGTGAGCCACAGTTGCTGAGCCTGCGCGTCTGGAGCCTGTGCTCCGCAACAAGGGAGGCCGCGATGGTGAGAGGCCCACGCACCACGATGAAGAGTGGCTCCTGCTGGCCGCAGCTGGAGAAAGCCCTCACGCAGAGGCGAGGACCCAACACAGCCATAAATAAATAAATTAATTAAAAAAAAAAAAAAAAAGAGTCCTGCTTCCTCCTCAAGTGCTATACATAGCAATCTGATGCATATCTTTGAGTTGTTCTGCAGGAACTAAGACCCCACTCAGGTGGAGAATGGCGACTACAAGCTGACCACAAGCGTGTAGACCGCAGACTGGTTGGAACCAGAAGGTTGATGATTAAGGTTCCTGGAACACCACCTGGTTACCTCACCACCAAACAATCAGAAGAAAGTCATGTACCCTGCAACCCTCACCCCTACTGTTGCCTTTAAAAGCCTTTCCCTGAAAGCCATCTGGGAGTTTTGGGTCTTTTGAGCATAAGCTGCCCATTCCTCTTACTTGGGCCCTGAAATAAATGCTGTACTTTCTTCACCACAACCTGGTGTCAGTAGATTGGCTTTGCAGCATGGTGGGTGAGTGGACCCAGGTTTGGTCTGGTAACACCAGGAGGGTAGAAGACATCCTTATCACCAGACAGGGAATTTAGGGCCAAGAAGGCTGTATAAACAAACCTTGTGTAGGGGAGGAAAAATAATATCCCTCTATCCTTTTATGTTCTTGGTTGACACCCGTCTGTAATAAAAGATAGTAAACAGGAGACAAATAGAAGTTTAATAACATGTATACCTTCTGCATACATGGGAGATACCCAGGAATACTGAGTAACTCCCCCAAGTGGCCCAAGCCACCACCTTAAATACCATCCAGCTAAGGACAAAAGAAGATGTTAAGGAGTGGGAGAGCTGGTTATGGGAGGCTACAGGCAAAGCACAGTTGACAAGAGTATGGTTGTTATGCAGATTTAGGTCTTTACCTTCTGCATTGGTAAGACTTTATAAAGATGTAGAGTCATCTGCCTCTTTTTTGGCACAGAGAGGGAGATACCCTTACAAATAGAGATTTCATTTATAAATGTAAATGTTTCTTACCAAAGGGTAGCTTCCTGCTTAATCACTTCTTCACAAGTCATCTTTTTATGGGGCTCCCATGCGTACAAAATTAAATTTGTTTTTCTCCTGTTAATCTGTCTTATATCCATTTTATTATTAAACCAGCCAAAGAAACTAGGAGGGAAGAAGGGAAGATTTTTCTGCCTCTACACCCTGTTTGTTTTTTTCCCATTGAACTTCCCACCCTCCATATTATATAATTTACTTATTTACGTTGTTTTTCTCTCCCCTGACTGTAATGTAACATAACAATTTCAGATGTAGCAAAGATTTAAAAGTAAAAAATTACAACCATTATCCTGCGTGATACACAAGTGCACAAAGGCATGTAAAATCATGGCAGTAATGTTTATAATAGTGAAAAATAGGAGAGGCAAATATCTCAGTATGATAAACGGATTTCATAATACATACACTGAAATCGTTTCCGGTGATTAAATATATATATACAAATACTCATATACTGATATAGAAGATCGCTGGTACCATATATAAAATTAAGAATAAACCTACCAGTATGGGAAAAATATTTACAATGCAAGAGTCAAATATTCCTATTTAAGATTTTCATTTTGAAAAGAAATAATGCAACAGAAAACAGACAAAGTTAGTAGGAAACGTCAGATATGTTCCCATTTACATCAGAATTAAGACAAAAATGTCCACACATCATTATTCTGGAGGTTCCAACAAAATATTCAGATAAGAAAAAGAATACAGGTCTTTATAGATTGAAAAGGTAATGAAAATTACCTTTACTTGCAGATAATATGATTGAATACCCAGAAAACTCCAAAGATCCTGCTAGAAAAACTTTTATTAAAAAACATAGACCAGAGCCTCCCATCAAGCCTCTTAGATAGCCTCAACCACCAGAGGGCAGACAGCAGAAGCAAGAAAAACTACAATCCTGCAGCCTGTGGAACAAAAACCACAGTTACAGAAAGATAGAGAAGATGAAAAGGCAGAGGGCTATGTACCAGATGAAGGAACAAGAAAAAACCCCAGAAAAACAATTAAATGAAGTGGAGATAGGCAACCTTCCAGAAAAAGAATTCAGAATAATGATAGTGAAGATGATCCAGGACCTCGGAATAAGAATGGAGGCAAAGATTGAGAAGATGCAAGAAATGATTAACAAAGACCTAGAAGAATTAAAGAACAAACAAACAGAGATGACCAATACAATAACTGAAATGAAAACTACACTAGAAGGAATCAATAGCAGAATAACTGAGGCAGAAGAACGGATAAGTGACCTGGAAGACAGAATGGTGGAATTCACTGCTGCGGAACAGACTAAAGAAAAAAGAATGAAAAGAAATGAAGACAGCCTAAGAGACCTCTGGGACAACATTAAACGCAACAACATTCGCATTATAGGGGTCCCAGAAGGAGAAGAGAGAGAGAAAGGACCAGAGAAAATATTTGCAGAGATTATAGTCGAAAACTTCCCTAACATGGGAAAGGAAATAGCCATCTAAGTCCAGGAAACGCAGAGAGTCCCATACAGGATAAACCCAAGGAGAAACACGCCAAGACACACAGTAATCAAAGTGGCAAAAATTAAAGTCAAAGAAAAATTATTGAAAGCAGCAAGGGAAAAACGACAAATAACATACAAGGGAACTCCCATAAGGTTAACAGCTGATTTCTCAGCAGAAACTCTGCAAGCCAGAAGGGAGTGGCATGATATACTTAAAGTGATGAAAGGGAAGAACCTACAACCAAGATTACTCTACCCGGCAAGGATCTCATTTAGATTTGATGGAGAAATCAAAAGCTTTACAGACAAGCAAAAGCTAAGAGAATTCAGCACCACCAAACCAGCTCTACAACAAATGCTAAAGGAACTTCTCTAAGTGGGAAACACAAGAGAAGAAAAGGACCTACAAAAACAAACCCAAAACACTTAAGAAAATGGTCATAGGAACATACATATCGATAATTACCTTAAACGTGAATGGATTAAATGCCCCAACCAAAAGACATAGACTGGCTGAATGGATACAAAAACAAGACCCATATATATGCTGTCTACAAGAGACCCACTTTAGACCGAGGGACACATACAGACTGAAAGTGAGGGGATGGAAAAAGATATTCCATGCAAATGGAAATCAAAAGAAAGCTGGAGTAGCTATACTCATATCAGATAAAGTAGACTTTAAAATAAAGAATGTTATGAGAGACAAGGAAAGACACTACATAATGATCCAGGGATCAATCCAAGAAGAAGATATAACAATTATAAATATATATGCACCCAACATCGGAGCACCTCAATACATAAGGCAACTGCTAACAGCTATAAAAGAAGAAATCGACAGTAACACAATAATAGTGGGGGACTTTAACACCTCACTTACACCAATGGACAGATCATCCAAAATGAAAAAAAATAAGGAAACAGAAGCTTTGAATGACACAATAGACCAGATAGATTTAATTGATATATATAGGACATTCCATCCAAAAACAGCAGATTATACGTTCTTCTCAAGTGCGCACGGAACATTCTCCAGGATAGATCACATCTTGGGTCACAAATCAAGCCTCAGTAAATTTAAGAAAATTGAAATCATATCAAGCATCTTTTCTGACCACAACGCTATGAGATTAGAAATGAATTACAGGGAAAAAAACGTAAAAAACACAAACACATGGAGGCTAAACAATACGTTACTAAATAACCAAGAGATCACTGAGGAAATCAAAGAGGAAATTAAAAAATACCTACAGACAAATGACAATGAAAACACGACGATCCAAAACCTATGGGATGCAGCAAAAGCAGTTCTAAGAGGGAAGTTTATAGCTATACAAGCCTACCTAAAGAAACAAGAAAAATCTCAAGTAAACAATCTAACCTTACACCTAAAGAAACTAGAGAAAGAAGAACAAACAAAACCCAAAGTTAGCAGAAGGAAAGAAATCATAAAGATCAGAGCAGAAATAAATGAAATAGAAACAAAGAAAACAATAGCAAAGATCAATAAAACTAAAAGTTGGTTCTTTGAGAAGATAAACAAAATTGATAAGCCATTAGCCAGACTCATCAAGAAAAAGAGGGAGAGGACTCAAATCAATAAAATCAGAAATGAAAAAGGGGAAGTTACAACAGACACCGCAGAAATACAAAGCATCCTAAGAGACTACTACAAGCAACTTTATGCCAATAAAATGGACAACCTGGAAGAAATGGACAAATTCTTAGAAAGGTATAACCTTCCAAGACTGAACCAGGAAGAAACAGAAAATATGAACAGACCAATCACAAGTAATGAAATTGAAACTGTGATGAAAAATCTTCCAACAAACAAAAGTCCAGGACCAGATGGCTTCACAGGTGAATTCTATCAAACATTTAGAGAAGAGCTAACACCCATCCTTCTCAAACTCTTCCAAAAAATTGCAGAGGAAGGAACACTCCCAAACTCATTCTATGAGACCACCATCACCCTGATACCAAAACCAGACAAAGACACTACAAAAAAAGAAAATTACAGACCAATATCACTGATGAATATAGATGCAAAAATCCTCAACAAAATACTAGCAAACAGAATCCAACAACGCATTAAAAGGATCATACACCACGATCAAGTGGGATTTCTCCCAGGGATGCAAGGATTCTTCAATATACGCAAATCAATCAATGTGATACACCATATTAACAAATTGAAGAATAAAAACCATATGATCATCTCAATAGATGCAGAAAAAGCTTTTGACAAAATTCAACACCCATTTCTGATAAAAACTCTCCAGAAAGTGGGCATAGAGGGAACCTACCTCAACATAATAAAGGCCATATATGACAAACCCACAGCAAACATCATTCTCAATGGTGAAAAACTGAAAGCATTTCCTCTAAGATCAGGAACGAGACAAGGATGTCCACTCTCACCACTATTATTCAACATAGTTCTGGAAGTCCTAGCCACGGCAATCAGAGAAGAAAAAGAAATAAAAGGAATACAAATTGAAAAAGAAGAAGTAAAACTGTCACTGTTTGCAGATGACATGATACTATACATAGAGAATCCTAAAACTGCCACCAGAAAACTGCTAGAGCTAATGAATGAATATGGTAAAGTTGCAGGATACAAAATGAATGCACAGAAATCTCTTGCATTCCTATACACTAATGATGAAAAATCTGAAAGAGAAATTATGGAAACACTCCCATTTACCATTGCAACAAAAAGAATAAAATACCTAGGAATAAACCTACCTAGGGAGACAAAAGACCTGTATGCAGAAAACTATAAGACACTGATGAAGGAAATTAAAGATGATACCAACAGATGGAGAGATATACCATGTTCTTGGATTGGAAGAATCAACATTGTGAAAATGAGTATACTACCCAAAGCAATCTACAGATTCAATGCAATCCCTATCAAATTACCAATGGCATTTTTTACGGAGCTAGAACAAATCATCTTAAAATTTGTATGGAGACACAAAAGACCCCGAATAGCCAAAGCAGTCTTGAGGCAAAAAAATGGAGCTGGAGGAATCAGACTCCCTGACTTCAGACTATACTACAAAGCTACAGTAATCAAGACAATATGGTACTGGCACAAAAACAGAAACATAGATCAATGGAACAAGATAGAAAGCCCAGAGATTAACCCACGCACCTATGGTCAACTAATCTATGACAAAGGAGGCAAAGATATACAATGGAGAAAAGACAGTCTCTTCAATAAGTGGTGCTGGGAAAACTGGACAGCTACATGTCAAAGAATGAAATTAGAATACTCCCTAACACCATACACAAAAATAAACTCAAAATGGATTAGAGACCTAAATATAAGACTGGACACTATAAAACTCTTAGAGGAAAACATAGGAAGAACACTCTTTGACATAAATCACAGCAAGATCTTTTTTGATCCACCTCCTAGAGTAATGGAAATAAAAACAAAAATAAACAAGTGGGACCTAATGAAACTTCAAAGCTTTCGCACAGCAAAGGAAACCATAAACAAGACGAAAAGACAACCCTCAGAATGGGAGAAAATATTTGCAAATGAATCAACGGACAAAGGATTAATCTCCAAAATATATAAACAGCTCATTCAGCTCAATATCAAAGAAACAAACACCCCAATCCAAAAATGGGCAGAAGACCTAAATAGACATTTCTCCAAAGAAGACATACAGACGGCCACGAAGCACATGAAAAGATGCTCAACATCACTAATTATTAGAGAAATGCAAATCAAAACTACAATGAGGTATCACCTCACTCCTGTTAGAATGGGCATCATCAGAAAATCTACAAACAACAAATGCTGGAGAGAGTGTGGAGAAAAGGGAAACCTCTTGCACTGTTGGTGGGAATGTAAATTGATACAGCCACTATGGAGAACAATATGGAGGTTCCTTAAAAAACTAAAAATAGAATTACCATATGACCCAGCAATCCCACTACTGGGCATATACCCAGAGAAAACCGTAATTCAAAAAGACACATGCACCCGAATGTTCATTGCAGCACTATTTACAATAGCCAGGTCATGGAAGCAACCTAAATGCCCATCAACAGACGAATGGATAAAGAAGTTGTGGTACATATATACAATGGAATATTACTCAGCCATAAAAAGGAACGAAATTGAGTCATTTGTTGAGACGTGGATGGATCTAGAGACTGTCATACAGAGTGAAGTAAGTCAGAAAGAGAAAAACAAATATCGTATATTAATGCATGTATGTGGAACCTAGAAAAATGGTACAGATGAGCCAGTTTGCAGGGCAGAAGTTGAGACACAGATGTAGAGAATGGACATATGGACACCAAGGGGGGAAAACTGCGGTGAGGTGGGGATGGTGGTGTGCTGAATTGGGCGATTGGGATTGACATGTATACACTGATGTGTATAAAACTGATGCCTAATAAGAACCTGCAGTATAAAAAAACAAACAAAACAACTAATACTAAACTTTCATTGGGTTATTTGTATGGAAATATATTAATATAAATGTTTCAGACATTACATGAAATTTCTAAAAATCTTATATTTGTATTTGTATGGAAATATGTATGGAAATATGTTAATATAAATATTTCAGACATTACATGAAATTTCTAAAAATCTTATATTTGTATTTGTATGGAAATATGTATGGAAATATGTTAATATAAATGTTTCAGACATTACATGAAATTTCTAAAAATCTTATATTTGTATTTGTATGGAAATATGTATGGAAATATGTTAATATAAATGTTTCAGACATTACATGAAATTTCTAAAAATCTTATATTTGTATTTGTATGGAATTATGTATGGAAATATGTTAATATAAATGTTTCAGACATTACAGGAAACGTCTAAAAATCTTATATGTTCTGGTATAATGTTATAAGTAATAATCCTAGTTATTACTTTAAAATGTATATCTCAGAAATAACTAATTTTCTTGTCAACTGCATTATTATGAACTTTCATCAAATCTTTAACCAGGGTCATTTTTAAGTCTTTTGTCATTTACAGACAGTTCTGGGTGTACTCTGATGATTTTGCAAATATGTTCCTATAAAAGGGTTTCATCTTCAAGAAATTCATGGAAAAGACTCTGACAAGTACAGGTTTCTGGTAACTGACTGTACTGCTGAACTGAATGAATAAGCATTTTCAGAACTCTAATGAAAAACTGATGAACTCATAAAAGTGCTAACAAAAGATCAAGATGAAAAAAAGAAATTAATTACATGGGACTGAGTGAACTGATGAGGATGAGTATAATTTTTGTGACTTTCTGTCTGAATTAAAAAAAAAAAATCCCACAAGGACTCAGAGGCAAAGAATATACAAATCAATTTTCACTGCAAAGTAAAGGAGCTGTTACAGTGGAGGATTACTGGACTGAATGTCAATATTATGACATAGTATAAGTGTGTTTCATGTTTGGTAATTGCAATCATTGTTGTTTTTGTTGTGGTCATCCATGTACAATGCTTGGTGTCAGTCTATTTATCTCTTGTAAAAATAAAATACAGTGTGTGTGTGTGGAAAAAAAAAAAAAAAAAGAACCTGCAGTATAAAAAAACAAACAAAACAACAACAAAAAAATATAGAAATAAGAGCATTCAGTAAGGTGGCTGGGTGAAAACTTAATATGTAAATATCCATTGCTTCATACAAGCAACTACCAGTTAGAAGATACAATTCAAGAAAAGGCCCCATCTATAATAACAACAAAAAAGATTAATCTAAATCTTTTTGAAGACAAGAACACTACTGAAAGTTAACAAAAGAAGACTTGAAAAGGCGTGGCATGTCCTCAGATAGAGACTTGACACCAGAAACATGGTGATTCCTCCTCAGTCCATCTATGAGAGGACTAATGCTATAGGAGATTGGGCCCATTATTATAGTAACAGTAACAAACAGTGAGATACTGTCCATGAATAGTCAGATCAAAGAAACGACATAGGAAATAAAGACATAGACCAAAGTGTTTATGGGAATTTAGTACATAGAGGTGACCCTTAAAATCACCACAGAGAAGTGAGCTCAATAAGTAGATGGTATTAAGACAACTGGGTAAAGCACCAAGGAAAAAACTTAGGTTATTAGCTCTACCTTACAGTTCATAACTTCTGAATCAGCTGATTCAAAGATTTCATGGTTTAAAATGAAACTATTAAAGTATTAGAAATAAACAATGGGGTATGTTTTCAAAATCATCTCAGAGAGGGGAACTCTTAAGAGTTTTTAGGATTGGCATAGAAGCCATAAGTGGAAAGCCTGATATATTTAACTACATAAAAACTAAAGTTTCCCCTTGGGAAAAACTGTTGTAAGATGAACATGACAAAAGTTATAGGACAAATAAACTGGGTAAAAAATATTTACACTTCAAGTCACAGGCTAAGAGTGTGATTTATAATAAGAAATATATATTTGACACAGAGCTCCTAAAACCCTTGAAATTTCCTATGTTTAACAGCAATGGGAGCATCTTTTCTTATAATATTTGGTCTGTTGTCATCATTTCTTGAATAGCTCCAAAACCAACCGCAGCTGAACTGAGTTTCATGAGGTGACTTTTGGAAAGGCCCTAAAGATTGGGGTTTGCTGCCTGGGAAACCAACCGAGTGATCAGAGGGCTGGAACTTACAGTCCCCTCTCTACCAGCCTCCAGGAAGGGGAGGGGAGAGAGGCTGGAGGTTGACTCAGTCACCAGTGGCCAATGATTTACTCATTTGTGCCTTTGTAATGATGCCTCCCTAAAAACCCCCAAAGATGGGGCCCAGGTGTTCTTGACGAGCACTTGGAGCTGGGGAGAGGGTGCTGTGCTCAGGGCGGGGTGGGGGGCAGGTCCGTGCCCCTTCCCACACACCTCGCCTTATGCATCCTTTCCATCTGGCTGTTCCTGAGTTATTAGAAGAAACCGGCAATGTAGTCAGTAGAATGTTTTCCTGAGTTCTGTGAGCTGCTCTAGGAAATTAAAGGAAACCAAAAAAAAAACAAAAACAAAAAACAAAAAAAAAAAAATAGGCTTCCCTGGTGGCGCAGTGGTTGAGAGTCCGCCTGCCAATGCAGGGGACACGGGTTCGAGCCCTGGTCTGGGAAGATCCCACATGCCGCGGAGCAACTAGGCCTGTGAGCCACAATTACTGAGCCTGCGCGTCTGGAGCCTGTGCTCCGCAACAAGAGAGGCCGCGATAGTGAGAGGCCCGCGCACCGTGATGAAGAGTGGCCCCCACTTGCCACAACTAGAGAAAGCCCTCGCACAGAAACGAAGACCCAACACAGCCAGAAATATAAAAATAAATAAATAAAAAATTAAAAAAAAAAAAGTTTAAAAAAATAAAAAAATAAAAAAATAAAGGAAACCAAGGAGGGGCTGTGGGAAGCACAGGCGATGACGCGGGCTCGTGACGGCTCCCCAGGCATGTGGGGTGGGTGGAACCGGCAGTTCTGTGGGACTGAACCCCTAAGCCTGTGGGAGCTGATGCTGTCTACAGGTGCATGGTTGCAGGATCACAAATTGTGGGACCCCCAGCTGACCTGGCAGGACTGTTTGATGTGTGAGAGGAGAGCAGACACACAGGCTGCGGGGGTTCCTTACACAGACTAAGGGCAGAATTCTCTAACATAAAAAGAGCAACTGCCACCGAAAGGGCCAAGCACAGGAACAGAGTTCACAGGGAAAAAAACACAAATGTTTCATAAGCCTTTGAAAAGATGATAAATCTCGGTCATAAAAAAAATGAGAACTCACCTGCACTGAGATAGCAAACCAGACGTGAGAACGTGTTAACTGCTCCGTGAGCGAGGGTGTGGGAAGCAAGCGCACTCATGTCCCACTGGGACCTGTAAACTGTGGAAGGCAAATTTAGAAATATCTGTCAAAATCACAACTGCATATGTCCTTTGACCCAGCAACACTGCTTCCAGGAATTTATCCTGGGGATATACTCCCACCAATTCGAAAGCATTAATTGCATGATTATTTCTTTTAACCAAAATTAGAATACAAATTAAATGTCCATCAGGAGAGGATTGGTTAAATAGCACCATCAAAAAGAATGAGGCAACCTTCTATTTACTGCGAAAAAATAATCTCCATATATGTTTTCGAGTAAAAACAGGGTACAGACTAGATAGTATGCTACTGTTTGTGTAAAAAGAAGATAAGTGTACGTTTTCCTTATACATGCATTTCCTTATATATCCATTAACTATCTCTAAAACTGTAAAAACTAGTATCTTTTGTTGCCTCTCAGAAGGGGAATTAGGTGGAAGTGAGACTTCACTGTATATCCCTTTCTACCTTTTGAATTTTGAATCTTGATTTTTATACCTATCCAAATATTAAATTTCAGATTTAAAAAAGCAAAGCAAAGAAAAATAAGCAAAATAAATACATGCAGCTTGTAGATGATACATAGTGGTCAAAACTATAGGCACACCTCAGAGATGTTGCCGGTTCCGTTCCAGACACCACAGTCAAGTGAATATCACAATAAAGCGAGTCACATGAATGTTTTGGTTTCCCAGTGCAAATAAAAGTTATGTTTACACTATAGTCTATCAAATGTGCAATAGCACTGTATCTAACAAAACAATGTACATACCTTAATTAAACAATACCTTATTACTAGAAAGTGCTAACCATCATCTGAGCCTTCAGCAAGCTGTAACCTTTTTGAAAGAGTAACATTGTGAGAATTACCCAAATGTGACACAGAGACAAGAAGTGAGAAAATGCTGTTGGAAAAATGGTGACGAGTTACTCAAGGCCCGGTTGCCACAAACCTTCAATTTGTACCAGACACAGTATATTTGAAGAGTAATAAACCAGTAGCTCTCACTAGAAAGAGGTGACTCTGGAGTGGGAGACTGAAAGGTGAGGGCTGAACAAGGGATTTGGGGCTCTTTATTCTATTTCTGTATTAAGATTTTTACAGTGACTAGGTATTATTTTCTAATTAATAAAGAAATGTTCAACATATATTAAATTTTAAAATGTAAGTTACAACCCAGCCCACTTAATAAACCACCTTTTAAGTAATAACATGTGCCATATATACAAAGAAAATCTGGTGTTTGCAAGAAAGGAGGGTGGGTGGATTGAACATACAGACTTACTACTCTTTCCTCCTTAGACCCCTAGAATGATAATAAAGAAAACTTTAAGGCATAAACTCACAATGACCAAAGAAAAGGAGAGGAAATGCCTTTTTGAAACATGGAGATTGTAAAACAGGTGGAAGAACACTTCCAGAGTGTGGCCAGCCTGCCCGGAGGACGGTCTCTGGGCTGGTGCAGTCCTGAGATTAAGGCCCTGAGCCATGATGTAAATCAACATCTGTCAGCAAGTGTGAAGATGAGCTGACGTTTTCACAGCAAGACTTCTCAGCAGAGGAGGTGGTGTGTTGGTTTGCATTCCCCTGCCAGCTCCTTATCTCCTGGGGGGCCAGTAAAAAATACTTCAAGGATGGCGACTGGGGTAACTCCAGGCTGTGTTAACTGTCTCTTCTCTGATTCTCTCTTGACCTCACATTTCTAGCTCACTTGTGCTTCCCCTGCTCCACAGAGACTGCTGTTGTCAAGGTGACTAGAGGCCTCCGTGTCTCTGAGATGGTTCTTACCTCTTATTTTCCTAGATGTCAGCAGCTTCAGAGTTTATCATGCCCTCCTTGATATACTTTCTTTACTTGGCTTCCAGGTCAAAAATCTTTTTTTTCTTTTTCAATATTTCAATATTTTCAATATTTCAAATCTGTTTCATTGATTACATCAAAAATTCCACAGAAGTCCATACTGTGGGCCAAGTGTTTCATAAAAATTTCTTGGAGAACCATCTTATTTGGACAGACTGTTTATTGACATTTGATAAATTATGGGTAATCTATCATTGAAGGGATTCCTTCTAAACATTCATTGATCTGCAGGTCACCACAGTCTTGGGGTTTCTTTCCACCTCACTGGTGGAATTCTCAGTCTCCTTTGCTCTTTCCTCTTTTCCTACCCCCACTTTTAACATTTAAATACAGTAAAATTCACTGTTGGTATGCAGCTTTATGACTTGAAAATATACATGTAAAGTTGTATAACCAATACCACAATAGTAGTAGGTTGGGACTTTGGGGAGGTTGAGATGAGGTGAATGTCTTTTGCGTGGGGGGCAGATGTGAATCTTTGGGAGCCAGAGGATGGGCTGTGGTGGACAAGATAACGCCCCCCCCCAAGATTTTCATGACTTTATCCCAAGAACCCATGAACTTATTCCCTCACATGGCAAAAGGGACTTGCAGGTGTGATTAAATTAAGCATCATGAAAGATGGAGGTGCCGGTGGGCCCACTGTAATCACAAGTGTCCTTATAAGGAAAAGAGGAAAGCAGGAGAGTCAGTGAAGGTATAACAAGGGAAGTTGACAGATTAGAAGATGCTACACTGATGGCCTTGAAGACTGAGGAAGGGGCCTTGAGCCAAGGAATGTGGGCTGCCTCTGGAAGCTGGTAAAGGCAAGAAGGAAGTTTCTTTCCTGGAGCCCCCAGAAGGAATGCAGCCGTGCCAACACCTTGATTTTAGGACTGTTTACCATCTTTACTGTAAGATGGTAAATTTGTGTTGTCTTAAGCCACAAATGTTTTGTAATTTGTTATAGCAGCTATAGGAAACTCTTACAACAATCAAGAGAAAGAACAGTGTCAGCAGCCCTTTTCCCCAAAATACCCTAGTTCTACATTCCCTTTATACTCAGACCTTACCCCCACTCTTAACTGTTGGCAAGGATAGATCTGTTCCCCACCTCCATAGTTTTATCTTTTCCAAAATGTCATATAAATGGAATCCTACAGTATGTAGCCTTTTGAGTCTGTCTTCTTTTGCTTAGCGTAATACATTTGATATCCATCCATGTCCTGAGTGCCAATAGTTCATTCTGTTTCATTACTGAATAGTATTCCAGGAATGTACCACAGTTTGCTTATCCATCTCCCAGTTGAGTGACTTTTGGGTTGCTTCCCAAAAGGAAGTGATTGGGGTGATTATGAATAAACCTGCTGTAAACATTTGTGTAAAGGTTTTTGTGTGAACTTCCCTGAAGTGAAGCTTGCATTTCATTTGGGTAAATACCTAGGAGTGGGATTGCTGAGTCATATGGTCTAACTTTATTTATTTATTTTAAGACAAAAGGTTTTTATTCAAAAAACACCAAGCATATATTTTTAAAAAATCTCTTTTATTCCCCTGTACAGTATTTCACGCAGATAAAACCAGAAGGCCACATGCTGCTCAAAACACAGCCCCAGAGAGGATGCGGAATGTACACCATCCAGAACTGCTTTTCATATATGCACCCTATATACATAAGTCAGCTACGCCCCTCCCCCATCACCCATGAACCCCATACCCACTTGGGAAACCAGGCCAGGGGGCCCGCAGCAGTCAGGGAGCTGCAGCAGCTGTCCCACCTGAGTCCTGTCACCCTATGAAGGAGCAGAGCAAGTGCTGCAGCCCTCCCCAGAAGGTCCCCAAGTCAGAGGAGGAAAGAAGAAAAGAAAACTATGGTGGCAGCCATGAAAGCTTGAAGCAGGAAGGGAACCAAATAAATAAATACATAAATACATAATGTTGACCTCCAGGTTAAAATGCGCATCTTTCAAAAAAAGCCAAAACAAAACAAAACAAACCAGGTAAAATAACTTAAAGGCAAAACTAAAAAAGAATTAGATCAACTACAATCCTTTTGTACACTACCATGACAACTGTACACACATTTACAGTTTTGTGGGGGGTTTTTTTTGGATTTGCATTGTTTGTGCATTTTGTGTGTGTGTGTGTGAGGTCTTGGCTTAGAAACAGTTAAGTAAAAACCAAAAAGGAAGACCAGGTCACTTGGGAGTTTTACTAAAGGAGGTGGAAAAAGGGCAGGTGGCTCAGCATTTGGCCCTGTAGCCTCTTCCATGGCACCTTTCATGTGAAGGACAGGGCGGGGAGAAGGGGTGGGGGAGAAAGAGAAGGAACCAAACCCAGGCAGATTTTTGGAGAAGCAACAGGTAAAAGATGCAAGTTCAAGCACTTTTCCCAGCATAGCCGGAGTCCCCACAGAAGGCACTCAGAGGAGTCGGAAGAGGTGACAGGGACTTAAAACGGTGCTAGTCCTATCCCACCCCAACCCGATTTCCCCCTACCCGACCCATCGCACATTCAGCAGAACTCTTGATGAAGGGAACAGTTCCATGGCAGGATTCTGACACACGCCCACCCCCCCACCCCTGGAGATTTTGCAGAGTCCAGCAATGCTGGACTCCACGAGAAGGAGAGCATCTGTGGGAGGAGTCGAGGCCTAGGGCGGCTGGAGTGGAGTCTCTTCCTCCCTTTGGGAGGCGGCCTCCAGGGCCTGGGGTCTGGAATGAGTTGTAAATGTTGTTCCTGTATCAAGCACTGTCCTGCTTGGAGAGAAGTGTCACTGGTACTTGGGACGCTGGGAACAGACATTTCCCCTCCCGTGAGCATCTGACAGAGAGGGGAAAACCTTCCGCAAAAGCTATTTGCTGGGCCCTGGTGACAGGCTGTGGAGATGGATCTCAGCAGTTTCCTGGGGCAGGAGGACATCTTGCATCCACGGATGGTTCTGGATTTCTTCGCAGGATGGCTGATCTGATGGTCTCAGGGCCAAGCAGAATCTAATGAGATGCTGTCACCCTGAAGAGAGCCTCTGCCTGAAGAAACCTTGTCCCCAGTGATCTCTTCATTATGCTCAAAGGGAATATCTCCATAGGCCATATCCTACAGCAGGATCCCCAGAGACCAGACGGCCGCCGACCTGCCATGGTAGCCATGGCGGCGGATCCACTCTGGAGGACTGTACACTCGGGTCCCATTAAAGTCCGTGTAGACGGCGTCCTTGACCCGAAGTCGATGAGCTTGAACTCGCAGCGATTGAGGCGGATAATGGTGTTCTGGTCCTTGATGTCACGGTGCCTCCAGGAGCTGCCAGAAGGAGCTGCGGGCCAGTTCCTCCTGCAGGGCCCCACTTTCCGTGATCAAGTCGAAGAGGTCTTGCGCCAGCTCGGGCCTCTCCAGGATCAGGACGAAACTGTCGGGCCTCTTGAACCAGTCCAGGAGCCTAATGACGCCGGGTAAGCCCGAGCTCACCTTCTTTAGCAGAACCACTTCCATAGACACTCAGGTGCCATTAGGCAGCTCTCCGCAGTCGGAGATCCGGTCCTTCCACGTGCTTGTTGGCCACGGGCCACACAGATGCCTGAGTAGTGGACCCACCTGGTACTGCGACTCCAGGGGCTCCTTCTCCTTGCCGGGTGCCAGCTTGGTGCCGTGCAGATCGGGGCAGGGCGCGACGCGCAGGTGGGCAAGCAAGTTGATTTTGGAGAAGAGCATCCCAACCACCAGGGTGTCGGCGCAGGGACTGGGTCTGGAGGAGCTGCCGCAGGACCTGGGGCTGGGGTTGTGCCGGTGGCTGTGCCTACGGCTGGGGCTGAGGCTGCGGGTGGCGTGAAAGGCCGAAGACAAGGAGGACTCCTGGGGGCGCTGCCGGGCTGGGGGCCGACAGACACGCTGGCGGGGTCAGGCAGCTCCAAGGGCAGCGGCGCGGACCGCTCCTGGGGCGCGTGCAGCAGCGCCCCGGCACAGGGAGCTTGTAGCTGCTGCTACCGCCGCCGGTGCCGCTTCCTCTGCCACTGCGGCCCTGGTCTAACTTGAAAAGAAGCTGACAAACTATTTTCCAAAGTAACTGTGGCATTTTGCACTCCTACCAGCAACTTGAGTTCCAGTCTCGACCTATTTGCCAGAGCTTGACACTGTCACTCTTTAATTATCTATTGTAATAGGTGTGTAGTAGTATCTTTGTTTTTAATTTGCATTTCACAGATGGCTAGGATTTTGAGCATCTTTCGTGTGCTTATTTGCCATCTCTTTATCTTCTTTGATGAAATGTCCGTTCTAGTCATTTGTCCATTTTTAAAACTGGGTTGTTTGCTTTCTTGCTGATTTTTAAGAGGCTTTTAATATATTTGGATGTGCCCCAGGCATGAGCCACTCAGGAGCTGTCTGGGACTTCCTGTGGATTTACATTGCAGCTCATTTCTCAAAGCAGCTAGAGGTGGGCCTGGAGCTATCCACAGAGTTAGGGAATTCCCTTCTCCAGGTCCCACCTGCTTCCCCCACACGCGCAGACTTTCTTTTCCTATTACATGTGGACAAAAAGATGGTGTTTTCCTGCAAACTTAGCCTCCCATGCTATTGTGCAGTTCTGAGCAATCGGGCCTTCCCTGAGGACAAAGTGGCAAAAGAGAAAAATAACAGGAGAATCCACCCCCCAACACACACACACTCTTTGTAAGAAGTGGTCTCTTTCCCCCATTTCTGTAGCCCTGGAGTGCAATTTCCCTACTGGGTCGTGAACTGGTCTCAGGCAGAGCAAGGCGAGGACTCACACTCTCCATGTGCCCTTTCCCTGTCCTCTCACTAGAAGGGTCTTTCTCCAAGGGTTTGCCATCTTCGATTCACCATCCCACTCTTGGGTCAAAGCTGAGAGTAAAGGAGGGAAACCCCAGGAAACTCACTGCCACCTTACAGCTTGCTCTACAAGTTTTACCTTCCCTCCCCAGTCCGCCTGCCCTTAATTACTTTTCAGAGTCCTCAGGTAACTGCTTTTTGTATTTTGTCCAGGTTTCAGTTGAAATTGATGCAGAAGATAGATGGGCTCCAGGCTAGGCATTTACAACTGGCCTCCTGTTTACATTTCTTGGGGTGAGAAAAAGATGGGCTTCAGGCCAGACACTTACAACTAGCCTCCTGTTTGCATTTCCTGAGACAAGAGATAGGTGGGCTCCAGGTTAGATATTTACAACCTGCCTCCTGTTTGCTCTTCGAAAGAGAAATAACAGCAGAAACAGGGTAAATAACCAGGCTTTGTCTCCTGAGGACAGAGGGGCTAAACCCTGTTGGAGTAAAGATCAGGAGGACACATATTTCCCATCCTTGGGGCAAGGGAGACACTGCACGTGGGCAGAAAGGCCCCTTGCGGGTCAAAAAGGAGGGGGCGCCACCCCAGAATAGGTGATGTCAAGGCTCCCCCTAGGCCTCTGGGTTGGAATCCATCTTGGAAAAAAGTTGCACGCGCGTGTTGGGGAGGGCCCTAGGGCAGGTCAGGTGTGGAAAAGGAAACCAGATAATTGGCTAAGGGTAAACAAAGGCGGGGAAGAACTGTCCTATATAAATGATTTAACGGCCTCTTTACTGCGCTCCTCCTCATTAGGGGGGAGGCCCACACCCTTTCTCTCTGGGTGTGTATCTCTACCATGCCTCTATCTTAAATAAACAGACCATTTCTCTGTGTGCTCTCCCACTTGTTGTGCTGTGTCTCTAATAATAAACTTTGTACCTGTTTTTACAGTTTTTACCTCCTGAGAAATGCAGTTTTCACTGGGGGCAAGAGCCAGGGAAATCTGCTTCTAGCCTCTAGACCTTGCTGGTCAAGAATTCCTGGTTTTCATCCAGGCTACCCAGGTCTGATTCCTGGGCAGAGAACTAAGATCTCGCTTCAAGCCACTGCCCACTGCTGCCTCTCCAAGACCAAAATCAGTGGGAGAGATAGACTATAGCAGGCTTATTCCATTTTGTTTGGCAACCGAAGTTTCTCTCCCTGGATTTTCAAGGTTGGAATGACCAAGGGCTCAGTCCTGGGCCCTCTTGTCATCTCTGTCTACTCACACCCTGTGACTTCATCTACTTTCATCGCCCAGAAATGTTTAACCTAGGCACCCCACGGCCAGTCAAGTTGACAAGTAAAATTAACCCTCACATAATTATATAAGAAAATATTGGAGACCATTTTTACAATCTGGGTATAGGAAGTGACTTTCTAAACATGACTTGAAACCAGAACCCTTTAAACATTGTTTACAGTAACTTATACCAAGAAAAACACTAAGTGAATAAATATGTAGATAAAATATACAGGCTATCAGATAGGAAATCCCTCATCTTCCTGTAATAAACTTGTAAGACCTGAATGAGATGGGAATCCATGCTCTACCTTCTTTTTAAGACAAGGAGTCACCTCTCCAGGTTAAAGGGCAAACTTTTCTCTTGTGATCGATCTTCATCCTATTTTTCTTCCTTTTAGAACTTTAAAGCAGTGGTTCTCACTTTTTTATCTCAAGACGCGTTTACACTGAAGGGTAGCAGAGTAAGCTTCCTTGGCATAAAGATTATTTTGAGCTGACTATTTTGTAAAACTTTAGACACAGAAGCTCTGAAAACAGAGTAGAAGTTACCCTTTGGTAAGGAGAGTCATTAGAAAGGGGGCCTGAAACAGAAGAGCTACTAGCAGAAATAACCTCTCTTGCAAGCATAACAACTTTGTTTACCAGCTCCTCTTCTCACCATTCCAGGAACGGCTCCCCCTTGGCAATCGCAGGCTCCCATCCCTTTCCATAGCTCAGGATGGTATATAAATCTTAATCCTCTGGCCACCTTTTTAGTTCCATGTCTTTGTGCTGCTGCCAGATGTAGATGGCATATGTAGTTAAATTTTTTTTTTCTCCTGTTAATCTGTTTTTTTACTACAGGGGGATTTTAGCCAAGAACCTAGAAGCGTTGGGGGAAAGTTAGTTTTCCTCCCCTATACCCTTAAATATTAATGAGGACCCTAAAAGAAGTTTTGTGTATGTTGGTAATGTCAACTGATAGCTGCTATTACGAATAAAACAGAAAAATTGAAGTCACTTAAAAATAATAAAGTCATCGCATATTAATATGAAAAATATATTTCTAAAACACAAACACAAATAGTGAGAATAGTGACATTGTTTTACATTTTTGCCAACATCTTTAATTTCTGACTTAATAGAAGACATCTGGCTTACCATATTTGCTTCTGCCTTCAATCTGCTGTGGTATTATATGTTATGTTGTTATCAGAAAAGTGGGTTTGCTTCTTGGTGGGTGTCAAAAGACAGAACCACACCAAAGTTCAGGAGAAGGAAGGATTTATTACTTGCAGCAAGTAAGGAGAACAGCAGGGATCTTCCCAAAGCAGTGTATCCCAGAACAGCAAAATCTGAGAGGTTTTAAGCTAAGGCTACATGCATTTTCATGACGGGGCTCAAGCAGAGGAGAATTAGGTATAGAATTGGGGTAAAGGTCAACAGACTCCAAACTTTAGTTGACTGGAGTCAAGAGGGTCAACATCATCATTCCATCCTCCACCTGGGTGGGGGGCCTTAGTTCCTGCATAATGCAAAAGTGTATTATTACGTGTACCCTTTGAGGAGGAACTAGGACTCTGCTTTATCACTGCACTATCATTTGACTGCCTTTTCTCTGTTCCTGCATTCATTTGTTCCCTTACGATCATTGACTACTGAGACCTGTTCAAGGGCAAGCATTGAGGCCAGGCTTAGATCACAAAATGGCTTAGGTCAAAACAGTCTCTCTTATGTCAAGAAAGCCATGCCTGATCATCTTTTGCCAAGGACACCCTAACCTATCTGCTTATATTACTGCTAGTCACAAAAAAGGATATCTCAAGTGAGTGAAGTTAGTGCTTTTCTATGTGTGGGAAGATGCAAGAATCTGGGATCATTGAAAATTCTTTCTGAGATATGCATCTAACTATCTAGGGGCTCATTTATCCAAAGCACAGAGTGCCTCATCCTGGTTTTCACCCTGAATTCTTATCAGGGTCCACTGTTGGGGGGCGACTGCTGTGGGTAGCCTCTTAACCCTTGTAGAACCAGGTGGTGAGCAATGTTCTTTTTTCCTTTTTTTACTCAACCTCTGGTTCATAGATGCAAACTGACTTCATAAGGACATTCTTGAGAAATAATCTAAGTCCATTCTATTTATATATATAGAACATAATTCTAAAGTGATTCTTAAGTTGTAAAAAGGATAATCACTCTGGGTGATGATTGCATGGAGGTTTATTATCCTATTCTCTCTACTTTGTATAACCTTTTAATTTTTCATAACAGGATTAAAAAAAGATTTAGCTGAAGAGAAAGTTATAAAAGATGTTGTAGCTGAGGGCTTCCCTGGTGGCACAGTGGTTGAGAATCTGCCTGCCAATGCAGGGGACACGGGTTCGAGCCCTGGTCTGGGAAGATCCCACATGCCGTGGAGCAACTGGGCCCGTGAGCCACAGTTACTGAGTCTGCGCGTCTGGAGCCTGTGCTCCGCAACAAGAGAGGCCGCGATAGTGAGAGGCCCGCGCACCGTGATGAAGAGTGGCCCCCACTTGCCGCAACTAGAGAAAGCCCTCGCACAGAAACGAAGACCCTACACAGCCATAAATAAATAAATAAATAAATAAAAATTAAAAAAAAAAAAAGAATTTGGTCAACAACCTTTAAAAAAAAAAAGATGTTGTAGCTGATGTAGGGGAGAGAAACTTGCCACCTCAAAATATGTTTCTGGCATATCAATTATCAATTATTTTCTAAGAAACGGCAGACATTCAGGAAAACTGTGAACACCAAGCAGGAGTTACCCTCAAGAAACATTTACATTTATAAGGGAAATTTCCCTTTGTAAGGGTGTCTCCCTTTCTGTACCAGAAAGAGGAGGATGACCAAATCTCTAGAAACTCTGATCAATGAAAGAAGCAAGGAGTTAAATCTGCATAAACAACCTTACCCTTGTTTACTGTGCTTTTCCTTGTCACCTCCCATTACTGATCCTCCCACCCTCAACATCCTTTTGTCTTTAGCTGAAGATGTATTTAAGGTGAAGCTTTGGCTATTTTGGTGAGTTACTCAGTTTCCCTGGGCCTCTCCCATGTATCCATGTTATTGAACTTCGTTTGATTATCTTCTGTCAATCTGTTTCATGTTAATTTATTTTTAAATTAATTTTTATTGGCATACAGTTGCTTTGCAATGTTGTGTTAGTTTCTACTGTACAACAAAATGAATCATACATATACATAGACAAATATCCCCTCTTTTTTGGATTTCCTTCCCATTTAGGTCACCACAGTGCATTAGGTAGAGTTCCCTGTGCTGTACAGTATGTTCTCATTAGTTGTCTATTTTATACATAGTATCAATAGTGTATATGTGTCAATCCCAATCTCCCAATTCCTCCCACCCTCTGCTTTCCCCCTTGGTATCCATACATTTGTTCTCTACATCTGTGTCTTTATTTCTGCTTTGCAAATAAGATCATCTATACTATTTTTCTAGATTCCACATATATGCGTTAATATACAATATGTCTCATGTCAATTTAGTTGTTACATTGAGTTGTTTCAATGACTGAAACAACCCTCCCTGGCCAGGCCCAGTAGTAACCACTTGTATGAGTTATCTTACAACAGGAGGTCCTGGTAAGGATTGCAGAACTAACAAGCTATCACCAACCGGAAGAATTCAGGGAAGTTCAAAAGGAGAGAAGAGGCTCTAGTCAATATGTCCTACCAACCTTCCAGAATCCTTCTTGCTGGAATCCATCTTGGCTGAGTGACCTGCGCACCGCCAGGAAGGACCCAGAGTCAGAGTGACTGGCCAGAGACAGCCCAGAAACTAACCCAATTACCATAAACCTGAGACTGCGAGCCACATGACAGAGCAATCCTCCTGGGTTCCCTTACCCTCCTGCTCTCCACTCGGGCGCCTTCCCAATAAAGTCTTTTGCTTTGTCAGCACGTGTGTCTTCTCGGACAATTCATTTCCAAGAGTTAGACAAGAGCCCACTCTCAGGCCCTGGAAGGGGTCCACATTCCTGTGAAAGTTAGACC
Organism: Balaenoptera acutorostrata; assembly: GCF_949987535.1. Lineage (NCBI taxonomy): Eukaryota > Metazoa > Chordata > Mammalia > Artiodactyla > Balaenopteridae > Balaenoptera > Balaenoptera acutorostrata. The sequence continues at coordinate 39,667,686 of NC_080068.1, forward strand.
AGCCAGAACAACCTAGAAGGGTAGAGGGAAATTTCTTCTTCACCAACACTAAAAACACAGCTTTGTGTTCATGTGAATTCAGTATAATGTGTAATGGAATCCTTTTGGAAACAATACTGGAGAAATGTGGTATTCTTCCACTAACCTGATAAAATATAAATCATTAAAATGAAATATATTATTATTAGTGAATACTGGTAGATTGCAGGCAAAGAAAACACAGTTTCTGAAAAATAAAGTATTACTGTCATTCACATGGTACTGTAAAAGCAAATACCAATACTGCTTTTAAGTAAATACCAGTAACTATAAAGCAAAGCCCAACATAATAAATTAATTCCTATACAGTATATACATAAAAATGAACATATCAGTAAATTAACACTTATACACGCAAAGCAGTACTTCATATTTAGAAGAAAAATCCATTCTTAAAGACAAATGAGATGCAGGTGCCCAGTGGGGGAAGTGAGTGGGAGTGGGGATCAAGAATAAGAGGGGCATATTTTAAATAGGGGCTGCATGAAATTATGACATGGCCTCACTGACGAGCAAGGTTAAATCACATCTCTCAGGAGACTTGTAGCAACACTACCTGCACCCAAAGTTATATTCCTTCATAAGTTTTATTGATAAAATTGAAGAATGTTGTTTTAAAAAATCAAGTCTATTTTGTCCTACGATGCTGCAATTTTTTTAAGTGTAAAAAGAAAATCTGTATCTATTAACGTTTCCAATGATAGTATATGATTTCCTTCACAATCCTTGCCAATTGGTTGTGAAGGATCAATTTAACTTTTGTTAATCTGATGGGAAAAATGTTGCAGGAAAAGGGACCCCTTCCAGGGCCTGAGAGTGGGCTCTTGTCTAACACTCAGAAAATAAATTGTCTGAGGAGACACACATACCGACAAAGCAAAAGACTTTATTGGGAAGGGGCACCCGGGCAGAGAGCAGCAGGGTAAGGGAACTTAGGAGAACTGCTCTGTCACTTGGCTCGCAGTCTCAGGTTTTACGGTAATGGGGTTAGTTTCCAGGTTGTCTCTGGCCAATCATCTTCCTTGGCCCATGTTTGGTCTGACTCAGGATCCTTCCTGGGGGTGCACACATCTTTCAGCCAAGGTGGATTCCACTGTGAGGGTTTCTGGGAAGTTGGCAGGACATATTGTCTTCTTCCTCCTTCTTTTGGCCCCCCAAATTCTCCCAGTTGGTTTTTGATGGCAGCACTGCATCCTTTATCCAGACTTTCTGTTGTGAGACAACTCAGGCAAGTGGTTATCATTGTGTCTGGCCAAGGAAGGTGGTTTTGGTCAGCAGTTCCCTACCAACTGTCCACTGAGAGACTTCATACTTAAGATACTTCTTGGGAATTGGGGTGGAGGTCTCTTTCTTCTGTAACTACTTCCTGCTGGGAGTGGGTGCCATCCTGCCCAGTAGAGTAGAAGTCTCTCTCTCTCTCTCTCTCTGATCTAAATCGAGGTATTCCATGTCTGAAACCAGCTTCTACCCGTGTAGTAACAAAAATTTAATCTGAAACTGTTGGACCATGTTGGACCATAGAGATAAACCTTGTACACAGTTAAAACAGACAGGGGCCATACAGGAGGCTTAACAGGATGAGCAGCCCTGGGCCCAGAAAAGGAAGGCAAAATTTGGGATTAAGCCTGTATCCTACAGAAACAGAGGGCACAGAAAGGATTTGTACCTGGGAGCCCCACAGAGTCCTGCTTGTTTTCAATCTCCCTTTTTCTTTGATAGTCCTCAACATTTCAAAGGCGATGGTTGAGGGTGATGACAGCTCTGGCCACTTCCTGCAGAAATGGGGCATAGTCCTGCTTCAATTTGGGGAATAGACACCAAATTGGAAATATTTCTGAGATCCAAGTCCTGGATCTGAGTCTTGTATGATTAAGATCTCAATCCCTTTGTCCAACATTTTGGTGTAACAGACCCAATTAGAAGTATTTGGAGGAGTGACAACTTGAATTTTAATGAACAAAATAAATCTCATTCCCTGAGGAATTCAGGAGAATAAGCCTGAAACCCAGTTTGGACCTCACACCTTAGGGAGATTTGTACCCAAGTAACTAGTTGTCTACTTTTATCTAAGTAGGTTTTAACTTCCGATGTGGTATTAACATATACATAACAGGAACTATTGGCCACTACTCATGTCTTCTTTTTCTGTTAACATCTAATCTAAAGCAATTTATTGTCTAAAAATTTAATAGTTGCAAGGGGAGACCTCGAGGTCATAAGGTTGCAGCTACCAATGTCTGCCAGCAGACACTGCTTTGAGGATGGCTGGTGTCATCCCAAGTCTGACACAGCTCAGAAAACTCAAGTTCTCAGCAATACAAGGACTTGTCTGAAATCACGTCCATAATGCCCCCTAGTATTACATTGGATGTCTGAACCACAGCTACTTCATTTTGACTTTCAATTGCATTTCTCTCCATAACAGCCAAAACAGATGCCACTGTTAGTGATTTCAGTGCTTTACTAGATATGAGAAGATGCAAGAATTTGGGCTCATAAAATCTTCTCCTGAAAGTATCTAACTATCTGAAGGTCTGTTCTGCCAGTTTTTCCCAGAGCATGGAGTTCCTCATTCCTGATCTTCACCCTGAATTCCTTTCAGTGTCTGCTGAAGGTCAGTGGCTGCAGTGGTCATTGACCTAATCCTTGCAGATGTAGAAGGCAAGTGCCAATTTTCTGTTGGCAGGTCCCCTTCAGAGTCATGAATTGGACCATGGTTTGGGGGGCATTTCATAGTCATTTCATCCCATGATTCTAGGAATACTCATTCCCAGGTCTGGCAAAGATTTCACTGATAGGCCACTCAGTGTGCTATTACTGGCCTAGGCCCAGTAGCCAAAAGTCTCTGGACCACCTGTCTTAATAGTCTCTTATGGTCCAGGAAAATATTCCCTCATCTTGTTTCTTCCCATATCTAGAGTTACAGTATTACAATCTTTGATCTCATATGGAGCTATATATCAACATTTTATCAGAAGCTCAGTCACACATTTGGTAGTGCAAGAAACAATTTTGTAAAACAGGCAATATAAAAAAAAGTAACATAGGTAGTTGTATTAGTAAGGTCATAAGTAAGAATTTAAGTCAAGAACTTCCATCAGGTCCTGCCCAGTACATTTCCAAGTCGTCTGACTTAGTCTGTTCTGTACCAATCCTTATCTTTAAGAGAAATTATATATTGGCATTGGCCATAAGACACCTAGTGCAATTTCTTAGTATTACTAGGCCGGTTATCCCTAGTGTGGTTTAATTGTCCCCAATATAAGGGAGCCTTTAATTTTAAATGACCATAGCCTGGTGTTAATCTCCTGGTTGCAGATCATGGAGCATCTGATCTTCATCCAGAGATAGATTACTGAGTTAAATTTCAGAAACAAATTTAGAGTGTCCTCTTAATAATTCAATTAAACTTTGCAAACAGTATAACATAACAGCAAGGAACTATCTGGGAAGTGAATCTTAGTGAAAACAGACCTCAATAACACAATAAGATTTTGATGTCCATTGAAACATCTCTTTTTCTCTAAAATAACCCTCATTTTTATCAAAGATAGTTAAAGCAAAATTAATTGGTTCACAAATTAAGTCTGATGAAATCATAAAATTCCTCCCAGGGCCAGGAAAGCCATGCCAAGGGCTTGCCACAGATTTCACCTTACAAATTTAGGAGACTTCCTCCCTTTTTGATGTCCACAAAATACCTTCAGATTTCTGCACCTGTTAGGAGGTAGCCTTCCTAATTTCTCTGATAAAGCTACTGGGAACCTAAGAGTGTCCAATCTCTGGAGGGATCAGGTAGAGAGAAAAGAGAAATGTTTCCATTCTGCTTACAAAGGTATAATTTACCAAATTGCTATAAGTCATAATTAGCTTGAAGGGAAGGGTTTCTTTATATCTGGAAAACACAGATTAAAATCTTATAATGTCTCAGACAGAAACCATAAAAATTATAACCACATTCATCAGTTTACTCAATCCTATGTAACTAATCCTTTTTGTTAACAGTTTCCATTAGACTCTTAAAATTTCTTACCTAGTTTAGTAGTGTGATTTAAAAGTTATCAGAAAAATGTACTTGTCAAAAGTCAAGTGATTCTTCTTGAAGATGAAGCAATTTTGCAAAGCATCATTTTAACTATTTATGAATGAAAAAATACTTAAAAAGTCAAGGCTAAGGATCTGATTACAATGTTTTTGGCAAAGAAGATTAACCAAGTTGCTGTAACATAAAACATTTTAAGACAACAACTAAAAGTATATATTTTAAAATATTTATTTATTTACTTATCTATCTTTGGCTGCGCTGGTTCTTAGTTGTGGCATGTGGGATCTTTCACTGCGGTGCATGGGCTCTTCATTGCGGCATGTGGGCTCTTCATTGCGGCGTGCAGGCTCTCTATATAATTTTTAGAATATCTATATTAATAACATTTATCCATACAGTACTGTGTATTCTAAGTAGGTTTATCACTCATGTGACAATGTTCTCTGTGTAATTTAACATACCAAATAATATTAAATATTTCTCTGTGAGATGTCTCAGGGACCCTCTAAAGTGTCCTAAATTTAGCTGGACGTAAAACGAACTTTAATTAAAAGTTCTTATTTGGGAAGTTTGTCAAAAGGTTTCAAAACATTGGGTCAAATAAGATCATAGCTTACACTGAGATAATACTTATTCTTTAACCAAAGTGACAAGAGAACTCAAAAGCAAATACAGATCACTTAAAGGAACAGAAACTCACAAAATCTGTTATCAAAAGCAGCATTCCAAGGAAACTTTGTTCTCTGAACAGAGAGAGAAAACCAAATCCAGTCTTTTACTAGCTTGCCTTTTTTTTTTCCTGATAGGTTTTTTTAAAATTAAAAAAATTTTTTGAATATTATTTTATTTTATACTTTTTTATACAGCAGGTTCTTATTAGTTATCTATTTTATACATATTGGTGTATATATGTCAATCCCAATCACCCAGTTCATCCCCCCCCCCCACTTTCCCCCCTTGGCGTCCATACATTTTTTTCTCTACATCTGTGTCTCTATTTCTGCCTTGCAAACTGGTTCATCTGTACCATTTTTCTAGATTCCACATATATGCATTAATATACGATATTTGTTTTTCTCTTTCTGACCTACTTCACTCTATATGACAGTCTCTAGGTCCATCCATGTCTCTACAAATGAACCAATTTCATTCTTCTTTATGGCTGAGTAGTATTCCATTGTATATATGTACCACAACTTCTTTATCCATTCGTCTGTTGATGGGCATTTAGGTTGCTTCCATGACCTGGCTATTGTAAATAGTGCTGCAATGAACATTGGGGTGCATGGGTCTTTTTGAATTATGGTTTTCTCTGGGTATACGCCCAGTAATGGGATTGCTGGATCCTATGGTAAATCTATTTTTAGTTTTTTAAGGAACCTCCATACTGTTCTCCATAGTGGCTGTATCAATTTACATTCCCACCAACAGTGCAAGAGGGTTCCCTTTTCTCCACACCCTCTCCAGCATTTGTTGTTTGTAGATTTTCTGATGATGCCCATTCTAACTGGTGTGAGGTGATACCTCATTGTAGTTTTGATTTGCATTTCTCTAATAATTAGTGATGTTGAGCATCTTTTCATGTGCTTCGTGGCCGTCTGTATGTCTTCTTTGGAGAAATGTCTATTTAGGTCTTCTGCCCATTTTAGGATTGGGTTGTTTGTTTCTTTACTATTGAGCTGAATGAGCTGTTTATATATTTTGGAGATTATTCCTTTGTCCATTGATTCGTTTGCAAATATTTTCTCCCATTCTGAGGGTTGTCTTTTCGTCTTGTTTATGGTTTCCTTTGCTGTGCAAAAGCTTTGAAGTTTCATTAGGTCCCGTTTGTTTATTTTTGTTTTTATTTCCATTACTCTAGAAGGTGGATCAAAAAAGATCTTGCTGTGATTGATGTCAAAGAGTGTTCTTCCTATGTTTTCCTCTAAGAGTTTTATAGTGTCTGGTCTTACATTTAGGTGTCGAATCCATTTTGAGTTTATTTTTGTGTATGGTGTAAGGGAGTGTTCTAATTTCATTCTTTTACATGTACCTGTCCAATTTTCCCAGCACCACTTATTGAAGAGACTGTCTTTTCTCCATTGTATATCTTTGCCTCCTTTGTCATAGATTAGTTGACCATAGGTGCGTGGGTTTAGCTCTGGGCTTTCTATCTTGTTCCATTGATCTATGTTTCTGTTTTTGTGCCAGTACCATATTGTCTTGATTACTGTAGCTTTGTAATATAGTCTGAAGTCAGGGAGCCTGATTCCTCCAGCTCCGTTTTTTTCCCTCAAGACTGCTTTGGCTATTCGGGGTCTTTTGTGTCTCCATACAAATTTTAAGATGATTTGTTCTAGCTCCGTAAAAAATGCCATTGGTAATTTGATAGGGATTGCATTGAATCTGTAGATTGCTTTGGGTAGTATAGTCATTTTCACAATATTGATTCTTCCAATCCAAGAACATGGTATATCTCTCCACCTGTTGGTATCATCTTTAATTTCTTTCATCAGTGTCTTATAGTTTTCGGCATACAGGTCTTTTGTCTCTCTAGGTAGGTTTATTCCTAGATATTTTATTCTTTTTGTTGCAATGGTAAATGGGAGTGTTTCCTTAATTTCTCTTTGAGATTTTTCATCATTGGTGTATAGGAATGCAAGAGATTTCTGTGCATTAATTTTGTATCCTGCAACTTTACCAAATTCATTGATTAGCTCTAGTAGTTTTCTGGTGGCATTTTTAGGATTCTCTATGTATCGTATCATGTCATCTGGAAATAGTGACAGTTTTACTTCTTCTTTTCCAATTTGTATTCCTTTTATTTCTTTTTCTTCTCTGATTGCCATGGCTAGGACTTCCAAAACTATGTTGAATAATAGTGTGAGAGTGGACATCCTTGTCTCGTTCCTGATCTTAGAGGAAATGCTTCCAGTTTTTCACCATTGAGAATGATGTTTGCTGTGGGTTTGTCATATATGGCCTTTATTATGTTGAGGTAGGTTCCCTCTATGCCCACTTTCTGGAGAGTTTTTATCATAAATGGGTGTTGAATTTTGTCAAAACCTATTTCTACATCTATTGAGATGATCATATGGATTTTATTCTTCAGTTTGTTAATATGGTGTATCACATTGATTGATTTGCGTATATTGAAGAATCCTGGCATCCCTGGGATAAATCACACTTGATCATGGTGTATGATCCTTTCAATGTGTTGTTGGATTCTGTTTGCTAGTATTTTGTTGAGGATACTTGCATCTGTATTCATCAGTGATATTGGTCTGTAATTTTCTTTTTTTGTAGTGTCTTTGTCTGGTTTTGGTATCAGGGTGATGGTGGCCTCATAGAATGAGTTTGGGAGTGTTCCTTCCTCTGCAATTTTTGGGAAGAGTTTGAGAAGGATGGGTGTTAGCTCTTTTCTAAATGTTTGATAGAATTCACCTGTGAAGCCATCTGGTCCTGGACTTTTGTTTGTTGGAAGATTTTTCATCACAGTTTCAATTTCATTACTTGTGATTGGTCTGTTCATATTTTCTGTTTCTTCCTGGTTCAGGCTTGGAAGGTTATACCTTTCTAAGAATTTGTCCATTTCTTCCAGGCTGTCCATTTTATTGGCATAGAGTTGCTTGTAGTAGTCTCTTAGGATGTTTTGTATTTCTGCGGTGTCTGTTGTAACTTCTCCTTTTTAATTTCTACTTTTATTGATTTGAGTCCTCTCCCTCTTTTTCTTGATGAGTCTGGCTAATGGCTTATCAATTTTGTTTATCTTCTCAAAGAACCAGCTTTTAGTTTTATTGATCTTTGCTATTGTTTTCTTTGTTTCTATTTCATTTATTTCTGCTCTGATCTTTATGATTTCTTTCCTTCTGCTAACTTTGGGTTTTGTTTGTTCTTCTTTCTCTAGTTCCTTTAGGTGTAAGGTTAGATTGTTTACTTGAGATTTTTCTTGTTTCTTTAGGTAGGCTTGTATAGCTATAAACTTCCCTCTTAGAACTGCTTTTGCTGCATCCCATAGGTTTTGGATCGTCGTGTTTTCATTGTCATTTGTCTGTAGGTATTTTTTGACTTCCTCTTTGATTTCTTCAGTGATCTCTTGGTTATTTAATAACATATTGTTTAGCTTCCATCTGTTTGTGTTTTTACGTTTTTTTTCCCTGTAATTGATTTCTAATCTCATAGCGTTGTGGTCAGAAAAGATGCTTCATATGACTTCAATTTTCTTAAATTTACTGAGGCTTGATTTGTGACCCAAGATGTGATCTATCCTGGAGAATGTTCCGTGCACACTGGAGAAGAAAGTGTAATCTGCTGTTTTTGGATGGAATGTCCTATAAATATCAATTAAATCTATCTGGTCTATTGTGTCGTTTAAAGCTTCTGTTTCCTTATTTTTTTTCATTTTGGATGATCTGTCCATTGGTGTAAGTGAGGTGTTAAAGTCCCCCACTATTATTGTGTTACTGTCAATTTCCTCTTTTTCAGCTGTTAGCAGTTGCCTTATGTATTAAGGTGCTCCTATGTTGGGTGCATATATATTTATAATTGTTATATCTTCTTTTTGGATTGATCCCTTGATCATTATGTAGTGTCCTTCCTTGTCTCCTGTAACATTCTTTATTTTAAAGTCTATTTTATCTGATATGAGTAAAGCTACTCCAGCTTTCTTTTGATTTCCATTTGCATGGAATATCTTTTTCCATCCCCTCACTTTCAGTCTGTATGTGTCCCTAAGTCTGAAGTGGATCTCTTGTAGACAGCATATATATGGGTCTTATTTTTGTATCCATTCAGCAAGCCTGTGTCTTTTGGTTGGAGCATTTAATCCATTCACATTTAAGGTAATTATCTATATGTGTATTCCTATGACCATTTTCTTAATTGTTTTGGGTTTGTTTTTGTAGGTCCTTTTCTTCTCTTGTGTTTCCCACTTAGAGAAGTTCCTTTAACATTTGTTGTAGAGCTGGTTTGGTGGTGCTGAATTCTCTTAGCTTTTGCTTGTCTGTAAAGCTTTTGATTTCTCCATCAAATCTAAATGAGATCCTTGCTGGGTAGAGTAATCTTGGTTGTAGGTTCTTCCCTTTCATCACTTTAAGTATATCATGCCACTCCCTTCTGGCCTGTAGAGTTTCTGCTGAGAAATCAGCTGTTAACCTTATGGGAGTTCCCTTGTATGTTATTTGTTGTTTTTCCGTTGCTGCTTTCAATAATTTTTCTTTGTCTTTAATTTTTGCCAATTTGATTACTATGTGTCTCAGTGTGTTTCTCTTTGGGTTTATCCTGTATGGGACTCGCTGCGCTTCCTGAACTTGGGTGGCTATTTCCTATCCCATGTTAGGGAAGTTTTCGACTATAATCTCTTCAAATATTTTCTCTGGTCCTTTCTCTCTCTCTCTTCTCCTTCTGGGACCCCCTATAATGCGAACGTTGTTGCTTTTAATGTTGTCCCAGAGGTCTCTTAGGCTGTCTTCATTTCTTTTCATTCTTTTTTCTTTAGTCTGTTCCGCAGCAGTGAATTCCACCATTCTGTCTTCCAGGTCACTTATCCGTTCTTCTGCCTCTGTTATTCTGCCATTGTTTCCTTCTAGTGTAGTTTTCATTTCAGTTATTGTATTGTTCATCTCTGCTTGTTTGTTCTTTAATTCTTCTAGGTCTTTGTTAAACATTTCTTGCATATTCTCAATCTTTGCCTCCATTCTTATTCCGAGGTCCTGGATCATCTTCACTATCATTATTCTGAATTCTTTTTCTGGAAGGTTGCCTATCTCCACTTCATTTAGTTGTTTTTCTCGGGTTTTATTTTGTTCCTTCATCTGGTATGTAGCCCTCTGCCTTTTCATCTTGTCTATCTTTCTGTGAATGTGGTTTTTGTTCCACAGGCTGCAGGATTATAGTTTTTCTTGCTTCTGCTGTCTGCCCTCTGGTGGTTGAGGCTATCTAAGAGGCTTGATGGGAGGCTCTTCCAAAACTTTTCATTTTGAAAATTTTAAAGCATGATGAAAACTTGAAAGAATGATATGATAAACACCCTTCTATCTAGATTTAACAATTCAACAATTAACTGCCTCATTTACTTTATTTCTCTGTGTGTCTGTACATATACATATCTTTCTTCTTGTTTTTTTTTTCTTTTTAATTTAAGACTTTATTTTTAGAGCAGATTTAGGTTCACAAGAAAATGGAGGAAGGTACAGAGATTCCCATGTACTCCCTTTCTGCACACAATATAACCTCCCTGTTAGCAACATCCCCTTCCACAGTAGTACATTTGTTACAATCGATGAACCTACATTGACTTATAATCGCCCCAAGCCCTTAGTTTACATGAGGGTTTACTCTTGGTGTTGTACATACTGTGGGTTTGGACAAATATATAATGATACGTATCTATCATTATAATATCATACACAGTATTTTTACTGCCTTAAAAATCCTGACTATTCTTCCCTCTCCCACCCCAGCCCCTGGCACTTTTTATTGTCTCCATAATTTTCCCTTTTTCAGAATGTCACATAGTTGGAATCAGAATATAGAGTCATCTAGTGAGCTTGTGCCTCTGGGCTGTGAACTTCACATGTGCTTCTCAGTCCTCTCTTCTTACTTAGGTGGGACAGGATGGCTGGAGTGGGGTAGAGTTGAGTATTTCCCTTTCCCCACATGGAAGGTTAGAGCTGACTAGTGTTGGGTATTTCCTTTTCCCCAGTTCAGGTAAGCTCTGATAATTCCCCAGCAGGTTAGGCTCTGCTTAACTAGCTTCTCCTAAGGGCAAGCCTCGTTAAGAGGAATAGAGTGCTCTGGCATATTTCAGAACGATTCCTTTTCCTTCCCCCTAATAGAGGCACAAGGGGATTTTCCTCTGATATTTACTGTAAGAATTCGGTCAAGATCCTGGAGGTAAATTTCACGGTATTGCGGAGGTTTCCCTAATACTGGTTCCTCTGAGAATTCTAGCTCTCAGAGTTGTCCACTGAGCCTCCAGCAATTCATCAATTACAGTTCAGGTTTTCCCACACCAGCACACGTTCTCAAAGGGTTTCCAGTTGTAAGTTGTGACTCAGTGTATTCATCAGTCTTGGAAAATGTTGAGAGAGTGATTTCCAGTCTTGGGACAGTGATTTTCCTGTGAGTTCTCTCCTCTTTTACAAATTCAAGGAAAGGTGTTGATTATTCAAATCTGTTCAACTTTTACTTGTTGTTAGGACAGAGTTAGGACTTCAAAGATTCTTATCTGTGAAACTGAATCGTCCTTTGTTTGTTTGTTTTTCTGAAACATTTGAAGTTAAATCACATATATCATAATATTTCATTCCTGAATGCTTAAGCAGAAATCTCATGAGGACATGCTCTTACTTATAATGGCATACCATTATCACAGATAAGAAAATTAAAGTCCATTATTATTATATTATTATTATTATTATATCTTCTTTTTCAAGTTTCTCTAATAGTTTCCCAAATAGCTTTTGTAGTCCAATAGTCACCCCAAACAGACATTTATTACACCATCACTCCCATCCTTGATCTAATTAAAGTTAAAGCATTGCATTGGGTTGTTATATCTCTGTAGTTTTTTGAATCTAGAGCAATTCTCCTGCCCCTTTTTCTTTGCAAGAAACATTCAATTTTGGAAAATCCCAGCCCAGTTGCCTTATAGAATGTTCTACATTCTACATTTGACTGATTAGTTCCTTATTCTGTCTTTTAACTTGTTTCTGTATCCCCTGTATTTCCTGTTGTCTTAGTTCAGACTGCTTTCAGGTAATACCATAAACAGCAGACATTTATTTCTCACATTTCTGGAAATAAGCTGGGAAGTCTAATTTCAGGGTGCTGGCCAGCTTGGTTCCTGGGGAAAGGCCTTTTCCTGGCTTGCAAATGGCCACCTTCTTGCTTGTCCTCACATGGTGGAGAGAGATCATATCTTTCTTGTCTCTTCTTCTCAGGGCACTAATCCCTTTTCTGAGGGCTCTAATCTCATGAACTAATGACCTCCCAAAGGCTCCACCTTCAAATATCACCACATTGAGGATTATGGCCTCAATATAAGACTTCTGGGGGGATACAAACATTCAGTCCATAGAAACTGTAAAATGAAAATCACTTCTAGAGGCTTGATTCGGGTTAAGCATATTTGCAAAGAATATGTAGCAAATGAAACTATGAACTTGTCGAAGGGTTATCTGTATACCTTTAGTATGTATCTATGAATTATCTTGCTGCCTTTGCACACGTTTTTATTGGGGTTTGATGATTTTTTTTATCAATGTAGTCTGAGCCTAGTCTATATTCTGCTACCAAACAAGGGACTTAAATTGATCTCTGAAGTCATTGCTAATAAGACAAGAGATGGACAAAAATGCAACTCGTAATCCCCATGGAGAGATGTTTCTTCTGGCCCAAATGTTTATCAGTGGGTGAATGAATAACCCGATAGTGTTAAATCAAAGCAATGGAATACTACTCAGCAATGAAAAGAATGAACTATTGATTCATACAATACTATTCTGAACAAAAGAAGCCAGGCAAACGACAGCATATACAGTATGATTTTATTTATATAAAATTCTAAAAAGTGCAAACTTATCTATAGTGACAGGAAGCAGATCAATGGTTGCCTGGTAATAAAATGAGAGGAGGAGCGAAGCAGAAGGAAGAGGTTACAAAAAGACATGAGGAAGGATTGGGGGATGCTGAAGATGTTTGTTATCTTGATTATGGTGATGGGCACAGCTTATCAAGCTCTACACTTTAAATATATGCAAGTAAATGTAACTGAATATAATTATTATTGGGCATTTCTTGGTGTTCAGTTGATGGCTGTCAATGTTTGGATGAATAATAAAATAAATTCATATATAATTCACTAATTATTTTATGTTTTGTACACATTTTTTCTTGCCTTTATTTCAGGAAAAAATATGTTGTTATCAAGACATTCACAAAATGTGCCTTCTACTGACAGTAATGACATTTGAACAAGTTTTCTTGAGTGTTTTTTCTCAAAGCTGTTTTATTTTAAATTTTAAATTTTAGAAACTGCACTCTGCTAATGCAGTAATACCTGGAATTTCAAAAAAAATGCTTCAATCAATATTTAGATTTGGAAACAAACCATGACTTTTGTATATCACATCAAACACTGCAATGGGATTACAGATCATGAATTAATTTTATCAAAGAAATTATAAAATATTTTAATTTAATAACATAAACCACTCTTACATGTCATGATTGTCAGCATCTCTTTAAGCAATCTCTAGATCCATATACGATTTAAGTTCTATTTCTTTAAAAAAATGTTCTTCTAAAATAATTGAAATAAACTATTTATATTACAAAAATACAAATTATCTATATTATCAATATTTTAAATAAATTAATTAAACCTGGAAAGTTTAATTTTTTGAAAATTTAGTTAATTTTATTAAATATTCAAATCTGGGTCCTCTTTTTTTTTAATCGAGGCATAAATGATATGAAACTTTATATTAGTTTCAGATGTATAATCTAATGATTTGATATTTGTATATATTGTGAAATGATCAGTGCAGTAAGTCTAGTTATCATCATAGTTACATCACAATACAAAGTTATAAAAATTTTTTTTTCTTATGATGAGGACTTTTATGATTTATTTTTTTCTTATGATGAGGACTTTTAAGATTTATTTGTATAGCAGAGGAACTATATTCAATACCTTGTAATAGCTTATAATAAAAAATAATCTAAAAATATGTATATATATGCATTTATATATATAAGTGAATCACTGTGCTGTACAACTGAAATTAACACAATAGTGTAAATCAACTATACTTCAATAAAAAAATTTAAACTTAGCAACTTCCAGAAATGTAATACAGTATTACCACACTGTTTGTTAAATCCCCATGACTTCTTTATCTTATGACTGGAAGTTGGTACTCTTTAGCCACTTTCACCCATTTCAGCCACCATTCACCCCCACAATTTTGGCAACCACCAATGTTCCAATCTGTTCTCTGAACCTATGAGCTTGTTGTTTTTGTTTTTTCTTTTTAAATTCCACATGTAGGTGAAATCATACACTACCTGTCTTTCTCTGTCTGACTTAGTTCAATTAAAATAATACACTATTTGTCTATCCATGTTGTCACAAATGGCAATATTATATTCTTCTTTATGGCTGAAAAATATTCCATTGTATATATACCACATCTTCTTTATCCATTTATCCATCAGTGAACACTTAGGTTGTTCCCATATCTTGCCGATTGTAAATACTGCTGCAAAAAACATGGGAGTGCATACACATTTACAAGTTAATGTTTTTATTTTCTTAAGATAATACCCTGAAGTGGAATTGCTGGATCATATGGTAGTTTTATTTTTAATTTTTTGAGGAACCTCCATATTGTTTTCCATAGAGGCTGCACCAATTTACATTCCAACCAAAAGTGCACGAGTGTTCCCTTTTGTCCACATCCTCACCAACACTTGTTTTTTCTTGTCTTTTTGATAATAACCATTTTGACGGGTGTGATGTGATATCTAACAGTGGCTTTGATTTGCATTTCCCTGATGTTTACTGATGCTCATCAGTTTTTCATGTGTCTGTTGGCCATCTGCATGTCTTCTTTGAAAAAAATGTCTATTAAGATCTTCTGCTCATGTTTAATTGGACTCTTTGTTTTGTTGTTGTTGTTTTGTGGGGTTTTTGTTTGTTTTCTGTTTTTGCTGCTGAATTGTATGAGCTCTCTTTATATTTTGGATATTAACACCTTATCAGCTACATGATTTGCAAATATTTTCTCGCATTTAGGGTTGCCTTTTTATTTTCTTGATAGCTTCCTTTGCTGTGCAGAAGCTTTTTAGTTTGACGTAGTCCCACTTGTTTACTTTTGCATATGTTGCCTTTGCTTTTGGTGTCAGATTCAAAAAATCATTGCCAGAACCAATATCAAGGAGCTTAACATCTATGTTTTCTTCTAGGATTTTTATGGTTTCACATCTTATATTCAAGTCTTTAATCCATTTGAGTTTTTTTGTGTATAGTATAAGGTAGTGCATAGTATAAGATTCATTCTTTTGCATGTCGCTGTCCAATTTTCCCAATACCATTTATTGAAGAAATTGTCCATTCATTATTTCATATTCTTGGCTCCTTTGTCATAAATTAATTATGTATGCCTGGGTTTATTTCTGGGTTCTCTCCTCTGTTCCATTGTTCTATGTGTCTGTTTTTATTCCAATACTTTACTGTTTTGATTACTAAATCCTTGTAATAGAGTTTGAAATTAGGAAGCATGATGCTTCTAGCTTTCTTCTTTCTTAAAATTTCTTTGGTTATTGGGGCTCTTGGGTGGTGCCATCCAAATGTGAGGATTGTTTGTTCTATTTCTATGAAAAATGCCATTGGCAATCAGAGAAGAAAAAGAAATAAAAGGAATCCAAATTTGAAAAGAAGTTAAACTGTCACTGTTTGCAGATGACATGATACTATACATAGAAAATCCTAAAGAAGCTACCAGAAAACTACTAGAGCTCATCAATGAATTTGGTAAAGTTGCAGGATATGAAATTAATACAGAGAAATCTGTTGCATTTCTAGACACTAACAACGAAAGATCAGAAAGAGAAATTCAAGAAACAATCCCTTTTTCTATTGCACAAAAAAGGATAAAATGCCTAGGAATAAACCTACCTAAGGAGGCAAAAGACCTATACTCCAAAAACTATAAGATGCTGATGAAAGAAATCAAAGACGACACAAACAGATGGAAAGATATACCATGTTCTTTGACTGGACGTATCAGTATTGTCAAAATGACTATACAACACAAGACAATCTACAGATTCAATACAATCCATATCAAATAACTAATGGTTCATCAAAATTACCATTTAATAATAATGATAATAATAATAAAAAAATTAAGAGGGAGGGAGGAAACTTTGGGAGGTGATGGATATGTTTATGGCATAAATTGTGGTGATGTTTTCATGGATGTATACGTATATGCAAACTCATCAAGTTGTATACATTAAATATGTACAGCTTTTTGTATATCAATCATACCTCAAAAGAGCAGTTTTTTAAATTACCATTTAATGTAACCGACAAGGACTTAATCTCCAAAATATACAAACAGCTGATACAACTCAACAACAAAATACCAAACAACCCAATCAAAAAATGGGCAGAAGATCTAAATAGACATTTCTCCAGAGAAGACATACAGATGGCCAAGAAGCACATGCTCAACATCACTAATTATTAGAGAAATGCAAATCAAAACTACAATGAGGTATCACCTCCCACCGGTCAGAATGGCTATCATCAAAATGTCTACAAATAGTAAATGCTGCAGAGCGTGTGGAGAGAAGGGAACCCTCCTTCACTGTTGGTGGGAATGTAAATTGGTACAGTCACTGTGGAGAACAGTATGGCGGCTCCTCAAAAAACTAAAAATAGACCTACCATATGACCCTGCAATCCCACTCTTGGGTACATATCCAGAGAAAAATATGGTCTGAAAGGATACATGCACCCCAATATTCACTGTAGCACTGTTTACAATAGCCAAGACCTGGAAGCAACCTAAATGTCCATTGACAGAGGAATGGATAAAGAAGCTGTGGTACATGTACACAATGGAATATTACTCAGCTATTAAAAAGAATGAAATAATGCCATTTGCAACAACATGAATGGACCTAGAGACTGTCATACTGAGTGAAGTAAGTCAAAGAGAAATATTATATGATATCACTTATATGTGGAATTTTAAAAATGATACAAATGAACTTAATTACAAAACAGAAACAAACTCACAAACTCAGAGAACAAACTTATGGTTACCGGGGCGAGGGGTGGCGGGGGCAGAGGGATAGTTAGGGAGTTTGGGATTGACAGAAAAATAATTGTATATCACTATATTGTACACCTGTAACATATAATATGTACATCAACTATACATCAATTAAAAAAATGTTAAAAAAAAGAAAAATGTCATTGGTATTTTGATAGCAATTGTGTTGAATCTGCAGATTGCTTTGGGTAGTATAGACATTTTAACAATATTAACTCTTCTAATCCATGAACATAGAATATCTTTCTATTTATTAATATCTTCTTCAATTTCTTTCATCACTGTACATGTCTTTCCCTTCCTTGGTTCAATTTGTTTGTGTTTTTAAATGGGATTGTTTTCCTAATTTATCTTTCTAATAGTTTGTTGTTAGTATATGGAAACAGGAAATTTTTGGCTATTGATTCCGTATCTTGCAACTTCACTGAATTTGCTTATTCTCACAGGTTTTGGGTGGAGTGTTTAGAGTTTTCTAAGTCCCCTCTTGACAGCATTATAACTCACAATTTCCCAGGACTTCTTTTGTTTAGAGGGTGGAAGGTTAGCTATTTAGAGAAGCATTTGTTTTAAACCTGATTGGTATTAGTCGCATGTGGATATTTCATGTTATAGGTGCTTAGCACTGAGCACCACATTCTGAGAGGAAACCATGAGTGTATTAGTGTGTGTGTGTGTGTGTGTGTGTGTGTGTGTGTGTGTGTGTTGTAATCCGCAGTTCCCTTTGAAGCATGAAGACTCTGGAAAGGCATCTTGCTTGGGTATAAATGTGGAATAATATTTGTAGCCCTTTGTCAGTTGTATAAATTGGAAATATCTTTTCTCAAATTTCCCCGCACTCTCTTTATACTGCCGTCTAATTAAAAGGAAGTCTAAAATTTCATATGGTCAAACTTACATTTTCCTTCATGGCAGGTGCATTTTTGTAGATATTAACTAAAAACAAATTTTAATTGAGAGGTCATGAAGATATTCCTCTATTTTAGCTCCCAAATGCCCTATAGTATGTCCATTCATATGTGGCTGGAGTTGACTTATATACACAGAACCAGTTTAATATTCTGGATCCCTTCTCCTCATTAAATGACTGAAATTTAATTGGGGGGGAAATGACATCATTATAACATTCAATCTTCTTAATATTTTATGTGGTAATTCTTCTCATCTGTTTTTGTCCTTTTAAAGATTTTCTCTGTAATGCTTTACAATCATCTGTGCAGAGACATGCATATTTTTGTGAGATTTCTTCCTAGGTATTGCTATTTTTTGGTTCTATTACAAATGGCAAGTTTCATTTTCTGATTGATGCTCTTATACAGAAATGCACTTGAATTTTGCATATTGATCTTGTACGTAGCAACCTTGCAAAATTTACATATGTATTAAATTCATTTGTAAATCATTTTGGGTTTTCTATGTAAAACATCATATCATTTAATAATAGGAAAATTAATATTTTTTTTCTTTCCAATCACTATACTTGTTCCCTTCTTGCCTGTTCGTGCTGCTAATGAATGCCAAAGCATTGTTGAATAGGTGTCGCATTTCCATTCTAAGAGAAAACTATCAGAATTTTATCAGTGCTGTAGGATTTTGGTAGATATCCTTCAACAGATTAAGGAAGTTCCCTTCACTGTCTAATTTTCTAAATTTTTTCTTTTTTCTTCTCATGACTCCATGTATTAACCTGGGAAAGCTGACTTACAAAACACCACAGACTGACTGGCTTAAACAAAACAAATTTATTTTCTTGCAGTTCTGGAGGTCCAAGATCAAGGTGTCTGCAGGTTTGTTTTCTACTGAGGCCTCCTTGGCTTGCAGATAACCTCTCTCTGTGCCCTCCCATGGCCTTTTCTCTATGCATGCACATCCCTGGTGTCTTTCTTCTTTTGAGGACAGTCATTGAAGTAGGGCCCAACACCGTGTTAAACAGGTGATAGCAAGAATCCTTGTTTGAGGTCCATTGCCAGAGAGAACACTAACAGAATTTCATCACTGCGGTGGGTTTTGGTAGATATCAACTAACACATTAAGGCAATGACCTTTTCCTAATTTCCTAAATTTTCCTTTTTTTAAATCACTGACTGGTCATATTAGATTTGTCCCCATTTTCTTTTTTTTTTTTTTTTCTTTCATAATTGAGATTTTATTGGTTGTTTTGAGGATCAGTACACAGACATTTCAATTTGTACACAATTCTCAACATACGTACCAAAAACCTAAAAAATCATGTAGTTGTGATTCTTTTCTGAACAGTTATTCCAGTGACTTTCCAGCTTAAAATTTGGGGGCAAATTTTCCTTCGCAGGATATCAAGTACCAATATCTTCAAATATTGATATGCTGTTACATCGTAAGTCCCACTAATTCACAATTTAATATCATATACACTACATACTCAAATTGTCAATCGTTCACAGCACATTAACAGTTACTAGAAGAACTGGACTACCACGACCAAAGTTGTTACAGAGTGCACAAAATTGTGCCCAGGAGAGCCAAGATCAAGGGGTGAGTGGTTTGCTTTAGGAAACAATTCTACCAAAAACAACGTGGGAAGAGAAGTAATTTAAAGTGTTTAAGACATTAAATGCACAACTGACTCCAAACTGCCATTTAGTATGCTTTGTATTATAGGATATAAAAGCTACCCTCCATCTGTGGAATGTTAAGCTGACACCCAAGACAATCAAAGCCTCCCATATTCAATATCCCACTATTTTCTGGTTGTACCAAAAAATAAACAACCAGCAAATGATTTCACCTCTGAAAAAAAAGCATTTACACTTAAAAAATGGGATGAGGTGGGATTCCTTCCTTTTTAAAAATGTTTCTAGAGCTACTAAAAAACTTGCATTTACAAAATAGTTGATAAAAATATTCCTCTGGATTGTACAAGAAGGGAAACAGGGACCACTGATAGGACCAGGTGTGTGATATTAATCAGACTTGGCTTCTTTCTCTCCTGCTTCATCAGAAGCTGGGCTCTCCTCATTTTTAGTTTCTCCATTTTCTGCAGGTAAGTCTTCTTTAGTCTCTTGGTTAGCCACTTCAGCCTGTTTTCCCTTTGCTCCCCTTTTCCCTTTTGTTTGCACTTTTTTGTCGGAAGATTTATCCTTTCCTGCCGCCTTTTTTGGCTTCGTTTCCACTTTTGCAGGAGCTGGTTTAGCTGACAACCTCGCCGATCTCCTCTTGGGCTCCTCCTTCGCCGCCCCCTCGGCGGAGCTGACCTTCCTCTTGGGCATCGTGGCGGCGGGGCGGGCGCGTGCCGGGTGCCTGCGGGCCGCGGCGCGCCGAGAGCCTTCGCGAAGCTGGGCTGCCTGGCCGCTGCCGCTCCTCCCGCCGCCCGAGCTGCTGGGACCCGCCTGTCCCCATTTTCATTTAACCTTGATTACCTACTTAAGTGCCCCACCTCTGAATACAGTTTGTGGTGGGACACATTCAGTCCATAACTATGGATGATGAATTTTATCAAACGATTTTTCTGCCGTCTATTGAGATAATCATGAGACTTGTTTTCATTTAGTCTATTATGTGGTAAAATAAATTGAGTATTCAGTGAGGTTTCTTATTGGTCTCTGGCTTTTTAAAATATAACTTTATTGGTTGTAAAGATATGCATGTGTGGTAAACCTTTCAAGAAAAACAAAGGAATTTTTAATATCAAGATACTGGATGCTTCAAGCTGAGGAAAATGGGGGTGACACAGTGTGTTAGAATCCATGGGGCCTCTGAGCCACCGGGTAATGTTTGATTTCTTCACCTAGGTGTTTTATACATGGATACTAATTTTACTATTCTCCTTTAAATTGTATCTACATGTTTACTACACAATCTTATATGCCTGCTTTTCATAACAAAACAAAAATAGATGAGTCACACTCAAAGATGAAATAAGCTACTGTGAAAATTAGAAATAGAATAGAAACATGCTTAAATGTTGGAACCAGGAAGAGAAAAGTAGCAGCCAGTTTAACCCTGTTGAGACATGGAAACAAATCTCCCCAAGCACAGGAAGGAGCAGGGACAATCTGCAAGTATTTAGGGGAACTTCCCTGGCGGTGCAGTGGTTAAGACTCGGAGCTTTCACTGCACTGGGCACAGGTTCTATCCCTGGCTGGGGAACTATGATCACACATGTCACAGTGGGGGAGGGGGTGTTATTAGGCCCCCAAAATTAAAAAACCAAGGAAAAGTATAAGACTGATCTTTTTCTATGTCAAATATCTCCCAGGAAGATGTATCAATCATCTCACATAATGTCATAGTTACTGGACAACCTCAAATTTCAGGTAAGAGAGTAATTTAGATGTACTATTGGTAATGAGCAAAACCCAACCCCTGTATAAAGGGCAATAAATCTGCCTGACCTTTGCCCTCGAGGGAGACTGGACAGTATACAAACCTGCCTGTGCTCTGATGGAGATGCCACCTCTATCTTTCAAGGCTGTTTCCCATAAAAACGTCCTGGGAAACACAGTCCTGAGTGGTCGGTCCCTTGCTCCCGACATGTGCAAGACGCCCCCTGAGAACTGTCTCCACACAGGTGTGTTTCCTCTCCCACGTGGAACGTGTAAGGTGCTTATGGAACAGGTAAATGTATAGGTATAGGAAATATGCAAGTGTTCACACATTTACTGAAGCTGTGAAATTACAATTTTACAGGCTCCAACGTTAGAATTCCAGAAACACTTTACAGTTAAACTCCACGTCCCTGTTAGTTCCCACAACATCTCTACTGCTATGGAAACACCACCACCAACAACAACAAAATAGAAAACGAAATGAGAAAAACTTCCTTCATGACTTTAAGTCAAATAAACATTAAAAAAAAAATATCTCGGTGCCAGATGTAAGGACAGTTGTAAACATTCTACCTACTGTCCATAAATTTCAGGAAGAAAAAGAAGCAAAGTCAAAGATCATCCTTAGTAATCTCTTACTGCTTAGATTGTAAGAGGTTGAGTATAGCATCCGATAGAGAGAAATAGGGCTTTAGGATCTCAGAAAATTTATCGGTGAAAGAGTGGATGTGGGACCTGTCCTTCCAACTGTAGAAGGAAATCGCGCCCAACTCACAGTCCAGATACACACCGATCCCGCCAGACTCCTCCTTCAGCTCCAGGGGAACGGCGTCCCCCGGCCCGCGGGCCTCACAATCCCCTCCGCGCAGCCCCAGGGTCCAGAGACGTCTCTGTCCCTCCAGGCGCCCAGCGCCGGTCCTGGAGGCGGAGTCTGCGCAGACGCCCACGGCCCACGCGGCCCCGCCCACCCGCCCCTCCCAGTACCGCCCGCCGCTGGCAAAGCCCAACGAGCCCAGCACCGCAGGCTCCGTGCAGAATCTCTGCGCTCTTGGGGGAAAAAGCTGCCTGCTCCTCGCAAACATCACCGACTTTCTATCCTCGGACACGAGCAGGTTGGGATGCGCTGTCTCGGGGTCCAGGGTCACGTCATCCCGGAACTTCTGAATGATTTTCTGCAGAGCCGAGGGCTGCGGGGGCAGGCTGCAGCCTTCCCGCCTCAGCTGGAAGGAGTAGACGTCGGGGCACTTCAGACGCTCGCTCCTGCCCAGGACGCCCCCTATGCCGCTCAGCAGCCTGGCTCCAGGCAGCACGCTTCTCTCTGTCACCTCCTGCAGGAGGCCCCGCAGCTCGCAGATGTGGTCTGAGAAGGCGGTGATGTTGACGCCCAGCTACTCCTGGATGTCCTGCTCCTCCTGGACCAGCCTCGCCACGACGGCCTCCTGCTAGCGGTCCACAGCCCGGCTCAGCTGCCGGAACTCCGAGGCGAGATCCAGCCGCTGGCGCGGCACCAGCTCCCGCAGCTCCGGCAGCTTTCTGTCCTGCGCGGCCACCAGGCTGTGGGCATCTGCCACCCGCCTCTTCAAAGGCTCCACGTGAGCGCCGAGCCTCTGCCGGTGGTCAGCCGCGGCCTCGCCCACCGGCCTCACCAAGTGGCCCTGGTGCTCAGGGGTCCGTGCGCACAGGGGACGCAGCACCTCCACGTGTTCCTCGCAGAAGAGGCTCAGAACCTGGCGGTGCAGCTCGCACAGGCGCGGCTCCTCACTCCTCCTCCAGTTGCTCTAGCTGCTCGGGAGCAGCCTGGCCGCCTGGATCATCCTGCCCAGCTGGGTGTTGCTCCTCACCGGCCGCTCTTGGCACGGGTGGCGGCACAGGGGGCAAGGGAACCTGTCCTCCAGGTGAGCCCAGGACGGACCGCTGGATGCAGGAGCGGCAGAAGTTGTGCCTGCACTCCATGGTGACGGGGTCTCTCAGGCCCTCCAGACAGATGGAACAATTGGCTTCTGCCTGGAGTCCAGCCAGGGCCGCTGCCGCTGCCATCAGGGCTGCACTGAGGTGGGTTTCTTAGGAGGCCGGGCTACTGGGTCTCTGCGCTGAGTAGCAGGTGCACCCTCGGGTCTCCCTCCTTCCTGTCCTGGATGTTACAGGACTCTGGGGTGCAGGCAGGTGTTCAGAGAGGGTTTCTTCACTCCTGTGGCCTATCATAGAGCAGCTGGGTGACTCGCTGCCCTCAGCAGCTCCAGGGTGTGAAGCCAAGCTCAGCAACTCTCTGGGTCAGAGAGCAGACACAGCTCCAAAGTGCCTTTTCCTTCCTGGGGATGAGAAAATAATCTTTCCTGTGAAAAGGCTGCCTTGTGTCTTGAGGGACTCTCACTGCCACAGTAAGGCATCCTCTGATCCTCCCCTCCACCACCGCCCACCTACACCCACATGGACCACAGGTTGATGGGACCATGGAAAGTGTGTGGGCTTGAGGACAAGAGCCCAGGGCCTGGTTGGGACTCCCCCTCAGTCACCTCCTATCTGGGGACCTGGGGAAAGTTACATGACATCCCATTTCTAAGAGAATCTGGTTAAAGGATAAACAACCCAGCTTCAATAATTTCAATCTTGTCAAAAATCTAATAATAAAAAACTGGTACTTTTTGGCTTAAACCACAGATACTTCTAACAGCACTGAATTCATAATACATCAAAATTTACTTTTCACTTAAGCTTCTCAACTACAGAATATATGAAATTTTTTGCATAAGTGGATGGGATTTGGACTTGATGAAATTTGCTCTGGGCACCCTCCCAAAACTGACTTTTCACTTCAAGCTCAGAATGAGATTGAGATCAGTACGTCAATTTGAGTTGAAGCTGCGAAACACACACACATACAAACGTACTCCCTGATGACAGTGGTAAGCTACCAACTAGTGAGGATTTGTGGAGTCAAGATCCTAAGAAGAAGGTGTGGAGCTTTCCCTTTGAAGCACCTACTGATTCTCAAGGAGGCTG
The DNA here is from genome assembly GCF_949987535.1 of Balaenoptera acutorostrata. Taxonomy (NCBI): domain Eukaryota; kingdom Metazoa; phylum Chordata; class Mammalia; order Artiodactyla; family Balaenopteridae; genus Balaenoptera; species Balaenoptera acutorostrata. The sequence goes on from NC_080068.1 coordinate 39,691,901, forward strand.
AGAGGCCACCAACTCTCAGGGCTGAGAAATCTTGAGTTCAGGGCACCTACACAGGAAGAGTCCTGTTAGATGCTCCAAACTTTCCACTGGGATCAGCAAAGTGATCCCAAAGCTGAAAGTGAGCATCCATGGAGGGTATGGGGGGAGGTTGGAGGGGGTGGGGGGTGTATTGATTTAATCATCTCCAGCCCTGATGGGTTTAAGACAATCTCTGAGTCCAGAGACCCCAGAATGAATTTCAAGTGTTAAGATATAACATCTTGGAGATATGTGGTGTCACTGGATCATTCATACACAGCTGGTGAGAGGTAAGTGGGTACAACCACTTTTGAAAACTATTTTGCATTATTAACTATCTTAGAACATACACTCAGTTATTTTACTCAGGCTGTGTAACCATCCAGCCTATGAACCAGGGCTACAAACTCTGTGCACAAAGGTACACACACGAAGGTTCAGTACAACACTTTTCACAAGTCCAAACTGGAAATAACCCCAAAGTTCCACAGCATTAGAATGGCTAGATGAATGTGGTCTGTTCATACAACGGGACATTAATCAGCAATGTGTGGACACTAAATACTCTTCACCCCAAAACTGGGGTGAATCTCAAAGATGTAACGTGGTGTGACAAAAAGCCAGGCACAAAAGAATACGCACCGTGTGTGCAGGAAAAACGACTTCATGGTGTTAGACCTCAGCATTAGTGCTCATATTGGGGAAGGAGGGATGGGCTAGTGAGAAGGGCTCTAGGGGTGCTGGTAGCAATCTATTTCTTCATCTGGGTGGTGGTGTAGGGTTACAGGCTTATGCAGTTTTCACTGTGCATGTCTAATAAAAGCAAAAGTGACCATAAAACCATAGACTATAGAAATAAATTATAGAGAAATATGTTCCATCTGTTTGGCCGAGGAAGCAAATTTTTGAAAATCAGAAAACTACATGATTGCTTCAAGCATATAATTAGCTTATATCAAGCAATTCAAGCAAACATAATGAAAAATCTGGACATAAAAATGGGTAAAGAAGATAAAAAGATGCCAATAATGAAATCAAAGCAGATCATTTTTAATAATCCAGAGATATCAGAGTGAAAAACAAGAGAGATTGTTCTTTGTGCCTTGTCTGATTGGCAAAGATTTAGAAAATACTGCAAACCGGGTAGTGGAGCCAGAAGGAGAGGAAGCCTGGTGGGGTGGAGTGAGCAGAGATTCTGAGCCAGGCTGCCTGGGCTGCAATCCTGGCTCTTCCATCTATGGCCCTGTGACCTTTGACAAGTCAGAAGGGATTTATGGAGGAGGGGAAAATGTGCCTAGCAGCAGGCCTGGCACATGAAAGGTGCTCTATGGTACTCAACTAACAAAACCCCAGACTTCCCATGCTCAGGATGCTGTGGTCAAAGAATATGTCTTTCACTGTCACCACTAACACCCTTGCCAAAGGCCCTACATGTTCCTCTGGGTGCCTGCACCAGCCTCTGACCACCCAGCCCACCACCATCCGCTGGGCCCCTCCAGTCTCCTCCCACCCACACCAGGATCTAATCACACCCTCTTCTGCAGGACTGCTGTTCCTGGCACGAGAACCACGTCCTTCCCTCAGCTGCAGCTTCTCCCAGCACCAAGCTCTCTGCAGTGCTCAACCTCCTGCCCTCTTCCTGCAGGTTCAGCCCCCTCTGGCCCCAGCACCTTTGTACAAGCAGAGCCCTCACTTGTCTCCTGTGCTGCCCAGCTCAGAGCTCACTTGTCACTTCCTCCTGATCCCAGCTTCCCGACTCCATGAGGGGTCACCTCCCCCAACAAAATGTGCCAGAGCTGTAAGGACAGGATCAGGAACTCCTTCCACTCTGGCTGTTGTAAATTTACCAGGTTTTGGAAATCTGCATCCCACACGTGACTGTCAACTCCGTGTTATCCCGCCATGATGGCATCTCCAAATATCACCTCAGTCCCCGGCTAAGCTGTTGAATGACTAAAATCCTGGCCAGGTTTCCAGTCTTCCTTAGGAACTGAGTGACTTTGGGCAACTTACTTGTACTCTCTGTGTCTGCAAGCAGGCGGTGGTGAAGTTAAGGAAGACCAAGTTCATACAGGGCCCCATAGCTCTAATCCCTCCACTCCCCACCTACACACTGATGACGGATTTAAAAATCAAAGTGGAGCCCGGTGGCCACCTTTGATGTGGTTTCAGACATGACCGTGCATGCATCACTGAGAATTTGATTTTCTGAACTGGTTGTGGCTCAAGGACACCACCAGCCATTTTCACAACAGCATCTGCTGACAGCTCTGGGGCAACTTTGCAGTTTCAACGTCCCGCCCCCACACCTGCAGCTGTGTAATCATTTGCAGCCCCAGCCAATGCTTCTTTGCTTAACAAGCTCCCTTATTTTATGTAACCTTGCAGGTTCTTTGCCTTGATAAGCCTCCCCCAGCTTGGACTCAGGGGACACAGGTCAAGTGCTTCATGAATCTGGGTCTCTGGGGCTGCCATCCTAACAACCCCCAAATAAAGGCCTCTATTTCAATCAGGTCTTGGTTTCTGAAATTTTGGTTAACACCACAAAGTGCCCCTGACTGAGCCATCTTGGAGGGGGATCCCACAGGGGCTTCAGACCAGCCTCTGGGGGCTTTCTCACACACCAATACCAGTCTCTCCATCCTTGGGCTCTGGACAGGGTGGGAACTGGGCATCCGTGCTCTCAGCATACATTTAGGTGAGTTAGGACAAGGCCCACTGTGGGACTGGGAACCCTAATAAAGGACAGGTTTTTACATACGCCAAACCCCAGTCTGGATTCCCTTGGAGGTGGATCCCTAGGCTGGGCCCGGAGCAGCGGCTCAGGAAGCCCCCTGGTCTTGCCTCATCCTTGATCCCCGCTTACCTGAGGAGGCAGTTCTCTCTGGGTTCCTGGGCCAGGTCCTCAGGCTGCTCTCCCAACACTTGGTGGGGTCTGGGATGTGACGGGTTTATATACACCCCCAGGAGGGTGGAGCTGTTGGGGTCCAGCCCTAAAGGCTGTGGCTCCTCAATAGATGGGAGGGTGGGCCCTGGGCATGCACGGGTGTGGGGGGCGTGTTCAGAGGTGCTGCTTAGAGATGAGAGAGGAGGGCCAGGCCCCGCCTAGATTAGGTCGGGTGATAAACAGGATCTCCATTGCACCTTTGTGATCCTCCCTTGATCCTCTCAATGCCACTTAATCTCATCTTTGCTGATGATGAACTGAAATCTGAAAAGCTTTGTAGGGTTGTCCATTTACTCCCCGAGGAGGGGAGATGTGATTCAGGGCCCTCTGGCTCCCGGGCCCTTCCTGGTTAGGTAGCAAATTGTCAGGGAGGATGCAAATTACACCTCCCTGAGCAAAAGTTGCAGAAGGTAGTGGGGAGGCTGGGGAATATTAGGTAAAAGGAAAGTTACTGATGAAGGAACAACGAAGTACTGCACACTAGGCTTTTCATTGGTTGGCAGAGAATATTTATTATGATTACATCATATGCAGAGTATAAGACTCCCATTAGGCTCAGCTGCATTACATCCCTGAGAAGAGGGCAGGTTATCCTGCCTCCCTTGAAAGCTATTTCCCCATTTGTAGGTTGGGGACAGAAACAATACTTTACACTTAGAGTATCTCTAGCCTAATAACCAGAAATTCAGTAAATATTTCAAATGAGAATGCATGGAAAGTACATACTACCCATTAAGTACTTCAGTTTTGACTGGCATTATTTTCACTATTTTGATTAATATTGCTTCTTGTATTATTTTATTTTATGCCAGGAAAATAGATATTTAAAAACATAAGAACACTAATGGGACAATCAGCCATCATCCTACCACTTAGATAAATCAAGATTCATGCTTTCAACTGTGTGCTTTCAGAAGTTTGTATATATCCACATCTTTATTTTTTTTATATGACAGGTGATAAATGGCAGTATATTTTACATACAGTTTCGTGATCTGCTTCCCTCTACTTAACATTATATAAAATGGTGTCCTTCACAATCATAAAATTGTTTCTCTAATAGGAAATACAATTTTTTAAAAAGGGAGTGTATATTGTTTAAAATATGTAGAGGATAAAAAAGGAAGTCCACCAATGCCCCCAAATAATCTCTGTTAATGCATTAATTTAAACCTTTTTTTTGCTGCATATACTGTACACTCACAACATAATTACTAGTGTATTTACACATTGTCACATGAGCATCGAGTAGCACCTAAGTGTTCTTAGTGTTGGGGAAACTGAAGTAAACAAAACCAAGTCCCTGCTCACCTAGAGCAGCACAGATGGAAAACAAAAACAAAAGTCTCCTGCATATATGCATGGGACAAAAATGTTTTCACATATTTTTTTAATATCTGACCCAATACAAACATAAAGTGTCAGGTGATGACAGCTGATATAAAGAAAGATCAGAATGAAAATTGCTCCAACCACCTTGAAAACCAGTTTGGTTCTTTCTACTTAAGCTGAGTATGCACCTACACAACCCTTCAGCTCAGCAATTCCACTCCTGTCATTTATGTTTAGAAATGTGTCCATTTGTGCAAGGAAGCACATAGCAACACAATTCCCATAGGGGAAATCTGGAAACAACCCAAGAGCTTTCAGCAACAGAATGAACTAATGAACAGTAGTACAGGCATGCAATGGACTACTATTCACCAAGAAAAGGGATCTGAAAAACAGAAAAATAAGGATGAATTCTCCACCCATCATATTGAGCTGAAGAGTCCAGAAATACAATAACATACTGGGTATGGCTCCCCTCATATGAAGATCAAAACCAGGCCAAACCAGTGCATGGTTTAGCAGCAGGTGGTGGTTATCTTTGGGGAGGAGAGTGGAGGCAGTGGTGGAGAGTGGCCAGGAGGGGAAAGGGAGCAGGTACTGTTTAAATGGTGGGCTTTGTAGGTGGTTACAGGGCTGTGTTCGCTTTGTAATCATTCTCAGGTGATGCAAAACGATAGGTGTGTGTCTTTATGTATGTATGGTCTACATCCATAAATGTTTACTTAAAAATCGAAACTGTTTCTATTCTGTCTCCATAGGTGAGCCAGGGAATCTGCATTTGCAGCAAGCATTTTGGTGACCCCCAGCCAAGGGAAACGGTGATAACAGGGATGTGCAGTAAGAGGAAACTGAGTTCAGACCCTGGTCACTCACTGACTGGCTGTGTGACCACAGACGTGCGTCATGGTGGGGCCTCAAGTAGCCTTCCTTCCAGCCCCACCTCCAGGCTGCACAATGCCCTCTGCCCTGTTCCAGTGACCCTGGGGTGTGGACAGTGTGGGAGTGGACTCTGGAGCAAGACTCTGGGTTTGAGTCCGGGCTCTGCCAGTTATCAGCTTGTAAGCTTGGGAGCACGGGTTAGCTCACCCCCTTGTGCCTCGATTTCATGCTCTGTGAAGTGAGTTGGTGGTAGAACCTACCTCCTCGGGTACTTGAGACTCAAACAAGCAGTGAGAAGACAGAAAGTGCTGTGTCAATGACTCTTGTCATGAGGACGATTATAATTGCACCTGAAGCAGGTAAATGTCAGTCTATGCTGTGAATCTCAGATCTGAAGAGCGTGGTTCCTGTGAGAGTGGATCTGCCACTGGCTCTGCCACTTACCAGCTGTGCCCCTACTGTGCGCCAGGCCCATGTTTACACAGCTGTGCTCAGGCCAGGAGTGTGAACACCAGTGTGCCTTACTGGTGGCTGTAATGGTTTCCAACTCTGGTGAGAGAAAGAGCTCTCTCATGATTGAGTGGCTCAGGACATTCCTTGTCATCCCCTCTGTAGTCGGGATGGAGCGGTGACTGGATCTGATCCTGGCTTGTGCATTTTTAAATAAATTTGTCTATGGAAGTCTCACATATATCAAAAAAGTTGTAGAATTCATTAGTGTACAGCTTGATGTATTGTCACAAAGAGAATGCAGGTCTGAAATAAGAAGCCAGGTATTAAAAAACAGGCATTGCCAACAATCTTCCCTCACAAGCCCCCAGTCTAGGGTGAGGATACTTATCCTAATAGCAGTAAAGGAGATGAGTTTTTTAAGCAGAGGTGTAATGAGATCAATTTTTTTGGAAAAGTGCATTCCAGAGAACAGAATGATGACAGGGACTGAGGAGGACCCAGCGAATGGGCCATTTAGGAGAATAGAGCAGTGGCCCTGGTGAGAGCTGCTGCCACCCTGATTTGGGAGAGAGAAATGGAGTTGAGGAAAAGTGGTGTGGGTCATTGGGTGTGGAGACATTATTCACTGAAATAGGTAATCCGGTGAGGTAACAGGCTAGGAGGGGTAATTAATTCAATGTAAGACAGAGTGAAGTGTTGGCGATTGGGGAAGAGGCATCTAGAAATGGCCAAATGGCATTTGGACACAAGGCTTTCAGGTAGATCCACCTGAGCTACAGCTAGAGATTGAGGAACCTGTAGGACACAGCTGGTAACTGTGGCCTCTCCAGTGAGGGGGAGCACATAGAAAGTGTTTGTAAATCAGTTTTAAATTTCAGCATGTGTCAGAATCACTCAGAGATATTACTGACACATGCATAACTCAGAAACTGTGGGTTTGGTTCCAGACTACTCCAAGAACAGGACTATCACAAAATAGTGAGTCATGCAAGTGTTTTGGTTTCCCAATGTGTATCAAAAGTGTGTTTACACTGTACTGTAGTCTATCATGTGTGCAATAGCATTTTGTCTAAAAAACAATGTAATGCCTTAATTAAAAAAATTTTTATTGCAATGCTAACAACCATCATCTGAACCTTCAGCGGGTGATAGTAGTAACTTCAAAGATCACTCATCACAGATCACCATTTAAATATAATAATGATGAAAAACTCTGACATATTGTGAGAATTACCAAAATGTGGCACAGAGGCATGAAGTGAGCAAACGCTGCTGGAAAAATGGCACAGATAGCCTTGCTCGATGCAGGGTACCACCATCCCTCCATTTGTAAATAGATCACAGTGTGATGAAAGGAGGAAGGCCTGTACACAGACTGATGAGCCACCCCTGCAGGTTCTGACTCAGTAGATACCAGGTGGGAACTGGGAAGCTGCATTTCTAACCAGCTCCCAGGTGACGGAGATGATGTTGGTCTGGGAACCACACATTCAGAACCACTAGAGGGCGCTGCAAAGGGGCCACATACAGCCTTCTGAATTCTCTAGGTACCTCATCTGTCACTTCTTCCAGTTACTAGATTTTTACCAAAGAAACAAATCAATAGTACACGTTGTCCACAAAAATTCAATTAACAATGACGTTAAGAAGCGCATTTCATTCAAGCCAAACTGAGGAATATAACTGAAGTTCCACCTGTTAGAAGTTGAAGGCATAGTCATGCACATGTTTGAGACACAGGATTGTCCATCAAAATAACATATGGATATGTTACATAAAGTTCACCAAGGTAAGCACGTACAAAGTGAGCAGCAAGGTCCATGACTCCCTTCGGAGCTGAGAAAGAAGGCTATTCTTTTAATAAGTCACATTGCTAGCATCAAAGAAAGGGAAAAAGATTGATATTTATGTTCGAGCAGGTTCTCCCATCTTTTAGGAGCTGTGGGTTATGTGTGATGCAGAGGCGCCCTGCACATTAGGGAGGGAAGGAGGAGGCCCAAGGGGACAGAGAGAGTGAATTTTAGGTTTAAATTTTCTTGTCCTGCCTTAAAATATAAATTTTATTCTATCATTACTGAACATAGTAGGTGAGTCATTGCTTACCAGTGTTCACATAATTATAAATACATTTCTTCTTCATTCTTCAGGATAAGGTCCCTCACTTAGTTTGGCTCTAAAGCCCTCCCAGCAGTTCATTCCCTTGGACGTTTTGGGGGCACAATCAATATTTCCACACTAGTGAGGGGCAGACCTCAGTTGGAGCTCCCCAGCCTGAAAGAACTGATGTAAACAGTCAAGTGTTCAACTTTGATGGCCTCATCTGGAATAAATGCCTGAGTTACAGTCATCAAATCCAACTCCCTACAATCAAACTTTCACTCTCTCATCAAGGTTTCAGTCCTGCCTTTCTACTCAGACGGTTCCTCATGGTGATTCTGTTTCCAACACCATTGACACTTTCATGACCTGAGGGCCCAGGAACTGGACTTTGTCAACTAGTCGCAGGTGCTCTTTCAATAGCTATTTCTGCTTTGTTTTCCTCTTCCTGACTGCTCTGTGACTGTGGTCCCTGGGGTTCTGCCCTTGACTCCCTCTCACTTTCCACCAGCGTCTCTCCACCTGTGTTCTGGTCCCACAGACTGCTATGCAACAGAGCACATTCATTTCTCATCCCTGCCCAGTGATCCTCAGAACTGGGGAGCCTGGAGAAAGAAATGCCCACCCCTGCCCCCCATGAATGGGAGCTGGCCCGGCACCCTCAGCTAGGTCTCGCTGTTCTCCTGCTGAATGTAAACAACTTCACAGAACAGCAGCATCACCCGACAGGGCCACGCTGTGACTTTGATCAACAAGACAGACACAAGACCACTCTCGAAGCAGGTCTGGACTCAGACAAAACACGAACATCGTTCAAACCACAAAAATGACCCAACATCCAGGACAGGACCCACCCCTCCTGGCTAATAGGAGTGATGGCTATTACTTTGCCCATCACAGCTTCAGCCTCAGTCTAGTCGTACTTCCTTCTGCATGAGGTTTATGAAGATACCTCGTCACAGAATGAATCCCCTACTGGCAATATGCTATCAGAGCAATGTCCTTCTTCCTTAGCCTTTTCCTAACCCCCATAACACAACACCAAAATAACACCCCCTCCCTGAAATGCTAGAGGGTTCCCCATGGTGTGTCCTCCCTTGCTGAGAGTAGTGAGCCTAGGTGCTAAATAAAAGTGGTTCCCGTCCCTTTGGCTTGAGAGTGTTGACAGGGACAGAGGAGAGATAGACCTTGTAGGAAGAGAGGGCAGAGCCAGGTTCCCTCACTGTAGGGGGTGCACTGGGGGAGGTAGGCTCATAGTTATGAAAAACAAGATTCTCATGTGTCCAGAATCACTGCTCTCAATCCACGGCTCCAGCTCAGCTGCATGTGCTGAGTGGCAGGACTGGGTCTACAGGCAGGAAAACATGGGACTCATCTCAGGTGCACAGTTTAAGGGGTGCCAAAACACACAGGAATCAAGACCAATACTACTTTAAGTATTTTTAAAAGTCAAAATTAATGCAAAAAATCCATGATGAACAAAATGTCAAAATCTTAAAGATAGGATATGTATTACGGATTTTTCCTTCATAAAAAATTTCTTGCCAAATTCATGCATAACTAATTCATGTATTACTAATGCCTGCTATATTTTGTCATATTTGATTCAATATTTTATATTAAGAAGAAAATTAGTGTTACAGATAATTTTGAGGTACCCCAGAATCATGCTTCATTTTCATTCTTCATGCAGCTCAAGTTAGTTTGTACCTTTCAGTATACTTCAAAATTATTATGAAAAATTTCAAAGATACAGAGAAGCAGACACAATTGCATTAAAAAATATTACCATCAACCCACATTCAGCATTTATCAAAATTTTTTTAATTCATCTTTTTTCTTCCCTTTATGGTTGCTTTCATACTTGTATACATCATACCCAACTAAAACTGTGGACATTTTTTACTAAAACCTTTATAATATCTCAAAAACAAGCAACAACTCCTTGATATAATTTAATACTTAATATATAGTCAAAATCCCCCAACTGCCTCATAAATGTCTTTTTTTATGTTAGTTTATTCAAATGTGGATCCAAAGAAGTTTCATGTTTCACATTTAGGATTTTTTTTTTCATTTTCAACTCTATTCTTTTTTTTTTTTTTAATGCCAGCATTGACTCATTGACCTGTACAATTTCCCACATTCAAGTGTTGTTTCTTTTAAGGTCATTAACATATTCCTCCTCTACTCCCTACATTTACCATAAAGTGAAAGGATGCTACAAATGCTCATCCAATTTAGATTCAATGTTTTGTGGTTAGATGATTTATAGGTGATGCAGAGTAGCTCAAAAAAACATCAAATAATTGTACACATAATGTGTAGTTGCTCCCGTTTAGTGATGCTATGATTGATCAGTAGGTTAAGGTGCTGAAGCCTCGGTGCTCAAGTGTAAAGTCCCCACCAGAGGGTCTACCAGCTCAGTAAGGAGATGCTGAAAAAGTCTTAAACACTGAAAGAAAGAAACAAAACTGTCATTATTTGCAAAAGATAAAACTGTCTGTTACGAAACTCAAAGAACCTAAAGAGAAATTATACAGCCTTAAGGGGATTTTAGCAAGATTATTGTATAAAATATTAATACATATTTTAAGTATATCCACACGTGAGAAACAAAAATATAGTGTTTAAAGTGAATCTTTTACAATTGCATCAACATGTAAAATACGTTTGAATGAATCTAAACATGAAATGCAAAAGTTGTATGAACAAAATCATAAACATTTAATGAAAGAGATTAAAGAAGACCTTTATAAATGAAAGAGTATACCACACCTCCATGGATTGGATGACTCATACTAAAAGTTTCATGTCTCTCCAATTTGGATTGCTGCCTCAATGAAATCCCGAATAAAATCCACAAAAACACTATTTTAATAATCAAATATGATTTTACATTTTATTTTGTTTATCTTTGTTCAGGGACCAAACTAGAGAGGCAAATCATCCCTGGAAACTTTATATTAGAGGAGTGGATAGCTTGTAGGCACTTCATAAAAGCGCCTATTTAAACTATTTCCTGAGTTGTCCTTGACAACACATTTTAAAACAGTGAAGTACATGTGCTGATATAGGACAAAAATAAGTGGCAAATAAGCAGTTAAGATGAGATAGATTGCCCTCATTGCAAATATACCCAGGGGAATGTTCTATACACATAAAGTATACATCATATAAACGTTGGGTTTTATATGTAGACTACTTGGGAAGGTTCATCAAAAAGCCATTAAGCAGGATTCCTCTAGAAAGGGAAACAGAGGAAAGGAGGCCCCCATGTGACCATTCTACCTGGGAAGGCTTTTCTGTAATGCACATCCTATCATTTTACCCTTCAACATTTTAAGGAAGATGTTTCTGGAGTGCAGGCATGTGTGCTCCTGTTTAAGAAAATCTTTGTGCTCTCCTCGGAGTAGATGGCTGTCCTCAGGGAGAGAAGAGGAGCACCTTCATCTGAGACCCATCTCCCTCCGTGAGCGCCATAACTGCCTGCCTCTGGGGAGTGTGCTGGGGTCCTAGTGTCCCAGGCTGCTAATCAGCATCCAGGGACAGGGAATACTTAGGATAGGTTTGATGGATTAACATAGGAATGATTGAGCCATCAATGAACGGGACATCATGCAGGCATTCATTATATATTAATACAAAGATCCTTAGTCTTCTATGAATATAAAGATATGAGAAAGATCAAATCTGGAAGTGGAGATTCAGGATTACTTCGGAACTTACAAAACATAAGGAGTTCCAGGGAAATGTATTTAAAGTACATTCAAGGCCTCCTCAAGGCAAACTTCTGTTTCATTCCATCCAGGGAAGCCTGTCCCTAAACCTGTCCTGGTGCTGCCCCATGACAGCCCCTCGCCCACCTGCTACAACACTCCCACAAAGCCCCCACCTCCTGAAGGAGAGGTGCAGCTGCACCTCAAGGAGACAGCTTGTCTGCTACCTGAGGGCCTGAGAGATTGAGAACTGCAGAAAGGTTTTGGAAATCCAGAAATGGAGATGAGGACACATTTGGGAAACACCTTCTTTAAGGGGCAGGCGGAATTCAAATAACCTCTGAAGGGACAGGCCAAGAATGTTCAGCAATTTCACTTTAGAAAAAAAAAAAAATGAGGACTTTCCAATGTATTCCAAGGAACTGCTATATTTAAAATGGATAACCAACAAGGACCTACTGTATAGCACAGGGAACTCGGTTCAATGTTATGTGGAAGCCTGGATGGGAGGGGAGTTTGGGGGAGTATGGATATATATATATGTATGACTGAGTCACGTTGCTTTGCACATGAAAGTATCACATTGTTAATCGGCTATACTCCAATATAAAATAAAAAGTTAAAAAATAAAAAAAATTTAAAAAATAATTCAACAAGCAAAATACATAAAAATTAAATAGACATGAAAATCACCTGTACCTTGAAATATATTTATAATTATTAATCATTATTTTAGAAAATGGTGTGATTTCACATAAGTGAAATGAATACTTAGGAATCTGATTTCACATAAGTGAAATGAATACTTAGAAATCTGTGATTTCATATAAGTGAAATGGATACAACTTAGAATTCACTTGTCATATTACTAGAATTCATTTGCACTGTGTTTTATTTTAATGCATTTGGAAAGACCCATGCTGTAACAGTGAAATTTTCCCAGAAGCAACTGTACTAAAAACCTCAAATAATACAGCACAATCCTGACAGGAAGAAAAGAGAAAGCAGTATAATTAGTCAATAGGTTTTTAGTACCTGCTTTATCCCAGCTGAACCCTGTTCAACAAGTGAAAGATGTATAAGACAAGGTCCCTGTCTTAAGAAAACTTATAGCTCATTAAAGATATACAACAAATTCCTTATTTAAAAAAATTCAGAACAGTTAGGCATGAAATTTTGTGCTTTGATTTTAAGAACAATAGATATTCAGAGAAAAAGGAAAAGGGGAAGAAAAGGCTGAATGACAGTCATAAAAGGCTTTTTGAAGGAGAGAGAATTCAGGAAGGTCCGAGAAGGATGGGTATGGTCTGGTTAGAAGAAAAGGAGAGATGTTATTTCAGAAGATTAAAATTGATTGAATAAAGACAATAAGCCCATTAATTTACATTTGATGGGGGGAATGAAAGGCATGAGGAGGAGAGGAATGAGAACATCTGATGGGCAGAAGCAACAGAGTGAAGGGCAATAAAGTGAAGATGGGACGGGAGCTATAAACCTGTCTCCACTCTGCCAGGCGCGTGAACTAAACACCCTGAGTCCATCCAATCTCCAGGCAAGGCTCCCCGGACTCCCTTAGAGGAATTCATCATCAATTCAGAATATCAGATATCAGGCTTGGTATGGAGTGACCATGAAGTGATGGCTTGGATCTGGTGCTTAACACAAGGCTTCATGTTGAGACACTTCTCCAAAGGGTTATTTTGTTTTAAATTTGGCTCCTCTGGGATTCTATTCTATTCCTCAACTCTCCTAGTGCTTCCTTGGGCCCTAATTCATGGATCTCAGGCTCATTAAGTAGAACAACCCTCTGGCTCTATCTTTGTTGTGGAAATTGAAGCTAACCTTTCTCATAGCTGTATTCTACAAAAGTCAGATAATTTATAATTTGAAAATCTATGAATAGATAATGTGATACATAAATGCTGTGTCTTTTTCAACTAGTTGTAGGAAGTTTGGTATTCAAGGCTTACGCAAATTTACTGAGTTAAAACTGTAATTTATGAGAGGAAACTTCAATCTTTTCTGCTTGGGAGTTTGAAAAGAATGAAGGGGAAATCATTGGAATGAATATGGATTTGTTTTGAACAAAGGAAATTCATATGTGGAAATGATCCATAGGGCATTCAATTTAGCTTCCAGACAATGCTGAATTTCTTCCTACCATAAAAGCTCAGAGGTTAAGTTCAGACTATTTTAAACTATGATTTAGCTGCCAGCAAACGTCAAGGAGAACTTGTATGAGTCCTGGGCAATATAGTTTAATATAAAGTGGTGGCCTGACTATAGTCAACACTATTGTATTTTTTTTTTTTGAAATTGTCTCTCACTGCCTCTAGATTCTTTTTTTTTTTTTTTTTGAGTATCGCTGCTTTACAATGTTGTGTTAGTTTCTGCTGTACAGTGAAGTGAATCAGCTATATGTATACATATCTTCCCTCTTTTTTGGATTTTCTTCCCCTTTAGGTCACCACAGAGAACTGAGTAGAGTTCCCTGTGCTATACAGCAGGTTCTCATTAGTTATCTATTTTATAGATAGTAGTGTATATATGTCAGTCCCAATCTCCCAATTCATCCCACCCATGCCCTCCCCACCTTCGTTTCCATACATTTGTTCTCTACATCTGTGTCTCTATTTCTGTTTTGCAAATAAGTTCATCTGTGCCATTTTTCTAGATTCCAATTATATGCAATAATATACGATATTTGTTTTTCTCTTTCTGACTTACTTCACTCTGTATGACAACCTCTATGTCCATCCACATCTCTGCAAATGGCACAATTTTGTTCCTTTTTATGGCTGAGTAGTATTCCATTGTATATATGTACCACATCTTCTTTATCCATTCATCCGTCGATGGATATTTAGGTTGCTTCCATGTCCTGGCTATTGTAAATGGTGTTGCAATGAATACTGGGCATGTGTCTTTTAGAAATATGGTTTACTCAGGGTATATGCCCAGTAGTGGGATTACCGGGTCATATAGTAGTGATATTTTTAGTTATTTAAGGAAACTCTATACTATTCTCCATAGAGACTGTATCAATTTACATTCCCACCAACAGTGTAATAGGGTTCCTTTTTCTCCACACCCATTTATTGTTTATAGATTTATTGATATTTTTGATGATGGCCATTCTGACTGGTATGAGGTGATACCTCACTGCAGTTTTGATTTCATTTCTCTAATAATTAGTGATGTTGAGCATCTTCTCAAGTGTTTGTTGGCCATCTGTATATCTTCTTTGGAGAAATATCTATTTAGGTCTTCCACCCTTTTTTTGATTGAGTTGTTTGTTTTTTTGACACTGAGCTGCATGAGCTGTTTGTATATTTTGGAGATTAATCGCTTGTCAGTTGTTTCCTTTGCAAATATTTTCTCCCATTCTGAAGGTTGTATTTTTGTCTTGTTTATGGTTTCCTTTGCTGTACAAACCTTTTAATTTTAATGAGGTCCCATTTGTTTATTTTTGTTTTTATTTTCATTACTCAAGGATGTGAGTCAAAAAAGATCTTGCTGGGATTTATGTCAAAGAGTGTTCTGCCTATGTTTTCCTGTAAGAGTTTTATAGTGTCTGGGCTTACATTTAGGTCATTAATCCATTTTGAGTTTATTTTTTGCATATGGGGTTAGGGGGTGTTCTAATTTCATTCTTTTACATGTAGCTGTCCAGTTTTCCCAGCACCACATATTGAAGAGACTGTCTTTTCTCCATTGTGTCAATATATTCTTGTCTCCTTTGTCATAGATTAGGTGACCATAGATGCGTGGGTTTATATCTGGGCTTTCTATCCTGTTCCATTGATCTGTATTTCTGTTTTTGCACCAGTACCATGCTGTCTTGATTACCGTAGCTTTGTAGGATAGTCTGAAGTCAGGAAGCCTGATTCCTCCAGCTCCGTTTCCCTTTCTGAAGATTGCTTTGGCTATTCGAGGTCTTTTGTATCTCCATACAAATTTTAAGATATTTTGTTCTAGTTCTGTGAAAAATGCCACTATTAATTTGATAGGGACTGCATTGAATCTGTAGATTGCTTTGGGTAGTATAGTCATTTTCACAATATTCATACTTCCAATCCAAGAACATGGTATATCTCTCCATCTGTTTGTGTCATCTTTGATTTCTTTCATCTGTATCTTATAGTTTTCTGAGTACAGAAACTTGGCCTCTTTAGGTAGGTTAATTCCTAGGTATTCTTTTTGTGGTAATAGTAAATGTGATTGTTTCCTTAATTTCTCTTTCTGATATTTTGTTGTTAGTGTATAGGAATGCAAGAGATTTCTGTGCATTAATTTTGTATCTTGCAACTTTACCAAATTCATTGATGAGCTCTAGTAGTTTTCTGGTGGCATCTTTAGGATTTTCTATGTATAGTGTCATGTCATTGGTAAGCAGTGACAGTTTTACTTCTTCTTTTCCAATTTGGATTCCTTTTATTTCTTTTTCTTCTCTGATTGCCATGGCTAGGACTTCCAAAACTATGTTGAATAATAGTGGTGAGAGTCAACATCCTTGACTTGTTCCTGATCTTAGAGGAAATGCTTTCAGTTTTTCACCATTGAGAATGATGTTTGCTGTGGGTTTGTCATATATGGCCTTTATTATGTTGAGGTAGGTTCCCTCTATGCCCACTTTCTGGAGAGTTTTTATCATAAATGGGTGTTGAATTTTGTCCAAACATTTTTCTGCATCTGTTGAGATGATCATACGGTTTTTATTCTTCAGTTTGTTAATATGGTGTATCACATTGATTGATTTGTGTATATTGAAGAATCATTGCATCCCTGGGATAAATCTACCTGATCATGTTGTATGATCCTTTTAATTTGTTGTTAGATTCTGTTTGCTAGTATTTTGTTGAGAATTTTTGTATCTATATTCATCAGTGATATTGGTCTGTAATTTTCTTTTTTTGTAATATCTTTGTCTGGTTTTGGTATCAGGGGGATGGTGGCCTGGTAGAATGAGCTTGGGAGTTTTTCCAAGCTTTCTCTGCAATTTTTTGGAAGAGTTTGAGAAGGATGGGTGTTAGCTCTTTAAATCTTTAATAGAATTCCCCTGTGAAGCCATCTGGTCCTGGACTTTTGTTTGTTGGAAGATTTTTTTTTTTTTCAAACATCTTTATTGAAGTATAATTGCCTTACAATAGTGTGTTAGCATCTGCTTTATAACAAAGTGAATCTGTTATACATATACAATATGTTCCCATTTCTCTTCCCTCCTGCATCTCCCTCCCTCCCACCCTCCCCATCCCACCCCTCTAGGTGGTCACAAAGCACCGAGCTGATCTCCCTGTGCTATGCGGCTGCTTCCCACTAGTTATCTATTTTACATTTGGTAGTGTATATATGTCCATGACACTCTCTTACCCTGTCACATCTCACCCCACCCCCTCCCCATATCCTCAAGTCCATTCTCTAGTAGGTCTGTGTCTTTATTCCCGTCTTGCCACTAGGTTCTTCATGGCCTTTTTTCTTTTTCTTTTTTTTTCCCTTAGATTCCATATATATGTGTTAGCATACTGTATTTGTTTTTCTCTTTCTGACTTACTTCACTCTGTATGACAGACTCTAACTCCATCCACCTCATTACAAATACCTCCATTTCATTTCTTTTTATGGCTGAGTAATATTCCATTGTATATATGTGCCACATCTTCTTTATCCATTCATCTGTCGATGGACATTTAGGTTGCTTCCATGTCCTGGCTATTGTAAATAGAGCTGCAATGAACATTTTGGTACATGACTCTTTTTGACCTATGGTTTTCTCAGGGTATATGCCCAGTAGTGGGATTGCTGGGTCGTATGGTAGTTCTATTTGTAGTTTTTTAAGGAACCTCCATACCGTTCTCCATAGTGGCTGTATCAATTTACATTCCCACCAACAGTGCAAGAGTGTTCCCTTTCCTCCACACCCTCTCCAGCATTTATTGTTTCTAGATTTTTTGATGATGGCCATTCTGACCGGTGTGAGATGATATCTCATTGTAGTTTTGATTTGCATTTCTCTAATGATTAATGATGTTGAGCATTCTTTCATGTGTCTGTAGGCCATCTGTATATCTTCTTTGGAGAAATGTCTATTTAGATCTTCTGCCCATTTTTGGATTGGGTTGTTCGTTTTTTTGTTATTGAGCTGCATGAGCTGCTTGTAAATCTTGGAGATTAATCCTTTGTCAGTTGCTTCATTTGCAAATATTTTCTCCCATTCTGAGGGTTGTCTTTTGGTCTTGTTTATGGTTTCCTTTGCTGTGCAAAAGCTTTTCAGTTTCATTAGGTCCCATTTGTTTATTTGTGTTCTTATTTCCATTTCTCTGGGAGCTGGGTCAAAAAGAATCTTGCTGTGATGTATGTCATAGAGTGTTCTGCCTATGTTTTCCTCTAAGAGTTTGATAGTGTCTGCCCTTACACTTAGGTCTTTAATCCATTTTGAGTTTATTTTTGTGCATGGTGTCAGGGAGTGTTCTAATTTCATACTTTTACATGTTCCTGTCCAATTTTCCCAGCACCACTTATTGAAGAGGCTGTCTTTTCTCCACTGTATATGCTTGCCTCCTTTATCAAAGATAAGTTGACCATATGTGTGTGGGTTTATCTCTGGGCTTTCTATCCTGTTCCATTGATCTATATTTCTGTTTTTGTGCCAATACCAAACTGTCTTGATTACTGAAGCTTTGTAATATAGTCTGAAGTCAGGGAGCCTGATTCCCCCAGCTCCATTTTTCGTTCTCAAGATTGCTTTGGCTATTCGGGGTCTTTTGTGTTTCCATACAAATTGTGAAATTTTTTGTTCTAGTTCTGTGAAAAATGCCAGTGGTAGTTTGATAGGGATTGCATTGAATCTGTAGATTGCTTTGGGTAGTAGAGACATTTTCACAATGTTGATTCTTCCAATCCAGGAACATGGTATATCTCTCCATCTATTTGTATCATCTTTAATTTCTTTCATCAGTGTCTTATAATTTTCTGCATACAGGTCTTTTGTCTCCTTAGGTAGGTTTATTCCTAGATATTTTATTCTTTTTGTTGCAATGGTAAATGGGAGTGTTTTCTTAATTTCACTTTCAGATTTTTCGTCATTAGTGTATAGAAATGCAAGAGATTTCTGTGCATTAATTTTGTATCCTGCTACTTTACCAAATTCATTGATTAGCTCTAGGAGTTTTCTGGTAGCATCTTTAGGATTCTCTATGTATAGTATCATGTCATCTGCAAATAGTGACAGCTTTACTTCTTCTTTTCCGATTTGGATTCCATTTATTTCTTTGTCTTCTCTGATTGCTGTGGCTAGGACTTCCAGAACTATGTTGAATAATAGTGGTGAGAGTGGGCAACCTTGTCTTGTTCCTGATCTTAGTGGAAATGTTTTCAGTTTTTCACCATTGAGGACAATGTTGGCTGTGGGTTTGTCATATATGGCCTTTATTATGTTGAGGAAAGTTCCCTCTATGCCTACTTTCTGCAGGGCTTTTATCATAAATGGGTGTTGAATTTTGTCAAAAGCTTTCTCTGCATCTATTGAGATGATCATATGGTTTTTCTCCTTCAATTTGTTAATATGGTGTATCACATTGATTGATTTGCGTATATTGAAGAATCCTTGCATTCCTGGGATAAACCCCACTTGATCATGGTGTATGATCCTTTTAATGTGCTGTTGGATTCTGTTTGCTAGTATTTTGTTGAGGATTTTTGCATCTATGTTCATCAGTGATATTGGCCTGTAGTTTTCTTTCTTTGTGACATCTTTGTCTGGTTTTGGTATCAGGGTGATGGTGGCCTCGTAGAATGAGTTTGGGAGTGTTCCTCCCTCTGCAATATTTTGGAAGAGTTTGAGAAGGATAGGTGTTAGCTCTTCTCTAAATGTTTGATAGAATTCGCCTGTGAAGCCATCTGGTCCTGGGCTTTTGTTTGTTGGAAGGTTTTTAATCACAGTTTCAATTTCAGTGCTTGTGATTGGTCTGTTCATATTTTCTATTTCTTCCTGGTTCAGTCTCGGCAGTTTGTGCATTTCTAAGAATCTGTCCATTTCTTCCAGGTTGTCCATTTTATTGGCATATAGTTGCTTGTAGTAATCTCTCATGATCTTTTGTATTTCTGCAGTGTCAGTGGTTACTTCTCCTTTTTCATTTTTAATTCTATTGATCTGAGTCTTCTCCCTTTTTCTCTTGATGAGTCTGACTAATGGTTTATCAATTTTGTTTATCTTCTCAAAGAACCAGCTTTTAGTGTCATTGATTTTTGCTATTGTTTCCTTCATTTCTTTTTCATTTATTTCTGACCTGATCTTTATAATTTCTTTCCTTCTGCTGGCTTTGGGGTTTTTTTGTTCTTCTTTCTCTAATTGCTTTAGGTGCAAGGTTAGGTTGTTTATTCGAGATGTTGCCTGTTTCTTGAGGTAGGCTTGTATTGCTATAAACTTCCCTCTTAGCACTGCTTTTGCTGTGTCCCATAGGTTTTGGGTCGTCGTGTCTCCATTGTCATTTGTTTCTAGGTGTTTTTTGATTTCCCCTTTGATTTCTTCAGTAATCACTTCGTTATTAAGTAATGTATTGTGTAGCCTCCATGTGTTTGTATTTTTTACAGATCTTTTCCTGTAATTGATATCTAGTCTCATAGCGTTGTGGTCGGAAAAGATACTTGATACGATTTCAATTTTCTTAAATTTACCAAGGCTTGATTTGTGACCCAAGATATGATCTATCCTGGAGAATGTTCCATGAGCACTTGAGAAAAATGTGTATTCTGTTGTTTTTGGGTGGAATGTCCTATAAATATCAATTAAGTCCATATTGTTTAATGTATCATTTAAAGCTTGTGTTTCCTTATTTATTTTCATTTTGGATGATCTGTCCATTGGTGAAAGTGGGGTGTTAAAGTCCCCTACTATGATTGTGTTGCTGTCAATTTCCCCTTTCATGGCTGTTAGTATTTGCCTTATGTATTGAGGTGCTCCTATGTTGGGTGCATAAATATTTACAATTGTTATACCTTCCTCTTGGATCGATCCCTTGATCATTATATAGTGTCCTTCTTTGTCTCTTGTAATAGTCTTTATTTTAAAGTCTATTTTGTCTGATATGAGAATTGCTACTCCAGCTTTCTTTTGATTTCCATTTGCGTGGAATATCTTTTTCCATCCCCTCACTTTCAGTCTGTATGTGTCCCTAGGTCTGAAGTGGGTCTCTTGTAGACAGCATATGTATGGGTCTTGTTTTTGTATCCATTCAGCCAGCCTGTGTCTTTTGGTGGGAGCATTTAATCCATTTACATTCAAGGTAATTATCGATATGTATGTTCCTATTCCCATTTTCTTAAATGTATTGGGTTTGTTATTGTAGGTGTTTTCCTTCTCTTGTGTTTCTTGCCTAGAGAATTTCCTTTAGCATTTGTTGTAAAGCTGGTTTGGTGGTGCTGAACTCTCTCAGCTTTTGCTTGTCTGTAAAGGTTTTAATTTCTCCATCGAATCTGAATGAGATCCTTGCTGGGTAGAGTAATCTTGGTTGTAGGTTTTTCTCCTTCATGACTTTAAGTATATCCTGCCACTCCCTTCTGGCTTGCAGAGTTTCTGCTGAGAGATCAGATGTTAACCTTATGGGGATTCCCTTGTGTGTTATTTGTTTTTTTTCCCTTGCTGCCTTTAATATGTTTTCCTTATATTTAATTTTTGACAGTTTGATTAATATGTGTCTTGGCGTGTTCCTCCTTGGGTTTATCCTGTATGGGACTCTCTGTGCTTCCAGGACTTGATTAACTATTTCCTTTCCCATATTAGGGAAGTTTTCAACTATAATCTCTTCAAAAATTTTCTCAGTCCCTTTCTTTTTCTCTTCTTCTTCTGGTACCCCTATAATTCGAATGTTGGCACGTTTAATGTTGTCCCAGAGGTCCCTGAGACTGTCCTCAGTTCTTTTCATTCTTTTTTCTTTATCCTGCTCTGTAGTAGTTATTTCCACCATTTTATCTTCCAGGTCACTTATCCTTTCTTCTGCCTCAGTTATTCTACTATTGATCCCATCTAGAGTATTTTTAATTTCATTTATTGTGTTTTTCATCATTGCTTGGTTCCTCTTTAGTTCTTCTACATCCTTGTTAAATGTTTCTTGCATTTTGTCTATTCTGTTTCCAAGATTTTGGATCATCCTTACTATCATTATTCTGAATTCTTTTTCAGGTAGACTACCTATTTCCTCTTCATTTGTTAAGTCCAGTGTGTTTTGAGCCTGCTCCTTCATCTGCTGTGTGTTTTTCTGTCGTCTCATTTTGCCTATCTTACTGTGTTTGGGGTCTCCTTTTCACAGGCTGCAGGTTCGTAGTTCCCGTTGTTTTTGGTATCTGTCCCCAGCGGCTAAGGTTGGTTCAGTGGGTTGTGTAGGCTTCCTGGTGGAGGGAACTAGTGCCTGAGTTCTGGTGGATGAGGCTAGATCTTGTCTTTCTGGTGGGCACGTCCACGTCTGGTGGTGTATTTTGTGGTGTCTGTGGCCTTATTTTGATTTTAGGCAGCCTCTCTGCCACTGGATGGGGTTGTGTTCCTGTCTAGCTAGTTGTTTGGCATAGGATGTCCAGCACTGTAGCTTGCTGGTCGTCGAGTGAAGCTGGGTCTTGATGTTGAGATGGAGATCTCTGGGAGATTTTTGCCGTTTGGTATTACGTGGAGCTGGGAGGTCTCTTGTGGACCAGTGTTCTGAAGTTGGCTCTCCCACCTCAGAGGCACGGCCCTGATGCCTGGCTGGAGCACCAAGAGCCTTTCGTCCACACGGCTCAGAGTAAAAGGGAGAAAAAATAGAAAGAAAGAAAGAAAGAAAGAGGCTATAATATAGTGAAGTAAAATAAAGCTATTGTAAAGCAAAGCTATACAGACAAAATCTCACCCAGAAGCATATACATATACACTCACAAAAAAAAGGAAAAGGGGAAAAATTAATATCTCCTGCTCCCAGAGTCCCCCTCCTGAACTTGGGATGATTCATTGTCTATTCAGGTATTCAGCAGATGCAGGCACATCAAGTTGTTTGTGGAGCTTTAATCCGCTGCTTCTGAGGCTGCTGGGAGAGATTTCCCCTTCTCTTCCCTGTTCGCACAGCTCCTGGGGTTCAGCTTTGGATTTGGACCCGCCTCTGCGTGTAGGTCGCCTGAGGGCGTCTGTTCCCCGCCCAGACAGGACGGGGTTAAAGGAGCAGCTGCTTCGGGGGCTCTGGCTCACTCAGGCGGGGGGAGGGAGGGGTACGGAGGAGGCGGGGCGAGCCTGCGGCGGCCGAGGCCGGCGTGACGTTGCACCAGCTCGAGGCGCGCAGTGCGTTCTCCCGGGGATGTTGTCCCCGGATCCCGGGACCCTGGCAGTGGCGGGCTGCACAGGCTCCCGGGAGGGGAGGTGTGGAGAGTGACCTGTGCTCACACACAGGCTTTTTGGAGGCGGCAGCAGCAGCCCCAGCGTCTCACGCCCGTCTCTGGGGTCCGCGCTGATCGCCGTGGCTTGCGCCCTTCTCTGGAGTTTGTTTAGGCGGCGCTCTGAATCCCCTCTCCTTGCGCGCAGCGAAACAAAGAGGCAAGAAAAAGTCTCTTGCCTCTTCGGCAGCTGCAGACCTTTTCCCGGTCTCCCTCCCGGCTAGCTGTGGTGCGCTAACCCCTTCAGGCTGTGTTCACGCTGCCAGCCCCAGTCCTCTCCCTGCGATCCGACCGAAGCCCGAGCCTCAGCTCCCAGCCCCGCCCGCCCCGGCGGCTAAGCAGACAAGCCTCTCGGGCTGGTGAGTGCTGCTCGGCGCCGAGCCTCTGTGCGGGAACCTCTCCGCTTTGCCCTCCGCACCTCTGTCTGTTGGAAGATTTTTAATCACAATTTCAATTTCATTACTTGTGATTCATCTGTTTATATTTTCTGTTTCATCCTGGCTCAGACTGGGAAGGTTGTACCTTACTAAGAATTTGTCCATTTCTTCCAGGTTGTCTATTTTTTTGGCATAGTGTTGCTTGTAGTAGTCTCTTATGATCCTTTGTAGTTCTGCAGTGTCCATTGTAATTTTTCTTTTTCATTTCTAACTTATGGATTTGAATTCTCTCCCTTTTTTTCTTGATGAGTCTGGCTAAAGGTTTATCAATTATTTTTCTCTTCACAAAGAACCAGGTTTTAGTTTTATTGATCTTTGCTACTGTTTTCTTCATTTTTTTAAAAATATTTATTTATTTATTTAATTATAGCTGTGTTGGGTCTTTGTTTTCTGTGTGAGGGCTTTCTCTAGTTGTGGCAAGCGGGGGCCACTCTTCATCATCGTGCGCGGGCCTCTCACTATCTCGGCATCTCTTGTTGCGGAGCACAGGCTCCAGACGCGCATGCTCAGTAATTGTGTCTCACGGGCCTAGTTGCTCCATGGCATGTGGGATCTTCCCAGACCAGGGCTCAAACCCGTGTCCCCTGCACTGGCAGGCAGACTCTCAACCACTGCGCCACCAGGGAAGCCCTGTTTTCTTCATTTTTATATCATTTATTTCTGCTCTGATTTTTACAGTTTCCTTCATTCTAACTTTGGGTTTTGTTTATTCTTTCTCTAGTTGCTTTAGGTGTAAGGTTACGTTGCTTATTTGAGATTTTTCTTGTTTCTTGAGGTAGGATTGTATTGATATAAGCTTCCATCTTAGAACTGCTTTTGCTGCACCCCACAGGTTTTGGATCATGATGTTTTTGTTGTCATTTGTTTCTATGTATTTTTGATTTCCTCTTTGATTTCTTCAGTGATCTCCTGGTTATTTAGTAGAATATTGTTTAGCCTCTATGTGTTTGTGGGTTTTTTTTTCCTGTAATTGATTTCTAATTTCATAGCATTGTGGTCAGAAAAGATGCTTGATATGATTTCAATTCTCTTAAATTTACTAGGCTTGATTTGTGACCCAAGATGTGATCTATCCTGGAGAATGTTCCATGTGCACTTGAGAAAAAAGTGTATTATGGTGCTTTCAGATGGAATGTCCTGTAAATATCAATTAAGTCTATTGGGTCTATTGTGTCATTTAAGGCTTGTGTTTCCTTATGGAGTTTCTGTCTGGATGACATGTCCATTGATGTAAGCAGGGTGCTAAAGTCCCCCACTATTATTGTGTTACAGTCAAGTTTTCCTTTCATGTCTGTTAATAATTGCCTTATATATTGAGGTGCTTCTATGCTGGCTGCATATGTATTTACAATTGTTATATCTTCTTCTTTGTTGATCCCTTGATCAGTATGTAGTGTCCTTCTTTGTCTCTTGTAACAGTCTTTATTTTAAAGTCTATTTTGTCTGATATGAGTATTGCTGCTCCAGCTTTCTTT
This sequence comes from Balaenoptera acutorostrata, assembly GCF_949987535.1. Taxonomy (NCBI): domain Eukaryota; kingdom Metazoa; phylum Chordata; class Mammalia; order Artiodactyla; family Balaenopteridae; genus Balaenoptera; species Balaenoptera acutorostrata. The sequence goes on from NC_080068.1 coordinate 39,716,646, forward strand.
TGATTTCCATTTGCATGGAATATCTTTTTCCATCTCCTCACTTTCAGTCTGTATGTGTCCCTAGGCCTGAAGTGGGTCTTTTGTAGACAACATATATACAGGTCTTCTTTTTGTATCCATTCAGCCAGAATGTATCCATTCTGTGTCTTTTGGTTGGAGCATTTAATCCATTTATATTTAAGGTAATTATCAATATGTGTGTTCCTATGACCATTTTCTTAATTGTTTTGGGTTTGTTTTTGTAGGTCTTTTTCTCCTCTTGTGTTTCCCTTTTAGAGAAGTTCCTTTAGCATTTGCTGTAGATCTGGTTTGCTGGTGCTGAATTCTCTTAGCTTTTGCTTGTCTGTAAAGCTTTTGGTTTCTCATCGAATCTGAATGAGATCCTTGCTGGGTAGAGTAATCTTGGTTGTACGTTTTTCCCTTTTATCACTTTAAATATATCCTGCTGCTCCCTCCTGGCCTGCAGAGTTTCTGCTGAAAAAGCAGTTGATAATCTTATGGGGATTCCCTTATATGTTCTTTTTTGCTTTTCCCTTGCTGCTTTTAATATTTTTTTCTTTGTATTTAGTTTTTGTTAGTTTGATTAATATGTGTCTTGGCATGTTTCTCCTTGGGTTTACCCTGTATGGAGCTCTCTGTTCTTCCTGTACTTGATTGACTATTTCCTTTCTCATGTTAGGGAAGTTTTTGACTGTAATGTCTTCAAATATTTTCTCAGACCCTTTATCTTTTTCTTCTTCTTCTGGGACCCCTATAATTTGAAAGTTGGTATGTTTAATGTTGTCCCAGAAGTCTCTGAGACTGTCATTTCTTTTCATTCTTTTTTCTTTACTCTGCTCCTTGGCAGTAATTTCCACCATTCTATCTTCCAGCTCACTTAATCATTATGCTGCCTCAGTTATTCTTTAATTCTTCTAGGTCTTTGTTAATCATTTCTTGCATCTTCTCAATCTTTGCCTCCATTCTTATTCTGAGGTCCTGGATCATCTTCACTATCATTATTCTGAATTCTTTTTCTGGAAGGTTGCCTACCTCCACTTCATTTAGTTGTTTTTCTGGGGGTTTTTCTTGTTCCTTCATCTGGTACATAGCCCTCTGCCTTTTAATCTTGTCTATCTTTCTGTAACTGTGGTTTTTGGTCCACAGGCTGCAGGATTGTAGTTTTTCTTGTTTCTGCTGTCTGCCCTCTGGTGGTTGAGGCTATCTAAGAGGCTTGATGGGAGGCTCTGGTGGTGGGTAGAGCTGACTGTTGCTGTGGTGGTCAGAGCTCAGTAAAAGCCTCAGTTATTCTGCTATTGATTCCTTTTAGTGTATTTTTCATTTCAACTATTGTGTTGTTCATCACTGTTTGTTCTTTAGTTCTTTGTCTTTGTTAAACATTTCTTTTATTTTCTCAATCCATGCCTCCATTCTATTTCTGAGATTTTGGATCATCTTTACTGTCATTACTCTGAATTCTTTTTCAGGTAAGTTGCCTATTTCCTCTTCATTTATTTGGACTTGTAGGTGTTTACCTTGCTCCTTCATCTGTACCATATTTTTCTATAGTCTCATTTTTTTTTTCTGATGGGTGGGGCTGTGTTCCTGTCCTGCTGGTTGTTTGGACTGAGGCAGCCAGCACTGGAGTTTGCAGGCAGTTAGGTGGAGCCAGGTCTTGGTACTGAGATGAGGACCTCTGAGAAAGCGACACCAATTAATATTCCTTGGGGCCTGAAGTTCTATGTTAGCCCAGCAGCTTGGACTCAGCACTCCCACCACAGGAGCTCAGGCCTGACCCCTGGGCTTGGAACAAAGGCCCTGGTCATGTGGAGATTCGTCCCGTCCTCTTCGGTGCGTTAGGTCCCCTACCAGCACCCATTAGGTGCTCTGCAAGAATTGCTCTGATGCATTCTTGTTGTACTTGTGGGGAGATGCGAACTTCACATCCTCTTACTCCACCATCTTAACTCCGCCTGTCTCCAGATTCTTAACTTCTTGTGGGCAGGAACCTCATCCCAAACAGCCAGGGATTCCAGCAACCAGCACACACCTGGTGCGGCAGGTGCTCAGAACTGCTCACTGAATGAAGATGCACTGTCTGTCCGTCATATTCACATGGAGACTTTCACCTTTCACAGGACATCATTTTATTGGTACTTTGATTCAGACACTGAATCTTCCAGCTCCTTGGTGTCAGATTTCCCAGCCTACAGAACTACCAGTCCATGAAATCCCATGTGGAACTTGGCACCCAAGCAGGACAGCCAATGGGAAGGGAACTGCAGATCAGTGCCCTCAAGCCAGACGGGTCCAGCGCCCCTGCCCAGGGAAGGCAGCCTGTGGGCCTGTACTGTATATTTGAAAGTTGCTAAAAGAGTAGATCTTAAAAGTTCTTATCACAAGTAAAAATAAAAATTCTAACCATGTGAGGTGATAAATGTTAACTAACTTATTGTGGTGATCATTTCACAATATATACATATATCAAATTCTTATGTTGTATACCTTAAAGTTATATGATATTATATGTCAAATATATCTCAATATAACTGGAAAAAATAAATAAACTTATGGCCTTCTTCTGGAAAAAAAAATAAAAGTATTCCAAGGAGCCAGAAACTAGATCACTGATAGAATTAGGGAGAGGGGATTAAGGTGGAGTGTCTGCCACACCCTGGACAGAAGATTCAATCAGAGAGGAAGATGAGAGGTGTCATCAGCAGCCTGTAATCTCCCAGGCTGATTGCATCTGCAGTCTGTCTAATGGGATAAAGGAAAGGAGTCTCCCTACAGGCTTATAAGGCCCAAGGGGCCAGATTCTGACCCCAGCAGTGAACAGAGAAGGTGGGCTGTGTTGTGCCTTCAGACCTGGATCAAGACCTGGATTGAGGAAGACCTTGTGCTCTGTGAGGAAGAAGCCCAGAGTCCCAGTGGGTGGAGCCAGGATGCCCCCAAGGCCTTGAGGACACAGAGAAGCTCCCCCAGCACAGAACCAAGACTGAGAAGCATGGGCAGGTGAGCATGGACTTGGGGCCAGAATCTCAGGTGGGCCTGAGCAGGGACAACATAGCTGCCCAGGGGACATTGGGTGACCACACTCTGATGGAGAAGGGCCAAGTTGGGATGGTCTGGGAGGTGCTAGAGGGCAGGAGGTTCTCAATGGATTCATTTGCAACAGACTCTCTGGCCAGCAGAGTGGAAAATTCCATGGGTTCAGAGGAGGATGCAGTAGGGGGAAGGAAGCCCCAGTTGTGGGTGTGGGTGTGACCTGGAATCTGCCTGTCACCTGGACCATACCTGCGGGAGGTGTGGGCAAGTCCTAGGGGCTCCTGTGGGATGGACCTGCTGTGTGCCAGGCACCCTGCTCACTGCTGTTCCGTTTTCTTCTCAATATATGGGCTCCTTAGTTAAGGTTTTATGTATGTACCTGTGTGGTTACTTTATGGAAGATAAATATTTGCTAGCTATCATAAGGACATATATACACACAGTTTCTTTTTATACTGTAATCACCTGTGACATTTGTTTTAGTGTAATAGAGATAAGGTCAATCTTTTAAGCCCTGTTTCTTTTTCTTTCTTTTTTTTTCCCCTCTTTTGGGAATCAGACCCCAGGAAGTTTGTTCTTTAGCCTGCAGTGCCTGTTTTGCCCAAGGCCATTCCTAGGTCTTTTTCCAGAATGGCTGTGCTCTTGTCTTCCTTTCTCAGAATAATAGTATTATTTTCATGTGTTTGAACTTGCAGCCAACTCACAACAATTACTTATAATGGTGGTACGTCATTTTTTTAAAATTGAAGTAGAGTTGATTTACAATATTTTGTTAATTTCAGCTGTATAGCAGAGTAATTCACATTACATATATATACATTCTTTTTTATATTCTTTTCCATTATGGTTTATAACAGGATATTGAATATAGCTCCTTGTGCTGTACAGTAGGACCTTGTTGTTTATCCATTCCATATATAATAGTTTGCATCTGCTAACACCAAACTCCCACTCTGTCCCTCTGCCACCCCCTCCCTTCCTATTTCAAACCACAAGTCTGTTCTGTATGTCTGTTTCTGTTTCATAGATAGGTAATTTGTGTCATATTTTAGATTATACATGTAAGTGATATTATATGACATTTGTCTTTCTCTTTCTGACTTACTTAGTATGATAATCTCTAGTTCCATCCATGTTGCTGCAAAAGGCATTATTTTGTTCTTTTTAATGGATGAGTAGTATTCCACTGTATACATGTGCTACATCTTCTTTATCCATTCCTCTGTTGATGGACATTTCGGTTTCTTCCATGTTTTGGGTATTGTGAATAGCGCTGTTATGAAAATAGGGATATATGTATCACTTTGAATTATAGTTTTGTTCAATATGTGCCTAGCAGAGACATTGCTGGATAATATGGCATTTCCATTTTTAGTTTTTTTGAGGAAACTCCATGCTGTTTTGCGTATTGGCTACTCCAAATTACATTTCCAGGTTGGTATGCCTTTTGAGTCTTCTGTAATCTCTAAATTTCCCTTGGAGATAGAGACTGAAGAGATGTGGACACTTTAGGATGGAGGGAGAGGGAGAGTTGTGGCTCAAAGAAGGAAGAGAGAAGCTGGCGTGGCCTGGCTGGGGCAGGAGCACACTGAGAACACTGGTCAGCCCTATGAAAAGCGTTTTTACATAGAACATGTTAAGCTTGTAAATTAATAGAAAAATAGTAGAACAAACATAATGTACCAGTTTCCAAGGGCTGCCACAACAAAACACCACACATCAGGGTGACTTCAGCAATAGAAACTCATTGTCCCAGTCCTGGAGACTGGAAGTTGAATATCAAAGGGTCAGCAGGTTCACTTTCTCCTGAGGCCTCTCTCCTTGGCTCCCAGGTGGGCTCCTCGTGGCTGTGACCTCACATGGCCTTTTCTCTGTGGGTCCCCGTCCCTGATGTCTCTTCCCCTTCTAAGAACACCCATCAGTGTTGCATTAGGACCTCCCCCAGCCGCCTCATTTTACCTTAATCAGCACATTACAGACTTTATTACCATATAGGGTCCCATTCTGATGTACTGGGAGTTACAGCTTCAACTTATGAACTGTGGGGGGCACACAGTTCAGCCCACAGCATCCCATGTACACATCCAGTGAGGGATGCCCCCAGCCATCCCTCCTCCTCATCACTGTGAAGCAAATCCTGCATATCATAGAGTTTTAAATGTAAATAGTGTACTCTGTGTCTTTCAAGTATAGGATGTCTTTTCATTAATAACCTTTAAAAAATCATCAGATATCCAGAATCCCAACTCGCTGCAACCATCTTTTTGTTTGGATGTATGTATTTGAATTCAGAATAAAAGCCTTGTCAAATATTGTTGATTGTATGTATGCTCTTAGTCTCTAATATACTTTTTTTCCCTCTTGTTACTATTTTCTTGAAGGAGCCTGGTGAGTTGTGCCACAGAGTTGCCCACATCTGGATTTTGCTGATTGTGTCCCCGTGCTATTGATCTTCATCACTACTGGGAGCAGTGGCTCTCTATGAAGAAGAGGATACCTAGCAACCTCGATTTCAGCCCATTAAGTAAAAGGGACAAAAGTGCCAAAGGAAGCAGAGACTGACTGGGGCTCTCAGTCCTCCTGGAGGCTGCTGTAGAGTTGAAAGGAAGGGGTAGAAATAGGCCTGAGTGGCCACAGCTCCCTGCAGATCCTGGCAAACCTACTGGCAGCTGTGAAGGAGCAGAGAGAAGGCTGAAGAGTCAGACGTTTCTCATTTGTCCCCGCCCCTGGAGAGCCAGGTTTCTCTGAAGGGAGTCTCCTCAGACAGAAACCCTCCCTGCACAATGGCCCTGGCATCTTCCCTGGCACAGCTCCAAGCAGAGGCCAGCTGCCCCATCTGCCTGGATTACCTAAGAGACGCAGTGACCACTGACGGGGCACAACTCCTGTCACCCCTGCATCCAGTAGTGCTGGGAGGGTCTCCAGGACATCTTCCCCTGTCCTGTCTGCCTCCAGCCCTGCCCTGACAAGGGCATCAGGAGAAACAGCCAGTTATGTCACATGATTGATTTTGTGAAGCAGCTCCCCAACACAAGGGGCAAGAGGAAAAGGCTGGAAGAGAAACCTCTGCGTGAGAAGCACAAGCAGGTTCTGAGCCTATTCTGTGAGAAGGACCTGGAGCTGCTGTGTCTGCAGTGCAGGGTCTCCTCTGACCACCGCCATCACCCCCTGGCACCCATGGAGCAGGCTGCAGCCTGTCACAGGAGGAGGCTCAAAGTCCACATTGAGCCCCTGAAAAAGCAACTTGAAGATGCTGAAAAGTCATTAGAAATGCAAGCCTCAAAATCATTTGAGTTGGTGCGGAAGGTGAACAATCAAAGGAGGGAACTGCACTCCGAAGTTGAATGCATTAAGCATTTCTTGGGAACAGAGCATGATGAAATTCATGTTAGGTTACTAAGTGAAGAGAAGGATGTTCAAGATAAAATAATTGAAAAAACCACCAAATATCGGGCCACAGATCCACGTTGAAAAATCTGCTTGGTGAAATAAATAAGTGTTGCAACCTGACCTGGATTTACTGACAGGCATTGAAAGGACGCACAGCACATATGGAAACCTAAAGAGCCCGGCAGCCTTTTCCTACAAATTAAAGAAGGCGGTTTTCACTCTCCCCCCACAATATTTTGGCCTCCACAAAATGATCTGCACATTTCAGGTACATCTGACACTAGATGCTGCAACTGCACACCACAGTCTCAAAGTTTCACAAGACAGGAAAACTGCAACATTTCGAAGGATGGAACCAAACTGTGTTCATAATCCTGAGGCATTTACTTCTCACCTAGAAGTCCTGAGTTCTGAGGGATTTGATGCTGGCAGTCATTTTTGGCAGGTAGAAGAGGCCTAGGTGACTGCTCCTTAGGTGTGTGTAAAGAATCTTTCCCCAGAAATGCTCCTATATATCACCATCCCCAAGCAATGGCTGCTGGCAAATTCAGCTCTGGGGTAGTACACCTAACACAGGGGATTCAGGAAACCCATGTCGGATTGGCGTTTTTCTGGACTACGAGTTGGGAGAAATTTCTTTTTATAATTTGAAAAAGAGATCTCCTTTATATTTATTCAGTGACATTTTTACAGAAAAACTTATGCCCTATTTCTCTATTGGACCTCTTTCAAAATCACTTACAATAAGTCTAGTTGAAGATGAGTACTGAGCCCCCTAGAAGACATTGTGTATGTTCTATTTTCTCCCTGTGTTCAGGGAACATCCTTGTAATAAACAGTAATAAACAAAAAAAACAAAAAAAAAGTTACTTCCTCGGGGAGGCTGGGCACAATCTTCACCCACCCAGAAGAAACTGATCCAAAGAGGTGACTGATCGTTCTTAGGTTTCAGAAACAAAACTACCCCTCCCCCGCTGCACCCTGTGACCCCAGCGCACCTGAAGCCTTTGGAGCTGTGCTCTTCACTCCTCTACTGCGCAGGGAAGAAGAAAGACGCGGTGGTGAAGCTTTTCAAACCAATCTCAAAGCACTAATAACGTGAAAATGTAGCTCCGGAATTAGAGGATCAGCAGAAGCCAATGACGGCCCGGTCACCTGGGAAACGACCCCGCCCCACCATCTTGCTCAGGCTCTTCCGGGTCCCCGCCCGTAGACATTGAGCATGCGCAGGCCCATCCGCGCCCACTTCCGGTGCAACCACCCATCACCGTGGCCCAGAGCGCGTTTCCAGGGACTGGCCTCTCAGGGGCCGGAGGTGTGAGCCTTGCCCTGGAGCCTCCAGACTCCTCAGAGCCTCGGACCTGAGAGGGCTGAGCCACGTGCTCCAGGTGAGCCGGGAGGGCCCTGCGGAAGGGCGGAGGGAGCTTAGCTGAGCAGGGGGCTTTCTGGGCATCTCCTGGCGCCAGACTTCGTGGTCTCTTAAGAAAAGTCAGGTCGAATCTTGAGAGCTGGGAATCCGCCACAGGTTTAATTTCTTAGCCTGATGTTTATTGAGCCCACGCTAGCCGAGCTTTTCAACAGCTATAAGAACAGAGTAGATAATCAGTTTTGAGGAAAAATAGCAAAGAATTCAGACCATGAACCATACACTCTAGTGTCATTAACCAATGGCTGACAAAAATAAATGTAAAATCTCAAGTGGGATTTGTGGTTTGATAGATGTGTGGTGGCAGGAAGCGAGCAGAGGGGCCGGAGGGCCGCATCCTCAGGATCTCGCTGTTTTAACAGTAATGCACATTGGAGAGTCAGAGGATTACATTTGAGTGTAGAGTGCTGTAGAGTTATGAAATTGATGGTCGGCATGGAGTAGAAGACGGTAGTCAGAATAGTCGGCCTGTGTATGTAGCCTGGACTGGAAAAGTGTCCCCCAAAACTGTTCTTTTTGGTCCAAGGCCTGAGTCTGGAAGGTGGGGTTGGGGAGGTAAATATGGGGGAGGGGGGAACCCATTAGGAATATGTGTGGGAACTCCAGGGCACCTGCTTAATTTAAATGAAATACTCTTTATGAAACAATAGAATGGTTCCTTCTGGTTCCAGAAATTTCAGTCTTTTTTTTTTTTTTTTGGCTGCGCTACACAGCTTGTGGGATTTTAGTTCCCTGACCAGGGATTGAACCTGAGCCCTAGGCAGTTAGAGTGCAGAGTCCTAAACCCTGGACTACCAGGAAATTCCCTTTTTTCTTCTTTTTAGTCTTTTTTTAATTGGAGTATAATTGCTACAATGTTGTGTTAGTTCCTGCTGTACAATGAAGTGAATCAGCTACATGTATCCATATATTCCCTCCTTCTTGGACCTTCCTCCCACCCCACCCCCATCCCACCCATCCAGGTCATCACAGAGCACTGAGCTGAGCTTCCTGTGCTTTATAGCATGTTCCCACTAGCTATCTATTTTATGCATGGTAGTGTATATATATCAATCCCAATCTCCTAATTGGTCTCACCCTCCCCGTCCTCCACTGTGTCCACATGTCCATTCTTTATGTCTGCGTCTCTGTTCCTGCCCTGAAAATAGGTTCATCTGTTCCCTTTTCCTAGATTCCACATATATGCGTTAATATATGATATTTGGTTTTTTTCTTTCTGGCTTACTTCATTCTGTATGACAGACTCTAGGTCCATCCACATCTCTACAAATGACCCAATTTCAGTCCGTTTTATGGCTGAGTAATATTCCATTGTGTACATGTGCCACATTTTCTTTATCCATTCATCTGTTGTTGGACGTTTAGGTTGTTTCCATGTCCTGGCTATTGGAAATAGTGTTGCAATGCATATTGGGGTACATGTGTCCCTTTGAGTTATGGTTTAGTCAGGGTATATATGCCTGGTAGTTGGATTGCTGGGTCATATAGTAGTTCTAATTTTAGTTTTTTAAGGAACATCCATACTGTTCTCCATAGTGGCTGTACCAGCTTACCTTCCCACCAACAGTAGAGGAGGGTTCCCTTTTCTCCACACCCTCTCCAGCATTTATTGTTTGTAGATTTTTTGATGATGGCCATTCTGACTGGTGTGATCCCTCATTGTAGTTTTGATTTCTATTTCTCTAATAATTAGTGGTGTTGAGCATCCTTTCATGTGCCCCTTGGCCATCTGTGTGTCCTCCTGGGTGAGATGTCTGTTTAGGTCTTCCACCCATTTTTTGATTGGGTTGTTTGTTTTTTTGATATTGAGCTCGATGAGCTGTTTGTATATTTTGGAGATTAATCTGTTGTCTGTTGCTTCATTTGCAAATATTTTCTCCCATTCTGTCGGTTGTCTTTTCATCTTGTTTATGGTTTCCTTTGCTGTGCAAAAGCTTTTAAGTTTAGTTATGTCCCATTTGTTTACTTTTGTTTTTATTTTCATTACTCTAGGAGGTGGGTCAAAAAAGATCTTGCTGTGGTTTATGCCAAAGAGTGTTTTTCCTATGTTTTCCTCTAAGAGTTTTATAGTGTCCACCCTTAAATTTAAATCTTTAATCCATTTTGAGTTTATTTTTGTGTATCATGTTAAATAGTATTCTAATTTCATTCTTTAACATGTAGCTGTCCAGTTTTTGTAGCACCACTTATTGAAGAGTCTGTCTTTTCTCCATTGTATGTTCTTGCCTCCTTTGTCATAAATTAGGTGACCATATGTGCTAGGGTTTATCTCTGGGCTTTCTACCCTGTACCATTGATGTATATGTCTCTTTTTGTGCCAGTACCATACCATCTTGATTACTGTAGTTTTGTAGTATAGTTTGAAGTTGGGGAGCCTGATTCCTCCAGCTCAGTTTTTCTTTCTCAAGGTTGCTTTGGCTATTCAGGGTCTTTTGTGTTTCCATACAAATTGTAAGATTTTTTTGTTCTAATTCTGTGAAGAATGTCATTGGTAATTTGATAGGGATTGCATTGAATCTGTAGATTGCTTTGGGTTATATAGTCATTTTCACAACATTGATTATTCCAATCCAAGAACATGGTATATGTCTCCATCTGTTTATGTCATCTATGATTTCTTTCATCAGTGTTTTATAGTTTTCTGAGTACAGGTCTTTTGCCTCCGTAGGTAGGTTTATTCCTAAGTATTTTATTCTTTTTGTTGCAATGGTAAATGGGATTGTTTCCTTAATTTCTCTTTCGTTGTTAGTGTATGCAAATGCGAGAGATTTCTGTGCATTAATTTTGTATCCTGCAACCTTACCAAATTCATTGATTAGTTCTAATATTTTTCTGGTGGCATCTTTAGGATTTTCTATGTATAGTATCATGCCATCTGCGAACAGTGACAGTTTTACCTCTTCTTTGCCAATTTGGATTCCTTTTATTTCTTTTTCTTCTCTGCTTGTTGTGGCTAGGACTTCCAAAACTGAATAACAGTGGTGAGAGTGGACATCTTGTTCCTGATCTTAGTGGAAATGCTTTCTATTTTTCACCATTGAGAATAATGTTTGCTGTGGGTTGGACATATGTGGTCTTTAATATGTTGAGGTAGGCTCCCTCTTTGCCCATTTTCTGGAGAGTTTTTATCATAAATGGTTGTTGAATTTTGTCAAAAGCTTATTCTGCACCTATTGAGATGATCATATGGATTTATTCTTTAATTTGTTAATATGGTGTATCACATTGATTGATTTGCATATTTTGAAGACTCCTTGTATTCCTGGAACAAATACCACTTGATCATGGTGTATGATCCTTTTGATGTGTTGTTGGAGTCTGTTTGCTAATATTTTGTTGAGAATTTTGTGTCTATGTTCATCAATGATATTGGTCTGTAATTTTCTTTTTTTGTGATATCTTTGTCTCATTTTCATATCAGGGTCATGGTGGCCTCATAGAACGAATTTGGGAGTGTTCCTTCCTCTGCAATTTTTTGCAAGAGTTTTAGAAGGATAGGTTTTAGCTCTTCTCTAAATGTTTGATAGAATTCGCCTGTGAAGGCATCTGGTCCTGGAATTTTGTTTGTTGGAAGATTTTTAATGACAGTTTCAATTTCATTACTTGTGATAGGTCTGTTTACATTTTCTAATTCTTCCTGGTTCACTTTTGAAAAATTGTACCTTTCCAAGAATTTGTCCATTTCTTCCAGGTTGTCCATTTTATCAGCATATAGTTGCTTATAGTAGACTCTTATAATTCTTGGCATTTCTGCAGTGTCAGTTGTCATTTCCCTTTTTTCATTTCTAATTTTATTGATTTGCTTCCTCTCTGTTTTTTTCTTGATGAGTCTAGCTAAAGGTTTATCAATTTTGTTTATCTTCTCAAAGAACCAACTTTTAGTTTTATTGATCTTTGTTATTGTTTTTCATTTCTATTTCATTTATTTCTGCTCTGATGTTTATGATTTCTTTCCTTCTACTGACTTTGGGTTTTCTTTGTTCTCTTTCTCTAGTTGCTTTAGGTGTAGGGTTAGATTGTTTATTTGAGATTTTTCTTGTCTCTTGAGGTGAGATTGAATTGCTGTAAACTTCACTCTTAGAACTGCTTTTGCTGCATGCCATATGATTTGGGTTGCCGTGTTTTCATTGTCATTTGTTTCTATGTATTTTTTTATTTCCCCTTAGATTTCTTCAGTAATATCTTGGTTATTTAGTAGCACACTGTTTAGCCTCCATGTATTTGTGAGTTTTACAGTTTTTTTTCCTGTAATTGATTTCTAATCTCATAGCATTGTGGTTGGAAAAGATCTTTGATATGATTTCAGTTTTCTTACATTTTCTGAGGCTTGATTTGTGACCCAAGGTGTGATCTATCCTGGAGAATGTTCTGTGTGCACTTGAGAAGAAAGTGTATTCTGCCACTTTTGGGTGGAATGTCCTATAAATATCAATTAAATCTATCTGGTCTATTTTGTCATTTAAAGCTTGTATTTTCTTATTTATTTTCTGTTTGGATGATCTGTCCATTGGTGTAAGTGGGGTGTTAGTGCCCCCTACAATTACTGTGTTACTGTTGATTTCCCCTTATATGGTTGTTAGCATTTGTGTTATGTGTTGAGATGCTCCTATGTTAGAGGCATAAATATTTATAATTGTTATATCTTTTTCTTGCACTGATCCCTTGGTCATTATGTAGTGTCCTTCCTTGTCTCTTGTAACATTCTTTATTTTAAAGTGTATTTTATCTGATATGAGTATTGCTACTCCAGCTTTCTTTTGATTTCCATTTGCATGGAATATCTTTGTCCATTCCCTCACTTTCAGTCTGTATGTGTCCCTAGGTCTGAAGTGGGTCTGTTGTAGACAGCATATATATGGGTCTTGTTTTTGAATCCATTCAGCCAGTCTGTGTCTTTCTGTTGGGACATTTAGTCCATTTACATTTAAGGTAATTATGGATATGTATGTTCCTATTACCATTTTCTAAATTATTTTAGGTTTGTTTTTGTAGGTCCTTTTCTTCTCTTGTGTTTCCTGCCTAGAGAAATTCCATTAGCATTCGTTGTAAAGCTGGTTTGGTGGTGCTGAATTCTCTTAGCTTTTACTTATCTGTAAAGCTTTTGATTACTCTGTCGAATCTGAATGAGATCTTTGGTGGGTAAAGTAATCTTGGTTGTAGGTTTTTCTCTTTCATCACTTTAAGTATATCCTGCCACTTCCTTCTGGTCTGCAGAGTTGCTGCTGAAAAATCAGCTGATAACTTTATGGGGATTCCCTTGTATGTTATTTTTTGCTTTTCCCTTGCTGCTTTTAATATTTTTTTCTTTGAATTTAATTTTTGTTAGTTTGAGTAATATGTGTCTTGCTGTTTTTCTCCTAGGGTTTATCCTGTACGGACTCTCTGGGCTTCCTGGACTTGGGTGGCTATTTCGTTTCCCATGTTAGGGAAGTTTTCGACTATAATCTCTTCGAATATTTTCTCAGACCCTTTTTTTTTCTCTTCTTCTTCAGGACCCCTATAATTTGAATGTTGGTGCCTTTAGTGTCGTCCCCAGAGTCTCTGAGATTGCCTTCAATTCTTTTGATTCTTTTTTCTTTGTCCTGCTCCTTGGCATTTTTTGCCACCATTCTGTCTTCTAGATCACTTATTTGTTCTTCTGCCTCAGTTATTCTCTTATTGATTCCTTCTAGTGTATTTTTCATTTCAGTTATTGTGTTGTTTATCTCTGTTTGTTTGTTCTTTAGTTCTTCTTTGTTAAACATTTTTGTATTTTCTCGATCTGTGCTTCCATGCTATTTCCGAGATTTTGGATCATCTTTACTATCATTACTCTGAATTCTTTTTCAGGTAGCTTGCCTATTTCCTCTTCATTTATTTGTTCTTGTAGGTTTTTACCTTGCTCCTTCATCTGTAACATAGTTTTTTGTTGTCTCATTTCTTTTTTTTTTGATGGGTAGACTGTGTTCTTGTCTTACTGGTTGTTTGGCCTGAGACTTCCACCATGGAGTTTGTAGGCTGTTGGGTACAGCCGGGTCTTGTTGCTGAGACGAGGACCTCCAGGAGACCTCACTCTAATTAATATTCCTTGGGATCTGAGGTTATCTGTTAGTCCATTCGTTCGGACTCAGAGCTCACCACAGGAGCTCAGGCCTTATGCCCTGCCCGTGAACCAAGATCTCACAACCCATGCGGGGCAGCAAAAAAAGAAAAAAGAAAAAAAAAGGAGCAGAACAATAACAAACAGTAAAAATTAAAATAAAATTAGAAAACTAACAAATATGTTAGAAAAAAATATATATAGATGAAATATGACCAGAAGGTAAAACAGAACCACAGTAGCAAAAATGAGGAAAAAAAAAAAAAGCTGTGAAAGGACTTGGCCGTAGGGGATGGGGCTTATGTGGGGGCAGGGCTTTGGCACAGGCGGGGTGTAGGTGGCGGCCTATGCTTAAGACTCAGGCAGAAAAGACCCTGGGGGGGTGGGGGGCGGGGCTTAGGGTCATCTGGAGGGGCCCTTGAGTGCCTCAGGCCTTGGAGTGTGGATGATCAGGCCCAGGAACCCAGCAGGCTCCAGTGGGTGGGGAAAACGCCATCCATGCCTTCCCCCCCCCCATCCTCAGATCCCAGAGGGTCCCTCCCTATCTGCCCCTCCTCCGTTTTTCACCTCTCCCTCCCTCCTATGCCCCTAGGATCTCTGCAGCCAGAGGGGGCCCCAGAGGGTGGAGGACACCCCTGGGACCCCAGCAGGCTTCCCCAAACCTGATTGGGCAGGGGAAATGCCAGCTGCATTCCCCCTGATCATCTAAAGCCCTGAGGGTCCCTCCAGATGTGGGAAGCCCTCCCTCTCCCATCCACCCCTCAATGGCACCGATTCCATCTGGCCTCCACCCCTCCTTCTCGCTTACTACCCCCATGTCCTACCCGGTCACTCGGGGGTTCCTCCTATCTCCTTGGGTGTTGAGGTCCCCCCCTAGCATCTGGTAGGTGCCCTAGTTGTGGGGAGACACAAACTCTGTATCCCTCTACTCTGCCATCTTCTTTAGTCATACTTGTAATGTACTACCTGTATAGCCTTGGGCAATATTCTTAAAACCTTATATATTTAATCAGCCAAAATGCATTTGTAAAATATGGAATCTTAAACAAGGATTAGGAATCCATGACATGACAGTGTTATTTATGAACATTAGATTGGAAGGTCAGAAGAGTTGGAAGACACATTTTCATTACTTTATACATTTCTTTTTATACCATAGAGGAGGAAAAATATTTTTCCCTCTACTCTGCTAGGTTCTCGGCTGAGACACCCCTCTGCCCTTCCATAATTAAAGATTAACAGGAGAAAAAACAAAACAACTTTAAATGCATATGATCATGTAGGAGCCCCACAAAGGAATGAGACTCAGAAGGCAGCCCGGCAACTGAGGCTTATATACCAGACTGAGAAGAGCAAAGGGATAGGGGCCTGGGTTTCAAATGGGAGGAAGGCAATTCACTGGAAGGTGAGTAGAGGAAATTGTTGGTAAAGTTTGCTCTGCCATGCAAATAAGTCAGGTAGATGAGTGATCTCTGGAAATAGAGCACTTCCAGGTACAGTCTCCCTTTCTAATATAAATTTCCCTAAATTCTTCTCTGTTTTCTGAGCTTCTGTGTCTACAGTTTCTCAAAATAGTCTGCTCAAAATCATCCTTATGCCAAATGAGCATATTTTGGGGTGGCATATTCTGTTATCCTTTAATTACAATATAACAAAAAAGAATTTTAATGCACTAATACCTTACAGCTCCTTCAAAACTAGAATGCATGCAAACTTTCTTTGCCAAACTACTGCCATGAGCAGTTAACACCTTTTCTTCTCACTAAAGATTTAACAGTACCAAAATTTATAGTAGCTTTTAGACTGAAATAGTGCTGTCGTATATACTTTAATACAATGTTACATGATATAATAAAAATCTAGGCAGTTGAGATAGATTTCTCAGAGCTTTTTTTTACTTTGAAAATGTATAAGATCTTGTGTCTAGGAGTCCCCAAGACTATACCTAGGTACAGCTATTACTTGTTTCTAGGAATCCCCAAGACTATACCTAGGTACAGCTATTACTAGGGGGACTCAGAAATCTCAGGGTAAAGTATATTCAGACCTGTGATTGATTATAGTGAATGAATACAGCAAAATCAACAAAGGGAAAAGATGCATGAGATGAAGTCTCAGGAAACCAAGGCAGACTTCCAAAAGTCCTTTCCCAGTAGAGTCACACAGACCCACTTAACACCTCCAGCAACAAGTTGTGACAACATGTATGAAATGTTGTTACCAGGGAAGCTCTTTAGAGGCTTGTTGCCCCAAAATCTGGGGGGAACAGGTCATGTAGCGAGCCTCTGCCTAGCATGTATCAGATCTCCAGATTCCGAGAAGGAATACCGGTGGTTAGCATAAACCACATCATTTGTACCTACACTTTAGCACAGTGAGCCATTATCAGGGAATGGTGGTAACCCTTACAGAATCCAAGTTCCCAGACAGGACCCAAGGGCCAGCCTTTTTTTTTTTTTTTTAAGTTTGTTTATTTGTTTTTATTTTTGGCTGTGTTGGGTCTTCGTTGCTGTGCGTGGGCTTTCTCTAGTTGGGGTGAGCGGGGGCTACTCTTCGTTGCGCTACAGGGCTTCTCTTCGTTGTGCTACATGGGCTTCTCATTGCGGTGGCTTCTCTTGTTGCAGAGCACGGGCTCTAGGCATGCGGGGTTCTGTAGTCGTGGAGTGCAGACTCAGTAGTTGTGGTGCACAGGCTTAGTTGCTCCGCAAGGGCCAGCCTTTTAAGCAGGCCTTTCTAAGGACAGCAGTCTTAAGCCTGCTCTTTTAACTCTTTTTTGTACAATGCCACTTATTGAGCATCTGTTCTGGGTTAGGTACTGCATGTCATCCCCAAAGCACCATGGTGTATTCATCAACCCAGAAGTTCTCTGAACCCTAACATTCAGAGATATATATATATTTTTTTAATGGAGGTTTCATTATGTTGACATGGTTTATTAAGTCATTGGTCATTGGTGATTACCTCAATCTCCAGTGCCTCTCCCCAGGAAGTCACAGGTTAGGACTGAAAGTCCCAACCCTCTAATCATATCTTGATCTTTCTGGTGACTTGCCTCCATTCTGGTGCTATCTATGGGTCCTTGGCCATCACTCATCTCATTAGCATACAAAAGACCCTCTTAACACTAGGGAGATTTCAAGGTTGTTAAGAGTCCTGTGTCAGGAACCTGGGGTAAAAACTAAATATATATTTATTAGGTACAGAAGTAACAAGAAGTACAGTGTGCTTAATGGTTTAGAGTTTTACGCTACTGGGAAGTTAATAAGTTAGCCTGTTAATGTTTCATAGTTGGTGCCAGATGACACAAACTCCTGGGTCAGAGACAGAGGACTCTTACTATTGGCGCAGCCAGCAGCATGAGCATCATGTTGTGTCAGTTCCCCATACCTCCCAAGTCCCACAGAGGTGATGTGGAGGGGCCACGCGGATGCTGTGCACGCTGCGGGTTTGCAACACATTCAGAGATCCCTGAGTTTGGGGGATCCCCTTTCATAGCAAGCCTGTTTCTGGTCCCACGGGGAGACTTGACCTCCCCTTTCAAGGATGCTTTCTGCAAACACAACCCTGAGAAATGGCCCTCATGGTATAGGTATATTAGTGTAAACTGGGTGCAATAAAGTTTTATAATAAAAAAGGAGACTGTCCATATTCTCAAGAAATATTTTAGTTTAAGTATTTAAGGGAAAACTGACATGATGTCTGTAATTTAAACTGTTTGAAATAATATATTCTACACACGTATATATTCATACACACTCTTGCCCTCACATGTAGTGAGAAAGAATACTGGTCAACCCAAATCTTAAAAACTGGACACTCTAAGCAAGGGAATAAGGCGGTTGACTACATTATTGTTTCAGTATCGCTGTAGTTTTGAAGACTTTCAAAAGGAAAAGTTAGAGAAACCTCTGGTTGGTTTATTCTGTCCTGTCATGTCTAATTTCCAGGCAGAGTTATTCTCTCAAATAGTGGCTACTCAACCATCAGTACACTATTCCTTTTCCTTCTCCCCCACATTATCAGGCACCATTTTTAAACTTTTTCTGCTGTTCACATTTCACATAAAATGATGCTTGAACATAGTAAAATTGTCATGATTTCACATTTAATGCTGGACTTGTGCTTATAAGCAAGGGGAAGTTACCTCATTCTGACTCATCCCTTCTACGCTATCTTATTTCAGAATTATTAAAATGTGAAAAAAATATGCATCTTAGAATTAATAAAATATGGTTGTATATACTTGTCATGCATTTTAACGTCCCTCCTTGCCCATTATAATCCAGCTCACTTTAGGAGAACATTGGGCGTTAGGTCCTGAAGGAACTTAAGCCAATTGGACTGTGTATGTCCTGCCTTCCTGAATATACATGCAGGTAATCCTCTTCTAGAGGTAAATCACACTCCCCACCCCACCCCAGCTAACACTTACCTTGAGTAGGAATTACTTGCCAGATATTCTGGCCACTGTTATCCACATGTGTGTGTTTAGATAGCAGGGTTTGTGTGGTGTGTGTGAATGGTAGGAATGGGCTGGTAGAAGGTGGGTTTTCAAACACAGACTGACTCACAACTCCTGTCTCCTTTTCCTCTGATCTAGCAGGGCTCAGTATTTCTGAAACCCTTCTATGTTAGTGTCTCATCTGTATAAATATTATTCTCTTTGACTAGGTGGCCCTTTCCTTACTTTTCCCTGGGTTGAGTTGAGGCTTTGTGGAAGGAGCTTGAGTCCCCTTCTCTGGTAAGGTTTGCTGTGCATCAGGCACTGTGGTAAGTGCCTTCCACACAGTCACTGATTCTCAGTTAAACCCTCACACCAACTATGAAATTAGTGCTGGGAGAGGAATTTCAACATAGGCCTTTGAAGTCTTTTATGTATGCCAAGAATGCAGGGCCCTGACCGCCCTTCAACCAGGCCATCTAATACCAGTTCATGTATAAATATTCTCAGTTGCACCTACAATGTCCTTTATAACTTCTTCTCTCTATTCCCAGAGAAATTCAGATTATATTTGGTTGTCTCTTCTCTTTAATTTTTTGTAATTGAACAGTCTCCCCACTTTTGTCTTTTATATAACATTGACATTTTTAATATTAATGTTTTTTAGGGTTTATTCATTTTGTATTCATTATTATTATTTATTTTTTAATAAAAAGCCCTTCTTGAATATCTACTACAGGCCAATGAGCAAGGTAGACTAAGAACCTACTTATCTTACTCACTATTGATGGACAAAAGAGAAACTAACCAACAAACACACACATGAGGTAGACAATTTTAGATTATGATTGCATTCTGTGAAAGAAAATAGAGGGGATAGCAAGAAAGTGCAGGGAGAGGAAGACAGTCAAACTATGTGAGTAGAAACTGTTTCCTCGAGGAGATAGCATTTGAGAGAGGAGACCTGAAAGAAAGCACAGAGGTGTACAAAGATTCCTGCGGAGAATGCTTAACTCCATAGCAATGACCTCAGCATCGATGAAATAAAATTTATATTTTAAGGCAGGACAAGAAAATTTAAACATAAAATCCTCTTTCTGTGTTTGTTTGGGCCACCTCTCTCCCTCCCCAATGTGCAGGGTGCTTCTGCATTACACATAAACCAGAGCTCCTCAAAGATGGGACTGCCTGCTCAACCTTAAAGATCAATTGTTTTCCTGTTCATCTGACCCTAGCAACTTAACTTCTTAAAAGAATAGCATTCTTTCCCAACTCTGTAGGAGGTCATAGTGACTTGCTGCTCACTTTGGACATGCTTACCTGGACTATGTATCCTTCATGAACTTTATGTAAAATATCAGTATATCATTTTGATATATGATCCTTTGTCTTGAAAATGTATATGACTTTGCTTTCCAACTTCTAACAGGTGGAACAATTCTTTCTGAGAGTCTGTCTCCCAGATTATAATCCTCAGTTTGGCTCAAATAAAATTTCCCCTTTTTTCTTCTTAACTTGATTAATTAAATTTTTGTAATCACCATATTCAACCAAAAAAAAGTTAATTTTTGCTTCAGTGTACCAAGGAAGAAAGAACGATAGGACTCAAACTCAAAGTGACTAGTCAGGATCAGTACTTAAGATTTTATATAACATGTTGAGGAGTTGAGGTTTTAAAGCGCATTCAGACACTGGAAAAATTTAATCACTGGGAAGAGAGGATATAAGTTGTCTATTCAATGGAAAATTTTGATTACTGAGTGGGAATGGATGCAAGGGAGCAAGAGTGGAAGCAGGCTGACCAGATAGAAGGGTGGTACCATAACCAAGTAGAGAGCTGTTGGTGGCTTGGTCTAGGTCAGGCTTCTGTACTGCATTCATATACCTCACAAGGTAGGGGACTGCCCCCAAAATGTACAGAACAATAAATGAGTAGAAAAAGCAAGGGATATAGTGATTTATATCCCAGTGTACTACAAAATGAATGAAACCACTTCCATTTAAGTTAACCATTTGGATGAGCCTGCAGGTGATTTTTCTAGAACTTTAATACTTTGAAATAATGATAGATTCAAGGAACTTTTAAAGATAGTACAGAGGGGTCCCATGGACCCACTGTCTACGTTCCCATGTTTCTTAACAATATTATATGAAAACCAAGAATTTGATATTGGTCAAATGAGTACGTATAGTTCTGTGACACTTATCACATGCAGATTCATGTAGCCACCACCAAAATCAAGATAGAGAACTATTCCATCTCTATGAAGTCTCTTTTATAGTCTTATAGTCACAGCCATCATACTCCCACATCATACCAAAACCATGACACCCACTTTTTGTAAAGTAGTATTTCAGAATAACATTCAAAGATCATGACCCCTCATCTATAAGTATTTCATCATGTATTTCCTAAGAATAGAATACTTTCTTATGTAGCTAAAGTGTAATTTTAGAATTCAAGAAGGTTAACTATGATACTCTTATCTAATAAATAGTGCATATTCCGATTTTCCCTGTTGTCCCATACTATCCACTTTATAGCAGTTTTTCTCCCTATCTAGAATCAAAGCTTAAGATCATGAATTTCTCTTAGTTGTTTC
This sequence comes from Balaenoptera acutorostrata, assembly GCF_949987535.1. Taxonomy (NCBI): domain Eukaryota; kingdom Metazoa; phylum Chordata; class Mammalia; order Artiodactyla; family Balaenopteridae; genus Balaenoptera; species Balaenoptera acutorostrata. The sequence continues at coordinate 39,737,612 of NC_080068.1, forward strand.
TTTAGTCTCTTTTAATGTAGAACACTCCCCCATATTTTTTTCAGTGTCATTCTTGTATATGCAGTGTTTAAGACCATTGAATGTTCCATGGTTTCAATTTTGGTGATTATTTCCCTGTGATTAGATTTGGGTAATGGTGGGCGGGCAGAACTGTTCCATATGTGCTGTTTTTCTTCCCATCGCAGGCCATCAGTTTTTCCATTCATTGGTCAGGAGGTGTTCTCTAGTCTCTACATTGTAAAGGTACTTATTTTGTCTCTCTACACATGAACTATAATTCTTAGAATAATATTTTGAGATTGTGTGAATATATTATTTCCCATGAAATTTTACCTTATAGTATTTGCAGTCATTGATGATTCTTGCTTGAATTAATTATTATATTGTGATTGCCAGTCTAGGAAATTTTGAAATTAAAAGCTTTTCTCCCCCATAGGAATGATTGCTTTCTTGAACCTGTGGCTACTTACTTGTAGAAGAAACTCATTAATGTTAAATTTGGGTGGGCTAATTTGCGATAGAGCTACAAGCAGTGAATCTCTCTTGCCCTTCAAGTTGAGGTAGGTGCAGGGGACTCAGCAAGACTTCGGTGGCTGTCATCAGCATGCCAGTCCAATGCAACGTAAAGCTGGTCAATCTGTGATCTCTGGAGGAAGATATCCACTTCTCCCTGGGTCTTGCGCTTGAGGCAGGCCTTGCCAGAGGGAGCATTCTTATCCACCACTTTTGTTCTCAACTCAGTGGAGTTCATGACAGCCCTGGTACAGGCACAAGAGGTGTCTAGCTACCCCATCTGTGTGGATAACTTGAAAGATCCAGTAACCATCAACTGTGGGCACAGCTTCTGTTGCTCATGCATCAGCATGACTTGGAAAGATCTAGGTGATACCTTCCCCTGTCCTGTCTGCCATTTTTGGTTTGGAGACATGAACATCAGGAGCAAACCCAGCTCAGTCATTTGACTGAAATTGCTAATTTACTCCAGATCAGAAGGAGCACGTGGAAGGGGCAGGAAGAGAATTCTGTGTGTGAGAAGCACAATCAGTTTCTGACCCTTGTTTGTGGGAAGAACCTAGAGGTTTTATGTACACAGTGCTGTTTCTCCATTCAACACCAGAAACACTACAATTGCCCCATCATGAAAGCTGCCTCTCATCACAGGAAAATTCTAGAATGTACCATTGAGCCCTTGAAGAGTGATTATGGAACAAGTTGAAAAAGTGATAACTCTGCAAGCCAGCCAATCAGTTGAACGTGAGAAACCAGGTTAAATGTAGGAGAGAAGAAATAAATTCTGAATGTGAGCAATTTAGACTGTTTCTACAGAATCAGCAAGAGGATATTCTTAGGCAGATGGAAGATAAAGAGATGGACATTTTAACAAAACTCTATGAAAACTTTATAACATTTACAGGTCATGCTTCCATACTGAAACATCTGCTGAGGGAGGTAGGGGAATCTTGCCATGACGTAAGAACAACCGCTCTGCGGATGTGGTTAGACTATCCTTGCAAACTTGTTTGTTCTTTTTGTTCGCCTATAAACTCTGGCTAATGTATTTTGTCAACTCAGCCAATTTATAAGCACACAAGTTACCAGTATGGGAAGACATGGCAAAATTGAGTCCTGATCATTAGCTTGTAATGAAATGTTATCTAAAAGAATAATTTGGAATGAGAAATATTAATTCAGATTATTGACAGTAAGAAGAAATTTGGTGTAATGTCACAAAGTGCAGAAAAAAATACACTCACTGTTAGCTTTCATATATACGTCTAAAAACAAATTCACTCGGAAGTTCAAAAATATAGAATTCCTTTAACACACTCAAGATCATTAACTATGAGTTTTAATATATCCCTGCACTTCTGGTTCACTTAAGAAAAATCAGAAAATACAGTTTAGTAAAAGAAAAAAAAGAATATTTACTGATAGTCTCACCACACAGAAATAACCATGATAAGCATTTGTTATCATTTTTTAGGACATTTTAAATGTAGATATATAGTCATGCATTGAAAAAACATTGCATACGTAAATTTGCTTTTTTTAAATTTAAAATGAACATTTTGCATGTTAATAAATATATATGTGCAACATCATTTTCAATTCTTGCATGGTATATATGTGCCACTGTTTATTCAGTTTATCCATTATTGTTGGATAATTTATTTTTCAGGACTCTTTCAGTTGCAAGGAACACAAAACTTAAACTGCCCCAGACCAACAGAGGAAAAGTCTTAGGCAGGCTGTCCTCTGTTGGCAAGATAGCTACCAGCAGTTCTGGAATAATATCCTTTCAACTCCAGGTTCAGCAGGTGGGGGAAAAGCCATGCCTTCAAATGTTCTAGTTCTAGAGTTCACTCTAACTAGACCAATTTGGATTCGACCACTGTATGGAGAGGAGGAGCTGGGTGTAACCCGACAAAATCAGAGCGATCTTACCAGAATGAGGGAATATGAATGCTGATGGGCAAAAACAGCATCTGTCCACTACAGACATTTTCAGTGTTTGCAACTATTTGCCTTCATGGACTATATACCCCAGGGACTATCCTTGAACATAAATTTTTAGAAACATGATTGATTATTTCCTTGGGATATATACTTAAAAGAGAAATTACCAGATCTAAGAGCATGGTATATTTTTAATGAATTTTATACCGTTTGCCAAATTGCCTTCCAGAAAATGCTGCCAATTAACCTGTGCTTTAGAAAATAGGAAGTTCTGTGGAAATTTCTCTCACTTTTTTTTCTTAAAGCTTAGACATATATTTATGGCTTAAAAAGATTGCCAGTTCAATTATATAGAATGAAAGTATTCTGTACATTGAAAAACAACTCAAACAAATAAAAAGTTTCCTCATATCCTTACCATTACTGCTAGGCAAAAATTTCATCTTTTTTTACTTTGTAGTTATATTAATTACTGCTAAAAAAAATTTATATACATATATCTATTGGTATTTTTATTCTGTAAATTTTCTGCTAATGTCCTTAGGCATTTATCCATTAGCGTATTGTCTTATCCATTTATAAAAGTTGTCATGTATTCACCCTTAATCTTTGTCTTATATGTTGCATTTACCTCTTAACTTGGTTAGGAGCTAATAAAGTTTAGAGTATATAATATAGAGGCCTGGCTTGTTGCCCACGTTTAAAGTCTGATTCCACCACTTCGTTTTGTGTCTTTGGGCAAGTTCTATAACCCCGCCTCTGCCTAAGTTTCCTTTTTGGGAAATGGAGATTATAAATAGTATTTATTTCACAGAATTGCTGTGAGGATTAAATGAAATAATGCATCTGAATAACTGAGGACAGTGTCTGGTATATAGTGATCAATTTTAGATATTATTTTTGTTTGTGTTGTTTTTCAATGTACAGAAGATTTACATTTTATGTAATTGAATCTAGCAATCTTTCTTTTAAGCCTTCAATGAGTATCTAAGCTTTTAAAAAAAAAAAAAGGATAAAAGAACTTTCCACAGCTTTCTATTTTCCAAAGCACAGATTAATTGGCAAGAATTTACTTTGTATAATTGCTAATCTGGGGACTTCTCTGGTGGCGCAGTGGTTAAGAATCTGCCTGCCAATGCAGGGACACGGGTTAGATCCCTGGTCTGGGAAGGCCCCACATGCCACGGAGCAACTAAGCCCATGCGCCGCAACTACTGAGCCTATGCTCTAGAGCCCGCGAGCTGCAACTACTGAGCCTGTGTGCCACAACTACTGAGGCCCGTGTGCCTAGAGCCCATGCTCCACAACAAGAGAAGCCACTTCAACGAGAAGCCCACGCACCACAACGAAGAGTAGCCCCTGCTCGCTGCAACTAGAGAAAGACCACGCACAGCAACAAAGACCCAGCACAGCCAAAAATAAATAAATTTTTAAAAATTCATTTAAAAAAATTGGTAATCTGTACAGGCTTAGAGAAAAACAATCTATCTGGTAATTAATGCTACTGAATTATACACTTAAAAATAGTTAAAATCGTAAATTTTATATTATAAATGTTTTTGTATAATTTTTAAAAATTAATAATGTAATATTCCAAAACCCATTGAATTGTACACCTAAGTGAGTGAATTATATGGTATGTGAATTTATATCTCAATAATGCTGCTTTCTTTAAAAGCCTAGCTGGAAAAGTAATGTCCACTTAGAATATGACAAATTTCCCTTCTCTTTCCAAATGAGGGCACTATGACAATAAGAATTGCTTTGCATTTTGATTCATTCATTTGACAAATATTTACTGAGTACCTATTATAGGCCAAGCACTGTGCCAGCCCCTGGGGATTCACTGGAGACCAAAACAGTCATGGAGATTATTATAGTAAAGGTATGGGGGCCAGACATTAAAAAAATTCACCCAAATGAATATTTAATTACAAGTCCAAGATGTGCTTCTTGGAAAACTGAAGATTACCGTATAATGGGAAAATAATTTAGACTAGGGGTCAGGAAAGGCCTCTTTGTGGAAATCAAGCTAAGCCTTAAGGGAAGAATAGGACTTACGCTGGAGAATTTCCCAATGAATTCCATGAACATATTATAGTAAATAACGAACAGCCTATAACAACATTAAATTTTAGGGGAACAGCTACAACAAAAACAAACACCCTACCAATTTTCCTAACAAGACATTTAAACCTACTCAGTTCTTACACTGATAAATGATGCTGGGATGCAGTAAATGTTCTATGCCAGCACTTCTTAGACTTTGCTGTGCCTATAAATTTTCCTGAGGGTCGTCTAGAATGCAGATTCTGATTCAGTAGGTCTGGGCCAGGCCCTGAGATCCAGATGTGGCCATGCTGCCTGGCAGAGCACCACATTTAACTAAGGAAAACAGACATCGCAATTAAATAGATGCAGCAGCTTTCCTGAATGATCTTGTGAACTCTCTCTTGAACTGTTTATTTTCAGTTCAAGCAAGTTTGCTGCTGTTGTATTTCATAAAGCTTTGACTGAAGAACTGGCTGCCTTAGAAAAAACTGGAGTCAAAACATGTCTCTGCCCTAATTTCATAAACACTGGCTTCATCAAAAACCCAAGAACCAGGTAAGTTGAGACAGAAATGGACAAAAAAAGATTGGGGATTGCTATGAATATCAACAATTCTGTGGGTTTTCCTAAGTATTTTAATCCTTGAAACACCTGATATTCGAGGCCTTTACCTCATCTCAGTTTCAGCTTCTGTAGACTGTGGGAAAATAGGTGGAGAGACAGAGAGAGGGAGAGAATGTATATAATTATAGATATGAATGACACAGTGAAGTTGCTAATCCTTCCTTTAAGTCTGGTGGTTCTCAGACTTAAGTATACATACATTTCTCCGGGAGCGCTTGGGAACTATGTAGGGGTCCCACCCCACAGAGATGTTGATTTATTCACTTTGGTTGGGATGCAGTAGTGGTGGGGAAGGGAGCCTGGAACTCTGTATGTTTAACAAGCATCATAAGTAATTCTGATAGAGGTGACCCAGGACCACAATGTAAAAAAAGTCCTTTCCTTTGGTAATCTAGAGATTATCCTCCAAAATAAGTAGCAGACCATAGTCTGTCCTTGGTTAAAAAATAAAATTACAAAGGATCAGTGCTGAGGTTTATTTTTAATGTTTCCTCTGTTTGGGAATAGCTTTAATGTTTTTGTAAATGTGATGCATACTTTAAAAAAAAATTCCAACATACACAAAAATACAAATAAAGTTTCTTTTTAAATTTCCTTAAAACCCTCTATCCAGTAGAAACTACTTTCAACATTTTGAAGAACATCCATTTGGACATCTCTTTATGTACAGATTAAATGTCTAAATTTCATATAATTAGCATATATTACATATGGGATTCTGGAAGCAGTAAGTAAACTGCTTGCTTCCCTAAGCATTATGATTATAGATAACAATACTGTATTAAAAAGGTCAAAGTTGCTAAGAAGATAGATCTTTTTCTTTTTTAACATCTTTGTTGGAGTATAATTGCTTTACAAGGTTGTGTTAGTTTCTGCTGTATAACAAAGTGAATCAGCTATACGTATACATATATCCCCATATCCCCTCCCACCCTCCCTCTCCCACCCCTTTAGGTGGTCACAAAGCACCGAGCTGATCTCCCTGTGCTATGCAGCTGCTTCCCACTAGCTATCTATTTTACATTTGGTAGTGTATATATGTCCATGCCACTCTCTCACTTTGTCCCAGCTTACCCTTCCCCCTCCCCGTGTCCTCAAGTCCGTCCTCTACATCTGCGTCTTTATTCCTGTCCTGCGCCTAGGTTCATCAGAACCATTTTTTTTTTAGAGTCTATATATATGTGTTAGCATATGGTATTTGTTTTTCTCTTTCTGACTTCACTCTGTATGACAGACTCTAGGTCCATCCACCTCACTACAGATAACTCAATTTTGTTTCTTTTTATGGCTGAGAAATATTCCATTGTATGTGTGTGCCATATCTTCCTTGTCCATTCATCTGTCGATGGACACTTAGGTTGCTTCCATGTCCTGGCTATTGTAAATAGTGCTGCAATGAACCTTGTGGTACCTGACTCTTTTTGAATTATGGTTTTCTCAGGTATATGCCCAGTAGTGGGATTGCTGGGTCGTATGGTAGTTCTATGTTTAGTTTTTTAAGGAACCTCCCTACTGTTCTCCATAGTGGCTTTATCAATGTACATTCCCACCAACAGTGCAAGAGGGTTCCCTCTTCTCCACACCCTCTGCAGCATTTATTGTTTGTATATTTTTTGATGATGGCCATTCTGACCAGTGTGAGGTGATACCTCATTGTAGTTTTGATTTGTATTTCTCTAATGATTAGTGATGTTGAGCATCCTTTCATGCGTTGGTTGGCTATCTGTATATCTTCTTTGGAGAAATGTCTATTTAGGTCTTCTGCCCATTTTTTGATTGGGTTGTTGTTTTTTTTTTTTGATATTGAGCTGCATGAGCTGCTTGTATATTTTAGAGATTAGTCCTTTCTGAGTTGCTTCATTTGCAAACATTTTCTCCCATTCTGAGGGTTGACCTTTCGTCTTATTTATGGTTTCCTTTGCTGTGCAAAAGCTTTTAAGTTTCATTAGGTCCCATTTGTTTATTTTTGTTTTTATTTCCATTTCTGTAGGAGGTGGGTCAAAAAGGATCTTGCTGTGATTTATGCCATAGAGTGTTCTGCCTATGTTTTCCTCTAAGAGTTTTATAGTGTCTGACCCTACATTTAGGTCTTTAATCCATTTTGAGTTTATTTTTATGTATGGTGTTAAGGAGTGTTCTAATTTCATTCTTCTACATGTAGCTGTCCAGTTTTTCCAGCACCACTTATTGAAGAAGCTGTCTTTTCTCCATTCTATACTCTTGCCTCCTTTATCAAAGGTAAGGTAACCATATGTGCATGGGTTTATCTCTGGGCTTTCTATCCTGTTCCATTGATCTATATTTGTTTTTGTGCCAGTACCCTGCTGTTTTGATTACTGTAGCTTTGTAGTATAGTCTGAAGTCAGGGAGCCTGATTCCTCCAGCTCCGTTTTTCTTTCTCAAGATTGCTTTGGCTATTCGGAGTCTTTTGTGTTTCCATACAAATTGTGAAATTTTTTGTTCTACTTCTGTGAAAAATGCCATTGGTAGTTTGATAGGGATTGCATTGAATCTGTAGATTGCTTTGGGTAGTATAGTCATTTTCACAATGTTGATTCTCCCAATCCAAGAGTATGGTATATCTCTCCATCTGTTTGTATTGTCTTTAATTTCTTTCATCAGTGTCTCATAGTTTTCTGCATACAGGTCTTTTGTCTCCTTAGGTAGGTTTATTCCTAGGTATTTTATTCTTTTTGTTGCAGTGGTAAATGGGAGTGTTTCCTTAATTTCTCTTTCAGATTTTTCATCATTAGTGTATAGGAATGCAAGAGATTTCTGTGCATTACTTTTGTATCCTGCTACTTTACCAAATTCATTGATTAGCTCTAGTAGTTTTCTGGTAGCATATTTAGGATTCTCTATGTATAGTATCATGTCATCTGCAAACAGTGACAGTTTTACTTCTTTTCTGTTTTGGATTCCTTTTACTTCTTTTTCTTCTCTGATTGCTGTGGCTAAAACTTCCAAAACTATGTTGAATAATAGAGTGGGCAACCTTGTCTTGTTCCTGATCTTAGAGGAAATGGTTTCAGTTTTTCACCATTGATAACGATGTTGGCTGTGGGTTTGTCATATATGGGCTTTATTATATTGAGGTAAGTTCCCTCTATGCCTACTTTCTGGAGAGTTTTTATCATAAATGGGTGTTGAATTTTGTCAATAGCTTTTTCTGCATCTATTGAGATTATCATATGGTTTTTATCCTTCAATTTGTTAATATCGTGTATCACATTGATTGATTAGCATATACTGAAGACTGCTTGCTTTCCTGGGATAAACCCCACTTGATCATGGTGTATGATCCTTTTAATGGGCTGCTGGATTCTGTTTGCTAGTATTTTGTTGAGGATTTTTGCATCTATGTTCATCAGAGATATTCGCCTGTAGTGGGTTTTTTTTTTTTTGGTGACATCTTTGTCTGATTTTGGTATCAGGGTGATGGTGGCCTTGTAGAATGAGTTTGGGAGCGTTCCTCCCTCTGCTATATTTTGGAAGAGTTTGAGAAGGATAGGTGTTAGCTCTTCTCTAAATGTTTGATAGAATTCTCCTGTGAAGCCATCTGGTCCTGGGCTTTTGTTTGTTGGAAGATTTTTAATGACAGTTTCAATTTCAGTGCTTGTGATTGGTCTGTTTATATTTTCTATTTCTTCCTAGTTCAGTCTCAGAAGGTTGTGCTTTTCTAAGAACTTGTCCATTTCTTCCAGGTTGTCCATTTTATTGGCATAGAGTTGCTTGTAGTAATCTCTTATGATCCTTTGTATTTCTGCAGTGTCAGTGGTTACTTCTCCTTTTTCATTTCTAATTCTGTTGATGTGAGTCTTTTCCCTTTTTTTCTTGATGAGTCTGGCTAATGATTATTCAATTTGTTTATCTTCTCAAAGAACCAGCTTCTAGTTTTATAGATCTTTGCTATTGTGCCCTTCATTTCTTTTTCTTTTAACAGACCCATCTCCTTTTTAATTTATTTATTTATAAAGTTATTTATTTATTTATTTATTTTTGACTGCGTTGGGTCTTCGTTGCTGTGCGCTGGCTTTCTCTAGTTGTGGCAAGCAGGGGCTACTCTTTGTTGCGGTACGTGGGCTTCTCATTGTGTTGGCTTCTCTTGTTGCAGAGCATGGGCTCTAGATGCACAGGTTTCAGTAGTTGTGGCTTGTGGGCTGTAGAGCGCAGGCTCAGTAGTTGTGGCGCATGGGCTTAGTTACTCCGCGGCATGTGGTATATTCCCAGACCAGGGCTCGAACCCATGTCCCCAGCCTTGGCAGGCGGATTCTTAACCACTAGGCCACCAAGGAAGTCCTGTGTCCTTCATTTCTTTTTCATTTATTTCTGATCTGATCTTTATGATTTCTTTCCTCTGCTGACTTTGGGGTTTTTTTTTTCTTTCTTTCTCTAATTGCTTTAGGTGTAAGTTTAGCTTGTTTATTTGAGATGTTTCTTGTTTCTTGAGGTAGGATTGTGTTGCTATAAACTTCCCTCTTAGAACTGCTTTTGCTGCATCCCATACGTTTTGGGCCTTCATGTTTTCATTGTCATTTGTTTCTAGGTAATTTTTAATTTCCTCTTTGATTTCTTCAGTGAAGTCTTGGTTATTAAGTAGTGTATTGTTTAGCGTCCATGTGTTTGTATTTTCTTTTACAGATTTTTTTCCTGTAATTGGTATCTAGTCTGATAGCGTTGTGGTCGGAAAAGATACTTGATATGATTTCAATTTTCTTAAATTTACCAAGGCTTGATTTGTGACCCAAGATATGATCTATCCTGGAGAATGTTCCACGAGCACTTGAGAAAAAGTGTATTCTGTTGTTCTTGGATGGAATGTCCTATAAATATCAATTAAGTCCATCTTGTTTAATGTATCATTTAAAGCTTGTGTTTCCTTATTTATTTTCATTTTGGATGATCTGTCCATTGGTGAAAGTGGGGTGTTAAAGTCCCCTACTATGATTGTGTTACTGTCAAGGTCCCCTTTTATGGCTGTTAGCATTTGTCTTATGTATTGAGGTGCTCCTATGTTGGGTGCAGTTTACAATTGTTATATCTTCTTCTTGGACTGATTCCTTGGTCATTATGTAGTGTCCTTCCTTGTCTCTTGTAACATTCTTTTAAAGTCTATTTTGTCTGATACAAGAATTGCTACTCCAGCTTTCTTTTGATTTCCATTTGCATGGAATATCTTTTTCCATCCTCACTTTCAGTCTGTATGTGTCCCTAGGTCTGAAGTGGGTCTCTTGTAGACAGCATATATAAAGGTCTTGTTTTTGTATCCATTTCAACCAGTCTATGTCTTTTGGTTGGAGCATTTAATCCATTTACATTTAAGGTAGTTATCAATATGTATGTTTCTATTACCATTTTCTTAATTGTTTTGGGTTTGTTATTGTAGGTCTTTTCCTTCTCTTGTGTTTCCTGCCTAGAAAAGTTCCTTTAGCATTTGTTGTAAAGCTTGTTTGTGGTGCTGAATTCTCTTAGCTTTTGCTTGTCTGTAAAGGTTTTAATTTCTCTGTCGAATCTGAATGAGATCCTTGCTGGGTAGAGTAATCTTGGTTGTAGGTTTTTCCCTTTCATCACTTTATGCCACTCCCTTCTGGCTTGCAGAGCTTCTGCTGAAAGATCAGCTATTAACTTTATGGGGATTCCCTTGTATGTTCTTTGTTGTTTTTCCCTTGCTGCTTTTAGTATTTTTTCTTTGTATTTAATTTTTGATAGTTTGATTAATATGTGTCTTGGCATGTTTCTCTTTGAATTTATCCTGTATGGGACTCTCTGCACTTCCTGGAATTGATTGACTATTTCCTTTCCCATATTAGGGAAGTTTTCAACTATAATCTCTTCAAATATTTTCTCAGTCCCTTTCTTTTTCTCTTCTTCCTCTGGGACCCCTATAATTCAAATGTTGGTGCGTTTAATGTTGTCCCAGAGGTCTCTAAGACTGTCCTCAATTCTTTTCATTCTTTTTTCTTTAATATGCTCTGTGGTAGTTATTTCCACTATTTTATATTCCAGGTCACTTCTCTGTTCTTCTGCCTCAGTTATTCTGCTATTGATTCCTTCTAGAGAATTTTTCATCCCATTTGTTTTGTTGTTCATCATTTTTTGTTTGCTCTTTAGTTCTTCTAGGTCCTTGTTAAATGTTTCTTGTATTTTTTCCATTCTATTTCCAAGATTTTGGATCATCTTTACTATCATTACTCTGAATTCTTTTTCAGGTAGCCTGCCTATTTCCTCTTCATTTGTTTGGTCTGGTGGGTTTTAACCTTGCTCCTTCATCTGCTGTGTGTTTCTCTGTCTTCCCATTTTGCTTAACTTACTGTGTTTGGGGTCTCCTTTTTGCAGGCTGCAGGTTCGTAATTCCCGTTGTTTTTAGTGTCTGCCCCCAGTGGCTAAGGTTGGTTCAGTGGGTTGTGTAGGCTTCCTTGTGGAGGGGACTGGTGCCTGAGGCTAGATTTGTCTTTCTGGTGGGTAGGACCATGTCCGTTGGTGTGTTTTGGGGTGTCTGTGAACTTCTTATGATTTTAGGCAGCCTCTCTGCTAATGGGTGGGGTTGTGTTCCTGTCTTGCTAGTTGTTTGACATGGGGTGTCCAGCACTGAAGCTTGCTGGTCATTGAGTGGAGCTTGGTCTTAGCGTTGAGATGGAGGTCTCTGGGAGAGCTCTCGCCGATTGATATTACATGGGGCCGGAAGGTCTCTGGTGGTCCAATGTCCTGAACTCGGCTCTCCCACTTCAGAGGCTCAGGCCTGTCAGCCACATGGCTCAGAAGGGAAAAATAAAAGAAAGAAGAAAAAATAAATAAATAAATAAATAACGTTATTAAAATAAAAAAATTTTTAAATATTATTAAAATAAAAAACTTTAAAAAGTAAAAAAATAAAAATAAAAGAAGAGAGCAACCAAACCAATAAACAAATCCAACAATGATAACAGTTGCTAAAAACTATACTAAGATACACATAAAAATCAGAAACTAGTCAGTCACATACAGCAAACCCCGAGTCTACAGTTGCTCCCAAAAGTCTACCACCTCAATTTTGGGATGATTCATTGTTCAGGTATTCCACAGATGCAGGGTACATCAAGTTGATTGTGGGTATTTAATCTGCTGCTCTGTAGGCTGCACAGAGAAATTTCCCTTTCTATTGTTTGTTCGCGCAGCTCCTGGGGTTCAGCTTTGGATTTGGCCCTGCCTCTGTGTGTAAGTCACCCTCTGGCGTCTGTTCTTCGCCCAGACAGGATGTGGTTAAAGGAGCAGCTGATTAGGGGGCTCTGGCTCACTCAGGCCGGGGCGGGGGAAGGAGGGGTACAGAATGTGGGGCGAGCCTGCAGCGGCAGAAGCCAGTGTGACACTGCAACAGCCTGAGGCATGCCATTTGTTCTCCCAGGGAAGTTGTCCCTGGATCACGGGACCCTGGCAGTGGCGGGCTGCACAGGCTCTGGGAGGGGAGGTGTGGATAGTGACCTGTGCTTACACACAGGATTCTTGGTGACTGCAGCAGCAGCCTTAACGTTTCATGCCCATCTCTTGTGTTCGTGCTCATAGCCGCGGCTCACGCCCTTCCCTGGAGCTTGTTTAGGTGGTGCTCTGAATCCCCTCTCCTCACGCAACCTGAAACAATGGTCTCTTGCCTCTTAGACAGGTCCAGACTTTTTCCCAGACTCCCTCCCGGCTAGCTGTGGCGCACTAGCCCCCTTCAGGCTGTGTTCACACAGCCAACCCCAGTCCTCTCCCTGGGATCTGACCTCTGAAGCCAGAGCCTCAGCTCCCAGCCCCTACCCACCCCGGCAGGTGAGCAGACAAGCCTCTCAGGCTGGTGAGTGCTGGTCGGCACCGATCCTCTGTGAAGGAATCTCTCCACTTTGCCCTCTGCACCCCTGTTGCTGTGCTCTCCTCCGAGGCTCCAAAGCTTCCCACCCGCCCACCCCCTGTCTCCACCAGTGAAGGGGCTCCCTAGTGTGTGGAAACTTTTCCTCCTTCACAGCTCCCTCCCCGAGGTTTAGGTCCTGTCCCTATTCTTTTGTCTCTGGTTTTTCTTTTTTCTTTTGCCCTACCCTAGGTACATGGGGAGTATCTTGACTTTTGGGAAGTCTGAGGTCTTCTGCCAGCATTCAGTAGGTGTTCTGTAGGAACTGTCCCACACGTAGATGTATTTTTGATATATTGGTGGGGAGGAAGGTGATCTCCACGTCTTATTCCTCCGCCATCTTGAAGGTCCTCCAAGAAGATAGATCTTAATTGTTCCCATCACAAAACAGAAATAACCATGTAATGTGATAGAGGTGTTAGCTAATGCTAAGGTGGCAATCATATTGCAATATATAAATGTATCAAATCAACTGGTTGTATACCTTAAACATATCATATGATATGTCAGTTGTATCTCAATAAGAATTATTTAATTAGTTAATTAATTTTAAAAAGAGTTCAGTGAAACTGAAAGATGTTATCTAAGGAGGAGGAGAGTACCATCCCCAAGGATAAAATTTGCCAATATTTAGACACTAAATTAATATATTTGAGTCAAGTTTTTCACTCAGACTGTCTTTCAGCAGTTAAAAACACACATTATATTGAATATACTTTTTAATTATAATTGAATTTTTTACCCTTGCCCCCAGAAGAATCCAGCACAAAGCTAACCTTCATGTGGGCAAGGGTGCCCTCTCCTGGCAAAGCTCCACTAGTGCAATTAAAAAATCATTGGGACACTTGCTGTGAAGGGTGGGGAGGGGAAGTATAAGTAGAAGTTGGCCTGATTCTAGCCTAATCACAGGAATATAACCTGGCTAAGGAAGGGTCTGGGGCTTGTCCTGCCACACGAACCCCTTTGAAGATAAGCTGATATTAGAGTGGATGCCAAAGGTGAAGTTAGTTTTAATATAGAAACTTAGTTTTAATTAGAGAACAGAAAAATTCTTACTTAGTTTATATTTTGGACCCTATATAAAATCTGTAATTTTCTTAAACCTCACAACAATACTTTGCTTAGAGAGATAAAGTAATTTGACTTAAATTGGCAGAACTGAGATTCAGACTAAACTTTCCTTTTTACACAGAGGGATAGCCTTCAAGGAAAAAGGAAACAACCTCTAGATGACCAATTCAAAATAATTTGTATTATATTAATATTGGAAACTTAAATTCTCTTTTAAAGCACCTCAAAGATGTAGTTCATTGGTTATATTTACACATCTAACGTACTACAAAGAAACTGGTTTACTGTAAGTGTTATAATGCAGCATAATAATATAATGAGTTTATTGGAATTAAGTATAATCAGGTGCTCCAAGTAATTTTTTTGACAGCTAAGAGTTATTTTTGTTAAATAAACTTGGATATCAAGAAATCATCTTGTTAAAAGCATTTATTGAAAGCCTACTAGATAACAGGTACCCTACTAGGATACCTAACATAAACTACCTCTAATCTTTAAAACAAGAGGTCTAGATTTGGACCCACACCATAGTTTGCCTACCTCAGCTCTAATCCTTATAACAATCTGCAAGATAAGTTTTACTATGCTCATTTTATGGAGAAAGAAACTGAAACTCGGAGAAATTAAGAAAATTGCCCAAGGTCACACTGTCCCAGAGCTGCAGACTGGAATTCTTACCTAGGTCCCTGACCCCAAAAGCCTCATTATTCCTAGCTTTATTTTATTTTTTTAATTAATTAATTAATTAATTTATTTATTTATTTATTTATTTATTTATGGCTGCTTTGGGTCTTTGTTGCTGCATGCAGGCCTTCTCTAGTTGCTGCAAACGGGGGCTACTCTTCATTGCAGCACGTGGGCTTCTCATTGCGGTGGCTTCTCTTGCTGTGGAGCATGGAGTCTGGGCGTGCGGGCTTCAGTAGTTGTGGCACATGGGTTCAGTAGTTGTGGCACATGGGCTTAGTTGCTCTGCAGCATGTGGGATCTTCCTGGCCCAGGGCTCGAACCCATGTCCCCTGCATTGGCAGGTGGATTCGTAACCACTGCGCCACCAAGGAAGTCCCTTCTAGCTTTATTTTTTTAACATATTTTTTAAAAATAAATTTATTTATTTATTTTTGGCAGGGTTGGGTCTTTGTTGCTGCACACAGGCTTTCTCTAGTTGTGGCGAGTGGACACTACTCTTACTTGCGGTGCACGGGCTTCTCATTACAGTGGCTTCTCTTTGTTGCAGAGCACAGGCTCTAGGCACGTGGGCTTCAGTAGTTGTGGCACACAGGCTCAGTAGTTGTGGCTCGTAGGCTCTAGAGTGCAGGCTTAATAGTTGTGGCGCACGGGCTTAGTTGCTCCGCAGCACGTGGGATCTTCCCGGACCAGGGTTCGAACCCATGTCCCCTGCATTGGCAGGCGGATTCTTAACCACTGCGCCACCAGGGAAGTCCTTAATTTCTTTTTTTAACTGAAATATAGCTGATGAACAATATTATGTTAGTTTCAGGAGTACTATATTGTGATTTGACATTTACATACATTATGAAATGATCATCATGATAAGTCTAGTAACCATTTGTCCCTATACAAAGTTATTACAATATTATTGATCATATTCCTTATGCTGTGTATTACATCAGTGTGTCTTATTTATTTTATAACTGGAGGTTTGTCCAGTTCACCTATTTTGTCCCCACTCCTTCCCCCTCCCCTCTGGCAACCATTTATTTGTTCTCTGTGTCTATGAGTCTGTTTTCATTTTATTTTGTTTATTTGTTTGTTTTGGTTTTTAGACTCCACATATAAGTGAAATAATATGGGATTTGTCTTTCTTTGTCTGACTTATTTCACTTAGCATAATATTCTCTAGATCCATTCATACTGTTGCAAATAGCAAGATTTTTTTTAAGGGCTGAGTAATATTCTGTTGTATATATATATACCACATTTTCTTTATCCCCTCATCTATTGATGGACACTTAGATTACTTCTATATCTTGGCTATTGTAAATAATGCTGCAGTGAACATTGGTGTGTACTTTTATTGATTTCTAATTTCATCCCACTGTGGTCGAAGAACATACTTTTTATGATTTCAATATTTTTAAATTTAATGAGATTTGTTTTGTGGCCTATTATATGATCTGTCCTGGAGAATGTTTCTTGTGCCCTTAAGAAGAATACATATTCTACTGTTGTTGGATTAAGTGTTCTATAGATGCTCTTAGGTCCAGTTGATTTATACTGTTGTTCAAGTTTTATATTTCCTTGCTGATCTTCTGTCTAGCTATTCAATCCATTGTTGAAAGTGGGATTAATGTCTCCAACTCTTACTTTTAAACTGTCCATATCTCCCTTCAATTAGGTTATTTTTTACTTCATCTATTTTGAGGCTCCATTATTAGATATATGAACAATTTTTAATTAAGTGCTTTTCCCTTAAATAAGTTATTTTTTTCTTTTCTGTTAGCGTATAAATAATGCAGCATAATCTGGATTTATTAGATTAACAATAATTGTATGTTCTGATTCATCCTTTTAAAACGTCTACTCTCCTATATGTAATATACATAACAAAATTTATTTTCTCTAAAAATTTAGCTTTTGTGTGTGTGCTACAGAAAGATATTAGTTTTCATTGGCTAGTTCCATAAAAAAAGATGTTATATAAGAAGGTGACAAGTAACATTTGTATAGTGTAACTGTATAAGTACTTATATGTACATTTCCCATTTAACCATCATGTTACCCACAGAGTGCTAAAGCTGGCTTATATTCATTCAATGACACCATGTTGGTAGCTTGAAATTGGCTATTTTGGTGGGAGTATTTATACCGTAGAAACTGGAAAATGCTACAAAACTGGTAATTCTGTCCCCAGGAGAGCCAGTTGTTACACATTTACCAGCATACCACTGCATTATCTCCATTTTTCAGATTAAACATAAAAACAAAAACCTGAGCTTTAAAGAGTAGAGATGTCATCCCCAAAATTATTCAGCTACTTAAGTGGTAAAATAGATAATCAAACAGTTCTTCTACCTGAAAGTACTCTTTCTCCCTAAGTATTCTTACGATCCTACATGGATTTTTCTTCTCAACCCCAGCAGATTGGTCTGAAGTGATTTTGGATAGTTTCTACAAAATCCGTTACCTACATTTATTTAATAGGATTTGCAACTCTTGTTAAAATTAGACTATCAGGGAATAAAATATTTCCACGTACTGATATTTTAATGATTAAGATTTTAGTCTGCCAGGGGAGATTAACCAAGATGGCGGAGTAGAAGGACGTGCTCTCACTCCCTCTTTCGAGAGCACCAGAATCACAACTGGCTGCTGGACAATCATTGACAGGAAGACCCTGGACTTCACCAAGGAGGATACCCCACGTCCAAGGACAGAGGAGAAGCCACAGTGAGACGGTAGGAGGGGCGCAATCAGAGTAAAATCAAATCCCATAACTGCTGGGTGGGTGACTCACAGACTGGCGAACACTTATACCACAGAAGTCCACCCACTGGAGTGAAGGTTCTGAGCCCCACGTCAGGCTTCCCAACCTGGGGGTCCGGCAACGGGAGGAGGAATTCCTAGAGAATCAGACTTTGAAGTCTAGTGGGAATTGATTGCAGGACTGTGACAGGACTGGGGGAAACAGAGACCCCACTCTTGGAGGGCACACACAAAGTAATGTGTGCATCGGGACCCAGGGGAAGGAGCAGTGACCCTGGGGGAGACTGAACCAGACGTACCTGCTGGTGTTGGGGGGTCTCCTGCAGAGGCAAGTGGTGGCTCTGTTTCACCGTGGGGATAAGGACACTGGCAGCAGAGGTCCTGGGAAGTTCTCCTTGGCGTGAGCCCTCCCAGAGTCTGCCATTAATCCCACCAAAGAGCACGGGTAGGCTCCAGTGTTGGGTTGCCTCAGGCAAAACAACCAACAGGGAGGGAACCCAGCCCCACCCATCAACAGTCAAGTGGGTTAAGGTTTTACTGAGCTCTGACTGCCACAGCAACAGGGAGGGAACCCAGCCCCACCCATCAACAGTCAAGTGGATTAAGGTTTTACTGAGCTCTGACCGCCACAGCAACAGTCAGCTCTACCCACCACCAGAGCCTCCCATCAAGCCTCTTAGATAGCCTCAACCACCAGAGGGCAGACAACAGAAGCAAGAAAAACTACAATCCTGCAGCCTGTGGACCAAAAACCACAGTTACAGAAAGACACAGAAGATGAAAAGGCAGAGGGCTATGTACCAGATGAAGGAACAAGAAAAAACCCCAGAAAAACAACTAAATGAAGTGGAGATAGGCAACCTTCCAGAAAAAGAATTCAGAATAATGATAGTGAAGATGATCCAGGACCTCGGAATAAGAATGGAGGCAAAGATTGAGAAGATGCAAGAAATGATTAACAAAGACCTAGGGGCTTCCCTGGTGGCGCAGCGGTTGGGAGTCTGCCTGCCAATGCGGGGGACGCGGGTTCGAGCCCTGGTCCGGGAGGATCCCGCGTGCCGCGGAGCGACTGGGCCCGTGAGCCACAATTGCTGAGCCTACGCGTCTGGAGCCTGTGCTCCGCAACGGGAGGGGCCGCGATGGTGAGAGGCCCGCGCACCGCGATGAGGAGTGGCCCCCGCTTGCCGCAACGGGAGGAAGCCCTCGCGCAGAAACGAAGACCCAACACAGCCATAAGTAAATAAAAAAAAAAAAAAAAAAATTAAAAAAAAAAAAAAAAAAAACAAAGACCTAGAAGAATTAAAGAACAAACAAACAGAGATGACCAATACAATAACTGAAATGAAAACTACACTAGAAGGAATCAATAGCAGAATAACTGAGGCAGAAGAACGGATAAGTGACCTGGAAGACAGAATGGTGGAATTCACTGCTGCGGAACAGACTAAAGAAAAAAGAATGAAAAGAAATGAAGACAGCCTGAGAGACCTCTGGGACAACATTAAACGCAACAACATTCGCATTATAGGGGTCCCAGAAGGAGAAGAGAGAGAGAAAGGACCAGAGAAAATATTTGAAGAGATTATAGACGAAAACTTCCCTAACATGGGAAAGGAAATAGCCACCCAAGTCCAGGAAGCGCAGAGAGTCCCATACAGAATAAACCCAAGGAGAAACACGCCGAGACACATAGTAATCAAAGTGGCAAAAATTAAAGACAAAGAAAAATTACTGAAAGCAGCAAGGGAAAAACGACAAATAACATACAAGGGAACTCCCATAAGGTTAACAGCTGATTTCTCAGCAGAAACTCTGCAAACCAGAAGGGAGTGGCATGATATACTTAAAGTGATGAAAGGGAAGAACCTACAACCAAGATTACTCTACCCAGCAAGGATCTCATTTAGATTTGATGGAGAAATCAAAAGCTTTACAGACAAGCAAAAGCTAAGAGAATTCAGCACCACCAAACCAGCTCTACAACAAATGCTAAAGGAACTTCTCTAAGTGGGAAACACAAGAGAAGAAAAGGACCTACAAAAACAAACCCAAAACAATTAAGAAAATGGTCATAGGAACATACATATCGATAATTACCTTAAACGTGAATGGATTAAATGCCCCAACCAAAAGACATAGACTGGCTGAATGGATACAAAAACAAGACCCATATATATGCTGTCTACAAGAGACCCACTTCAGACCTAGGGACACATACAGACTGAAAGTGAGGGGATGGAAAAAGATATTCCATGCAAATGGAAATCAAAAGAAAGCTGGAGTAGCTATACTCATATCAGATAAAATAGACTTTAAAATAAAGAATGTTACAAGAGACAAGGAAGGACACTACATAATGATACAGGGATCAATCCAAGAAGAAGATATAACAATTATAAATATATATGCACCCAACATAGGAGCACCTCAGTACATAAGGCAACTGCTAACAGCTATAAAAGAGGAAATCGACAGTAACACAATCATAGTGGGGGACTTTAACACCTCACTTACACCAATGGACAGATCATCCAAAACGAAAATAAATAAGGAAACAGAAGCTTTAAATGACACAATAGACCAGATAGATTTAATTGATATATATAGGACATTCCATCCAAAAACGGCAGATTACACGTTCTTCTCAAGTGCGCACGGAACATTCTCCAGGATAGATCACGTCTTGGGTCACAAATCAAGCCTCAGTAAATTTAAGAAAGTTGAAATCATATCAAGCATCTTTTCTGACCACAACGCTATGAGATTAGAAATGAATTACAGGGAGAAAAACGTAAAAAAGACAAACACATGGAGGCTAAACAATACGTTACTAAATAACCAAGAGATCACTGAAGAAATCAAAGAGGAAATAAAAAAATACCTAGAGACAAATGACAATGAAAACACGACGACCCAAAACCTATGGGATGCAGCAAAAGCAGTTCTAAGAGGGAAGTTTATAGCTATACAAGCCTACCTAAAGAAACAAGAAAAATCTCAAGTAAACAATCTAACTTTACACCTAAAGAAACTAGAGAAAGAAGAACAAACAAAACCCAAAGTTAGCAGAAGGAAAGAAATCATAAAGATCAGAGCAGAAATAAATGAAATAGAAACAAAGAAAACAATAGCAAAGATCAATAAAACTAAAAGTTGGTTCTTTGAGAAGATAAACAAAATTGATAAGCCATTAGCCAGACTCATCAAGAAAAAGAGGGAGAGGACTCAAATCAATAAAATCAGAAACGAAAAAGGAGAAGTTACAACAGACACCGCAGAAATACAAAACATCCTAAGAGACTACTACAAGCAACTTTATGCCAATAAAATGGACAACCTGGAAGAAATGGACAAATTCTTAGAAAGGTATAACCTTCCAAGACTGAATCAGGAAGAAACAGAAAATATGAACAGACCAATCACAAGTAATGAAATTGAAACTGTGATTAAAAATCTTCCAACAAACAAAAGTCCAGGACCAGATGGCTTCACAGGTGAATTCTATCAAACATTTAGAGAAGAGCTAACACCCATCCTTCTCAAACTCTTCCCAAAAATTGCAGAGGAAGGAACACTCCCAAACTCATTCTATGAGGCCACCATCACCCTGATACCAAAACCAGACAAAGACACTACAAAAAAAGAAAATTACAGACCAATATCACTGATGAATATAGATGCAAAAATCCTCAACAAAATACTAGCAAACAGAATCCAACAACACATTAAAAGGATCATACACCATGATCAAGTGGGATTTATCCCAGGGATGCAAGGATTCTTCAATATATGCAAATCAATCAATGTGATACACCATATTAACAAATTGAAGAATAAAAACCATATGATCATCTCAATAGATGCAGAAAAAGCTTTTGACAAAATTCAACACCCATTTATGATAAAAACTCTCCAGAAAGTGGGCATAGAGGGAACCTACCTCAACATAATAAAGGCCATATATGCCAAACCCACAGCAAACATCATTCTCAATGGTGAAAAACTGAAAGCATTTCCTCTAAGATCAGGAACGAGACAAGGATGTCCACTCTCACCACTATTATTCAACATAGTTCTGGAAGTCCTAGCCACGGCAATCAGAGAAGAAAAAGAAATAAAAGGAATACAAATTGGAAAAGAAGAAGTAAAACTGTCACTGTTTGCGGATGACATGATACTATACATAGAGAATCCTAAAACTGCCACCAGAAAACTGCTAGAGCTAATCAATGAATATGGTAAAGTTGCAGGATACAAAATGAATGCACAGAAATCTCTTGCATTCCTATACACTAATGATGAAAAATCTGAAAGAGAAATTATGGAAACACTCCCATTTACCATTGCAACAAAAAGAATAAAATACCTAGGAATAAACCTACCTAGGGAGACAAAAGACCTGTATGCAGAAAACTATAAGACACTGATGAAGGAAATTAAAGATGATACCAACAGATGGAGAGATATACCATGTTCTTGGATTGGAAGAATCAACATTGTGAAAATGAGTATACTACCCAAAGCAATCTACAGATTCAATGCAATCCCTATCAAATTACCAATGGCATTTTTTACGGAGCTAGAACAAATCATCTTAAAATTTGTATGGAGACACAAAAGACCCCGAATAGCCAAAGCAGTCTTGAGGCAAAAAAATGGAGCTGGAGGAATCAGACTCCCTGACTTCAGACTATACTACAAAGCTACAGTAATCAAGACAATATGGTACTGGCACAAAAACAGAAACATAGATCAATGGAACAAGATAGAAAGCCCAGAGATTAACCCACGCACCTATGGTCAACTAATCTATGACAAAGGAGGCAAAGATATACAATGGAGAAAAGACAGTCTCTTCAATAAGTGGTGCTGGGAAAACTGGACAGCTACATGTCAAAGAATGAAATTAGAATACTCCCTAACACCATATACAAAAATAAACTCAAAATGGATTCGAGACCTAAATATAAGACTGGACACTATAAAACTCTTAGAGGAAAACATAGGAAGAACACTCTTTGACATAAATCACAGCAAGATCTTTTTTGATCCACCTCCTAGAGTAATGGAAATAAAAACAAAAATAAACAAGTGGGACCTAATGAAACTTCAAAGCTTTTGCACAGCAAAGGAAACCATAAACAAGACGAAAAGACAACCCTCAGAATGGGAGAAAATATTTGCAAATGAATCAACAGACAAAGGGTTAATCTCCAAAATATATAAACAGCTCATTCAGCTCAATATCAAAGAAACAAACACCCCAATCCAAAAATGGGCAGAAGACCTAAATAGACATTTCTCCAAAGAAGACATACAGACGGCCACGAAGCACATGAAAAGATGCTCAACATCACTAATTATTAGAGAAATGCAAATCAAAACTACAATGAGGTATCACCTCACTCCTGTTAGAATGGGCATCATCAGAAAATCTACAAACAACAAATGCTGGAGAGGGTGTGGAGAAAAGGGAACCCTCTTGCACTGTTGGTGGGAATGTAAATTGATACAGCCACTATGGAGAACAATATGGAGGTTCCTTAAAAAACTAAAAATAGAATTACCATATGACCCAGCAATCCCACTACTGGGCATATACCCAGAGAAAACCGTAATTCAAAAAGACACATGCACCCGAATGTTCATTGCAGCACTAGTTACAATAGCCAGGTCATGGAAGCAACCTAAATGCCCATCAACAGACGAATGGATAAAGAAGATATGGTACATATATACAATGGAATATTACTCAGCCATAAAAAGGAACGAAATTGAGTCATTTGTTGAGACGTGGATGGATCTAGAGACTGTCATACAGAGTGAAGTAAGTCAGAAAGAGAAAAACAAATATCGTATATTAATGCATGTATGTGGAACCTAGAAAAATGGTACAGATGAGCCAGTTTGCAGGGCAGAAGTTGAGACACAGATGTAGAGAATGGACATATGGACACCAAGGGGGGAAAACTGTGGTGAGGTGGGGATGGTGGTGTGCTGAATTGGGCGATTGGGATTGACATGTATACACTGATGTGTATAAAACTGATGCCTAATAAGAACCTGCAGTATAAAAAAACAAACAAAAAAACAAACAAACAAAAAAAGATTTTAGTCTGCCAAGAAACTGAATTTTTTCTGGAAGACTTTTCTTTTGGTCTTTTTAATATCATGATATCGGACAGCCTTTAAGTTTAATGAAAATTCTTCTGGCAGCGGCTAAGACCTTAGGTAAAGAGATCAAGTAACTAAGTTCAGTAAATGCAACGCCATCTGATTTGTAGGTTAGCAAGGCCACAGTGTGCATGAGATAGTATGCTATACTGTTTACACAGGTGTTTGTGAACTTTGATGGAGCTTGGGAATATTGAAGTCTGGTAGCGATATGCTTGAAAGTGAATTTCCCTCTGAACACTTTTCAAGGCACAGCATCCTTCAACTTCTAGAGTCATCCTCCTCAGCACCCGTTACCTTCTTATCCCACAGGCTAAAGGACTGCTTAGTCTTCTTCAAGTTTCCATTGCCTTTCATTTTTGCCTCTATTGAGCCAAAAGCCATCGCTTTCATTATTATATTTCCTCTGCAGTGACATCTCCAAGCTTTTCATATGTAATACTGTTGCGTCGGGGTGCTGGGGTGAACACAGTGTTCTAATAAATGACTGACCTATGCTGAGAATGAAAGATTATATCATGTATGTTTTAAGCTCTGCTCTCCTTCATGTATCCAATTATCATGCTCACTTTTAAGTACAATACTACACTTTCCAATTGCCCCAGTTTTACTTTACTACATGTTCTTCTTTCTAAATGAACTATTCTGTATTTGTTCCTAAAGAATCTCATGCTTGGGCTTCCCTGGTGGCGCAGTGGTTGAGAGTCTGCCTGCTAATGCAGGGGACAAGGGTTCGAGCCCTGGTCTGGGAAGATCCCACATGCCGCGGAGCAACTAGGCCCGTGAGCCACAACTACTGAACCTGCGCGTCTGGAGCCTGTGCTCCGCAACAAGAGAGGCCACAATAGTGAGAGGCCTGCGCACCACAATGAAGAGTGGCCCCCGCTTGCCACAACTAGAGAAAGCCCTAGCACAGAAACGAAGACCCAACATAGCAATCAATCAATCAATCAATCAATCAAAATCTTTAAAAAAAAAAAATCTCATCCAATTTTTTTTGCCTCACTTCTCTCAACTAGTGGCACACATTTAAAATCTGCCTCCCCAAAATGTTAGTCACCCAGTTTGGTGACATTAGCAAATTTCATGAATAAATTTGATTATGTATCCTTTTTCTAAGTCATTAAAAAAATGTTAGGGACTTCCCTGGTGGCGCGGTGGTTAAGAGTCCACCTGCCAATGCAGGGGACACGGGTTCGAGCCCTGGTCCGGGAAGATCCCACATGCCGTGGAGCAGCTGAGCCCGTGCACCACGGCTGCTGAGCCTGCGCTCTAGAGTCGGTGAGCCACAACCGCTGAGGCCCGCGTGCCTGGGGCCCGTGCTCCGTAATAAAGAGTGGCCCCCACTCACCGCAACTGGAGAAAGTCCCACGTGCGGCAACAAGGACCCAACGCAGTCAAAAGTAAATAAATAAAATAAATAAATTTATTTTTTTTTAAAATGCTAAAAACTCAGGACCAACTCTTGTGCAACTCCGTCCTAAGTGTCCTTATTCTAACACCCAGATAACAGAGGCCACTTTTTAGGGACTACTTGCTACTCAGTAGTACATATACCAGGATGATTACACAGTAAAGATGTAACATGGAACTAAGTAAGAAAGCTGAAAATTAAATCAAGACCTAATATAAGGGTTACATACGGAGATCAAAGACTTAGAGCTGAGCATATTTCTATATTTTAATTCCTCTGATACTCTAGAAATTGTTCATTAAATAGTCTTAATAGGATAATAAAACTTGTATAATGGCATCTGACTTCTTTCCCAAGACTTCTAGAGATTTAAAAGTGAAATTTGTCAGTCCTAATCTAGCTAAATTATTTTCGAGTTCTAGTTACTCCTATAGTTCTCATTTGCAAAATAGGGACTATAGTATCTCCTTCATAGGGTTGTTGGAAAACTTTAGTGAGATAACTTATGTAGATTGTTTAACACAGTGTGCAGTACATGATAAGCACTAAATAAATGGTTTTGTTTTTGTTATTTTTTTATATATACTGCAATTTTATTTCAATCGCACAAACGAAGTTAGTATGTAGGAAATTTAAATGAAACAGTACAGTAAAAATAGCATAGAACCAAAAATTCTAATAAGGAAGTACACCTAAAGCAGGAGAATTCAACATTCATTAGTGTTTCATCTTCAGTTTTGATTGACACTTGATGCTTGCAAATTTTGAGACAAACTTTGAGATCATGATGACTATTCTGAAAAGATTTCAGCACCAGCACTAAGATTTGTACATTCAGTTGGTTTGCAGTTGACTTGTTAGCCATTTACATAGTGTATAGTACAGATTTGTCACAGGTCAGATCACAGTGTTGAAGGAAATAAGTACCTTCCTGTAATTAGAAAGGATCCCCTAAACTGCACTCAGTTTAAGACATCCAATGTACAAGAGCACGAAAACCATCATAATATTGTGGCTCCAAGGAATATAGTTTCGATAAGGAAAATAACCTAAGCTTCTGTTTCCCATTTTAATTACTGAAATCTCTAACAATGACAAAACTGTCACATAGGACAGTAAATGTATACAATAATTCAATCAAACTTCTTGGAAAGAACACATTTAGCAATCTGGGATAATGCAGAACGACAGGAAATAAAACGTGACTCAACACTGGTTCTTTTTGTCATTTTACACAGACATCATGTTAATATTAGACCAAGGCACAAAATGTTTAGTGCATAAACCAGTTTCTTTTTTAAGATCCAACATTTTTACCGTAGTCTTTTACCTTATTTTGGACCACTTGTACCCAGTACTCTATCCTACTATAGACTGTTTAACTTAATCAACAAAATCAAAAGTGATTTCTGACCAGATTTATGGGGGACATAAACATTTGTATCATCAAAGTTTTGCCTAACCAAAAGTACAATAATAAAGATGAAAATGCCTCCTATTTCTTTTAGAAAGTAGTACTTCATAAGCTTGCCTGCATCTTTAATGTCTTCACTATTGGATGACAATGAATAGTTGATAGAAAAAAAGAACTGTATACTTGAATTATGATAGCTCATCCATTACAGATCTAAAAATGAAGTTCCTACAGAAACAGGAACTATTTTAACAAGGGAAAAAAATTCCCTCATTCAAACCTCTTTGAAGTGGTAATGGCTGCAAACTTGCAGCATTTAGAATTCTAACTATGCTATCGACAAGTTCTGTCTTACGAACTTAGATTAAGAAATCTAGAAAGCAGATGAAAGTGGATTATTTCTTCAAAATTTTAGTAAAACTACTGATAATCAAAGGTTTCAAAGCAAATATGGCACATAACAACTCAAGCATAAATCAAGATGGAGAGCCTGGAGAATTTTGATTTCCTAAAATTTCAAAAAATTCTATCATCTCAACATACAGGATTTCTCCCCTATTTTTAGTCTTAGAAGTTTCAAAGAAAAGGGAGTGGATAACATACACACATGTGAGTGCCCGCACAAACACGCACGCATGCACACACACACGGTGGTGAGTATCTAGTTCCTTCTTCCCACCACCTAAGTCTCACTTTATTTATTAAAAGAAGATTATGTGGGACCCCCCCCCCTTGTTGTTTTCCCTTTATCTAATGACTTCTGTGACCTTAATTGCTGCCATCCTTGTTACTTTTCTAGTATTTCAACATAACAAGATTCAAAAGCAGCTTTGTAGTCAGGAACGTGTACCTGGACACCTGTATAACTGCAGGGCGCCTAGGTAATAACAACTGCCAAATTCAGGGATGGAACTTCTGAGTTCCACAGTAAGATGTAATTCATGTGAAGCTCAGAATCATGTTTCAGACCACTGAACTTACTCAAGTTAAAATACAAATAGCTGAAGACATGTAAAAGATTAAGTACTTGGTGCTGTTAACATATTTACCAATAAAAGTCACAAAATATTCCTCATTATTATTCATGCAGGTAACTGAGAACGAAGATAGTGCAGAAATTAACTTGGAATAAAAAATTATTCCTTCCCTTCCTCCCGCTCGCCTATACTCTACACAATGTTTTCCCTGGGACTAGGCCTTGAAAAGGCCACTACATATTAATTTGACATGCATTACCATCTGTAATTTAAAAAGCTAATTTTGTGGTAGTTGTAATTACATTATGAAAATGTCCACATGCATAAATCTAAAAAAGGTTGAAAACCTACAGTAAATCTACAATATGCTGTTTTACATTTGACCACTGGTTTGTGTTGTACTGTACTTTACTCAAACACTGGTTTGTGTTGAGTCACAGATTTGGTAAAGCATTGTAACAATTTAGGAAGGCATCTAAATCTTTAAATTCTGGACAAATTTTATGTTTGAATCTACAAAATTGCATGAAAGCTAAACTCGAGAGACTTCCTATCATTCTAAAATTCCTCACTCTGAACAAATCATTTTTAGGACACTTTCTTATAAATATCACCCTTTGAAAGCACATACAATTCCATTTGTTCCACATTTTATGATCTTAACCTACATAGGGCTGAACTCAATTATTCATGGAATATCAAATATGATAGGAAGACAAACCTGAGAGAAACATTTACAATACAATAGCATAACTTGCTAAATTCCTCATCACCATTCTCTGAAAAAAACTTCTCAAGCCTTTCTCCTCTTTATTTGGGCAATGGATTGTGGAAAATGTGCGATTTTCTCTTGACATGAAAATATTTCAATGCACGGTGATCTTGCCTGACGGATTCAGTATTTTCTGCATAACTGATACAGGAACTCCTATATGACTCTCTTCCATCCTGTTGTGAAGGTCAGAAAAAAGCAGCAAACTGGGAGGGAAACAGCTTATCACCAGGGCAGTAATGCCTGAAGTCTTTCAAAGTATGCTGGTTTTTCCCTCCTTCCGACTGTTTGTCTCCATTTTCTTACAGCTCACAAAATGTAAGGGTTTTGTTGTTGTTAACACAGTTGTTCTTTGTAGGTTTTTTTTTTCCTTTCTCCAGATTAAAGTCCTATCTCTCCTTAGTTTGATTCTCTATGCAGTATTTGACTTGCTCAGTTCCTGCCTGATTGCATCAATGAGCTCTTCTTTCAGCTTAGTTAATTCTTTTCTCATTTCATCTAAAATGTCCTGCTTCAGTCTTTCAGAGTCCAGTCCCTCCATCTGGACTCCGTTGGCACTGGGCTGTGACAAGGGCACAGATTTTGGTCTGTGTAATGAATCATAGGACCTGTTGTCGAAAACAACCTGATTTTACCTTGGAGAATCCCATCTGGAAATAACAGGTGACTTGCTGCCACTCATTGTATTTGTTCTTTCCCAAGGTTTTCTTGTCGGTTCAGGTGTACTTGTTGAAGAGGTCTTAGAAGTTACAGGCTCTGAATCTTCATTTTTGTCCTCTCTTTGTTCTGTTTCTATTGTTGATCCCTTTTTTAGCAATTCTTCTCCTCCTGGCCAGCAGAGCACTCATTTCTTCCATTAAACCACTACCCTCTAATGGAAGGGGTCCATTTCCACCACCCGTATCTGTTTTAGATGAGGCCGAATTCACACCAGTGGTATTCCGTCTGCTTGGGAAGGAGGCATCCTCCATCCGTGACACTTTCCTAAGTTTTGCTCCAGCAATTGCAGCTGCAAGTCCAGTTAAAGGGCCATGGTCTTCAGACATGGATCCAAAAAAAAAATCCAGATGCAGGGAGGGAAGGAGCAGCAGGTGGGGGTGGGGGAGGAGGGGGTACCTGATTAGGAAGAGGTGGTGGAGGAGGCGGAGGCAGGGGCCCTGAGGACGGAAGTGGAGGGGGTGGAGGGGGCCCTGGGGAAGGAGGGAGCGCGGCTGATGCCTGGGCAGGACCTGGTGGGAGTGGAGGAGGGGGTGCAGGTGCAGGTGGTCCCAAGACAATGCCCTGTTGGGTTGGAGTCTCAGCCGGCTGAGAGGCTGCCTGCGAGCCTGGCTTAGAAGCAGACGAGTCTCCCAGCACAGAGTTTAGAGGAGTCTCCACAGAGGCAGGGGCAGCAGCATTTGCCATTCTTCGCTCTCGCTCCCGTTCCAGCTGCTCCCTTTCTAGCTGCTCTTGCCACTCTCTTTCTTGCCTTTCCCGGTCCAGTCTCTCCAGCCTCTCCCGCTCTTGTCTCTCCCGCTCCAGATGATCCTGACATTCCCTTTCTTGTCTCTCTCTCTCCAGCTGCTCCTGTTCTAGTCGCTCCCTCTCCAGCCTTTCCCTTTATAACCTCTCCCTCTCCAATCTCTCCCTTTCCATCCTTTCTCTCTCGAGCCTTTCCTGCTCCAGCTCCTTTTGTCGTTGCTGTTCTTGTAGTTGCCTTCTTTGAATTTCCAATTCTTCTTGTGATGGGCCATTCTGAACTTGGGCAGGTAGTTGTGAATTTTGTCTAGGCAATATTGGCCCTGTTTCCTGTGAATTCAGCACTTCTAAGGCATTCATCATGGCACTTGTGAAGACATTGGCATCTTCTTTGCTGCCAAAGTTGAGACCATACACCTGTCTAGCAACCCTTTAGGAATGGCACAATTTATCACGACCTGATGGTCCTGAATCATCCCGCCCACCACTCTGAATGTGTTGTTGCCTGTATGATGATATGTATGAACTCTGCTGAACCTGATTGAACCACCAGCTGGCACCCACTTTTTATTGGCATCATCGTAAACCATCACAGCAGCTCTTGCCTGACAGATACTCTGTTCACGTCTCATTGTGCTTTCTTCTTTATGCCTTTAGATGTAGAAGATCTTTGTAGGTTCCAGTCTTTTTTATCGATGGTTGTTCAGATGTTAGTTGTGATTTTGGTGTGTTCATGAGAGGAAGTAAGCTCAAGGTCCTTCCACTCCACCATCTTGAAAGACTCCTCCTGTTTTTGTTATTATTAATGCTAAAACAGCTATCATTTTTGAGCATCTGTGTTGGGCTAGATGCTGCAAGTCAGTTATGTTATGGTCTGTATGGTAACTTAACTTACTCACTTAGCACCAAACCAAAGCTAAAACGTCATTGAAATGTTTTGTTTCTGAAGACTCCTTCTGATTTCAGTTTGGGACCCACCCTGGAACCTAAGGCAGTGGTAAACAAGCTGATAGATGGGATCCTGACCTAGCAGAAAATGATCTTTATTCCATCTTCTATAAGCTTTTTAACAGTGGTGGAAAGGTAAGCCACAGTGATGTTTGTCAGCATTATAAATAAAGGTTATCTATTACATGTTTTTACTCAGATTTAAAACCAGGCATTTGATAAAAGTACAATTAAATGTAATTAAATTAATAAAAATAATAGGCTTAAAGAATCCATCCTTTTTTAAAAAATTTATTTATTATTTATTTATTATTTATTTTCGGCTGTGTTGGGTCTTCGTTTCTGTGCGAGGGCCCTCTCTAGTTGCGGCAAGCGGGGGCCACTCTTCATTGCGATGCGCAGGCCTCTCACTATCGCAGCCTCTCTTGTTGCGGAGCACAGGCTCCAGACGCGCAGGCTCAGTAGTTGTGGCTCACGGGCCTAGTTGCTCCGCGGCATGTGGAATCTTCCCAGACCAGGGCTCGAACCCATGTCCCCTGCATTGGCAGGCAGATTCTCAACCACTGCGCCACCAGGGAAGCCCTAGAATCCATCCATTTTTAAAACCACATTTGTTAATCATTCAAGCAAGATTGGTATAGCAGTTGGGTAAAGGAACTGAATAATTTCCATATTTTTTTAAAGTTTTTTGTGTTTTTTTTTTTTGAAGAAAGAAATTTGTATAATTCTGGAAGTCCTGTCTTATAAATGAATGCATATGAAGGAGGATAGTTTTTAAGCATTATTACATAATGGAATTATGGGACAATGATTTTGGAGGAGACCATAGTCGGGTTTTAGATATTCATTTAAATATACAACAGATAATCACTGAGCTCTTACTTTGTGCAAAATTATACTGAAGCATAGGAATTGCTAAATAATCTTTTATAATTTTGGAGACCCTTGAGCCTTGCTACTTCATATATGGTCCATGGACCAGCAGCGTCAGCATCACCTGGGAGTTTGTTGGAAATGCAGAGCCTCCTGATCTCCTGAATCAGAAATTGTACTTTAATATGACCCACAGGTGATTGTATGCATATTCAAATTTGAGAAGCATTTCTTGGGAGCAGTAGCTCTCAACTTTGGTGCCCTTTATAATTCACCTGGGATTTTAAAAAACGGTAACGCCTGATACCTGCTCCCAAGATTCTGATCTAAATGGTCTGTGGCCTCGTCTCTGAGGGATACAACCTTCTTGGTGATTCTCATGTACAGCCAAGATTGGAAACTGCTGGTTTAAAGACTGTCTCATCATAGCACATTACCCCATTACTTTTCTGGGAAGGCTGTGTGGCAGTGAGTCTGGTCAGGGGAAAGTGAAGAGGTGCCTTTGGTCAGGAAAAGAAAAAAAAAGCCTCCTCCTGCCTGTCTCTAAAGTCAGGCTTCCCCGACATGGATCACTTGGGAAGTCAATTTAAAAAATAGAAAAATCTCACCTCTAGAGATTTTAATATAGGATGTTTGAATTGGGATCCAGGAATCTCTATTTTAACAAGCAACTGCCACAGGCATTTGGTTCAAAGATCATACTTTGAGAACTACTGACCTAGAGCCTTAAAAAAAAATTCAAGAGATCAAAAGCATTAAGTGGCTTGTGTCAGGCTTTTTAGCCCCTTCTTCTAGGAACTATGGTTGAAACTACCTTAAAGGTTTAGGTAGTAAAGCTCAAGGATCTTCTTGGTGAATAAGTGAATTAAAACCTGTGAAGTGTTTCACATTTGACTTGTCACATTATGTGAGCCCTCGGTGATCAGAGTCCTTTAGAAGGTAACTCTCTGAGGGAAGGAACTTTGCCTGGTTTTCATCACTATATCCTCGCACTTTGAAGAGCTCATGGACACATAGGAGGCACCAAAATGTTTGTTAATTAAATAAAGATTACCTAGACCTTAACATAGAGACTCACAGTTTGTGTTCTGGAGTTAGATGAAGTTGTGTTTTTGTGACTTGCTCGCTACATGAACATGGATGAGTTATCTAACTTCTTTGAAGCTCAGTTTCTTCATGGAGACAACAACAAGTCTTTATAGGGCTGTGAGGAATAAACAAAATAATACATTTAAAATATTCAGTATACTATATTATATAAGTAATATAATATATACTATATATAGTATATATGTTGTATATACTATAAAATGTTATAGTATACTATAAGTAATAAATGTTATACACTACTATCATTGTAATTATCACTATTATTAATATTGCCCTGATTTTCCTCCGACTATGAATGTTTGGTGCTCAATTTCCAAACCTTATTTTAATGCCATCTAAGCAGATGTCTGTATATAGTTACACTGACTTACTTATATATTCTGTTTAGTTTCTCTCAGACTCATTGGAATGTGACAAGTTCCTCAAAATTCTTAAGTATAGGGTGGGGAGAAAAAAATTAAACCTACTGTGTGTCCATCACCATTTAAGGCATTTATGTTAACACATTGATTCTTCACAACAACACTCTGGGGTATGTGTTAACTCTTTCGTTTACATGTAAGGAATTTAAACCCTTTTGTTAACTTGTTCAGCATTATGCTCAAAACCAACCATATTGTTTGCATTTTCTTTTTTTTTTGCAATTCTTTTTTTTTAAATTTAATTTAATTTTATTTTATTTTATTTATTTTATTTATGGCTGTGTTGGGTCTTCGTTTCTATGCGAGGGCTTTCTCTAATTGCGGCAAGTGGGGGCCACTCTTCATCACAGTGCGCAGGCCTCTCACTATCGCGGCCTCTCTTGTTGCAGAGCACAGGCTCCAGATGCGCAGGCTCAGTAATTGTGGCTCACGGGCCTAGTTGCTCCGCGGCATGTGGGATCCTCCCAGACCAGGGCTCGAACCCGTGTCCCCTGCGTTGGCAGGCAGATTCTCAACCACTGTGCCACCAGGGAAGCCCCTGTTTGCATTTTCTTTTAGCAATTCTGCTGCCACAGTCTCTTAGTGGAACATTTTAATAGTTTCTGGATTATAAAGTATAAAATTATTTCCTATTCTTATTTCCTTTCCAATGTCAGGTTTCTTTTTTTTAAGAGCCTTTAGCATCTGAAATACTCAGTTCTATACACCTTGTATCTTAGATCTTTTGAAGAATTTTCAAGTATATTTATTTTGAAGACTAAATCTTTCAAGTCACTCCTACCCTAAAGAAGACTAAACTTCCTTCCTTTTCCTTTTCAAAAGGAAATGGATTTCATTAGAAAGAACATATAATAGTGACTCAGAGTAAATGTTCTCAATCTTATTTAAGACGAACATGGACATGATATATGATAAATATAAGTATTCTTAAAGATATTTTACAAATGTACTTAATATTAATTTCCTAATGATTTTCATGTATCTTTCTTTTAGGATCCTTCCTGAGCGTTTCCTGGCAATTTTTAAAATGAAAGATTGATGTTAGATTTGATGCAGTTATTGGATATAAAATGAAAGAAAAATAAGTGCTTGGTCTTTTGAAAACTGATTTACAAAGTTTAAGTTGATTTCATCTAATATTAATCAGAATTTTAATGTTTGGACTTCTGCTTTTCCTAATTATCTTTTTTTTTTCAATAACACCTTTTGAGGTTCTGGCAGGTCCTAATTTCATATAATACACAGAAATATATTAGGAACTGATTTTGTGAAAAAATGAAGAAAAAGAGAAACAGTTTTACAATAATTCCCAAGATTTTGTGGCTCATTAAAGGCTCTGCAAGGTTTGTACTAAAAATATTTAAGATATATTTTTATTTTTAATTACACTTAAATTTTATATAGTTCACATTTCCTTTTCTATTAATACTACATCAAAATGGAAACTTTAAGCTCGCTAAATATAATGAAGGACTATATCTAATGGTATTTCATAATGAATTTCATGTGATATAAGAAATATTGCTCAAACATTCCAGCCTACACATTACTACTCTTTTCTGAGAAATACCTCACATTCCAATGCCACACATTTCAGCACAAGGAAATTAGAGATGAACACGTGTTGCAAGGATAAAAGCATCATTGGGATTTGAGGCAGAGAATTGGGAGAACGTACCCATAAGTAGCAACAATAATAAATGGATCAAACTTAAACTTTTGGTGTTTCTATCTTTTTATTTTGAACAGAACATAGCTTAACCTTCAAATGAAAGGAAAATGGATTATGTGATCAAGGTCTTTTTCTTTTTCTCTTTTAGTATCTGTAAATCTGTTTAAGGAAAGTTACACTATAGATTTGGTAACATATAAGTAAATTTCATCCGAAGGTATTTCTACAATAAATTTCTCCCTCTTTCCCATCAACTAACTTCTTCTAATACGGAGAATCAAAATTAAATGTAGAATATACATCAAAATGTATATTCTACATTTAGTTGACGTGAGTACATATCTGAGTCAAAAATGCCTGCTTTCCAGGGACTTTCCTGGTGGTCCAGCGGTTAAGACTCTGTGTTTTCATTGCAGGGGGTATGGGTTTGACTAAGATCCCGAATGCCACATGATGCAGCCAAAAAAAAAAAAAAAGTCTGCTTTCCAAAACATCATTATATTGAATATTGTAACTTGGAGTCCTCTCCATACTTTAGTTCTACTAGAGTATCTGTGAATCGCCAGCGTTTATGGATTTACCTAGACCCTATTACGTTAGCAGAGAATGACACTAGAAGGTGGAGAGTCCGTTATAGTCATCTTCTAACTCATTTTGAAACAGATTGTTTATTCTTTTGATTAAGTTGTACTGTTCCAGCTTGTCAAGTGGCAAGTTTCAACAGGCTAGGAGAAAGCCTTTAGTGAAACTTCAGTAAAATAACTGAGGCCCAAAATGTACTGACAACTTTCCTCTTTTCACAATAAACTTGCTTTGGCTCTCAACACACTTGTCTAAAATTAGCACTTGGATGAATTTTGGCATTGACCATTGTGAGAAATAAGTACTACTTCTCTCTTTTGCGAGGTACTTCTTGGATATTATGCTAACTCTGAACCCATTTCTCAATAGTTTAATGGGAAAATCCATCTCAGCCATCAACCGTGCTACTTGTAAGGGTCACACCAAAATCAGAGAGGCTTACATTGTTTTCAGGTAAATGCAGAAAGACTCCCAATTGTCAACTGTCATGGTACCCTGTGGTCCTAAACTAGGACCTTGAAGACCGATGTCTCTCTCCTTTGCAGGGTACAGAAATCCTGACTGTGGCGGTGAGCCACCCTCCCTGGACACACCCTAAAGCCTTCTTCTGAGCCCTTGCTATCACGCTGGGGCTCTGCCATGGGACTGCTGAGGCTCACCAGCCTCTCTCCTATTCCATTTGAGAATATTCCCATGCTTGCTTCAGAAACTCTTCCCCGCCCCGGCCCCCATGCCACCATTCTCACTTGCCAGAAATCTACACTTTTTAATGGAAATGAGGGTTAGAAAGAGTGGGGAATCAGACCAAAGAAAAGGGTTAAAACTGACCCTCAGTACCTTCTCAACACCAACCTGGCTAGTGAGTAAACTGCCAATAAGTATTTTACAGTGGGGAAGGGGAGCGATTAAGAGCCTCCTCTCCCAGGCTGGGTAATAGATTTACCTCCTTGGACAACTCTCTGTGTGTGACATCATTATCCCCATTTCAAAGATGAGATAACTATAGCCCAGGGAAGTTCACCAAACACATAAAATCACATGGCTACTTAGAAGTCAAGCTCAGGATTTGAACCCATGTTTGCTGACCTCACTATCATACAGCCTCAGTGGAATTCTTGGAGAGTTGAACCATCACCCTGTACAACCTCTACTTTTACCCAAGCTTTCCTTTATGTTTAAACAATATTCCAAAATCAGCCAATGAAAATCTCTGATGGCAATTGAAGCTATTCAATCTGGGATTATTTTAAAGTAGAATAAAATGCTACAATACAGATGCCCTATTATTCCACCTAAAAAAAATCCAGGGCTTCCCTGGTGGCGCAGTGGTTGAAAATCTGCCTGCCAATGCAGGGGACACGGGTTCAAGCCCTGGTCTGGGAGGATCCCACATGCCGCGGAGCAGCTGGGCCCGTGAGCCACGATTACTGAGCCTGCGCTTCTGGAGCCTGTGCTCCGCAACAAAAGAGGCCGCGATAGTGAGAGGCCCGCGCACCGCGATGAAGAGCGGCCCCCGCTTGCCGCAACTAGAGAGGGCCCTCGCACAGAAACGAAGACCCAACACAGCCATAAATTAATTAATTAATTAATTTTAAAAAAAATTCAACCAGGCCTGGCCCCAAATCACCATAGTCTAAAGTTTCCTGAAATTAGGAATTCCCTGGCGGTCCAGTGGTTACAACTCTTTGCTTCACTGCCAAGGGTGCAGGTTCAATCCCTAGTTGGGGAACTAAGGTTCCACAAGCCACATAGATAGATAGATAGATAGATAGATAGATAGATAGATAGATAGATAGGTAGATAGATAGGTAAAGTTTCTTGAAATTAAAATGCTGAGCCTGAAAATATTGGAATAGTCGTAATCTACACTGGACATCAAATCCTTCCCCCAAATAGATAGGAGTTTCCACTTGACCTGAGAGCCAATCTGACCACTCGAGTTCTTTGGTTTTGGGGGGTTTTTTGGTCTAGGAATGACTAGGTCAACCTCAGCATTGGGGAAATGTGCCTTTTACTTTTATAGTCTTCCCTATAATTACAGGCACCCTAGAAGTGCAAAAAGAGCACTGGTCAATGTAATTCAAATTAGCTGTTCTGAAATCACAGTTTTTTCATCTATAAAAGGATCAAATTAGATTATATAGTCTCCTATA
Source organism: Balaenoptera acutorostrata (assembly GCF_949987535.1). Lineage (NCBI taxonomy): Eukaryota > Metazoa > Chordata > Mammalia > Artiodactyla > Balaenopteridae > Balaenoptera > Balaenoptera acutorostrata. The sequence goes on from NC_080068.1 coordinate 39,775,090, forward strand.
TTATCTCCAGTTCCAGTTAAATAGATGTTTTTAAATCAATGCATGGAAAACCTGGCATCTTCTCTACCCCATCTGTGTTCCCTAACAGAATGACACTTTTAACAAGTGTCTAAACCAGAAACCTGGAGCTATACCTGCCTCCTCTTCCCTCACCTTCATCTCTCACCTCACCAACATCCTAATCCCCAGCACACACATTCAATATCAACCATCATTCCCACGTTTATACTTCCAGCCCAAATCTTCCCTCTGAACACCAGACAGATATCCAGTGCCCTCTTGATATCTCTGCCCATACGGCCAATAGGCATTTCAAGGTAGCATTGCCGAAAGTGAGCTTTTAATGTTATCCCAAACCTGTTCCAAACCCCATTAATTAGTTGCTCAGGCCAAAAAGATTCGTGTCATCCTCAATTCCTCTCTCTCACTCCCATATCCATCACGAAAACAATTCTGTTTGCTCCACTTTGAAAATATATCCAGAATTCTGTCACCTCTTTTCATCCCCACTGCTACCCCCAATCCAAGTCTCCCTCACCTCTTGTTCCCCTTTCTGCTACTCCAAACACAGCAGCCAGATTGACTCTTTGAAATATGAGATCATGTCATGCTTCAGCTCAAAATCCTTCATTAACTTCTTATCTAAAACTTAAAGCTAAAGTCCTTACCATGACCTACAAGGCCATATGTTGTCCAGTCTTCTTACCTGCTACTTTACTACCTTATTAGGGTTCTCCAGAGAAACATAACCAGTAGGAGGTTTTATATACATACATACTGGCAGACAGAGAGAGAGAAAGAGAGAGATGTATTTCAAGGAATTGAGGAATCGGCTCATATGATTGTGCAGGCTATAAAATTTGAAATTTGTAGAGGAAGCTGGCAGGCTGGAAACTCTTGGGCAGAAGTTGATACTGCAGTCTTGAGGCAGAATTTCTTCTTACTCAGGGTGTCTTAGTTCAGGCTGCTGTAACAGAATGCCAAAGACCAGGTGGCTTATGAACAACAGAAAATTATTCTTCACAGTTCTGGAGGCTGGAAGTCCAAGATCAAGACACCAGCAGATTCAGTGTCTGGTGAGAGCCTGCTTCCTGGTTCACAGTCAGCCAGCCTGTCTTCTCACTGTGTCGTCACAGGACAGAAGGGACAGGGGAGCTCTCTGAGGTCTCTCTTTTTTTTTTTTTTAATTTATTTTATTTATTTATTTTTGGCTGCGTTGGGTCTTCGTTGCTGCGTGCAGGCTTTCTCTAGCTGCAGTGAGTGGGGGCTGCTCTTCGTTGCGGTGCACAGGCTTCTTATTGCAGTGGATTCTCTTGTTGCGGAGCACGGGCTCTAGGCGCACGGGCTTCAGTATTTGCAGCACGTGGGCTCAGTAGTTGTGGCTCGCGGGCTTAGTTGCTCCAAGGCACGTGGGATCTTCGTGGACCAGGGCTCGAACCCGTGTCCCCTGCACTGGCAGGTGGATTCTTAACCACTGCGCCACCAGGGAAGTCCCGTGAGGTCTCTTTCATAAGATACTAATTTCCTTCATGAGGGCTTCACCTTCATGACCTAATCACCTTCCAAAGGCCCCAGGTTATAATGGCCAATGTCAACTTCAATATTAGTTGTTTTGAAACGTCTGGTATAGAACTGCAAGTGTGTTAGAGTGATAAATTAAGTGTGTTCCTTTAAATAAGGAATTTTGGAGGCAGCGTCCACAGAAAGAGTTCAATGGAACAGGAGTAACTGATAGAGACAAGACCCCCTGGGGCATAATCGTTAACACCCCACTTGCAGACTCCTTGAAATGAACCCACTGAAGGCTCTTCACTGGAGGACCCAACTCCCCCTGCTGAGAGCTGTTCTAGACGGACAGCTCTGGAGGCTGTCAGAGTAGAGGGCGACTTCCGCTCACAACCTGTGGCAGGACCAGAGACCACTGCTTGTGCTGAGATGCCTCCTTCCCAGACTTCTCCTTGGAGTGGTTCTTAACCCCCTTTCCTATTTTTCCTACTTTGACTAACCTGTGTTTTGTGCAAAAACCAAGTGATTTGTGAATTGAATATTGGCTACATTTTGTATAACTCCAATCTCATGATTCTTCGCTGGACCCTGAGACAAACACCACACTTCCAAATACCATTACATTGGAGATTAGGTTGCAACTTGTGAACCTCGGAGGGACACAAACATTCAATCTATAGCACAGAGAAAGCTTGGTTTTGCTTTCAAAGCCTTGCAATGGATGCAGTGAAGCCCATCCACATTATCAAGAATAATTTCCTTTTATTTAAAGACTGCTGATTGTAGATGTTAACCACATCTACAAAATACCTTCACAGCAACACCTAGATTAGTGTTTGATTGAATAACTTGGGAACTGTAGCCTAACCATGTTGACCTATAAAACTAACCATCACACTACCCTCACCCTCTTGCAATTAACTCCAGCCACACTAGTCCCTTTTTTTTTTTTTTTTAATTTATTTTTGGCTGCATTTGGTCTTCGTTGCTGCGTGCAGGCTTTCTCTAGTTGCAGTGAGTGGGGGCTACTCTTCGTTGCGGTGCGCAGGCTTCTTATTGCGGTGGCTTCTCTTATTGCAGAGCACGTGCAGGCTTCAGTAGTTGTGGCATATGGGCTCAGTAGTTGTGGCTCGTGGGCTCTAGAGCGCAGGCTCAGTAGTTGTGGCGCACGGGCTCAGTTGTTCTCCGACATGTGGGATCTTCCCAGACCAGGACTCGAACCCGTGTCCCCTGCATTGGCAGGCGGATTCTTAACCACTGCACCACCAGGGAAGCCCCACACTAGTCCCTTGATGTTTCTCAACCCACCAGACGTGCTCCCATTTCAAGACCTTTGTACATTACTCTTTCCTCTCCAGAACCTTTTCCTCCAGATATTCACATAGCTAGCTCCCTCTTTCCTTTAAGTCTTTTTCCTTAGGTCTTTTCAGAATTTCTCACTCCATACCTAAAACTGCAACCCTGCCTACAGAGCCTACACACATTTCCATTTCTCCCTCCGTTCTCTAATCTTCTCCTTGGCACTTATCATTATGGAGCATGCTACATATGTTGCTTACTTATACTCTTTATTGTCAACATTGCCCTTAGAGCGTAAGCTTCCCAAGGGAAGAGATTTGTTTTGTTTTGTTTTTAATATTTATTTATTTATTCATTCATTTGGCTGCTCCGGGTCTTAGTTATAGCATGTGGGATCTTTGTTGCCACGTACGGGAGCTTTGTTGCTGCACGCAGGATCTTTAGTTGCGGCATGGGGGATCTAGTACCCTGACCAGGGATAGAACCCAGGCCCCCTGCATTAGGAGCTCGGAGTCTTAGCCACTGGACCACCAAGGAAGTCCAGGAGGTGATTTGTTTTTATGTATTTTGTTCACTGCTATACCCCCAATGCCTGGAACAGCCCATAAAACATACCAAGCATTTGATATATTTTTTTTAAATGAATGCATATTTCTTCCATGATTCTAGCTCCTAAATATCTCCTTTGCCACCACCCTCATTCAGACCACCATCATTTCTGACCTGGATTACTGAAAAGCCTCCTAACTGGTCTCCCTTCATCTCTTCTTATCCTTCTTCCAATGCAATCTCCAGCTTGCAGCGTTTCTAAATCTGATGATAGCAGTCTTCCGCTCAAAACCTTTTACTAGCCCTCACTGTTGTTAAGACTCTGAGAGGGCTTCCCTGGTGGCTCAGTGGTTGAGAATCTGCCTGCTAATTCAGGAGACACGGGTTCGAGCCCTGGTCTGGGAAGATCCCACATGCCGCGGAGCAACTGGCCCCGTGAGCCACAACTACTGAGCCTGCGCGTCTGGAGCCTGTGCTCCGCAACAAAAGAGGCCGCGATAGTGAGAGGCCCGCGCACCGCGATGAAGAGTGGCCCCCACTTGCCGCAACTAGAGAAAGCCCTCGCACAGAAACAAAGACCCAACACAGCCAAAATAAATAAATAAATAATTACTTAAAAAAAAAAAAAAGACTCTGAGAGATTAAGCCTTTGCTATGTCTGTATCTTTTCTCTACCCCATGCTCTGTGCTCCAAGACAGAACTTCTTATTCCTTGAATGTGCCATGATCTCTCACCTCCTGGTACCCATACACCTGGTTTCCTGTATCTGTAACATTTGTATCCCCTTCATCATCCAGCTAACCCCTTCTCACCCTTAGGTCCCATTTATGGCTCACCTTCCACCCCCATCTTCAGGACTAGATGATTTGCACTTCCTGTGAGCTCACTTAGCTCCTTATATTTAGGACGGTCACAGCACTTTGTACCAGGTGGTACAGTAAAAGGGCAAGAGACTTTTATATTCCCAAGGAAATGGGTAGCCAAACCACAAGTCAATCACTATAATTAACCTGACAGTAAGAGATGAAAGACAGGATGGCAAACGGGGATGGGGAAAGAGTTCACTGAATATTTTTATGATGGAAGAGATCAAAGAACAGTTGAGGGCTTCCCTGGTGGCACAGTGGTTAAGAATCCGCGCGCCAATGCAAGGTACACGGGTTCGAGCCCTGGTCTGGGAAGATCCCACATGCCGCGGAGCAACTAGGCCCTTGAGCCACAATTACTGAGCCTGCGCATCTGGAGCCTGTGCTCCGCAACAAGAGAGGCCGCGATAGTGAGAGGCCCGCGCACCGCGATGAAGAGTGGCCCCCACTTGCCGCAACTAGAGAAAGCCCTCGCACAGAAACGAAAACCCAACACAGCCATAAATAAATAAATTAATTAAAAAAAAAAAAAAAAAAAAAGAACAGTTGAAAGCAAAAAAGACAGGTCCTGTAACAGGAAGAGTGGAATTAATAGGGAAAGAAGAATAATGAGAAGAACAAGGAAAGAATGGTTGAGAAGCAAATTATAGAGAGCAGGACCCTTTCTTTGCTACTGCAGGGAAAGAAGCAGGATTGATGTGTAGAGATGAGGCGAGGGGTTTTATAAATCAAAAATAAGCTGAGGCTGTATATGAGGTGTGAATTGGAGGTTTGTTTGGTTGGATATACACTAGATTTGGAAACCTCAAGATAAAGTTTATATGACCTTTAAGACTACCTAATACTGCTTTATCAATTTGGCAGTACACAGAAGCCTTGATGGTGAACTAATGAACCCCTCCAGAAAGGGGAAAAAAAAGTATTTATTTGAAAAGATTATATTCTTAAACTTCTACTTGGAAGATTACTATAGTTAGACTAAACAAACTGTGGATTAAAACAATGTGCACAGATTCCATAACTTCCTCATTTTATGGCCTCCAAAGAAATAATGGCTTAGTGTTGACCTTTCTTTACACCATGATATACCACCTACCCATCATCAATTACAATATCATATCAACTCTTCTGAACTCTACAGTGTGCAAGTGACATTCACAGAATGGCTCTGCTCAGAAGGTAAAGTCCAACTCGGATGATACCTCTGCCAATGTTCTCTCCACATTCTCCTTTTCCTTCCCTTTCTTTTGCTATATAAATGCTATGATTAATATTACCATCATTATTATCTGTGTTCCAAATTATAAATCTGCTAGTTATGCTATTCCATCTTTTTCCCTTTCTGGTTATTATTACCTGTGTAAAAATCATTACATTTCTAAAACTGGCAGTCAGAGGGGTGGCTCTCAAGAGGGATATTAATTTAAAAGAAAAAAAAAAGCAGACAAAATTCAAAACATATTTCAGTTTAATAAGAATCTAAATGTTATAGATGGTATAGTATAGATGGTAGTTTAGTCAAGAAAATTTTTCCAAAAGCAACTCAACCTAAAATGTAATGCAAAGAGAAATTAATGATAAACTTGATGTGCCTTCATTCATATCAGTAGGAAAAAACTGATGTAACATGTGATCAGGGTAAACTAAACGTTTTTACTTGTTGCGAAAATTTGTTGAAATGAGGCCAATGATGTCATGAAGGCATGCAAACAAAACTCTTCAACACTTAAAAAAAAAAAAAAGCAAGGGGGTAGATTCTATGTTTCTAGCATTTGTTGAGAAGGTTAAACCTGTATTTGAGGAATATGAACATTCTCACCCCAAGGTAACAAAAAAAATAATAAAAGGTAGTTTTCCAAGTGATCGCAGTCTGAATGAAATTTCTCAGCATCCAAACTATTTGAGCATAATGTGAACTAAGTAACATTAACAAAGTGATTTTCACTTTCTCAAAGTTTCTTAATTCTTGGATAATACAGATATCCCAGAAGGTAAAAGAATCTAGATCCTGCTATAAAATTTTTAATTGCCTTTTAGAAGTATATCAGTAGTATATGAATTTGCATGGTGTGAGTCCTCTGGTCTGGCCCACTCTGAGCAAGTGAAATATTGAACTTAGAGGCATTCAACCTGAAAACAGATTCCTGATGTTGCAGCCAGCATGAGGTCTGATCTAAATCACCTATGTTAATATTTAAATATTTAAATGGCTCCATATAAACATCACTGCAAACCTGCATGCAGACTGATATAGTCAAGTACTCTTTTTTTATAAATACACTCAGGGTTAAAACTAAAGAGCCAATTATACTCTCTCCAATGCAATATAGTATAGCGTAGGTCAGGATGCCTCAACCTTGGTACAACTGACACTTGGAGCTGGATAATTCTTTCCTTCAATGCACAGGGCTGTCTGTGGATTGTAAGATGTTTAGCAGCATCTCTGGCCTTTACCCACTAGATGCCACTGGCATGCCTGAGGTGTGACAACCAATAATGTCTCCAGTCATGGCAAATTGTTTCCTTTGGGGCAAAAGTATCCTTGGTTGAGAACTATTTGGCTAGTTGGTTTTAACTTAGTTGGTCTAAGTTAAAAGTTGGGGCTCTGCAATCTGACTTCCTGAATCCTAACTCAACCTCCTACTGGCTATGTGACTTTAGCAAGTTACTTCACTTTTCTTTCCATCAGTTTCTTCATCTATACAATGCTCATTCTAGTAGGACCTACCTCAAATATTGCCTGTGAGGATTAAGTAAGTTGTTACATAAAGCCCTTATATCAGTCTATGGCATATAGTAAGCACTTAATAAATTTAAGCTATTACTATTATTATTATTTGGTTTATATAACCATTTACTACTTGCAAATCTACTTCATATACATGCTCTCTCATTTGAGTCTCATATCCCCCTTGTGTGTGGGTATGTGAGGAAGGTTGAACTTGTGATGTGTTGGTAAAGGTCTGTGTTGGGTAAAAGCATTTTACCCAGAAGCATTTACTTTTATCATTATTTTCCAGATAAGAAAAGTGAGACATAGAAAAAATAAAAAGAATTGCTTGAAGTCATGCCACTTTTTGTGTGTGTGTGGTAAAATATACATAATATAATGTTTACTACTTTAACCATTTTTATTTGTATTTTATTTTATTTTATTTTATTTTTTAAAATCTTTTCAATGCCGTGAGGCATGTGGGATCTTAGTTCCCAGACCAGGGATCCAACCTGCCCCCTGCATTGGAAGCATGGAGTCTTAACCATTGGACCACCAGGGAAGTCCCTTAACCACTTTTAAAAGTAGAGTTTAATGGCATTAAGTATATTCATGTTGTTGTGGAACCATCACCACCATTCATCTCCATAGCTGTTTTTAAACTAAAGTATAGTTGATTGCGATATTGTGTTAGTTTCAAGTATACAACAAAGAGATCCAGTTATACATATTTTTTCAGATTACTTTCTGTTATAGCTTATTATAAGATATTGAATGTAGTTCCCTGTGCTATACAGTAAATCCTTATGTTTATCTATTTTATATATAGTAGTGTGTACTATTAAACTCATACTCCTAATTTATCCCTCCCTGTCCTTTCCCCTTTGGTAACCAAAAGTTTATTTTCTATATCTGTGAGTCTGTTTCTGTTTTGCAACTAAATTCATTTGTATTATTTTTAGATTCCACATATAAGTGATATCACATAATATTTGTCTTTCTCTGTTTGACTTAATTCACTTAGTATGATATCCTCCAGGTCCTCCATGTTGCTGCAAATGGCAACATTTCATTAGTTTTTATGGCTGAGTAATATTCCATTGTATATATTTAGCACGTCTTCTGGGAATAGGCCCTTTATCTAAATTCTTTAGGCAGCTTGTGGGGAAGTAAAAAGAAAGAATTCCCAAGTCTTCTGTTTCTTAAAAATAATCAGCCTAAATTAATCTTCATGCCAAGGAGACACATTTTGGGGTGGAAAATTTTGTTCCCTTATGTATGCATATATCACATTTTGTTTATCCATTTATCCATTGATGAACACTTAAGTTGTTTCCACTTTTGAGGTATTGGAAGTCACACCCCTTGTAAGTGAATACTTCTGGCTCTTGGTCTAATGCTCTTTTCCAAATTATCACAAAGGGAACTGATATAACCTATAATCTCCCCCAAACACAAGAGGTTTTCAGGGAAATAGGCATCTCATGTAAAATGATTAGCAAATTGAGACTGATACTGAGCTTTTATGAATAAATCAATCAAACTAAGCTTGGTTAGTCCATGCTTTAAGATTCTTTAAGATAATATCTCTACTTTCTTCTTTTCTTCATTAAAAAACAAAACAAAACCAAAAACATTTCACAGAGAGATACCAAGCGACCATTAGCTGCTGCAGTATCTCTAGGATTATTTCTAGAGGTAAAACTTCATGGTTGTGGACAAAGAATTGTTGTCTGCCATTTCGTAAACAATGAATGTTGCTCTCCATCAAGCCATCAGCCGCTGCAGCTGCCCAACCATGCACCTTGAGGGGAATTCAGGATACAGAAAGACAGGACACTGGCCCAAAATAGTTAAGATGCATATCAAAGGAATAATGTCAAGGAGCCCAGATTCTTGCATCTTCCCATACATAGAAAAGCACTAAAATTATTAACTTGAGATGTCTGTTTTTTGTGATTAGCAATAAACTTTGATGTTCGACTACATTTTTTTCCCAGCAAAAACTACTATATATCCTGGCTCTGAAACCACAGAAATGCATCTCAGGGTGGGGGGGTGGGGGGTGGCTCGGAGGAGCTCTGGCTCTTTTTGTCTCAGCATAGAAAGAATTCAGCAAGAGGCAAAGTGATAGATAGGAAGTGATTTATTAGAATAGGACACTTGTGAGGCTTACAAACAAACAGTCAGGCAAGCAAGCATTAGTGGGTTACATTTTTGTAATCAAAGGAGAAGGCAGGTGGGGGGCGGGGGAGTGGGGAGGGGAGACCATCTTCTTCCTCCTTCTTTGAGTCTTCCATCAACTCCTCCTACCTGTTGGGTGGGGGAGTTTTTGGCACTATGTGGCCCATCCGGGACTGTCATGGTGCTATGGAAAAATTATTTCAGGTCTCAGTATAATGACAGTCTTTCACTTTGAAGTGTCACCTTTCCCAAATTACTGCTTTTTATGTGTGAAGAGAGCATGTCCTAGGGAGTCATTAACTTGTTGACATTCACTGGGCGGGATGTAGGCCTTATTTTTCCACTATTGTTTTATCGTCTTCAGGCATGACTCATGCCTCCATTGCATGGTTTTGTTGCTAAGCAAGCCCGTCTGGCTTTGCTGCTAAGCGATTTGCTCTGTTTCACAAGTCAAGCAAGCCCACAAAGTTTCAAGATTTCCCCATTGCTTTCTTGAGTGATCGTTAACTTACTGTGGTTTCCCAAAGCCCCCTAAAGTTCCCTCTCTATCTACAGTCCCCTAGTGGGACTTCTAAACTAATTTTTTTTTTTTGGCTGCACCATGCAACGTGCGGGATCTTAGTTTCCCGACCAGGGATTGAACCTGCGCCCTCGGCAGTGAAAGCACAGAGTCCTAACCACTGGACCGCCAGGGAATTCCCTAAGCTAACTATTTGATTATCCTACTCTATCCCTATCAGCTCCTCCTTTACCTCTTTGGAGCAGTACACTGTCTGAGAGGGTATAACATCAGGCTGTAGTCCTCAGTGAGGCCACCAAATAAAACATAATTCTCATTTTTTAGGTTGTGCATCTTTTTTTCAGTTGCCATGGTGAAACATAGAACAGAACTGCTTCTCAGAAAGTAAGTCCATATTATGCCAGAGAGCTGCTTAAGAAGGATAAAAGGTGCTAATGTTTCTCCTGAATTTAAAAAAGTGAGTTTTTTTTATTAGCAGAATAAAAAGAATTGGTCCTAATTAACTTTGGGCAAATAAATCAGAGTATTGATTTCCCTACAGTAATAAATATTGATCTTTTTTAAAATAAATTTATTTTATTTTATTTTTTTAATTTTTGGTTGTGTTGGGTCTTTGTTACTGCGTGTGGGTTTTTCTCTTGTTGCAGAGAGCAGGGGCTACTCTTCGTTGCGGTGCGCGGGCCTCTCATTGCGGTGGCTTCTATTGTTGCGGAGCACGGGCTCTAGGTGCGCGGGCTTCAGTAGTTGTGGCTCGAGGGCTCTAGAGCGCAGGCTCAGTAGTTGTGGCGCACGGGCTTAGTTACTCCGCAGCATGTGGGATCTTCCCAGACCAGGGCTCGAACCCGTGTCCCCTGCATTGGCAGGCGGATTCTTAACCACTGCGCCACCAGGGAAGCCCCAATATTGATCATTTTTGTTCATAAACTGAACTGCAAGAAAAGTGTGCCTCCTGAAAGTAGAGGAAGTTTAAAACTATGCCTTTACTGTGGAATGTAATAGCAATTAGCACATGGGAATAGGCATGGATGACGGAGGTGCAAATGTAGAGAAATGGAATGATAGATACAGTAAGAGGGCACCATTTCATTGAACTGTTAGCTACCATAAATCCCATGACCTGATTTCACTTCAATGATAAATGCTTTACTTTTAAATAACTTATGCCCTATATTATGCTTGCATTCATTTTAAACTTGAGTATGAGCTGAATACAAAATAAAATATAAACTTTTAAATCAAGGTATAGATGTCAAATCAGTGCTTGAAAACTAATAAAATATAGTATTAAACAACAACAACCAAAAAGTAAATCCAGAGAGGACTTTCTCTGGAGTTCCCTTGTCCCCGTGCCAAGGTTTTACTAGCAATTGATACCACTTCAAAAGCTCAAAGTGTATCTAACGCATTAGAACACATGGACAAAGCCTGCCTGCAAATGTAGCTTACCTCTGCCAGTCCCATCAACACCTGGAACACAGCTCTTCCCTGCAGCTCTCTGAAGAGGGTGGCTCTTTGCTGGGAATAGACAGGGACTGAACCAGAGGAGAAGAGTGCAGAGCAGAGCCATGAATATTATCTTGGATCTCCTCCTGCTTCTCATCATCATCATCTACTCCTACTTAGAATCCTTGGTGAAGGTTTTCATTCCCCAGAGGAGAAAATCTGTGGCTGGGGAGATTGTTCTCATTACAGGAGCTGGGCATGGAATAGGAAGGCAAACTGCCTATGAATTTGCAAAACGGAAGAGCAGACTGGTTCTGTGGGATATTAATAAGGTACTGGATTCATTTACCCACCTTTTAAAGTTACAAGTGAGACAGGTGTTTAAAAACTTATCTGACTTAACATTTGCTTATATTTGTATTTTTCTTTCTCAAAGTTTGGTAACTAAATTCCCTGGAGCCTTACTCTACATATGCATCAGGATGGGTTTTTTGTTGTTGGTGTTGTTTAAAGTACAAGTGCCATATTACCCATCACATCTAGTTGCAGAGAGCAAGTTAGAAGAGGACTATGGTCACGGCACCCAATAGCTTTTTTTTTTTTAAGATTTATTATTTATTTTTGGCTGTGCCAGGTCTTAGTTGTGGCGCGGGATCTTCATTGAGGCATGTGGGACCTTTCATTGCTGCGTGAGGGCTTCTCTCTAGTTGTGGTATGCAGGTTTTCTCTCTCTAGTTGTGGTGCGCAGGCTCCAGGGCTCATGGGCTCTATAGTTGTGGCGCGCGGGTTCCAGGGCACGTGGACCCTGTAGTTTGCACGCAGGTTCTCTAGTAAAGGCGCACGAGCTCAGTAGTTGTAGCGCAAGAGTTCAGTTGCCCCTCGGCATGTGGGATCCTAGTTCCCTTACCAGGGATCGAACCTGCGTCCCCTGCATTGGAAGGCAGATTCTTTACCACTGAACCACCAGGGAAGTCCCCATCAGGATCGTTTGATGAAGGGAACATAACTGAGACCTTAGCAGTGATTTTTATGCCATGATATGCAGGTTTGGTAACATAGACTCAGGAGCCAGGGTACTTCCAAACTGTTTAAATTGAGCAGACAATTTCTCTCAGCCTCAGTTTCCTTATCTGAAATGGGGATAATATTGGGTTGGCCAAAAAGTTCATTTGGGTTTTTCTGTACGATGTTCTGTAACAGAAAGAACATCTTACAGAAAAACCGAACAGAACATCGTACAGAAAAACTCAAACGAACTTTTCGGCCAACCCAATACCTCACAGGATAGGCAAGAACAGGGGTTAGCAAACTACAGCCAATGGACCAAACCTGGCCCCAGAGCAGACTGTTGAGCTAGGAATGTATTTTTTAAAGGTCTGGCAAGGCAAAAACCAAATAAAAAACAAAGAAGAATATGTGACAGAATTTCTTCGTGCCTTCTCTCACATGCACGCAATCCTAAAATTTTTACAATCTGCTAGGTGCTTTACTGCCTATTACATAATTGGTGCTCAACAAACATATGTTAAATATATTGTTGAGTATTCTTCTCCATACTCAAACATCTCCTTTCATGATACCACAAAGAGCAACATCTTTCAAGCATGTTCTTTAAGCTATGAGAATGTAGCAAAACAAGTGAAAACACGTGAGACTAACATGAGCCTTCCCTGGCAGAAAAGCCAGGTATAATCTCTGCGAGTTAGGCAAGCGGTGCCTCTCAGGAAATTTGCTTACAAACAAGTGGGACATTTTGGACGTGAATTTTAATCTTAAAAAAAATTTCTTGTCCAATGCTTTCTCCCTCACTTTTGTCCCCTCACTGACCTACATCTTTTGGAATTTGTTTTTTCCAATTACAGCATGGCGTTGAGGAAACTGCAGCTGAATGCAGAAAACTAGGGGCCATTACACATGTGTTTGTGGTAGACTGCAGTAACAGAGAAGAGATTTATGACTCTGTAAACCAGGTGAGACTTCAGAATACAAATTTCTTCCCATAATTTTGTGTCCCCTTACATGGAATATGAAAAGGTTCTTTATGACTACCTAATTTAAATTAGATTTTTTTTTTTTTTTAGCCTTTGCTAACTGAGGTAGTTGTGTGAACAAGGAAGGACATAGAACTTTTCCTTCCATATAATCCACTCAACTCTGCCTATTATTATTGTTTCATATTATTAATCGATTTCATTCTGGTCAGAAGTTTGAGCAGCTGTACAGAGTGACAGAGAAAAGATTTATCACCAGGGAAAAGGATAACTTTCTACTTTCATTTTAGTCCTATTACTTCTGCAGTAATTCCTTTATTTTTTCCTTTAAATATTTCCTCTTTGAGATTTTATTTATGTTGGTGCCAATCTAATCTTCTATAGAAAATATAATATTAATAATTATTATAACAATTTTTAAGGGTAAATATCAAATACAATGGACCAAGCACTCTGAAAATGGTTGTACCCTTTGATTTAATCCCTATAATAACCCTCTTAACCTCACTTGACAGGTGAGCAAACAGATTCAGAGGGTTTAAGCCAGACCAAGGTCATGTAGCTAGTAGGTGGCAGAGTCAGGATTACTCAATAAGTACTTTAAAAATATTTGGTAAGAACTGATATGTCAGACCAAGGTCATGTAGCTAGTAGGTAGTGAAAACAGGATTACTCAATTAGCACTTTTAAAATATTTGGTTAGAACAGATATATCAATCAACACAAATATTAATTTCATTTTATTGGTAAGTTTCAAAAAATATCTATGATGTACTGGGTACTGAAATTTAGATGTTAAAAAAACAGTTTACCCCAGCTTTATGACAGTGTCCCCTTGGCAACCACTCTTTGGACTAAAGCTCTTTCCTGCCTGAACTCTGAGAGATCTCATCAAACAGAATAAAGAATCTAATCCCTGGATGATAGCAGCCCCAAAACTTTGAGTTTCGATACTACACCCAATGAATGTGTTCTTTCTATTTCACAGGTGAAGAAAGAGGTGGGTGATGTAACTATTGTGGTGAATAATGCTGGGACAATATATCCAGCTGACCTTCTTAGTGCAAAGGATGAAGAGATTACCAAAACTTTTGAGGTCAACATCCTAGGACATTTTTGGGTGAGCGTGAGTCAGAAATATTCCTAGTTTGTGTATGTCTGACAACTCCTCTTAAGGTACATGAAGTTCATAATTGAGTTCACATCCTTCTGGATGGGAAACTCCATATCTTTGCCTTAAAACAACAATCATCCAATATTCGTGTCTCTGACAGAAGGGCACAGATTTCAAGGGGACACGACTCACCAGAATGTAGGATAGTTAGTCTGCCTTATCCACCAGTACCTAACACAAAGCCTGGCATGTACTGGGCGCTCAAAAAATATTCATGGAGCTTTCCTTAGGATTGTCAGTGTACACCTTTTCAGTGATTTAGAGAAAATACATACAGTGTACATTCACTTGTGACCTCATGTCATGGAATTTTAGAACAGAAAGGACAAAGAACTCACTACTTGGGTTATATAGGGGTTGGGGGTTCTTCTGGCTGGAACTCTGAGCAAAGCTCTAGGTCAGGCTGGAGCTTAGAGATAAGGCTCTACAGACCTCTTATAATTGTTTGGTTTTGTGAGAGACTGAAATATGTCTTTGTAGAGAGCATTTATATGAATTAATCTTCCAGTGCCTCAATATTAGTGTAGAACATAGGACAGATCTGGATTCTGGAAGAGAGAAGAAAAAAAGAGATGTGTTCCCCCATTTTCCCAAGCCCCTCACACATGCTAATGAGAATTAATTATTGTGCCCACCAAACTACTTAGAGACCCCATGTATTCGATGTCTACAGCTGCATAACAATTACATCAAAACTTAGTGGATTAAAGCCAGAATAAATGTTCATATTCCTCTCACGGTTTCCGTGGGTCAGGAATTTGGAGGTGGCTTGGTTTGGCAGTTCTTGGCTCTATGAATTTGCACAGGGTCCATAGGGTGGGTTTATAAAATTCTCATAAAATAATATTGATATTTCTCACCAAACAGTAAAGCTTTTTGGAGGTAAAGAAAGACTTTTTGTTTCCTGTAACATCAACATATAATGCACAGTATTACAAATAGGGAGATACTAAATCTAATCATGATGCATAATGACCATGGGTCAGTACAGGACTCAGCTTTTTCAACTCAACTTGATATAGGTACACAAGATTTTAACTCTTCTCATTAGAAAGATAAAGCCCCAAAAAAACAAACAAAAAAATCACATGATACCAGATTACCATACGGAATTTTCTCAGCTCTGAAAACTCTGAATTTTTCCCTTAATAATATTGTTTAGATGATGGATCCATAAAAGAGATATTTGATTCCCTCTGAAGGGAAGAAGAGGGATATTAAGATGAGTTCTTTGCATGTGATATGCAGTGCACACTCAGAGCCAGCTCAAAACAATCGTTTTAATCTTTTTTCATTTCTGTCATCGGTGGAGAAGTAATCATGGAATCTTGGCACGTATTTTATTTCATCGAAAAAGTTGTCTCAAATGACATTTTGTCTTAAAAATAAAACTACCTAATTTGGAAACTTAACACCTGTGTCATTGTTTCTTTTGGTTCTGCAATGATCCTGAAGATCACAAAGGCACTTCTTCCAGCGATGATGCAGAGAAACCACGGCCACATTGTCACAGTGGCTTCAGTATGCGGCCATGGAGTGATTCCTTATATTATTCCATATTGGTAAGTATTACTTTCTAGCAGTGCTATATATTTTTATACTTTTAAGGTTTTATTAGACCTCAGATTCCAGTCCTCATAACAGGTAATTTGTTTAATTTTTCTTTATTTTCTTTATTTATTTTTGGAGAGCTAGAATTGTGTTTTCTTCATTTTTGAATCTTCTTAGAACAAAAAGTCAAATGCCTTGCAAAAAATAAAAGCTAAAAAAAATCTCATAGCAGATAATTTGGATTTACAGAATGTATACAGTAGTTTAGAATAAACTCTTAAAAATGACTTCTCCTAAAACAATGAAACTGGTTTTAAATGAAAAATCATTTAAAATATTTTTAGATTTCTGAGAACTCCTCCACAGAGCAATGAAAGAAAACAGTAATGCCAAGCATGTTTCCATTGTATCCTGGAATGAGTAGATGCTCATAAAGGAAATAAGGAACTAAAAAAAAAAAAAAGAAGGAAGGAACTCACAGACTAAGAAGCAAAATATAAGGAAGTCCAAATGAACACAAATCTATGCCATGGCCTGCATGCCCAAGATAAGCTAAACAGAGTGGCTCCTGGATCAAAACATTTTCCAGTGTGCTTGTGCCATGAAAGATTGTGTGTGTGTGAGAGAGAGAGAGAGACAGAGAGACAGAGAGGGATTGAGAGAAAGCCTTCACCGTATTAAAAGATGCAGATAGCATATTCCATGCTCTACCAAGGACATAAGAGATGAAGGTGGGAACTCCCTAAAGACACACTATTTGCAAAATATCTTTTCTTCATACACTCCTTCAATGGCATCTCATTTCCTTATTCTGGTCTTATATCAACCTCATAGAAAAATTTAATTTGTTAACGTTTTGGCCAATTCTTTTTGTAACAGCCAATACATGTGTATCAGTGGGTGGGGATGGGGGTGGGTAGTTAGTTGGTTTATTACTTACCTACACATCCATGTTCAAGGTTGAATTTGGTCACGGACCAAATTATTTCTGACACCAAATGTAGTCACAGATGTAGTTAATTTTCACTGTAGGTTAAGGTGTCCTTGCACATACATATGGTTGTTTCAAGCTGCCTCTACCATCTTAAAACACAAATCAGAATTTCACAGATTAAACATTTAATATTGTTTTAATGTTTAGAAATGTGGAAACCCAATGTAATAATAGTTTTCCTTTTTTCTTTTCCTTTAAGAGAGCAGCCCGCCTTTAACTTTATGGTTCTTGTCATCTGGGTCAAAAATACAATTAACATTACATAGCTCCTTATAGGTAATAAAGTTATTATGCATATGCTATTTGATTTAATCCTCAAGATGGCTCTATATTTTATTACCAGCATCTTTTTATAAATGAATTTTTTGTTTTGTTTTGTTTTTTGGCTGCACTGTGCGGCGTGTGGGATCTTAGTTCCCCAACTCAGGATCAAACCTGCACCCCCTGCACTGGAAGCGCAGAGTCTTAACCACTGGACCACCAGGGAAGTCCCTATTACCAGCATTTTAAAGATCAGAAAATCAAAGGAAGAAGACAAAGTAGTATGTTGAATGTTACACACACTAACACACCCACACCACCTGAAGTCTTTTTACTCCAGATCTTCACAATGAAATTAAGAAGCCAAAGTGAACTCCACATTTCAAAAGAGAAACTATCAAGAGAGAGAGGAGATATGTGTAGAGTCCCACAGAAGTTTGTTAATACAGATATTAGTTACATAGTTTTTCTAAACATGATTTTCCTGATTCATATTTTTCAAAATAAAAACAGCAGTAAAAACTGATTAGAAAACAGTTTAAAGATTGAATGGAAAAACCTTATAGGTAGAATGAGCAGTAAGCAAGTCAATCAAAGTTATTAGAATTTGTTCTATTGTTATCACCGCTAATAAAAAAATTGGTACATTCAGAATTCAGTGAAATCAGATAAGAAAATGTAAATGAAAATAGATGACCACGTGGAAGATTTGGGGGTTTGGCTTTTATTTGTTCTCAAACAAAATCAACATTTTCCTCTCACAGAAAGCTGAGGAATGTTTCACTTTCCCTTAGCTAACAGGGGTGGATAATTCTCTTACAGTTCCAGCAAATTTGCTGCTGTTGGGTTCCACCGAGCTCTGACATCAGAATTTGAAGCCTTGGGAAAAACGGGTATCAAAACCTCGTGTCTCTGCCCAGTTTTTGTGAATACCGGGTTCACCAAAAACCCAAGCACAAGGTAAGGTCAAAATCAAGTTAAGATGGAAATATGGCATGAGAAATTGGTATGAAATCTACATGAGAAATTTTTAGGTGGGTCAACTCAGAAAACAGAAAACAAAAAAACGAAGAAGGAAAAACGTTTTTTCTTATTAATGTTATTGTATTGCCTTTACGTTTTCACTTTGAAATTAGATGAACAAAGGGGGAAAATGCATTAGGGACTAGAAGGAGTGATCAGCTGCCAATGAATCAGGCATTGGGTATTTATTCGTGTCCAGGTGAAAGACTCAACACACACGCAGGTGTTAAGAGGGAGTGAGAACGGGGGTGGGCAGGATGGAGAGGTGTGCTTCGGGGGTGATGGCAAGAGTGTCCTCTCCTGGAAACCACACCCCCAAAACGAATGTTACCTCACCTCCCCCTCCCGCTCGCGGTGCATCCTCCTCTATAGAGTATGGAAAGGCACAGGTGTATGCCCCGTTTCCACATTCAACAGCACTGGCCGCAGTGCTAGCACAAAGCACTCCAACATCTTCCAAACTTGCCTGATTCTAAGCATCATCACTGCGCTTACATAAGAAATAAATGTTCTTAGGCTCTTCCTTAGAGATTCTGATTCAGTAGAGTGAAACGAGCTCCAAGAATGTTTTGCTTTGTTTTGCTTTGTTTACAAGGAAACCAGGTAACTCTGGAGGCAGGTTTGGAAAACATTGACATAGTAAATATAACCACATGCATTTGATCATGGCTACCACCCTGTCCTCCTTTAAAATGCAAATGTTCCTAGAAGCGACAGTAAGCTGAGTCTTTAACCCCTCAGTCACGGTGAATTTCTTTTTTTTTTTTTTTTTATAAATTTATTTATTTATTTTTGGCTGTGTTGGGTCTTCGTTTCTGTGCGAGGGCTTTCTCCAGTCGCGGCAAGCGGGGTCCACTCTTCATCGCGGTGCTCGGGCCTCTCACTATCGCGGCCTCTCTTGTTGCGGAGCACAGGCTCCAGACGAGCAGACTCAGTAGTTGTGGCTCACGGGCCCAGTTGCTCCGCGGCATGTGGGATCTTTCCGGACCAGGGCTCGAACCCGTGTCTCCTGCATTGGCAAGCGGATTCTCAAACCACTGCACCGTCAGGGAAGCCCTTTTTTTTTTTTTTTAAACTGAGACCTTTTCCTTTTTTTTTTTTAATTTATTTATTTATTTATTTTTGGCTGCATTGGGTCTTCCATCAATGCGCGCGGGCTTTCTCTAGTTGCGGCGAGCAGGGGCTGCTCTTCATTGCAGTGTGCGGGCTTCTCGTTGTGGTGGCTTCTCTTGTTGCGGAGCACGGGTTCAAGGCACACGGGCTTCAGTAGTTGTGGCACGAGGGCTCGGTAGTTGTGGTGCACGGGCTCTAAAACACAGTCTCAGTAGTTGTGGCACGTGGGCTTAGCTGCTCCACAGCATGTGGGATCTTCGTGGACCAGGGCTCGAACCCGTGTCCCCTGCGTTGGCAGGCAGATTCTTAACCACTGCACCACCAGGGAAGTCCAAGGTGAATTTCTTGACCAAGTACTTTGTTTCTGGTAAAGGAGGATTTGAGACGATAAGAGAGGAGAAATTGGCCCTGAAAAGAGAGGAAAAAAGCGGAAAGGTGAGGATAAGGACCCTAAAATTAATACACCTGCTTCACAATTTGCCTCGATTCTAATAAACATTCTGCTACAGGTTAACAAAATATACTGAGCTTGCTAATCTGAAGCCAATTTATTATTGGAAAGGAATTAGTCCTAAATATAGTCATTCAAAGGAGCTAACAAATTCCCTTTTAAGCTCAGCCTCATCTGAAGCTACGGACTCTGAAACTCTGAATTAGCTGCGTCATCTCCAGAGCTGTAGCCACTCCCTGGCAGTTGAGTCCTTAACTGTGTTAGAACACAAGTACTTAACAAGTACACGGTACTGTACGTAAGTAAATACAATGATATAATTGGGACTCTGGGCTCAGTTTTCTTAAACAGGAAATTGGGCCCAATACAAATCCTCTTGGTAAGCATTCAGGCTTAGTGTGAGCCCAGAGTACCAGGTCTTCCAGAGGGGAAGGCAAAATAGATGACAAGGGTAAGGCTAATATAACCTCGGGTATGTGGGTTCCTGGGGATGACCCGGGGGACTGACCCAGGCAATGCTGAAAATTTGGAATTGGTCTCACCCAGACTACCTGATTCTGAAATTCCTTGGCAAAGGCTAACATGTCCATATACTAATGTGAGGCTTGGCTCAGAGACAGGGTTGATAGACCCAGGTCGGGGAAATCAGGGAGGGAAGAAGTAGTACCCAATAATTTAGAAAACTATTGATTTGTATTACTCTCTGCTGGCTTGCCACTCAAAGTCATGGAAACCTCAATCACATAATAATCTGAAGTAAATCACATGATATCTCAGGGAAGGAAGTTATAACAGCCACTACTTACTTAACTCCTCTGCACAACCTTTGTATTCACTAAGCCATTCAGCCTATGCCTAGACAACTTAACTTTGGTGCAATACTTTCAATCCATTTACATTTTAATTTCCTGTCATCATCTTGCATTAATGGGCATTCTATACTGGCCTGTGGTTATGAATACTTCTCAAGAACCCACGTATACAGTCTTCAGTATAAGCAAGGTCACACCTCTAGTTGTAATGTAATACTCCCTATGCATGTCTTGAACTCTCATAAAACTTCAGCATAGGCAAGTCAGCAGTGAATCTCAAGTACTAAATGCCCTCAAAACAATCCAGCTTTGTGGAATACCTCCACAAGAAAGCAAGTGTACTTAGCTATAGATTTCTCTTCTCATAAGAAGAAAGCAAGTGTACTTAGCTATAGATTTCTCATCTCATATCTAACAAGCCCTGAAGAAAGATGCCAGATGTTTCTTTTCTATCCTTTGATCAGTCCTACCCACTACTGTTCCTTGCCTGGCTCCTCTTCTCTTCTATTATCTAATTCCTCACCACCATTTTGATGTTTTGACTGAGTGAGCCATGAAGCACACCTACTGGATGTGAAAGTAGTAGATTGTGATAACAAAACATCAACGTGGCATGGGGTATTTGTGCAGTGAATCCTGGAAGCTTTTATTTTTTTATTATTTTTTTAAATAAATTTAGTTATTTAATTTATTTTTTATTTTTGGCTCCGTTGGGTCTTTGTTGCTGCGTGCAGGCTTTCTCTAGTTGCGGCGAGCGGGGGCTGCTCTTCATTGTGGTGTGCGGCCTTCTCATTGTGGTGGCTTCTCTTGTGGCGGAACATGGGCTCTAGGCTTGTGGGCCTCAGTAGTTGTGGTGCGCGGGCTCAGTAGTTGTGGCTTGTGGGCTCTAGAGTGCAGGCTCAGTAGTTGTGGTGCACGGGCTTAGTTGCCCCATGGCATGTGGGATCTTCCTGGACCAGAGCTCAAACCCGTGTCCCCTGCATTGGCAGGCGGATTCTTAACCACTGCGCCACCAGGGAAGCCCCTGGAAGCTTTTAAATCCTAATTAGTGAAAAGATAAGTTAATTTTCCTGCTTTTGTTAATTATAAAAAACAACAAAAAGGACCAAACTTTTCTTTTTTAATCACAGACTATGCCCTGTATTGGAGACAAGTGAAGTTGCAAGAAGATTGATAGATGGAATACTTACCAATAAGAAAATGATTTTTGTTCCATCATATCTCAGTATCTTCCTAACACTAGAGAAGTAAGTACAGCACAAAACACCTAAAATACTACAACACTGATAGAGCTATCATTATGGAGAGTTTTTCAGTTGTGAAAGTTGCCATGGAAATTCTCCATGCCTGGGGAGAAGAGTTAAGTTTCCTCTACTATAACCTTACTCAATCTAGAAAGAGAATGATTCATTTTCTCTACTCCATCTATCACCTCTGCCTAGTCTTTGCCAGAGACTATTCTAACTGAAGGAAAAACAGTTTAAAGAGAATGCAATATGGTGAACTAGCTAAAACTAAAGGGTCTATAAAGAAGCCTGCTGGGGTTTTAAGACTGCATTGAATCTATAGATCAATTGGGGGAGAGCAGACATATTAACAATATTGTCTTCAAATCCAAGAGAACAAAGAACACAAGGTATCTTTTTATTTTTTCATCTTTTTCAATATATCTACACAGTATTTTGTAGTTTTCCGTGTACAAGTCTTACACACCTTTTTGTCAGATTTATCCCAAAGTATTTCATGGTTTTTATGCTATTGCAAATGGCATTTTAAAAAATTTTCTATTTCCCATTGTTTGTTGCTAGCATATATTTGATTTTTGCACTTTGATCTGTATTTAGCAACCTTGCTAAACTCACTTCTAGTAGCTTTTTTGTAGATTCTAACAGACATTTTTACACAGATGATCATATTTCCTGCAAATAAAGATACTTTTACTTCTTTTTTTCCAGTCTATATGTTTTTTATTTCTAGCCTTATCACACTGGCTAGAACCTCCTATGCAATGTCAGAGAGGATTGGTGAAAACACACATCCAAGTGTTGTTTCTGATCTTCAGAGGAAAGTAGTCAGTCTTTCACAATTAAGAATGATATCAGCTATAGATTTTTTTCATTTTCTCTTTATCGGGTTGAAGAAGTTCCCTTCTATTACTACTTTGATGAGCGTATTCATCAAGAGTAGATACGGATTTTGTCAAATGCTTTTACTGAATATGTTAAGATATTATGGTCTTTCTATTTTAGTTTGTTCATATGGTGCATTACACTGACTTGTTTTAAAAATTAAACCAACCCTGCATTGTAATGTCTTTGTCTGATTTTTGTGTCAGGATAACACTTACCTCATAAACTGAGTTGGAAAGTATTCCCTCCTCTTCTCTTTTCTGGAATAACTTGTGTTGAATGGGTATTATTTCCTTCTTAAACATTTTGTAGAATTCAACAGTGAAGCCATCTGAGCCTGTTGTTCAGCCTCTTAGCTAAACAATAAGCTCCTCAAAGGGAGTAGCTGTCTTTAAAGTACTTTAGTCTACCTTATTATAGAGGGCATAATATCAATAGATATTCAGTAAAAACTCAAGGAGAGGTGGAGAGGCAGATGGAATGGATTCTGGTGGTGCTGCTCTGTGAACTCTTAGCATCAGGATTCATTGACAGTTACAGCAATAAGCCTAGATCTTCAGTTTTAGGTCTTTACTCACATAGGATTTCATGTAATAGTTTACTAATATGAGAAGGTGAGAAGAGTGGTATATATCAGTGCTTTCTTTATATTTGCATGATATTTGAACTGTGAGTATTAAAAGACACACACAAAAAAAGAGAGAGGTAGATGTGAAGAAAGAACAGAAGAAAACTAAATGCAAACCAGATAATTCTCAGGGTATTTTTAACTGACAACAAAAAAGAACTCTGGTGTCAAAGATTTTAAATTGAAATTTTGTCATCTTTTTTTCATACAGATTTCTTCCTGAACGTGCCTTGGCAGCCATAAATCACATACAGGATATTCAATTTGAAGCAGTGGTTGGCCACAAAACCAAAATGAAATGAATAAATGTGCTTCAGGCTGAGATGTATGCACCTTAATGATGTGGAACTAAGTTTAGAGTCAATGCTTCAAAGCTCTATTTCACATTTTTCAATGCCATTAATATTAAAAACATTGGTTTGACATTAGCAGTGGTCAAATGAACAAGACTAATCACCTGTCTTTCTATTTCTCGAGATTATTTATGTAGTTTTAATAGTCAGATCTATTTTTTATTCCATGCCTCTTAAAAACTTCTATGCTTACATAAACATACTTAAAAGGGTCATTTTTCTTTAAGAGATTTCATTTCTTTTCTTTCCATTTAAGGGTGGACAAAGCTACCTCCGTGACCGTGACCGTAAATACCAAAAGAACTTATTTACACAGGGAAGTTTTAAGACTGTTCTTAAAGTAGTCTTCCAAACTGTAGCCAGGCCACAGAATGTCAGCAAGTACACAGTGTGAGTGAAAAGTTAGAGATCAAGTTTAAGCAGGCAGCTGTGCTCCAAAAGGCAGAAAGATTACTCCTATGAAACTCAATGTTTGGGAGCGTTGTCTAGCTTCTCCATTTTTCATCAGCCCCAAACAGAACTTTCTCACCTGATTCTGTCCCTTATATAGCTCTTATATCCACCAAGAGTGGACCCGCCACACTTTCTGCCCTTTTCATAATCTCTTAAAATACTATGACATTTCAAAAGGTGACTCTCTCTTGAATCTCAGAGTACCTAAAATTTTAACCCCATGGTAACCTCTTCTTTGTAGTTTATGCTTTCACATATCATTGGTACCAGAGATGTTTAGACAGTTTTGAGCTTCAAAAATGAAAGCTAACCCAGGGAAAGGAACTAGGCTGGCTACCTAATAGTACACCACGGATCTGAGAGATGGAGGGGAAAACAAACTGGTCTTTTTTTTTTTCTTAATAGAAAGAAAAATTTGATTCCAACTACATCAAGAATAATCTTGTTTTCTGTGTTTTTCACACATGTTATAGGCTGCTTTTACATTGACTATCCTATTTTATCCTCATTAAAAACAAATCATTAATAAAAGCAATTTCTTAAAAACAAATGATAAATGTGTTGTTGTGCTTTTAAAAAATGACCTCTTGTAGTTATAAAATTAAGAGTTTTGATTTCTAATCTCTGAGTCTCTGTGAGCCTCCTTCAGGAAGCAAGGATCTGGGTGGTAGCAGAGAGACCTTGCAGATGTTGAGGGGGTTCTCCCAACTCCGGCTTCTTTGACAGTTAGGAGTGTTGGTGTATGTGCTGAAACTTACTGAGTCCTTTGTATGTGAGGCACTGAGCAGAGTACTATTGTTTTAAGATTTTTTTCCTTATTACTTTGGCAATAATTTTTGTTCATGATATTCTTTTAATTGTTTGCCTTAAAACTAAGAACTTGGGCTTCCCTGGTGGCGCAGTGGTTGAGAATCTGCCTGCCAATGCAGGGGACACGGGTTCGAGCCCTCATCAGGGAAGATCCCACATGCCGCGGAGCAACTAGGCCCGTGAGCCACAACTACTGAGCCTGCGCATCTGGAGCCTGTGCTCCGCAACAAGAGGCCGCGACAGTGAGAGGCCCGCGCACCGCGATGAAGAGTGGCCCCCGCTCGCCACAACTAGAGAAAGTCCTCGCACAGAAACAAAGACCCAACACAGCCAAACATAAATTAAAAAAAAAAAAAAAAAAAAAACTAAGAAATTTATGAGAGAAACCTTAAAATGTATTATTTTAAAAGTATGATTACAAAACTTCAAAAGAGGAGTATGTATAGTAAAAAATATAAACCCGCCCCGCACAATCCCAGTCCCTAAATGTACTATTAATGTACAATCTTCCTATCTTTTCCTAATGCAGGCACAAGCACATATATGAGAAATACATTACATTCTTTTACTGCATGTGTTACACAAATTGTTTCAAGACAAGACACACATTATATTCTGTAACTTGCTTTTTTAACTGACCAACACATGCCCAAAGCCTTTTCTTTCAGTATATAGAGTTTAACCTCATCCTTTTTCATGGGCACACACTACTAAATGGTACTATATTTAACCATTCCTTTGTAATATAACATTTAGGATGTTTCCAATTTTTCTCAATTTATTTACTTTTTATTTACTTAACAAATACTTATTGAGTGTCAGCCACAGTTCTAGACCCCGGGAAACATGAGTGAATAAAGCAAACTTCTTGCCTTAATGTAGCTCACATTCTAGTAGGCAGGACAAACAACAGACTGCAGGTGTCATGAGAAAGAGTTTCTAAAATAGTAGTGTTGGGACTTCCTGGTGGTGCAGTGGTTAAGACTCCGAGCTCCCAATGCAGGGGACCTGGGTTCGATCCCGGGTCAGGGAATTAGATCCCACATGCCGCAACTAAAGATCTCGCGTGCCGCAACTAAGACCCAGCCCAGCCAAATAAATAAATAAATAATAAAATAGTAGAGTCAAGGAAGAACTCTCTGAGAACTAACATTTTTTGGGTAGAAATATGTGTGAAGTGAAAGTATGGCCTGTGCAAATATCTAGGGAAAGGAAAGTGCAAATTCTGACGAAGGAACAAACTTCTCTGAAGAACTGTATGAGGGCCACTGAGGCCAGAGTGGATGAGCAAGTGGGCAGTGCTGTAGGTGACGTGCCAAAAGAGATACCAGACTGTTGGAGATCACACAGGCCACAGTAAGAAGTTTTGATTTTTCTGAGTGTGAGAGAAAGGATCTGAGGATTTGAGTTAGGAACTGACCCGTATAAATGAAATCCCAACGTTAGATGCAAAGAAAAAACTTTCCCTTTTTAATCCAATTTTTGGCTTTAAGCCTTTGTGAGTGAAACTCAGAGAAATACCTGGAAGCACAAATATCGAGCTCTCTTTGCCTATTTTTCCTGTATACTTTGACTATTGACTTCTTCCTTGTCAGTTCCAGGTGTGTTTCTAAATGTTTTACTATGACAATCTCCATCTCAGAAATCTCCTCAAGGGTACTCACTAACACCAAAATCCCAGTTCCGGGGCTAACTCTAGGGTGTGCAGGGCCCTGGGCAAATGTTTCCTGTGGGTTCCTGTCTATATAAATAAGTCGATTAAAAATGTATTACAGGGGGCTTCCCTGGTGGCACAGTGGTTGAGAATCTGCCTGCCAATGCAGGGGACACGGGTTCGAGCCCTGGTCTGGGAAGATCCCACATGCCACGGAGCAACTAGGCCCGTGAGCCACAACTACTGAGCCTGCGCGTCTGGAGCTTGTGCTCTGCAACAAGAGAGGCCGCGATAGTGAGAGGCCCGTGCACCGCGATGAAGAGTGGCCCCCGCTCGCCGCAACTAGAGAAAGCCCTCGCACAGAAACGAAGAACTAACACAGCCAAAAATAAATTAAAAAAAAAAAATGTATTACAGGGACTTCCCTGCCAGTCCAGTGGTTAAGACTCCACACTTCCACTGCAGACGACACAGGTTCGATCCCTGGAAGGGGAACTAAGATCCTGCAAGCCGCGTGGTGTGGCCAAAAAAAAGAAAAAGTATTATATAATTCATAGGTCCATTGAGGTATAGGGATATATTGATGAAGATTTAGAATAATAACAAAATTATTTATTTATTGTCCACTCGATGCAAGTAAAGATTCTTCTTGGTATCCAGGTGCTATTTCTTCTTGTTTGGTTCAAGAGTCATTTCTTTTTCTTTCTTTATTATCAAATGAGCCATTTCTTGCCAATTTCATATCTTTCAACACAAGAAACAGTAGTAATGCTATTATTTCTCATAACACCATGGTGCTTGTAACATGTTTGTATTAAAATAATATGAATCTTCTAGCCTCTACAACACTCTACTACCATCTGTGTCATGTTAGTCACATCATTACTCTTGATTTTGCACCATCCCTTGTGCTACTTGTAAATACTAGCTTCCAATCACTCGAAGATTGTTATGGCACTTCTTTGATAATAACCACAAATTCAAGCCTCACCCAGAGTGTGCAGGAAACGTGAATAATTTGTTTTCTGGTCATCTTAAATTTATCATTTAGTATGTTATAGCATAACATGGAACAACACATATTCTATGTCTTGCCTTGAACTCTTTAGGCCATAATTATTGCATTCCTAGAATGTGATCTTTTTCAACACTACTGCACCTTGTCTCTCATACATCACCACCAGCAGGAAGGGGATTTTAGGCATAACAAAATAAATAGTCGAATTCATGCAAGGAATGTCTGTTTCTTAACTGGGAGAGCTTAACACTAACCAGGGAGAACAGAGCATCACCACATCCATCAGAAGGGTCCATTGTTGTGGTGAAGAACATCTAGAAAGCCCTCAGAAGTGATAGATGCAGCCACTCCCAAAGGACTCCTTGACCCATGGTGTAGAACCTACAAAAGGGATGGGGCAACTGCCCTAAACGCCAGTGGCAAGGAGCGTAAGGACACCTGATGCCACCCCTGGAGCCCTTGGTGTTATACAGCAGAAGTGGCAGCATGGTTAGCACATAGACAGTGAAAGTGGATGCCTGGGCCCACACATATGGCCTGAGCAGTGGACCTTAGATAGCCCAGAGCCCTAAATTAGACCTATATCCAAAATAAGTGTGAATCACCCCAAATCAGCATGTCAACATCACTCCAACAGCCCAATTTCACATGATCCTGCAAATAAAATACCTTGCCAACCAGCAGCAGCAGAAATCTGCTCACCAGGCACCTCTCCTAGAACTGGGGTCTGAAAACAGCCCCAGGACGACACCATACATACAAGAGCTCCAGGACATCTGGTCAATTCCATGTGCACAGAGAGACAGAGAGCTCTCCAAAGGGAGAAACAGGGCCAGCACCAAAAGAGGACTTAGAACATTTCAAAGAAGTCACTTCAAAGAGGAAGACTCTCTGAGGCGCAGGGCTGGGGCAAGGTGTCTGTGTGCCCAGGTCTAAGAGTAGCAGTGCCCAGCTCCTCCAGATTTGCGCACAGCTTAAAGGGATGCCAAAGTAAATGTATGGCTGAAGAGAAATTTTTCAGTTAGTCTCGGATCTAAATCTTATATTATGCATATGATAATGTTTTTAAGGATGAGATAACATCTAACATTCAAGTTCCCCATTTACTGAGGGCATGATACTCAAAAGACTCATCACAGCATTGTTCTATTCCCTTGCATCACGGCCATCACATGAGAGCATGTTGGAAATGCAAACTCTTGGGCCCCACCCCAGACTTACATAATCAGAGTCTGTACTTTTTTAAAGGACCCCTAGGTGATTGATATGTACATTAAAGTTTGAGAAGCATTGCTTTTCATGACATTAACTTTGAATTTAGTGCAGCTCCGTGTCAGAACTTGGCTGTCCTAAATATATGATAATTACAACAAATCCAACAGTTACCTCTGTGCTTATTTCTTCAAAAATTATATGAGAAACCATAGGGAGGAAATTCCAACCGCTGTCCTAAGGGTCCTTTCACACTTTCTTTTTGCTTTCTCTTGTATCTAAGATTATTGGATAGCATAACTTTTTCAATTTACTTCTTCAAATATGCTAGATGTTTTGTTGAAAACCCCTTCTTTATTTGATTGGATACACTACATCTGATCAAATTTGCCTGTCAGCTGCTTGCAACAAGAATGGGATTGTAGGAAAGTTAAGTGACATGTATTTCATGGGAATTGTCTTAGTCTGTTCAGGCTGCTATAACAAAATACCATAAACTGGGTGGCTTATAAACAACAGAAATTTATATCTCACAGTTCTAGAGGCTGGGAAGTCCAAGATCAAGATGCTGGCAAATTCAATGTCTGGTGAAGGTTTTTTCCCTGTGTATTCACATGGCAGAAGGGGTGAAAGATTCCTCTGGGGAATATTATGCCTCTTTAATAAGGGCACTAATCCCATTCACGAGGTTTCTGCCCTCGTGACCTAATCATTTCCCAAAGGCCCCACCTCTAAATACCATCACACTGGGGATTAGCTTTCCACATACGAATTTTGGAGGAACACAAAGTTTCAGTCTACAGAAGGAATCTTTTATAGTAACAGTAATCACATTCTGACTTGCCTAGGATGCAATCACTTCCCATTCAAACTAGCTTTACAAACTCAGTGTGCAGTTAAAGAACGGTCATAAATTCACATCAAAATACTTATGAAAAGCAAAATCATTTACCTATTGGACTCTAATAATGAACCATTATTTCAATAGAGATTTTGTTACTTTTAAATATGAGGCTAACCTGTGTAAATTAAGATAATTTCAGGACAATAACTCAAAACCTAAATTGCCTATTCCAATATCTAATTCAAATAGCTAGAATTTTTTTCTTTTGGTTTCTCAATACCTTTTTCATTCCGATGGCCCTTTATTCATTAGTTCATACTTTGTTGAATTATTTTGGTGCATTTAGTCCTCACTTTCTCCTCCATTATATTCATTCTCTTTTCAGCCTCCCCTTTCCAAGCTCTTACCCACACTCCGATCTGGTCTGAAAACATACCCTATTTTTCAATCACCAAAATTATACTATCTATGTAGGAGGAAAAAAAGACCACTCAATGTTGAACTCAATTTGGAATGATATAACTTAAATACTTCAAACAATATTGTATTTCTAGCCTACCTGGTTATCTAATAATATTGCAAATTTGAGCACTCCTTTTTATCTTAGTGAATTCAACATACAGAATATCCAAAATAAACAGACTGCACCAACTCACAGACTATTTTCAAACCAAACAGGTCTTTTTCTATAGTTCATACATGAAAAGATATTATTCAGCATGAATTTCATTAAAGAAATGTTGATAGGAAACGGATGATACTAGGCTATAGAAAAATCAGAGATTACGATGTGATTCTTGCTTTAAAAATTACAACAGAGCAGGGCACCACGTACATTATAAATAACTGCTCACCCAAAGAAAAGTGAAATTAGTGTCAGTGAAAATTACTAACAAAGTGTTTTAATCCAGCCTTAAGTGGTTATTTTCCCTTGGTGAAGATGTGTGTTAAGAATTTCAAAGTTGAATTCAATTTTTTTAAAGTCCTTCAAAATTTTCCTTAATGAAGAAATGACTGGCTGCAGAGTTGTTTGAATTGAATATATAACCTAAAGTACTGGTTCTCAACCCATTTAAGTCACAGTAGCCTTTGAAACCTTGGTGAAAGCTTTGGCTTCCCTACAGGGGAAAAAAAGCCTGTGTATAAACACATAGTTTTGCATATACAGTGTGTAATAGCAAATTTATGTGCTATTTTGAAAGACTTCCTCGATAAACAAGGAAGAAGTCATTTTCTACATGGTGTCAGTATAGGTTCTTTTTCTCTGACAGTAACAAACTGACATTAAAAAATATTCTTTGTTTAAAATTCTGGAGTAAAAGGGAATTCCCTGGTGGTCCAGTGGTTAGGATTCCGGGCTTTCACTGCCAAGAGCCCAGGTTTGAGCCCTCGTCGGGGAACTAAGATCCTGCAATCTGTGTGAAGCAGCAAAAAAAAAAAAAAAAATTTGGAGTATATACGCTAAAATACTTCTAGTGGGTGGTAGGATTTGAGATGATTTTAAATTTTTTTCTAGTGTCATCGCTGTTGTCAAGGTCTTTCCAGGGTTGTTGTTTTTTTTTAATTTTGAGTTTTATTTTGACAGTTAACAATTCAGCTAAAATATTTTCATAAGAGAAATGCTATTTTCATTTTGGATCAAGAATGCTGTGTGATTATAAATAATGCTACAAAAATATTATCCAGGAGTTAGAAACCTTTCTTTCTTTCTAAATATTTATTTATTTATTTATTTGGCTGTGCCAGGTCTTAGTTGTGGCATGCAGGATCTTTTTAGTTGTGGCATTCGGGATCTTTAGTTGCGGCATGTGAACTCTTAGTTGAAGCATGCAGGATCTAGTTCCCTGACCAGGGATCAAACCCAGGCCTGCTGCATTGGGAGCATGTAGTCTTAACCACTGGACCACCTGGGAAGTCCTTTCTTTCTTCCTTTCTTTCTTCTCTTTCTTTCTTCTTTTCTTTCTTTCTTCTTTCTTTCCTTCTTTCTTTTTCTTTTTTTTTTCTTTCTTTCTTCCTTCCTTCCTTCCTTTCTTTCCTTCTTTCCTTCTTTCTTTCTTTCTTTCATCTTTTTATTATACAGACTTCTAAAATATATTTTAAAATAGTATAATGACTCATATACCCATCACGCTGCCTCTCCGATTGTCAGCTTTTCGCCAGCTTGTTTGATCCTTATTTCTAACTGCTTCCACCTCTTCTATTATTTTTTTAAATTGTGACTTTAAAAACTACATAACATTAAATTCACCATCCTAACCACTTTGAAGTGTACAGTTCAGTGGTGTTCAGTGTACTGACATTCTTGTGGAACAGATTTCTAGAGCTTTTTCATCCTGCAAAATTGAAACTCTCTGTCCATTAAGCACTAATTCCCTCTCCCCTCCTGCCCTCAGCTCTTAGCAACCACCTTTCTACTTTCTGTTTCTAGGATTTTGACTACTTTAGATACTTCATAGGAGTAGGATCATACAGTATTTGTCCTTTTGTCACTGGCTCACTTCATTCAGCATAATGTCCTCAAGGTTCATCTATGTGGATTTTCTTTTTTAAAGCTGCATAGTATTCCATTATGTATATACCACATTTTATCTAGTCATCTGTCAATGAACATTTGGATTGCCTCCATATCTTTCTTCTATTATTTTTGAATATATCCTACATATCATGTTATTGGGAATATTCTTTATTTCATATCAATCCAATCCAAGTTAGGCCATTTCATATTAAGTAAGTCAAGTCCCTAATACAATACTATATACATCTGGGTTATCATTATGTTACATGATATATCATTGGGCAGAGGGCATAATCAAAGAAGAGAAAGAAATTTTCAGTGGGTAAAATATTCAATTTTTTAAATCTAGAAATTGTTGCATTGTTATTGAAGTTCACAAATTCATCTTTCCAGAGTTTAGAGGAAACAAATTTCCCATTCAAGCACTAAAACTGGATCATTTATAGAGAAAGATTGTCTTAATATGACAATTTCAGATTTTCACCAGCATCAGTGTTTACTCTAAGATTACAAACAACTCAGATGGTAAACACATTTTAGGGGAAAATTCTTAAATCAGAAAACTACATGTTATCAGCTACATCTTACTACAAATTCAGCTTGAACATTTTAAAACCAGTGAGATAACTGGCAAAATTTGAATAAGATCTATAGATTATAGAATGATAATAATGTTAATTTCCCAGTTTTAATAATTGTACTATGATGTGTGTAAGATATTAACATTTAGAGAAATTGGTTGAAGGTTACACGTATTATTTTTGCCACAGTTGTGCAAATCTGAAATTATTTCAGAATAAAAAAGTTTTTGAGTGCTAGTTTCTCTATAGATAATTGGCATCTTCTGAATAAAACTTAGATTTGCCCTTTTAAAATCCCAAACTTGGTGGATTAGAGATTGAGAAATGCACATCCTGGAGGAAGGCAAAAATAAAAGAGTGATAATCTTGGTTATCCTACATCTGAGCAAGAGTAGGGCATGCTGGGAGATTCCTGCCCAGAAACCCAGCTACCTTTCTGTGGGTAAAGGACAGCTAGGTGTCAACAACCAAGCAGAGATACCCAGCAAGTTCCTAATCTTTGACTTTTTTGTAAGAACATAATTTTTATTGGCAAAAAAGAAACTAAATATGAAACTTGGAGCTATGTAGAATACAGGAGAAAGGGAGCCTAATATCATTTTAATTTATTATTTTTAGCATAAAAGAAAATATACGAGTTAAATGAACTAATTCAGCCTTCCTAATAATTGGACATAATTACATTTTTATGAATTTCTTCTCCATGCATTTTTCCTGTGTGCCTGCATGAACTTATCACAAGCTCTCCTTCTGTTCAATAAATGTGAGCTAACACTTGACCCTTTATTGTGCAACTAATATCATCTCTGAGCCTGATATTAAAAACTATGAGTAGCTATTAATTTCATAGTTGTCATTTTCCAGTAAGCAAGTACAAGTCTTATCATAAAGATAAAGCTCTAGAGAGTGGAGCCAGGTATGAAAGAAAACTCTGAGCTAAATTCATATACCACAAGGTAAATAGTTGGCTTGAGAAAAATTCAAACAAGCAACCATTTTACTTAAATGGTGCCAAAGTTCCAGTTTCAGTAAACCAGATCGTTTTATATCATATAGACACTGTTGGAGTTCCTTTTCTAACTTTCTAGTTAAGTTAATATGTTGAAGACAAGACCAACTTCATGGACATGTGTACATTTGCACAGAGTCTTATGCCCAGAAGAACCCCACGAATAATTTAATGGTCTGCTGTTGCCATCTTGAAATTCTTAATAATTTAGGAACAAGAGATCCTGCATTTTCATTTTGCTCAGGGCCCTGCAGATTATGGATCTGGTCCTGGCTGAAGGAACCTCCAGTACCAATCAGCCCTCATCCAGGGTAAGACTTCATAGACATCATGCCTAAACCCCAGCCTCAGCCTCTGTCCCTTCAGGCTGGAAAGTGAGACTCCACCTCAAGGTGGTTTACCATTTATGTAGAGGTACTCAGTGATGGTTAATTTCCAACCCTTTCCCTCTCTCCTCGTTATTTCCCATTTTTCTGTTCCCCTTTCCTTCTTTCCCACTTTATTCTCCCTTTCTCCTTCCATTTCCTCACCTCCTAATTCATCTACCACATTGCCAAGTCCTTCTCCCTCATTTTGCTCCCTCTCTCTCATTTCTGTTTTCTAATTTCTAACCATTTGTAATGTTTTAAATTCCCATTCCTCTCTCCCCCTTCCCTTTCTATCCAACCCTCACCCACCTCCATTCCCCATTCAAGTGGGACCTTTGAGAGCTGGTGCCCCAGGACCCAGTGTGGCCAGAGACAACGAGGCTTGGTGTTTCAGCTAATGCCAGCTCTGAACTCCAAGAGTGACCGTGCTCCAAGGGCCTTTTGATCCCACAGAGTTGGAGTCAACTACAGTCCCTTGACTTTTCCAACACACATTTCAAATTTTTTATTACCTGCTTTTTAATAATTCGAGATTGAATCCAAGGAAAATTCACCTGTCAGTTAAAGGATGTCTTAGAGAGCAACTTATCTTTTTGAAATGGCCTGAAAATAGATTTGAGGGAAGAAAGCTCAGAGATCTCTAGGGCTCCTGGAATCCTGGAAATCTGGGTGGAGAGTCTGACCCTGTGGTCATTCTCATCAGCATGGAAACTGTTAACGTGTTTTATTTACACTTAGGTAACTGATCACCCGATGGTGGCTGCATCATATCAGAGTCTGTACGCTCTTCATAGAACGCTCTGCCCTCTTTTCTCAGGACCTTGCTGAACAGGAGAAAGTTGAGCATTATAAACTCTGGCTGGCAATGCTTAAACAAAAACACACCAACATAACACATCCGGAGGTGGTGTCAACACAAATGGCAGCAGTTGCTCTTGATTTGCCAGGGCCCCTGCCAAGTGGAGGCCTGATGACTTTGGTATGAAGAACTTGGTTCAGTCTCAGTTCAAGAAAATTCATTATTTGAACTGAAACATGATCCATGTTCACACAGAAGGATATCTTAGTTCAGTCAAGGTGAGAGATGGGCTAATCTAGAATAGGTTCCAGAAAAGACATCACAATTCCTACTTTTAGTGGCGGGGAAGGGGGACGGGGAGTGCAAAGTGCCACTTCATTACTGTTTGCTTTCTTGATTTTTAAGGGACTGTGGTTTTCTAGAAGCAGAGAAATTGTGGAAGTAAAGAGAGAAAAAAAATAGTTTCATGGGTCAGTGGCCAAAAAGTGTTTTGCCAAGTAGATAAAGGAGTATGAGAAGCCTGATAATGCTTATTGTGGTAAAACAAGATACTGTAGCAAATAACCTCCACATTTCCAGTGGTTAGCTAATACAATGAAAGTGTTTTTCTTATTTATATAAAGGACCCAGGCAGGTGTGCCTGGTCAGAGGGCAGCTTTCATGGTTATTCCAGGGTACACGGCCCTTCCTTCTTGTAGTTCTGTTTTCTAGGATCTCAGAGTTCTCTGAAGTGGATGGTGTAAGAGAGAATGGAGACGAATAGAGAAGTTTCAGCCACTTCTAAGAAACCTGCAGCCCCACCTCATCCACAGATGAATGGAGAAATGAAATGTGCTATATCCATACAATGGAATATTATTCACCCTTTAGAAAGGAAGGAGATTCTGACACATGCTACAACATAGGTGAACTTTGAAGACGTTATATTAAGAGAAATAAGCCAGACACAGGAGGACAAATACTGTATACTTCCAGTTATATGAGGTATCTAGAATAGCCATACACATGTAGACAGAGAGTAGAACAGTGGTTACCAGGAGATGGGGGGAAGGAGGACTGGGGATTGTACCTTTAAAAGGTACAGAGTTTTAGTTTGGGATGATGGAGAGTGGTGATGATTGTACAACAATGTGAATGTACTAAACACCACTGAACTGTACACTTAAAAATGGTAAATTTTATGTTAAGCATATTTTACCATAATAAAAAAAGGCCTCAGTGTAGAACTAGTCAAGAACATCAGGAAAAAACAATCTTTGGCTGAGCAGCTGCTTTCCAGTGATACCTGCACACTGTGAGAGGGAGCATGGAGTTTGGGTGGACATTTAACTTTTTCTGCCAA
Source organism: Balaenoptera acutorostrata (assembly GCF_949987535.1). NCBI lineage: Eukaryota > Metazoa > Chordata > Mammalia > Artiodactyla > Balaenopteridae > Balaenoptera > Balaenoptera acutorostrata. The sequence continues at coordinate 39,811,256 of NC_080068.1, forward strand.
ACTGGGAAGGAAGAGGTACAAAGCACCGAAATATTCTTTCTAAAAATGATCCATTCCTAGGGACTTCCTTGGCGGTCCAGTGGTTAAGACACTGTGCTTCCTCTGCAGGGGGCACAGGTTCGATCCCTGGTCGGGGAACTAAGATCCTGTATGCCACGTGGCATGGTCAAAAAAAAAAAAATGCTTCTTGTCAAAAGAAGCATTTGAAAATGCAGCTGAGGCATCCTTCAGACTTCAGCGTCCATGATCACCCCATCTAAATTAGCCTCTTTATCCTGTCATTCTTCACTTTATTGTATTTCTTTCATAGCACCTCCCACTGATATTTGTTTACTATTTATTTGCTTACTTGCTTAGTGGTTCTCTCCCTTCTGAGGGAATGTAAGCTCCAAGAACTTTATCAGTCTTATTTACCACTGTATCACAACTACCTGCAACTGCCTGCTATTTATTAGATGTTAAATATTTCTTGAATAACTCAATGTGCAAAGTAGTTGTGTAAAGAAGTGTATTCATTAAGGTAACAATAATCACTTTTACAGATAAATCCCCAAATCCCAGCTGTTCATAGAATAAGATTTTATTTATCATTCACATTGTTACCAAGCAAGGACTCGCTGCCCAACACAAATAGAAGCCTATACTGTAATAGGGAAGAAACTTGTATTCTACTACAAGTCAATCACTAAAGGGATGTTGCCTATAAGCTTAAATTATACATAATGGCCCATCTCTAGGAACCCTGCCTCCCAGGTAATGAGCATTAAGCTAAAATACCTTTGTTTCGCTCATAGGAAATAACCTGACCAGGCCCACCTGTGAATGACTGCAGACAGGAGGAAATTAACACATCCCATCCAGAGGCTGATGGGAAGCAGGAAATGTTTGACTTTACTCCTCCTTTCGGTATAAAAGAAGCCTGAGTACCAAGTCAGGCAAGATGGTTTGGGGGGACATGAGTCCACCGTCTTCTCGGTCTGCTGGCTTTCCAGATAAAGTTGCCATTCCTTGCCCCAGCAGCTCGTCATCTCGACTTATTAGCCTGTTGTGTGGCGAGCAATACGAGCTTGGACTCGGTAACACTACTATGGTAGTGGCTTTTGAGAAAAGAGCTTTATTGTGAGGTTGACGACAAGGAAACAGGAGGCAGGCCTCAAATCTGTCTCCCATATCTGGGGTTCCGGATGAAATTTAAGGGGTTGGGAAACAGCTTGATATGTGGAAATGCTGGTGGGGCAGGTTTCCATCAGAGGTTTGGAAATTGGCCATTTATGGTAAAATACGGCAAAGGGCTTCAGCTCTGGATCTTCCTGGACAACAGACCCTTGGCTTCTGAAAGTGTTCCGGTGTTCAGGTTTCGGTCACATCCTGGTCCTTTGGTTCTGAGTGTTATTTGAGGTCAGAATTTTCTGTGCGCATGCTTCAGCTGCATGACTTGTGGCTTTGTTCCGTTGTCTCTGAAAAACAACTCAGAATCTTGTCGCTGACAGAGCAGAACCAGTTCAAGCTGGTCCTGTGGTTACAACATGAAATCCATTCAGGAGACCAATTTACTCTCATGTGGCTCTGCCCTCCTAGAGGACTTTGTCCTCGGCATTCCATCAACAGAAGGTGAAAAAGAGAATGGAGGTTTTGGTAGGCTAAGCTTACAAGTGACATATATTGCTTCCTCTTGCCTTATTTTGGCTGGAACTCAGTCACATGGCTACCTCCATGTAAAATTTGTTTTGAAGCTGAAAGGTTTTGATGGATGGATGAATCGTCAGTATTAGAAGCACTAAAATTACTGTTCTTTCCCCAGTGTTCCCAATGACAGCAAGATGTTCAAACATGAAAACCTAAAGGTAAATTGTTTATGTAAAATGCATTCAGTTATAACAGAATTGTAGTAAATTTAAAGGAAAATAAAATTATAAAATTACTTTTTAATAAATACTTATGGAAACTACAAGTTTAAAACATTTTATTTCCAGTAAACCTCTGCCCATATTTTTGTTGAGGGTGTCCTTAATGGCTGTGTGCTTCTCTTCCCAGCTCTGCATTCAGGGATATCACATTGATAGCTTGAAATCTGCCATGGTGGGAGTATTTACACAGGAGAAGGGAAAAAGCCAAATATCAGGGTTTTTAACCTTCCCACCCCAGGAGAGCTAGTTGTTAAACATTTACCAGCCCTGAACCCAGCATTTGCTGCTAAGTTTACTATATGGAAATTGATATTAAGAGGTATTTTACAAACCTATTGGGAATTGTGGGCAAGTTGATCCATAAGTTCAAGAAAAACTAAACAAGTGGGAAAAAATGAAGCAATTATTATCTCTAGGAAAAGCAAAACATATAAATATACTATAATTATAATGCATTATCTGGCTCAGCTAGGGGCAAAATTTTATATAATCATTATAATGAAAGCACTGAATATGGGTTTAATCAAAACTGGAGTGTAATTATATTGGAGGGAAGAAAAACAGGAAGGTCTGTGTAACGGAGCTAAAATCTTCACCTGTTGTATTGGAAGTGGTGACAGGCATGAGAATGTCCTCTCTCAGATCTCTAGATGCGGGGAGCATATCTACCATGGGCCCGGTTACTGCACTTTGAAATTCATCACCATGTTTATGTGGAGGTCATACCCATGGTGTGCTCCCAGCCAATGACTGAGAGATAGGGGATTCCTCCGATGGGTCACTGTGACTCAAGGACTCCCCAGTGGCCTTGCTGAGCTTTCCTTATAGCTGCTCTGTGGTCTAAGGTAACTCCACCCTATCTTCTGCCCTTCCCTATCTCTTGACTTAGTAAGAACTGCAGGCAGTCTGACAGCATTTCCTAGCCTTCTCCAAGGTCCCTTTCCATTTTTTCTCACAGGTATTTACTCTAATGAAGTTCTCACTTCTGTGTCTGCCTCTTAGAGGGACTGGGCTGACACTGAAGTCAATAAGATCTAAAATTGATGAATCTAATGATTATATCTTTTTTTCCTTGAAATACACATGTAAATATCAGAAGAAATAGCTAAAAGCAGTAAAAGTGGTGAAGGGGCACACATTTTTAAGTCTTTAGCACTACTTGACTTTTTAATATGTATATGTATTAACTGTTTTTAACCACATGGTTTAAAAAGTAAAAGACCACTGCTCTAGATATTGGTTGCTTTAGATTGTTGAGGGGAAACAAAATTTTATCTAAACTTTATCATCTGTTCTTCTAGCAATGACTCCTTTCATTTTCTTTTTGGATACCAGCAGCGACAGGCTGATTCAGTAAACTCCTTGCAAACAGCCCCTCCCAGGGAGCAAAGTGATCTGCCATCTAAGTGCCACTCTGCGATGAAAGTACTACTGGCAATGCCCTTGAGTTGTTCTTTCTACATTTAATATATAGAAAAGGATAATTTTGAGAGATGTTATTTTTTTCCTTGTCTCCTCCCCACTTCAGGTAGACAAGCCCTCACTATGACTTTTCCTTGGGGGTTTTTGCAAAGTCCATCAAAAGTTATATAAATCCTCAAGAAATTTACTAGAACTTTTAAACAAAATCTAGAACACCTTTTCACACATAAAAAATGTTTGACAATGTTAGGACAGTTTATTGAAACATTGTGTTTTGTTATTCCAAAACAGTAAGTTCATTCACCATCTTCATGATAGTTAAAGAGTATTTTCTCATGCTGTGCTCAAGTCTTCAGGAAAAAGCCACCTAATCTTAAATTCTTTCAACTTTTCACTGAAAAATGTCGTGGGAAATTCTAGTGAAACTGATAGATTAAAACGTAAATTTACCATCATTCCCTCTCATAACTCCTCTAAAATGGCAGTGAAGGAAGCTTTAAAAGATATAAAGTCACAGGATTAAAAAAAGAAAAGACTACAACAAAGAAGAGAATATACAAAGCAGATGGATGAGTCATAAGTTACAGCAGAACAGAGAAACCTGAAATCTAAACCCCAGAGGGGTAAACCCCAAAGAAGCAAACCGACCTTTGCAAACTAACTTTTGAGGAAATTAAAGTAAAACAAGCAAATAAATATAATGATATCCTCAAAGATTTAAGACACTGTATAAAATATAAAATACCCTTAGAACAAGAAAAATGTGCTATTTTATAAAAGGAACTTTTAGAAAACAAAAGGAGAAATCTTGGAGGTGAAACATAATATTACAGATATTAGAAATGCAATAGGGACTTCCCTGGTGGTGCAGTGGTTAAGAATCCGCCTGCCAATGCAGGGGACACGGGTTCGAGCCCTGGTCCGGGAAGATCCCACATGCTGCGGAGCAAATAAGCCCATGAGCCACAAGTATTGAGCCTGCGCTCTAGAGCCCATGAGCCACAACTACTGAGCCCACGTGCCACAACTACTGAAGCCTGAGTGCCTAGAGCCCATGCTCCGAAACAAAGAGAAGCCACTGCAATGAGAAGCCCGCACACAGCAACAAAGACCCAACGCAGCCAAAAATAAAAAATAAATAAAATTTTTAAAAAGATATGCAATAAAAAGTTTAGAAGATAAAGCCAAGGAAATGTCACAGAAATTAAAACAAAGAGACAAAGTTTTAAAACAAAAAGAGAGAAGAATAGAAAGCAGGAGAACCAGAGTTCCAGAGAATACAAGAGGGGAGGAATTAACAAAGAACTATAACCAAAAAATTCCCCTATTTATTTAGTCATGAATTCATTTGTTCTCTTTTCAGTGAGTGCCTTCTATATGCCAGACCCTGTGCTGGGTGATGAGAATTCAGCAGTAAACAGGAAAGCAGTAAAATTCCTTATCTCACGGACCTTACTCAGAAATGAAGGTTGTGACTTCTCAAGTAGAAAGAGCCCACTGAATAACATGTGGAATAAATGAAAAAGATTGACAGTGAGACACACCATCATAAATATTCAGAACACTAAGGATGATGAAAAACTCCTAAAATCTCCCAGAAAGAGAAAATCGTTTATACATAAAAGATTGTGAATGAAAAAAAATAGGCTTATCAACATTCACACTGGAAGCTAGAAGACAATGAAACAATGTCTTCACAGTCCCAGGGGAAATTTTCTACCTAGAATTAAATTCCCAACCTATTAATCAATATGAGGGTAGAATATAGTCCTTTTCAGACATTCCAAATTTTCAGAAACTTTACCCATCATATGTCCTTTGTTGGGAAGCTACTAGAAGAGGTTCTTCACACAATGGAAAGTAAACTAAAAAAGGTGTAGGACCTAGGAAATAGGAACTCCAACACAGGGAGGCAAAGAAAATTCTAGGACAGGATCTGTGTGTCAGACCTAGAGGGCAACCAATCCCAATCAGAACAGAAGAAAGCTCCAGGGGACAGCTGTTTGCAGAAAGAGGAAGGGGTGGGGGATAGGTAGGGGGGGAGAAAAGCAGATTACTTACCTGATATATAGGTATAACTTAGAGGAGATTGACCCTGCTCTCAAGAGCTATGAATAAATAAGGGGTGTGTGGATAAAAAAAGAGTATCATTGTTTTTTTTAAAAAAAGAATAAGCTTTTTAAAAAGGCAATTACTGGGACTTCCCTGGGGGTCCAGTGGTTAAGAATCCTCACTTCCACTGCAGGGGGCATGGGTTCAATCCCTGGTCAGGGACTAAGATCCTGAATGCCTCGCAGTGCAGCCAAAAAAAAAAATTGGCAATTAAAAAAAGGGGGGGTGGGAATTGTAAAGGAAAGGAAAAGTAATCATAGTACGATATATGGCTCCCTTGTGAATAATGCTTACACAGTCATAATAATGTAAACTCTCAATATGTGTTTAATTAAAAAGGATCATACGGGCTTCCCTGGTGGCGCAGTGGTTGAGAGTCTGCCTGCTAATGCAGGGGACACGGGTTCGAGCCCTGGTCTGGGAGGATCCCACATGCCGCAGAGCGGCTGGGCCCGTGAGCCACAATTACTGAGCCTGCGCGTCTGGAGCCTGTGCTCCGCAACAAGAGAGGCCGTGACAGTGAGAGGCCCGCGCACCGTGATGAAGAGTGGCCCCCGCTTGCCACAACTAGAGAAAGCCCTAGCACAGAAACGAAGACCCAACATAGCAATCAATCAATCAATCAATTAATCAATAAAAAAATAAATCTTTAAAAAAAAAAAGAAAAAAAAAAAAAAAAAAAAAGGATCATGTAACTATACTGGGAGTTTAGATGGAGGAAGATTGTGCAAGTTTAGAGAGAAGCTGTTGGAAGTGTAAGATGGTTAACTTCTTGAAAGCAATTGGGAATATGTAAAATGACAGAAAAAAACACCAAGAAATAGTAGTATAAACATGTTATTTAGAAATGGGGAAATAAATTCCATGAATAGCTAGTTGAAACAAATGTTTCTTCTGGTGAGAAGAATGATGGTGGGATTGAGTGTGGCACTGGACACTGTGTTTCAGCACAAGTCTTGTTAAAATCTGAGTACATGTATTTCTCTGATAAAAATTTAAATTATGAAAAGGCAGATGGTTAAAAATTGATGCTACTTAGAGCAGTTGTCAAAAAGTATGTAATGAAATATAAAAAAATTGCTCAATAAATCTATTTTCTTTAACAGCAAAAAAAGTGGACTTTGGCTAGTTCAGACACTCATCTTCTGAATCTGAAGGAAGAGCATAGGAATAAGTCATCCATGAAAGTAAGTCCATGACTGCGGAGCAAAAAGAAATCAGAAAGCGTGCTCGCTTCGGCAGCACATATACTGATTCACTTTGCTGTACAGTAGAAACTAACACAACATTGTAAAGCAATTATACTCCAATAAAAAAAAATCAACTACAAAAAAATGAAATAAAATTGGAATCACACAGAGAAGATTAGACACACAAATTTCATGAAGTGTTCCACATTTTTGGGGAGTTTGGGTTTAGCAGAGGCAAACTAGTATATATGGAATGGATGAACAAGGTCCTACTGTATAGCACAGGGAACTATATTCAATACCCTATGACAAACCATAATGGAAAAGAGTATGAAAAAGAATGTATATTGTATATAATATATATTGTATATATAGATGTATAACTGAGTCACTTTGCTGTACAGCAGAAATTAACACAACATTGTAAATTAACTATACTTCAACAAAATTAAAAAAAAAAAAAGAAAGAAATGAGGAAGGGCCTAAAGCAATTTAGGCAGTGGGTCTACAGTAAATCATTAAATAGACATAAAGTTCTGATCTGCCTTCTGTTCACCATTTCTAACTGTCATGGAAGTCTTGTTTGTAAGGGAACTCTGAGTCATTTGGCAGCCGGATTATTACTCATATTCTCTTTCCTTCCTAAAAGGGAAGTGGTATAAAATTTGTGGTGTCCAAAAAGAGTGGAAACAATGTTAAATAATTATAAAGTATTAAAAACAGAAAGAGATGGGGAGCAGGGAGAGAAAGAGATGGAGCGAGCAAGCAGGTGCATTAAACAGAATTTTATGACTTGACAATTTTTGTTACATTATTATATTGATATAAACCTTGGCAAAAAACTCTTTGAAGCTCCATCTGGAATGAATTTACTACCGGACCAGAAAAATAACTCAGTAAATCCTCGAAGTATTTGAAATAAAAGAGTACTATTCTTCAAATTCCTTCATTTAAATTTTGACAAAATAAGTAAAACACGGAGATTCTCCAAGAAAGAGAAATAATGGAATAAACAAAAGGACAAAACCTCCTTTCCTCCCCTCAATGATTAATGATATAAATAAAGAAGAAGAAAATGTATTTCTTTATAATCCATTCTCAGCCATGTATCTCATTTATAGTTTGTCCTCCCTTTCACTTACTGAAATCATGCTTAATAATGTGTATCAAATGGAAGTTTTCTTTCAGAGCATATGTAGTGTCCTCTACCGGAACAGGACAGCCCCAAGGCTTCAGATGGCCTTTGTAGCAAGTTAGGGGGAAATAGAAACAATGATGAAGTAGCCCTTCTCCTCCTTCCTCTTCTCTTTCTTCTTCCTCCTGCTCCTTCCCCTTTCCTCCTCTTTCTTTTCAAACAATCTGCTTAAACAAGAGATAAGGAGATCAGCAGAAAGAGAGTAGCTCAGCTTTGCTTTGCACCACAATAAAGAAAAACCAATTAATTACACTAGCTGAGAGTCTTCATCAGCTTAGAGTCTTAAGGAAAGGAGATGCAAAAAGAAAGCATTACCAAATCAACAATATGTGGGTCAAGGGTGAAGTACTTCTCTATCTCAGGAGCCTGTCAAAATTATTCTAGCTTGTGTTATTTGAGGCTATTTGGCAAAATCAACTAAAAAAAGCAATAGATTACAAAAGTAAAGATGAAATATTACCACCTCCCAAAATATGACACTGTAAATAGTTCCTGCCATAGCAGAACTTTTCAAAATCTATTTTTCTAGTGTAATGAAGTGGAAAAATTGAATTCCACAGAATTCCCTTCAGGGAGAATACTGTATCTGCACAGAAGAAATGCCTTGTCTAACCTGTGTAGGTTGGAAGGCAAGAAATTGAGAGGGTCCGAATGTGGGTAGAAAGCCCTACGTAAGACAAGTGGATGGAGTTTGTGGTAGTTTCAGAAGAGGAAGAGAGAGAGAAAGGAAGAAAAGAAGGGAGTAGGGTGGTGGAAGGAGGATGACAAAAACCTACATGGTGACATCTCTTTGGGACCACCACCGTTCTTCGTGCAGATCTGCAGGAAACAATCATGAAAGGCTGGAAGTTTAGTGAGTAGAAAATGGTGAATACACAGATTTAATCTCCAGGGTTTCACGGGGCTGATCAGAGACAGTCTGAAGGGGAGGAGAATGTTGAAGGCAGAGAGCAGTGTGTGGAACCAGGAGGACGTTGGACCTTCACAGACCACGATATGAGGGTTTTAAGCCGGGTTTAGCCAGCTCTTTCAGGGACCAGGCATCCAAATGACGTAGAGGTAACAAGTTTTTTTGTTTTATTTTGTGATTTTGTTTTTAAAAGTCTCCAGGCTGTTTTGAACTAAGGTGGAAAATTCAGTTCGATCTCAGATGAAATCATCATTTTAGAACCAGATTTGCCTCTCACGGTTACTACCAAACTATTAGACTCCTGGTGACAGAAGGGGAATAGACCCTAATATAGCATGACCTCTGAGGGCCTTTGGAATTCAACAGTCAGTGTCACAGGGAAATCAGGGAAACTACTGAGACAGTGATTACAGACTGGAGTTGGGGGGAGTGAGGGTTAAGGGAGGTGTAATCTAAGAAAGAATGTTTCAGACAAAGACCCAGACATAACCCAGTGCCATATGACCTTGTCAGAATGCAAAAGTCCAAGAAACTCCTGATGACCTAGGTGGCTGGATATTGATTTTCACCCCAACCCTTATCCTACTTTACCTACTTAAACAGGATTTTCTGAAGACCAAATGGCTTCTGTGGAGTTGCTGATCAGGCAGATATGAGGAACTCTGGTCTAGACCACATATCACCTGTAACTAGAAACATTTTAGAAGAGAGCAGGGTTGGGAGAAGAGAATTTGAAGTTGTAAGTAGAACATACCACTGACATAGAGAAAGGATGGCAATTAATATAATGTGCAGGATCCAGCATTGGGAATTGGCGTGGACTCAAAGACACCCATGCATTTATATGGGTGAAAAAATGCTGGCCAGAGTTCAAAAGAAAATTGCTACAACTCAAAAGAAAATTGCTACAACTCAAATTGGCAAATTTGGGGGCTATGCACAAATGGGAATTTGAAAAGACCTCCATATATGTGTTAATATGCAGAGGACTTTTGCCATGAGAGATGCAATAAGGTGGTAGAAAACACAGTTTGGAAAATAGGACCAGTCGGAGGACATTGCTCTAATAGCAATTTAAGCAAAAATTACTGTAAGAAGTCAAGTTGAAGGACCTCCTCTCCTCCCCCCACTGAGGGTGAAAAGATGTATCACTGCAGATTTGGGAACAGATGCAAAAGTAACTCACTTCCTCTTGTTCACCCTGATTCACCCTGGCTGATTACACATACATGTATTATACCCTCTCTAACCAATAAATGACGTTCAAATACAAGTCAGTCACCTAAAAAAACCCACAACTTCCCAAATTTGATTCTTGGCTGTCTTTACATATTCAGCAAACTTTGGTCCCTACTTCCGGTCTCTACCCTGGCACTCTGTCCTAACACAGGGCATTGCTTACTGTGCACAGCTCTATGGCAGAAGCAGCTCCTGTTGTCTTAGGTGAGGATTCCACAGCCTTGGGGCTGGACCCAAGAGGTAAAGAGAAGGCATCCAGATGAAAATCAATATTTATGGCCTTAGAGGCTCAAATAGCAACATTAAGTAAACATAAGCAATATGAGAGGTAAAACAGGTCTTTCTCCAAGGATAAAAATCCTCCTGAAACAAGAACACTAGATACAAAAGATTCTAGGATAGTCCCGAGTTGTGCCTAGCAAGTGTAACTACTTGAATCCTAGCTTCTTCTAATTTTTTTCTGTCCTTGAAACAGTTTCAGGATCATTTCTAAAGAGTCCCTGCTATAGCAGGCCAGATGAAAAAAAGAAAAAGGACGTTGTTTTCATAGTGCAGATTGCAAAATTGCTCTCCTTGAATCAGCTGAAAAGCAGTGATCTGAAAATTTCCTGACTTGCTCAACGACTTTATCATGTAAAGAAGGTGACTAAGGGAATTGCTCCTCTGTGACAAACTCTGACCAGTGGGGAGGAACTTGCTGGTGAAATGGAAATGACAAGAGTCTTGGGAGAAAGTTACATGTCAGTTAGTATTAGAAATACTTAGGATGAAGAGGCAAGGACTCATGAGGCACAAAATTGCTACCTTTAAATATTTGAAGAGCATCCATGTGAAAGAGAAATTTAGATTGTTTTATGTACCCCTAAGAAGGGAAATTGGGTCCAATGAATAGAAACTGCAGGGTAATAGATTTCAGTTATTATAAAGAAATAACTCTCAAAAATATTCAGCGCTCTTCAAAGATTTGATAACTATAATTATCAGTGCCACCTTTTTTGGGTTTTGTTTTATTTTTAATCTCATATTACACAAAAGTAGAGAAAGTTACTGTTAAAGGTGGGAAGTTCTCTGTTGCTAGGGGTGTCCAAGCAATGACTGGGAGGCCTTGTGGTTAGAATTGGTCCTATATGTATTGGAATACTTAGTGACATATTGGTACATAACAAACTACTCCAAAGTTTAATGGCTTAAAACAAAGGTATTTACTTAGCTCATGATTCTGTGGGTGGGCACTTTGTTGTAAATTTAGCTGGACAATTCTTTCCTGGCTAGGTCCACTCATGTGGTTACACAGCAGGGAGGAGGGTCTCAAGAGAGGAAATGTACAAAGCAGGGGCAGAACATCACTGCATCCTGTTGGCCAAAGCAAGTCACAAGGTCAACCAAGATTCAGGGAGAGGGGAAATAGACCTACCTCTTGATGGGAGGGGTTAAAAAGTCATGTTGAAAAGGGCCTGGTACTTCCCTGGCAGTCCAGTGGTTAAGACTCTGTGCTTCCAATGCAGGGGGTGCGGGTTCGATCCCTGGTCGGGGAACTAAGATCCCACATGCCACGAGGTGCGGCCAAAAAAAAAAGGGTGGGGGGGCCTGGCTACAGGGAAGATGAGGGATTGTGTTCATTCTCACAGTCTTGTACAAAAAGTCACTCAAGTATCTTTAACAGAGGAATGATGTAATCAAATAAGTGTTCCAGAATGATCACCCAGGCAATATGTTGAGAGCCATTGCTTTAACATTTCTCAACTTTTACTACAGAAAGCATGCAAATTATATAGAGTCAGTCTTCACTTTTCATGGTTCTGATATTCACAATTCAGTTCCACAGGATAGTTAAATAACACCATCCCCCAACAATCTCTATTACCAATCTCTATTACCCTGGTAGAGTAACTGAGTAATTACATAAGTATCAACTTTACAGCTTGCTTTTTAGTCCACAAATCACTATGTAAATAGCAGATGCACACATGATCAGTGACCAGTCATGTCACTCCTTTTGAAGTCTGTCAGTGATTGGTCACTGCACATCTGGAATTCAGTTCACACACAGACAGCAAAAATGCAGTTGTGGTCCCCTCTTGTTTCCCAGCGATAAACCCATGTGACATTTTACAAAATGGATCATTGAAAGAAGGAATTGGCCAAGAAAGATGAAAGTACAGCAAAGAAACAAAAAGTGGTATCACTAGATATAAAATTCAAATCAAACATAAATGGAGTTATAGAGAAAGAGCAGACCATGGGAATATTTACATTACATATGCAGCCAGAGAAACTTAGTGAAGGCAAACTTATTGACATAAATGAGGAAAGCAGTTGTAATGAAAAGGATAAAGATGCCCCAGTGGAAAAGGCAACAGAAAAACACTTTACATTAAAGCAACTCTTGGAGATATTTTACAACATTGAAAGCACAAAAGATAAAATATTGGAAGCTCATCCAAACTTAGAAAGGAATATGAGAATTAGTTAAAGCTTAGAAAAGTTACCTACTCCATATCATAAGTTATGCAATTAGAAGAAGGCGAGCACTACTCACACTATTTGTGATACATTTTTTACAAATAAACATGTAAATTCTCAATATGTCTAATGTTTTAAATTACAATGTACTAAATAAATATTAGTTTTACTATTTTTTTCATTTCCTTATACATTCATAACCAACAGTAAAACAGTTTTAATGTTTCGACAGAAGACCACAGAACAATTGCAGTTCTTCCCATTGATGCTGAAGATTGCTGTGTATGGCTTCAGCCAGCCTAGTCATGTTTATGGTCCCATAGTACCAGGCAGAGAGGACTCCCTGTTCAAGAAACTTCCTTCTCAGTTCATGAGATTGTTTTGTATAGTTACTAGATTTGGAATTGTTTTGAGTGTAGTAACTCTGCAATTAATAAACAAAGAAAAAAATTAGATATTAGAAAAACAAATTGAAAACAAATTGGGTTTTAATAAATAAAAATATTTTTTAATTAGAACTTATCCCATAGCTTTAAAAAAAAAAAAAAAGATTAAACTGCTTTAGGATCCAGTAAAATGCTCCCAGAAGGAAAACTGGAGATATGCTTTTCCCCAAATATACTTCAGAGGCAATAATGATGATGCATAATGAGCAACAAGCAGATCTTTATCAAGAATCAAAGCTTCCTGCTAAAAAATGGAAGTCAGTTACAGTCTCATCTAAAATGAAAAGCTTCCAATTTTAAAAGCATGCCAGTGCTTTTGGTGGTGGAGGCTCACTGCCGGTCTTGGACCCAGCATACTCTGTTTGCATTGGTCCCTCTGGTCATCTGAGCTAGAGGAATGAATAAAAGCACCTCAAAGGCCACTTCTTCAGTAACTTTCCTATGCCCTTTTGCTTCAGTTCAAAAATGCTGGTGAAAGCATTAAGGCTGAACACCAAATTATGTGTTCATCAAAACAAGTTCACACACCAAAAAAAGCTTTAAAAAGATAAATGACTGAATCATAGCTCTCCTCTCCCACAATTAAATGGATCCTAATAATATCTTTTTTTCTGGAAAAGAAGAAGAAAATAGGAAAAAATAGTGAAAATGCAAAAGTGGGCCTTGTATATGTTACAGGAATTTCTTCTGAGATGCTCTTCATACTAAGTTACACTTACAATCTAAATATGGATTTGTTGGGAATTCCCTGGTGGTCTAGTGGTTAGGATTCCGCACTTCCACAGCAGGGGATCTGGGGTTTGATCCCTGGTCGGGGAACTAAGATACTGCAAGCTGCATAGTGTGGCCAAATAACTATGGAGTTGTTTTTAGGTAATAAGAAAACTCATATTTATTTATTGAACAAATATCTACATAGCTTTTACTATATGCCAAGCACTGTCCTAAACACTTCATGAATATTCACTCCGGGAATCATCTCAACAACTCTTTTGGGTATTTTTATTTACCTCATTTTAGAAGAAACTGAGGCACAGAGAGGTTAAGTAACTTGCCCCATATCATGTTACTAGTGTAGTAAAGCTGGAATTTGAACTCTGGTAGACTGGTGACAGAGGCTGCACCCTTTTTCACTATGCTGTGACCTGTTGTTAATTTTTTCCATCCAACAGTTTAGTTTGGTATGTTTTTGTGTCTCTTTTCAGATCCCTCCCACTGATCTCTATTCTGCTGAAACTTGGAAAGCATTATCCTCTTTACCCATTTATAGGAACTTGGATCTGATTCCTAACCTATGATTTTCATTTAGTGTAATGGTCTATGAACATTCTGTGAGATCCCATTGTATATAAGGAAGAGATATGTCTTTGTTTATTAAAAAGACAGAGGCCTACCTATTTTTATAAAGTGACAGTCTTTGAAGAAATAATTATAGTTATCCACTTTTAGTATCAGCATGTATCAGGCAATGTGCTAAGCACTTTTATGTGCAGTTTCTCCCATGCTCCACACAATAATTCTAAGATGGAGGTATTATTAGAATTCCCATTTTATAGATTAGAAAACTAAAGTTAAGAGAGGTTAAGTAACTTGTCCAAAGTGACACAGCCAGTCGGTTGTGGAGCCTAGATTCAAGGCTTAGGTTTATCTGACTCTGAAGATCATTGTTTTGTCCGTATTTCTGTGCCATTCTATGTCACTTTATTTCCTTAAAAGGATAGTCAAAGATAAAATTCTTCCTCTGTAAGATGATAAGCCACACAGATACCCAATGTGGCTAACCTTTTATAGTCAACAAGTCATTGATGTATGCCCAACCAGAATAAATACTATATAATAAAATTTAAAGGGAAGTTAAATCAAACTGTAATGTAAACATCCTTTCTAAGATAAATTGTCATTAATATTTCTTACCTATTCCAGACCATGTCTCAGAAAAAAAAAAAAAATTCAAACACTTTACAAACACCTTACACAAGTCTTGCACAAAACACTTAACACTGATGACTTTTCCAAAAACAATTACATTTTTCATAACCTAGATGGCCTTCAAAGTGTTCAACAGTCCCGGTCATAGTTTTCAAAACCACACATTTCTCATTATTAGTGAATGAATAGAACACTTCAAAAAATATGCCATGTACCCTTTCAAGCATCACTTCCTTTGAAAAAGAAATTAAAAGATGGGATTTCCCTGGTGGCACAGAGGTTAAGAATCTGCCTGCCAATGCAGGGGACATGGGTTCGAGCCCTGGCGCGGGAAGATCCCACATGCGGCAGAGCAACTGAGCCCGCATGCCACAACTACTGAGCATGCGCTCTAGAGCCCGCGAGCCACAACTACTGAGCCCGCTCACCTACAGCCCATGCTCTGCAACAAGAGAAGCCACCGCAATGAGAAGCCTGTGCACCACAACAAAGAGTAGCCCCCGCTCGCCTCAACTAAAGAAAGCCCGTGGGCTTCCCTGGTGGCGCAGTGGTTGAGAATCTGCCTGCCGATGCAGGGGACACGGGTTCGAGCCCTGGTCTGGGAAGATCCCACATGCCACGGAGCAACTAGGCCCGTGAGCCACAACTACTGAGCCTGCGCGTCTGGAGCTTGTGCTCCGCAACAAGAGAGGCCGCGATAGTGAGAGGCCCGCGCACCGCAATGAAGAGTGGCCCCCGCTTGCCGCAACTGGAGAAAGCCCTCGCACAGAAACGAAGACCCAACACAGCCAAAAATCAATCAATCAATCAATCAATCAATCAATAAAAACTCCAATCTCTAAAAAATAAAAATAAAAATGCAATCTAAGAAATAAAAGAAGATAGTTAAAAAAAAAAAAAAAAGAAAGCCCGTGTGTGGCAACAAAGACCGAACACAGCCAAAAATAATTAATTAATTAATTAATTAATTAAAAAAAAAAAGAAATAAAAAGAGCGCAAAAAGAAACAGTGTGTATTAAATTAGTTTTAGACACAGTGCCTAATGTTTTTTCAAAGCAGACTAGCTTATAACTTGGAGGCTCTTCTACATGCTTATTTATAACTTGGCTATTTTACAGTAAATGATTTAAATAATGACTCTCCATATTCATATCTTTCTTTTTCTAAAGAATTTGTCTGTTTGTTTGTTTCAGGATCGCCGTGGTTCCCAAGCATCTGTCATGGCCTCACGGTGGGGGAAGGAGGATAGGATTTGCCATTTCATTTTACTGCCTCCTGAGCAGTTACAAATGGATCCCCCAAAAAAGAGTAGTAACTTTTAAGGTAAAAACTCCATTCATTTTGGAAGAACTCGTTTGGTTATGATCTTTTTACATGAACTTTACCTATTCCATTGGGAATTTAACAAAATACATTTAAGAAAACATAAAAGAAACCTGGTTTAAAATGGGATGTTTCATTACATGGCCAAATTAACCATAAAGCATCTATTCACTACTTCATCACATCTTAATTCTCAAATTTTCCTCAGCAAGAACTCTTTGGCATTTCTGCCCCACACCAAAGCCCCATATTTTTTTAAAAGTTTGAATTTTCAAGAACAAATATTTTAAAGTAATAAACAATTTCCTCCATTTTATAGGTGTTGGACATAGGGGTGAAGGAGCTGACCTTGCAGTTGTCCCCTCAAAGCCATGGATCAAGCCTGCCCTGGGAGTGGAGAAGGAAATGAGATTCACATAGAATTTGAGAGTGAAGCAAAAAACTAAGATGGGTCTGATAAGAATTAGATGAAGTAACGCCAGGAGCATCTTTGCCCTCAAACAGCGGTGAGAAGATAAGCAGGGCAGCAGGAAACTCTCCCTCATCATGCAATTACACAAATCCACAAATACATTCCTTCCTGTTGCATTTCCCCCAGTCCCTTCACCAGCCCAGGATGTCTAAATCAAGTGATTTTTACCTGCATCACCTAAAGCTTGAATAAAAGGTTGAAGAATTTTTCTACACATCACTGAAAAACACATGCTACGTGGCATGGTCCCTCTCAGAGTTCACACCTGTAGTTAAATTCCTAGGCGCCTAAAATAAGGGTAGCTGCCCACTCTCAAACCAGCGCCAAAGAGAAAGTGTATCTTGCCCTCCTCATCACAGCCACCATCCCTTTTTACATATCACTCCCCCACGCTCTAGCAATACAGGGAGTTACAGCTAACGCTAGATTGAAGGGCTTAATGAGTGGAAAGATTAAACAAAACAAAAACAAAAGAGCCATCACAAACTGCAAATTAAGGGATCAGCAAAACCCCTGCTGGTTTAAAAATCCCATTCGACCTTGCCAATGCACTAATTAATATAATAAAAGGCCCAAAGATCTCGCTTAAAATTAAACGAGCAGGCTGCCCACGCAGGGCTTGCTGCCCACTCTCCGAGCAATCTTCTGCTTAGAATGTAACCAATTGTCTCCTCCGGAGGTTAAAGGAAGGGAGGGAAAATTGCTTTGGCAGAGAGTCTAGGAGTTAACTATGCCCTTTTGAAAATAGAATTCTTATCCTGCTTTTAATGCCAAGCACATACAATGTCAAGTAAATTGGTCTTAATACCAAACATGACAGAACTGCAGCAAATGGATAAAAGTGCTACCGTTTATATTAACAAAAATAATAGAAAAAATATGGATACAATTTATCTCATAGTGTTAACCAGTATTTGAAATTTTTCTTCTTTCCAACTTTCACTCGTCTCGTATCTAGAAAAGGGCTTGGAACATACTGGGCACTCAATAAATATGTGTTTAATAATTACTCTAGTTAAAAAACTATACCCTGGGCTTCCCTGGTGGCGCAGTGGTTGAGAATCTGCCTGCCAATGCAGGGGACGTGGGTTCGAGCCCTGGTCTGGGAAGATCCCACATGCCGCGGGGCAACTACGCCCGTGAGCCACAGCTACTGAGCCTGCGCGTCTGGAGCCTGTGCTCCGCAACAAGAGAGGCCGCGACAGTGAGAGGCCCGCGCACCGCGATGAAGAGTGGCCCCCGCTTGCCGCAACTAGAGAAAGCCCTCGCACATAAACGAAGACCCAACACAGCCATAAATAAATAAATAATAATTTAAAAAAAAAAAAAAAAAACTATACCCTTGTTGATGTCCCACAGACACTGTTAATGTTAGCGATTCAATATTAGTTCTTTTTTTAAAATTTATTTTATTGAAATATAGTTGATTTACAATGTTGTGTTAATTTCTGCTATACAGCAAAGTGATTCAGTTATACATATACATACATTCTTTTTTACATTCTTTTCCATTATTGTTTATCACAGGATATTGAATATCGTTCCCTGTGCTATACAGCAGGACCTTGTTTTTTATCAATACTAGTTCTTGATGCCCAAACTCAGAGGCCAAACATCTTGTTTTGCTTTATTCAATCCATAATCATTTATTATGCCTCTCACTGTCCTAGGCACAATAAAAAACATAAAAAAATTAAAGCTTCCCTGAGCAGCTTACATTCTGGTCCTCAAGAGAAAAATGCACAGATAGGAAAAGGTAACAGTACAGAGAAATAAGAACTGAGTGACTTATAGCAGGAGTAAACTGCTATACTTCTATTACTGTTTCTTGATAAATAGTAAAAGATGCCATTTATTAAGCATCTTCTATGTGCTGGACACTGAAGTAGGTGGTTTATGTACATAATTTCATTTAATTCTCACAGATTGCTTCAGAATAGGTTTTACAATCCCTAGGTTTATAGAAAAGAAAACAGATACTAAGAGTTATTCAAGGTGATGCCATTAATAAAAGACCAAGTTGTGGATTCTAGATGTCTTACTTCAAAGATTACATATTCTTTCCAAGATGTCATGCTGTCTCCTATTTTTAAAAGGTAGAAAGTATGCTGTGCCTCTCCTCAGAGCTACAGAGATATTTAGATGTAGCCTGGATAGTGAAATTCTGGAATTGCTAGGACATTTTGAGAAATTTATGAGAAGAAAAATGGTCCAAGAATTTGAAATCTGGATTATTTAGGAAAATTTGTGCTCTCTGTTCACTGTACATATGTAAAGAATGAAAGATCACTTAATGATAGGCAGGGAAATTTCATGAAAGGGATGAGATTTGAGCTATGCCTAGAGGAATCTAAAATTAAGATTCATCCTTAAACTCAAGGAGCAAATGGTCAAACAAAGGAGAAAGATATGAATCAATGGACATTTATACAGGATAAAGACACTTAGAACTGAACTAATTTTTCCTCTACGCAATTAAAACATGGGTTTTGTAGTTAGTCATGTTTAGCCTCAGGCACAGTTCTTAGTGATGGCCGTGACTCATACTGAACACATTCATCATTTTCCTAGGACATGAAAACCAGAGTTCTTATAACTCGAAGGACCAGTGATACTATACATTTCAAAACTAAATACAGAATTTGTAATTCTGTTATATATCATTTTAAATAACAAAGGCAAAATATAATCATAAAAATTCTAGCAATAAAAAAATGTATAAAGCATAAAGTAAAAGTCCCCATCGCCCCCCTTAATCCTACTCCCTGGAATCCTTCTTTTCATTGATTATTCAACAAATATTTATTGAGTACCTACATTGTGCCAGGCAATGTCCTATCGAGACTCTTGGACAATCCATGAACAAAATAGACAAATATTTTTGTTCTCATAGATTTTACATTCTAGAGGGAGAAAGGCAACAAATAATAAATATTTAAATTATATGGTATATTAGAAGGTGCTAAGTACTATGGAGAAAAAAACAAGTAAAGCAGGGCAAGGAGGGTTAGGAATGCAAGATGGGTGGGTGCAATTTTAAACAGGGAGCTCAGGTTAGGCTTCATTGAGAAGCACCATTCTCCATGCAAATCCAAATACACACTCACTCTATTATTTTTACAACATAAGATCATATTCTAACATCATTTTTTTCAGTTCAAAAATAGATTGTGGGTGTAATTCTGTGTCATTATGTATGGATCTGCTTCATTATTTTTAGTCATGGCATGGTATTCCATTATATTTGTGTACCATTACTCATTTAATCAATTTTGTCTTGAAAGTTACTTAATCTGTTTCCAATTTTTCTTACTACCACAAACAATGCTGCAATGAACATCTTTTTATATGTATCCATGTACCTACAGAAATGCTACTGTAGGACCAAGTTCTAGAAGTGGAATTGTTGGAGCAAAGGATGGGCACATTAAACATTTGATAGAGAATGCTAAAGTGCTTCCTGAAAAGTTGTACCAATTTACACTCCCATCAGCATTATTTAAAAGTACATGTCTTGGGCTTCCCTGGTGGCGCAGTGGTTGAGAATCTGCCTGCCAGTGCAGGGGACATGGGTTCGAGCCCTGGTCTGGGAAGATCCCACATGCCGCGAAGCAACTAGGCCCGTGAGCCACAATTGCTGAGCCTGCGCGTCTGGAGCCTGTGCTCCGCAACGAGAGGCCGCGATAGTGAGAGGCCCGCGCACCGCGATGAAGAGTGGCCCCCACTTGCCACAACTAGAGAAAGCCCTCACGCAGAAACGAAGACCCAACACAGCCATAAATAAAAAAAAAAAAAAGTACATGTCTTTTCTCCTACACCTTCATGAACACTAGGCATTACTATTTCATTTAAATCTTTGCCAATATGATTGGTTTTTAAACAAAATGCTCTTGCAAAATATTTGCAGTTCTCTGATTATGATTTTATGATGTGTTTATTGTTCATTAATTCATAATAAGTATTGTGTTGTCAAAATTAATTTATAAAGTAATCTACTTATGTGTTTATCAAATATTCAATTCTACAATTGTCTCCTACAAAATGCTTTAAATATTTATCCATATTAATTGAAATATTATTATTAAATTAGAGTCCTCATAGTAGTATTCTTTAAAATGTTCTGACTTTTCACTAATTCTAGAACTTTAATTTTCTCTTGTCCTATAAACTTTAAGTATATTGTTTTAACTTAAGACTTTCAATTCATTCTCACAGCCCCTATAACATTTTATCAAAGATCTTGCTAGCTTTTCAACAAACTGGGTTATGACCCAGAAAAGAAAACAAATACACTTCTTTAAAATACTAAGTACAATTGGGAGCTTGAATTTAACAGTGTAGGGAGTGGGGCTTTATTACAACCACCAGTGAGCCAAGGAAACTCTTCAGAATTGTAATATTTGGGACTGCTCATAGATTTATAGAAGAAACTAACTTGATTCAAAGGAGATTCAGCCATTCAGTTAAAGACTAATGGGAAGAGATATAATATTTGCTTTTTATTTTACCTCTTCTTGGCACTTCTAGGTTTTCTTTCACCCCCGACTTGTGTGTTAGATATGGTTAAGCATCGTTAACTCCCCTATGTTACAATCTTCTTCTATATGACTCAAGTTCATCTTGAGAACACGAAAATGACCACATGAAGTCAGAACTGGGGGACACAAGAGTAAGGGCATTGCCTAAGTACTAGAGGCAGAAACAACTCTGCCTGTTTCCACTCTTGTCCCACTACAATCCAATGTCTGCACAGTAGTGAGAATGAGAGCAAGGCTAGAAAAAAAATCAGATCATAATATTTTGCTTTCCTGACAGCTTTCCATTGCCCTTAAAACACAAAGTCCTTATAAAGCCTGACAGCATTTGGCCCTTGAGTACACACCTGACTCCCCTCTCCTACTTCTCTCCCACTCTGTCACCACATTCCAGCCAAACTTGCCTTTTTTCTGTATCCCAACACACCGAGTTTCTTTATATCACCAGACCTTCATATGTGCATTTCCCTCCAGCTCCAGCACTTTCCCTGGGTGATTATGTGATAAGATCTTTCAAAGCACATTACTGTAGGCTGTTGATAAATATTTGTTAAAGGAAAAATGTGGTAAATATTAGTTGGTCATATATCAATTAATTTAGCTAATACATTTTGATCATCGTTTATGTGCTAAGCATTGGTGATATAAAGATGAACATAAGACAAGTTACAGCCTTACTTTTCTTTTCAGTAGAAAAAGGATTGTTGTTTTAGATGCTTACAGAAATCTTAAAATACTGACTTGAAAACACCAACTTTGAAACATGATTTCTAAATCAAGAGTTAAATTAATATGGAAACAAACTAACAATAAAGCTGAAATTCAAAGATCCTTCCCCACTGTGCAAACTGATTTTTGTTTTCTTATTGAGTTTTTCCAGATGCAATTACCCAAATGTTTTCATCTTTCGGGATAGTCCTGTGACTAACTCCATGTCTGCTATAAAAATAGATTTTGGATTCTTCCCTGACGCAGTGGTTAAGAATCCGCCTGCCAATGCAGGGGACACGGGTTTGAGCCCTGGTCCGGGAAGATCCCACATGCTGCAGAGCAACTAAGCCCATGCACCATAACTACTGAGCCTGCGCCCTAGAGCCCACAAGCCACAACTACTGAGCCTGTGCGCCACAACTACTGAAGCCCCCACACCTAGAGCCCATGCTCCACATCAAAAGAAGCCACCACAATGAGAAGCCCACGCACCACAACGAAGAGTAGCCCCCGCTTGCCGCAACTAGAGAAAGCCCACGTGCAGCAACAAAGACCCAATGTGGCCAAAAATAAAATAAATAAAATAAATAAATTTATTAAGAAAAAACAGGTTTTATGATCTTTGATACATGTTTGCATATTTAAGTATATAAAAAGATTTTTGTAATGATATACACTTCTTATCCTTGAATTCTGGATTTTGATCCTATCTGAATTATGTTTGAAATGGACAAGTATTACATACAGTAGAAGATCAATCAAATAAGATCCAGAGTAAAATTTATCCAAGAATTAAACATGGTAAATTTCAAGAAAATATGGTTAAAGAGAGGTTTTTAGAAGGCAAAGAGGAAGAAAGAGATTTCATGCTGGATGACCTAAGCCTTCGAAGGTGAAGTAGAAGACCACATCTTCTGTTGGAGTGGAAGAGTCACAGGATCTGAGAGCCTGAGAATGTGGGTAAATCTTAGAGAAACACAGTGGAAAAGGTGGGAATAATTTAAGAGGACATGAAAGTGATCAGATAGAAATTTGCAGTAATCCCAACCAATAGGGTTTTTTTTTACAGTTTCGGAATCAATAAAGAGAATAATGATAATGTCCTAGGTTTGGAGATAACTAATAGAAATGGCAAGTGGGCAGAAAAGTCAAGGGCCCTAGGAAAAGTAAAGAGAATAGTATAAAAATCCCATGTACTCATCATCCATCTTCAGTAATTATCTCCTCATAGTCAATCTTATTTTATTTTTACTTCCACACTCCTCCTCAATTCATTAGATTATTTTGAAGAAAATCCCAGATATGATACTATTTCACCTAGATTTTAGTATGTATCTCTAAGAGCTCTTAAAAAAAAACACAACATAATCACAATACCATTATTACATCTGAAAAACTAAATTCTTAATACAAATATCCAATCCATGTTCAAGTCACTCTAATTGCTTCATAATTTTGTATAGTTTTGTCCAATTCAGAATCCAACGGGAGTGTACGCACTACATGTGCCTTATAGGTTTTTTAAATCTTGTATATTTGTTTTATTTTTTATTTTTTTAACATCTTTATTGGAGTATAATTGCTTTACAATGTTGTGTTAGTTTCTGCTCTATAACAAAGTGAATCAGCTATACGTATACATATATCCCCATATCCACTCCCTCTTGCGTCTCCCTCCCACCCTCCCTATCCCACCCCTCACAAAGCGCCGAGCTGATCTCCCTGTGCTATGCAGCTGCTTCCCACTAGCTATCTATTTTGCCCACTAGCTATCTATTTTACATTCGGTAGTGTATCTATGTCAATGCTGCTCTCTCACTTCATCCCAACTTACCCTTCCCCCTCCCCATGTCCTCAAGTCTGTTCTCTACGTTATAGGTTTTTTAAGTTTCTTCAAACTTACGGTTTTCCCTCCCACTCTTTCTTTCTTTGCAATTTGTTGTTGAAGAAACTGGAAGTAGGAGACACACTCAGATATGCAACCTGGGCTAGATTTCATAGGGCTTTATAGGCCATTGTAAGAACTTTGGGTTTTAAGTGCAGTGGAAAGCCACTAGGAAAGTAAAACGTCATCTCAATTTTTTTAGCCTCGTTCTCATTCTGGCAACTGTGTGGACAATGAATTATGGTAGGCAAGAGTGGAAACAGTCAGAGCCATCACCATCTCTAGCACTTAGGCACTGCCCTTAGTCTTGTATCTCTCAGTTACTACTTCACATGAAGATTTTCCTGTTTTCAAGATAATCAATGACTACATTGGATGTATGTAGACGTTTTCTACCAAACAGCTCTCTTTGGGACAAAAGACAACCTTCTTTTTGGGATTCTTGATCATGAACATGAGTGAACATACAGCAGATTAATCTTGGCATGGCAGGGAATAAGCCGTCAGCTGCTCTGAAGTGCTCCCCTCTGTGCAGAGACAAAGTGGACCTTGGCCAGACTCGCCAGTATGAACTGAATCCCACTGTTAGCAGCTTGCAGCACAAGCCTCACTGAGTCTGCCTGAGTTGGCAGCATTAAAAGAAACTCAGCCCTTGTTAACTATCAGAGCCAAATGTCCCATCCTGTTTTTTTCCCAGCTGCCACTTCAAAATAAAGTGAATGTTTCAAAGTCTATTGAGTATGGCAAGCAGAGCTCAAAGATTTAATAAAAACACATATTTCAAAGAGAATTCATATGGAAGCTTTTGAGATTGCATGTTGCTGATAACATCTGAAATGTAAGTGCCAGGAAAGGGCCTTTCCTAACCCAGGATAATTAATAATAAAAAAAAAATTGTTGTATTCCTCTGTTTAAAAAGATTAAAATTTCCAATATCCTCTAGAAGGCACAATAACAGTTGTCACCATGAATTATTTTTTATAAACATATTTCCTGTTTACCAGTTCCTTTGGAACTTTGTTGCATAGTCACAATGGCAAGCCAAATAATGTGTTGGTTGAATGGATTCCATGTCAGACTGCTTGGGTTTGAATCCTAGCTCTGTCCCTTTCTTAATTGCATAACCTTAGGCAAGTTACTTAACCTCTCTGAGTTCAGGTTTCCTTCTCTAAAAAGTGGAGATAGTAATAGGACTATGTCATAGGCTTGTGATAAGCACTAAATGAGTTAATATCTGCAATGCATTTTGAATGCTAACAATAGTTAATATTAGAAAGTGTGTTACGCATTATTAGCTACCTCCAAAGTTTTAAAATGTTGTTGAGGCTACGTTTGGTTTTTTTTTTTTTTTTATTTTTTAAATGCACAATTTAGTGGGTTTTGGTATTTTCACATAGTTGTGCAACCATCACCACTATATAATTCCTAGTCATTCTCCACTTCCTGACAACCATTAATACACTTTGGGGCTCTATAGATTTGTCTACTCTGGCCACTACATTTAAATGAAATCATAGGATATGTGGCATTTTGTGTCTGATTTCTTTCACTTGGCATAATATTTTCAAGATTTATCCATGTTGTAGCCTATATCAGTACTTCATTTCCTTTTAGGGCTGAATAATATTCCTTGTATGGACATACCACATTGTGTTTATCCACTATGTATCAGTTGATGGACATTTGGGTTGTTTCCAGTTTGGGGCTATTAAAAATAATGCTTCTATGAATATTCACATACAAGTTTTTGTATGGACATAAGTTTTCAATTGTCTTGGGTAAATACCTGGAGTGGAATTCCTGTGCCACGCGATAACTTTACTTTTAACTTTTTGAGGAACTGCCAAACTGTTTTCCAAGGTGGTTGCACCATTTTATATTCCCACTAGCAATGTATGAGGGTTACAATTTCCTTACCTTCTTGTCAACACTTGTTATTGTTTGTATTTTTTATTATAACCATCCTAGTGGGTGTGAAGTGGCATCTCACTGTGGTTTTGATTTGCGATTTTGCTAATGACTAATGATGTTAAGCATTTTTTTCACATGCTTGTTGGCCATTTGTATACCTTTGTTTGAGAAATGTTTATTCAAGTCCTTTGCCCATTTTAAAATTGGGTTGTCTTTTTATTGTAGGATGTAAATATTCTTTATACATTCTGGATACAAATTCCTAATCAAATATATTATTGCAAATATTTTCTCCCATTCAGTGAGTTGTCTTTTCACTTTCTTGATGATGTCTTTTGAAGCTCAGAAGTTTTTAGGGTTGAGGAAGCCCAACTTTAAAAATTTTCTTTTAATACTTGTGCTTTTGGTGTTGTATCTAAAGACCATTGCCTAATCCAAAGCCACAAAGATTTATGCCTAGGTTTTCTTCTAAGAGTTTTATAGCTTTAGTTTTGTTTTTTTTTAATTAATTAACTTTTTTTTATAGCTTTAGTTTTTACATTTAGATCTTGAATCCATTCTGAGTTAATTTTTGTGTATAATACAAAATAGGTATCCAAATTCATTCTTCTACATGTGACTATCCAATATGTCTATCCTTCCGCCAGTACCACACTGTCTTGATAACTGTAGCTTTGCAGTAAGTGTTTTTTATTTTTGGCCACACTGCCTGGCATGTGGGATCTTAGTTCCCTGACCAGGGATTGAACCTGGGCCCCCTGCAGTGGAAGTGCAGAGTCTTAACCACTAGACCGGGGAGGTCCATGTAGTAAGTTTTAAAATTGGGAAATGTGAATTCTCCAACTTTGTTATTTTTTTAAAGATTGTTTTAGTTATTCTGTGCGCCTTGCATTTCCACATGAATTTTAGAATCAGCTTTTCAATTTCTGCAAAAAAGCTTGCTGGGATTATGTTGAATCTCTAAATCAATCTAGAAAGTATTACCATCTTAATGATATTAAATCTTCCAATTTATGAACATGAGATGTTTTTCCATTTATTTAGGTCTTTTTTCACTTCTTTCCACAATGTATATGGTTTTCAATGTACAAGTCTTAGATTTCTTTTGATGCTATTGTAAATGGAATTGTTTTCTTAATTTCATTTTTGAATTGTTTATTCTAGTATATAGAAATACAACTGATTTTTGTGTATTGATCTTGTATCCCGCAAACTTGTTGAACTTATTTATTAGCCCTAATATTTTGTGTGTATGTGTGTACTTCTTAGGTTTTTCTACATAGAAAGTCATGTCTTCTGTGAATAGATAAATTTTACTTTTTCCTTTCCCATTTGGATGTCTTTTATTTCTCTTTCTGGGCAAATTGCCCTAGGTAAACCTCCAGTACAATGTTGGACAGAAGTGACAAGAGGGAACATCTTTGTTCCTGATATTAGGGGGAATCTTTTAGTCTTTCATCATTAAGTATGATGTTAGCTGTGATTTTTCATAGTTATTCTTTGTCAGGATGAGGGAATTCTCTTCTGCGTCTAGTTGTGTGCTTTTATCATGAAATGGTGTTGGCTTTTGTCAAGTACTTTTTCTGCATCTACTGAGATGATCATGTAGTTTTTTCCCTTTCATTCTTTAATATGGTATATTATGATTGATTTTCATATGTTGAACTATTCTTATACTCCTGAGATAAAATCCCTCTTGATCAAGGTGTATAATCTTTTTAATATAATACTGGCTTCATTTCACCAGTATTTTATTGAAGACTTTTGCATTTATATCCATAAGGGATATTGGTCTATAGTTTTCTTTTCTTATGTCTTTGTTGGTATCAGAGTAATACTAACTTCATAAAATGAGTTGGGAAGTTGGAACAAATCTAGGAATCTGTCCATTTCACATAGGTTATCTAGACCTATAATTGGCGTATAATTTTCATAGAATTCCCTTATAATCTTTTTTTAATTCCTGTAAGGTTGGTAGTAATGTCCATGACTACATTTGTGATTTTAGTAATTTGAGTCTTCCTGCTTTTGTTCTTGGCCAGTCTTGCTAAACCTTTGTCATTGTGTTGATCTTTTTCAAAAAGACAGCTTTAGATTTCTTTGATTTTCTCTCTTGTTTTTATATTTTCCATTTTATATAATTCCAGTCAGTTATTATTTCCTTCCCTCTGTTTGCTTTCAGTTTAATTTTCTCTTCATTTTTTAGTTCCTTAAAGTATACAATTAGGTTATTGATCTACAGTTTTTCTTCTTTTCTAATGTAGGCAAGTGCAGCTATAAATTTTTTTTCCTGCTCTAAGACTCTGCCTGTTGAGAAATCATTAAAGGCTAAATGCATGAAATATAAGATAATGCTTAGCATCCAAGGATCTTAAAGTATTAACAGGACACAGACTTTTTTTTTTGGAAGGGAGAGCAAAACCAGAACACATTATCATTACTAATGGTAAATTTGTATTATTATCTTTAATATACCAACTAAAAGCTATCAAGCCTAACATTATTTTCAGAAGTAGGATATAAATGATAAATATATAACTTATAATCTATCTCTCCATTAATTTCTCCCTGTACATCAGCCAATATTTTCCTTATTCCCATGCTGATATATTTTTCTCAGTCTAGTAATTTATTTATTAAACTAATGGTTGCATCAGTATGTTGTTTATTAAGACTTCCAATGAAATAAACTAGAACTAGGCTAACTTTCTGTTCCCCTAATTATCATGTTTTTAAAAACCGTTTTTGGAAGAGAGTTCCTACTAAGAACAGCTAAATAAACAAAAATTTTAAGAAAGAAATATATACTGGAAAGTACCTCATCATTCAAGTCCCAACTCAAACACAACTTTTCTTTGAAGCCTTTTCTGACCATCTAGAAAATTGTTTCTCTATAACCTTCTAATACATTCTTTTATAGGATTTGCCATGTTTTTTTGTTACTGTTTGTGTTATTATAGTGTCTTCTCCCATAGGCTGTTAAACTGTGAGTTCTAGGAGGGTGAGGGACAGTCTTTATTCATCACTGTGTTACCAGGACCTGACACAGTGCCTGGGACTCAACACTATTCATCTGGGAATGTGGTTACCAACCAGTTCTGGGATTTTAGCCACGAGGATATGTGACACCTTGGAAGTTTGTTTCACATCTTTGGCTTCTCATTTACCCACCATTGTCAAAGAGTTTGGGGTTGTTATTGTCATCTTCATTTTAAAATTAGAGCGACACAATACAGAGAAGTTAAATGACTTTCCAAAAGTTACATAATGAATAAAAGTCTAGCCTATAAATACATTTTCAGTCATCAACGTTCTAAAATGATGTTATGCTCTTCCCTGAGGTTGCTCCCATAAGGTGTCAATTAATGAATCAAGATAATGCTTTTTGTACTATAAGGCAAATATCCCTAAAGTAGAAGGAAAATGACAAATTTTACAAAATTTGTTTAGAAGAAAGTCTACTGTTGTTTTAAACTTTCCCTTTAACCTGGTGTCAAAGCTAACTTTTAGATTGTTTCCTTTTGTTTCCATTTCTTCTACCTTGGAGGTAGAGTGCTTCCTTCACTACTGCTCTACTGCACTACTACTACTACTATACCAATATATTCCAGCAGAGGGAGCTCCAAGTGTTTTACAACTATTACTATGGTGCCTTTGCTTCCTCCCACTGTGCCTATCTCAAAGACAAGTTTTGGCTTAATTCTGGTGCCAAGTCATTGAATGGGTCTGGCTTTCCCCTGGGGGTATATTAGGAACTGGTAGGGTTTAAAAAACATGAAGAGAGAGACTCTGTGTTTTATCATACATCTTCATATTCCATTAAGGAGGTCATATTTAAATATACAATATGAAGTATAGAACATAATTTTTAACGCTTGATTTGCTATAGTTAGAGATCATGATAGATGATGATTCACTGATAACAGCCATGCTTTTTCCCCCACAAAGATGTAGCTTATCCAATTCATCTCAAAGGATGACACAAGGATATTTTTACATTTTATTCATTTAGCAGATCAAATACTTAAAAATATCTGTATAATCTACACTATGGACCCAGAACTCATCCCACTCTAAAATCTAGTGGTACATCCAAGACTTTAATGCTGATTGTGGTAAATTATTGGCTTGCCTGTGTTTTTAGTGGTTTACGCAACATCTAAATGATAACAAAGAGTGCATTGCGGAGTGCTTCTAAAAGATTCATTTAGCTTGAAATAAGCATTTTTAAAAAAACATTTATTTAAAATAATAAATCAAAGAATAAAAAAAGAAGTGGAAAAGTACTGAGTATCTTCTATAGGCTGGCTATGGTGTAGGCATAAATGGTAACATAATAACAATTTCATTTACAAAAATCAATTCAAGTAGACTAAGGATTTAGATATAAAATGTAAAACTCAAAAGTTTTAGAAGAAAATTTTTTAAGTCTCAATTAGAAAGTGTTTCTTAAAGGAGATATAAAAACCTCAACCCATTAGGTAAAGATTGATAGATTTTATTATCAATACATTCTAATTAAAAACTGATTATTAAAAGATATCATTAAAAAGTAAGAAGCCACAAACTGGAAGAGGTTTAATACTCAGATAATGAACAGAAGATTACTATTTAGAATATTGAAAATTACTCCTAAAAACTAATCAGAAAAAAGAACAAAAATCCAATAGAAAAATAAGGAAAAAATTGAAGAAGAATTTTGCAGAAAAGGAAATCTAAATTGGTAATAAACATATGAAACATTCAAATCTCATTCATAACTAGATAAATTCAAATTGAAACCAGGAAATACTATTTATATTTACCAGATTGGCAAAACTTAAGAAATCTGGCAAAACTAAGTGCTAGTCAGTGTGGGACGACTGAAATCCTCAGAAACTTTCCTAAGTGTAAATCTTGGAAGACAATTTGGCATTATCTAGTGACATCAAAGTTATGAACACTGTGAAATCACAAATTCCACTTCTAGAGAAACTCTTGCATTTGCTATGTAAGCTTGTACATGTCACAAATGTACATAGCAGCGTGGTCTATAATAGAAAAAAAAACTGGAAACAACTCAATACCTATCAACAGGGGGGATGAATAAATTATGGTATAGGCATCCAATGCAATACTACACAGTAGTAAAAAAAATGAATAAACCATCAACAAGGACAAATCTTACATATAATGTTGAGCAAGAAAAGCAAGTTGCCAAAAAATACATATAATATGATATTGCTTATTTAAAGTTCAAAAGCATGCAAACTAAATGCAAATAGGGTAAAACTACAAAGCAATACATGGGAATGATAAACATACATTCAGGATAATATTTACCTCTGTGGGAGAGAGAGAGGAATGTGTTTGGAAAGGAACCCTCAGAATAAGACTTCAATTATTCTTTATACCTAATGTATACACATATACTGTTAAGTGCAGGATAAACTTAATTATTTTAAAATACTGAAAATTGTACGCGTAACACTCTATTAGCTCTGAAGGGAGAAGTCCTCCAGATAGAATGTGATGGGTCTAAATTAGAGTCATGGTTGTAGAGATAAAGCTTTAGGAGAAAATCTGTGAAATATTATGAACAAAGAAATTACATAATCATGTTTGATTGGATTTGAGTACAAAAAAGAAAACAAGATTAAAAGACGCTCTGCTATTTCAAATTTTGGAGGCCAAGAGAGTTTAGATGGAACTGACAAAGTTGGGAATGGCAACAGATTGGAAGTCAGGACTCAGTATGCTGAAACTGAATATTGATAGGAAAGCTAATGGAGAGATGCAGTAGGTTGCTAGGTTGCTTTCACTGATGTGAAAGGTCATTGGTACAGGGGTCGAGGTTAAACTTAAGTGTGAATTAGATATCTGAAGCAAGGAGAGGTCAGAGGCCTTTCTTAGGACTGTTCTTGGAGGAAGAATAACCAACCAATTAATAAAAAGCAACGAGATCAACACTGTAAAGCAATTATACTCCAATAAAGATGTTAAAAAAAAAAGTAGTGAGATCATAACCTCCAGCTAGTATTACAGCAGCATTGTCTTCCTAACAGTTGTCTTTATGTACAGAAACAAGGCAAATCATAAAAAAAGGAAAAGAATGACCAATGGGAATATTAAAAAGTTCATCCTTGTTATTAATCAGAGCAATGAAATTAATTATTGGCAAAGGCTTAAAGAAGAAAATAGAGTTGATAGAACTGTCAGGAAATAAACAATCTCATACATTGCTGGTAGGAGTCACTTAGGTAAGATGTCAAAAATCTTTGGAATATATGTGTTCTCTGATGTAGCAGTTCCACTTTGGGGGAAGTACCTTGTTGATTTAGTTAGAAGTTACATTTAGTTACAAGTTATACAACCTAGTAATTTTTTTTTTTTTTGAAAACTGAAAAACTCAAAATAACTAAAAGTGAAACTTGATTAAAGGAACAGTAGTAGTAAGTCCATACAGTGAAACACTCTGCAATCATTTTTGAATGTTGTTAAACATAAATTTTTTTTGACTTGTCAAGTTATTCAACATATATTCTTCAGTGGGAAAAAAAAGCAATTAAAAAAGCCTACATTAATTCATGTAAAGAAAATGTTCCAAAAGGATACACAGCAAGATATTAACAGTTGCTATTTTAGAATAGTGGTGCTATTTTTATTTTCTAATTTTTCAACAATAAGCATATATTGCTTTTATAGTAAGATAAAAAAACACTAACTTTATTTTTAATTTTTTTAAATGTCTTTGGAATTTTTCTTAGGTGGATCAATAATATGTTTAGATATGAAAGCAAAGAAAGAGGAAAATGTCAGGACATAGAAATTATATCAAGAAAAGTACGGGGCTTCCCTGGTGGCGCAGTGGTTGAGAATCTGCCTGCCAATGCAGGGGACACGGGTTCGAGCCCTGGTCTGGGAAGATCCCACATGCTGCGGAGCAACTAGGCCCGTGAGCCACAATTACTGAGCCTGCGCGTCTGGAGCCTGTGCTCCGCGACAAGAGAGGCCGTGACAGTGAGAGGCCCGCGCACCGCGATGAAGAGTGGCCCCCACTTGCCGCAACTAGAGAAAGCCCTCGCACAGAAACGAAGACCCAACACAGCCAAAAATAAATGGATAAATAAATAAATAATAAAAATAAGGAATTCCTTTTAAAAAAAAAAAGTACATCTTGTATATTCCTACCACAAATGGGTTGAATATCATTGGTGATGTCACATCATTCTACCCTAGAAGTAAACTTGAAGGTAAGAATTTAAGTCCGTATTTCATTTGGGAGGTGATTCCAAGAAGCACTGGCAGCAGCAGAGAGGGAGAGAGAAAAACAAAGGGAAGGAAGCTAATTAAGAATGAATTATCATGCAGATCAGCCCTGTGGGCATCTGGGCTCAAACCCCAGGGGAATTCTGGGAAACCGTGTAGAAGGTACCTCAGAGTTGCCTGCCCCTCCCCCATCAGGTCAGTGAGGTTGCTTGATTTTTTTGTCACCAAGTCCCTTCAGTCACTATTTTAGAGCTGCTTGTGGGGAGATTGGAGACTGGAACTTCCCAGCACTTCTAGCCTCCCCTGCCTTTGGGCTAGTGAGGCAGATAGAAAAAGCCATCAGGTAAAGAGTTGCAGGTGTCTGCTGATGGAAGCCTAGCTTTGACCTGCATACTCCACTATCCAACTTCAGAAACACCCCTACAGACACATCTAGACTTCTTGTGCTTTCTAATGGTAATTTTATTTATTTATTTTTATTAAAAAATTTTTTTTACATCTTTATTGGAGTATAATTGCTCTACAATGTTGTGTTATTGTCTGCTGTATAACAAAGTGAATCAGCTATACGCATACATATATCCCCATATCCCCTCCCTTTTGAGCCTCCCTCCCACCCTATCCCACCCCTCTAGGTGGTCACAAAGCACTGAGCTGATGTCCCTGTGCTATGCGGCTGCTTCCCACTAGCTATCTATTTTACATTTGGTAGTATATATAAGTCCATGCCACTCTCTCACTTTGTCTCAGCTTACCCTTCCCCCTCCCCGTGTCCTCAAGTCCATTCTCTACATCTGCGTCTTTATTCCTGTCCTGCCCCTAGGTTCTTCAGAACCATCTAATGGTGATTTTAGATGATTTTTTCACCTTGAGGGTCCACAAAATATGAAGGTATAAGCATCCTCTGGGGCAGGTAGGGGGTGGGGATAAAATGAAGGAGGGAATTAAGAAGATTACAATTTGTTTCAACTGGTCTGTGCTGAGCACTGTGTTAGGTGCTGTGGAGATAGAACAGAAGCATAACTCGTAAATTCTGGTCCACAGAGCTTACAATATAACAGGATACTTATATACATTTAAAACATTTAAGTGACAATAAAGGCTGTATATGGTTAAGTGTCAGTGTGAATAATGCAGCTAAAAATGCCAACTGAGGAGAGAAACATTTCTGTATTTAAAAGTGGGTCATACACTTGAATCCTAGACCAGACCAGTGGATTATATGACAGTTGAAAATGAGGGTAGGTGATAAGCCCAGCATGAGCAAAAATGTCAGAGCAGGTGACTGAATATCTTCCAGCTGTCTTTCTAGATCCCTCTTCACCCTTCTCTATACAGCTTTGTGCCAGAAAAGCTACGTTGATGGACAAAATTAACAGACTTCCTTGTCCACCGGCTTCCAGAAGCTGCCTTTGGCAGGGGTTGTCACCTGAAGTCAAAGAGAAGGAGAGGGAGATGGGGGTACTTCTATCCTAGCACCCTTCCTGCAGGGGGTCATCAAGGCTTTATTACAGTCAGCAGGCCTCTACACACAGCTTTCTCTCCCCTCCAGTTCTGGTAACTGCTCTCTTACTAGCTCAGGAGTACTGCATGCTCCTTTTAGCTTTTCCTAGAACCTGTCCACACCTTTATTAAATTTGCCTCAAATGGCTCATTAAATGTACCGTGAGTTTTCTGCCAGCAGCCTGCCTGAGAGGGTGAGAGCAGGCTTCTTGGGAGGAGAGAGGAGGGAAACTTTTGTTTTTTATATAAATTTATTTATTTATTTATTTGGCTGCATTGGGTCTTTGTTGCTGCGTGCGGGCTTTCTCTAGTTGCGGCGAGTGGGGGCTACTCTTCGTTGTGTTGCGCGGGCTTCTCATTGCAGTGGCTTCTCTCGTTGCAGAGCACTGGCTCTAGGTGAACGGGCTCAGTAGTTGTGGCTCGTGGGCTCTAGAGCACAGGCTCAGTAGTTGTGGTGCACGGGCTTAGTTGCTCCGCGGTATGTGGGAGCTTCCCAGACCAGGGCTCGAACCCATGTCGCCTGCATTGGCAGGCGGATTCTTAACCACTGTGCCACCAGGGAAGACCAAGAGAAGGGAAACTTTTGGCAGACCTTGAGGAAAGGCTTCACATTGAGAAGTAGAGGCAGGTAAGATGGACACTGCTTTTAAATTTTTTCTAAAGAAAAAAGGTAGTCCAGATTTAAGGACAGTAGCCTGAGTGAAGTTTAAAACTCCTTGACTGACATGTAAATGACTGCTTGTCAAGTCAGCACGCAGCAAAGGTGATCACATATCTTCTATCCTGAGCCCTCTTTGGCCTCATCTGTTTTCTATTCAACAGTTGTGAGCATAAAGCAAGAGTCTTTTTGTGGCACCTCCAACCAGGTAGGCACGGGCTTCTGACTCAAGGCTCAGGTGATGATAAAAGTAGCAACTGAAACTTCGCATATAGGCTGAACAACAGGCTACTCTATTCTAATAACCCAGTTTTGCCTCTGAGGAAATTGGCTGAAAGTTTTTCTTTTGGTTCTGCTTCCTTGAAAATGAAATGCAATTATAATAATATCTCTTTTTCAAAGTTGGCTTAGAAACTTCCAAAGAGAATCACTTACAAAGAGGATCTGAAAATTTGAGCTTCTTTCTGCACCATCTGTGCAGGGATTATGAGTGCATGAGTCTGTGGTTACAGAAGAGCCTGTAACCATTTAGGGGAAAGAATTACGCCATCATCCCAAGGTTGCAACATGATAAAGTATTGTCTTAAGGTTTCTGTGCAAAATGGTCAAGGCCTAGTGGAGTAAATTCACATACCCTATCTGATTACTCAACCCTGGTTTATCTCTTTCAATCAATGGTTTTCACCTGCTGATCTCTTCCTGTCTCCTGACTGTTGTTCCTCCTTCTCCACTGGCCCAGTGAAAGAACAGCCCTAAATTGCTAATTAATAAGGAAAGAAAGCCTGCAAGCCTGGGCAGTCCACTATGCCGGTTCTAAAATTTAGAGGCAGCCACATTTTGTTTATCACATACAAATATTATCCTTTTCACAACTGGAACTTCTAACCCTGAAAGGCTTGTAGCAGGACTATTTTCATGGCTCAGTGGTCATGAGGGACCTAGGCTCTTTCTGTCATTCTTCCATCATCCTGTACATGACTTCCACCCTCAAATAACCTCATAGTCCAAGGTGGCTGCTAAAACTCAAGCCATTATTTCCAGGAAGAAAGAAGGATAAGAGAGGTACCTTCCAGCTGAATCAATTCCCTTTAAGCAGCCATCCCTAAAGTCCCATGCAACACTTGTACTTACACCTTATGAATAGAACTCTTGTCAGGGAGCGTGACAAATAATTTGTTAGCTGCATACCTAGTCGTCCCTTCAAAAAAACTGGGGTTCTTTCATTAATGAAGAAGGCAGGAAGATACTGTTTAGGAACTAGCAGTATCTGCCATTCTGCATTGTATTTTAAAAAATTCAAAAGAAAAAAGAAACCTTTCAGGGATAGAATTTCTTTGAGAATGTGAAGCTGATATCAGAAAGCTAATGTAATATAGATCTACAGTAGTCTTCATAGAGATCATACATTTGGAATAGTATTGGAATTGAAACACAATTACATTTGTATCACTGTACCACTTTCTACCATACATATGGATACAACTTTGCTCAGAAGTGTATTGTACACATTTCAAACGTTGGAAAACAGAGTTTCTCTAAATGTGTTTTACTAGTAATTAAAGTCAGGAGACTTCTGGAGTAGGGATAGAGGCAAAATGCTCTCATTCTGTTATGTCACGTATTGCTCAAGAGAAGATTCCACAGCTCCCACAAAGGCAGCTTGAAAGTTCAACCATGTCTAGGCAGGTTCATGGGAAATGGAAAGTGATTTAACTTGGGCAGGATGGAATAGCCAAAGTGAAATGTTAAAAGTGGAGGGGAAAAAAGCAAACCTGAATTAAATGATACGTTTTAAAAACTCACCAACACGGGTAATTTTCCAAAGAAATAATTTAGTGCACAACCTTAACTGGCAGTGGCTGTACCAAGGATGCCTTCTGTTTTAACTCTATCTACTGACCTGCCCCCAAACTACCCCAGATAAGTAATCACTCTAAACAAGAACAGTGTACTTGCTATGTAAACATATCCTCAAGTACTGTCCTCTAGCCAATGCTGCAGCCCCACTCCTTCCATTCAAATCTTTAACTCAAATTCCCTGTTATATAGATACTCTGGAGGCACCAGTGAGAATTAGCCATCGTGCTTTAAGAAGCAGAGTTGAATAGTTGCAACGGAAACCTGAAGGTCCGCAAGCCTAAAATATTTTCTTCACAGAAAATATTCGTTGGGTCCTTCTTTATTGCACAAAGTTGATACGCATTCATTTATTTCCCAAGTATTTGTTAATCAGCCACCTCAGATCAAGTACTGTGCTCCAACTTTCTATTTAAGAAGTTTTCAGACAAATGAAAGTATAGATATCTAATTAAAATGCTCACTGATACGTGCTACCTGAGGTGCAAAAACAGGTTGTAATGTGAGCATGTACAGGAAGCATTAACCCAGAATAGAGAGGAGGGGAACTGTAACCGGGATAGACTTCCTGATGAAAACAGTAACTAGGTTGATGTTGGTTGGCGAGTAGGAGTTAACCAGGCAAAGAGGGAGAAGGCATAGCAATTACAAAGGCCCAGAGAGAAATCAGGGAAATTTAAATATTTCAGAGATGAGAGTGAAAAATGGTCAGCAAAGGCTTAGAGATACCTGTGTCAGATTAATGGCAAGGGTAATGGATGGAAGAACTATCATAAAGTAACTAAAATAGGTTAAGTCAGGCCACTAGGGTGAGGCCAGAAAATGCAGCCATCCAGTATATCATGGGGCAGAAGGCAGGAGGTGATTGTTAAGGGAAGCTGAAGCCGGCAGTTGGCTGAGGAGGAGGGTGATAAAATGGGAGTTGAGGAGTGGGAAGAAAGGTAACTGCAAACCAGTGACTCTGACCTGGACAGGAGGGGTGGTCTTGCTTGTTCAGACTCTCTAAGGAAATTTTCACAGGCAGGCAGCTGTCCAGGGGACTGCCCACTGACTGAAAACTTTGCCTCCACTGCAAATGAAAATAAAATGGTCCCCTTCATTAATCTTTCCAAATCCCTTGGCAGGCCCCATTTGAAATTCTTTTGGAGATTGTATAAAGCCTTTTATTCCAGGATTAGAGATAAAGACTTAAAATGCAAATGTCAATTCAGGTTAAAACATTGCAATTTGTTTGGACCAAAGTACAACAGACAGTGAGCCAACAGATATCAGATCTTTACCAATTTTAATTTATGGAACTTTAGGGAAGGTAAGGAGTCTCTAATGAAAGGTCCTTACTTATTAAGGCTAGTCCTGTTTATTCTCAAATGGAGCTAGGGAAGAATGAATAAAAGCTAAGAAGATATCTTTGTCATATTTAAGAAATGTGTGTTCTTTTCTTTCATTGAGGTTGTAGTAGAGGAAGAAGTTTTCCTTGACTCTTCTAGGGTCTCTGTCTACCTCTGAAAACGAAACAAAGATAGATGAACAGGATAAAAGCATACACATTTTATTGAATTTTTACGGGTATGTGGGAGACTTCATGTACATTCAAGAGAATGAAGACCCAAAGAAGTGACCTGAGCAAGAAGGTTTCACACCTTTTAGACAAAGAAACAATAAATGTGTGAAGAATTGACAAGACAGTGGTGTTTGGGCTAGGGTTAGTAAGTGGTGAAGAAGTAACTAGGAAGATAAGGGTTAGCTTATCTTAGGTATGTTTATACAGACTTCTCGGCCTTAAATTCCATCTCTGGCAATATAAATGTCTTCTTTAGCCCTAGTATAGGGAGGGTACTTTTTATATGGGCGTTTGATGACCTGTTTTGGGGAAGAAGAGTGAGGTGGGAATGAAGAGTGACCTTCCTGCTTCTGTTTTCTCAAATTCTTTCAGTTTAAGATATTCAGTATGACAAGGTGCCATATTTTGGGGAAGTATGTTCTGAATCCCATCAAGATGTATCTTGTTTTGTAAGATTTTATTTTTAAAAATAATTATTTGAGAGCATTGTTGTGGATATATCACATTTTAGGGAAGGATTCCCCCCCCCCCCAGTTTATTGTTATTTGGTTTGAGAATTTCATTTAACTTTCAGAATTTTTGCCTGACTCCCCTCTCCCAACAAAAAGCTCTATATTGGTATACCTTATATGCTCCCCACTCCCCTTGCCACCCTCTGCGTACCTTTTTATTTCTCTTTATCTGTTTAGTCCATCTCCTCCACTAGATCTTAAGTCTCCACAAGGGCAGGGACTATTCGGTTTTGTTCACTGTGTATTTCCTAGTTCCTAACTCAGTGTCTGGCATATAGTAGGTGCTCACTAAATATTTTTGAAAAAATAAATGGTAACCATATTGAAATATTGTGTATATTTCTTTGATGTTGTTAGTAACTACAAGTAGTTTGGTATATGTCAACTAGCAGAGGAAAAAAGAGCAGTTCTGTTCTATAAGCATTTTTTAGAAGATACTGCACATGCAATTAAAAAGTTCAGATTATAAAAAAATTCTATTAGAACATGGTCTTATTAAATATATAGTATTACATCATGCTTCCAGACAAATTTTACAATTTGTGTGTGTGTGTGTGTACACTAAAATTGGTCTTGCTCTATTTTTCAAAATGTATTTACATTAAATTTGCAAAATATAATTTTCTGAAGAGAAATATTCTGAAGTATTAAGATTTATTTCTATTTCTGCTATTTAAAAAAATAAAAGTGATTTTTTTACCCTAGAAATGAAATTTCAAAGTCATTTTGGGGTTTTTACATAAGATGCTAATGTTAAAAAAAAAACCCTCTTTTCTAGCAAAATCAATCCAAACCTATGTGTTAATATTTATAAATGTACCTAGGATTGAATTTATTCTCTAACAAAAGACACATTTCGGGGAATATCCTTCTTCAAAGTTTTTTCTTTGCTCTCTCATTATCCCCCTCCTCCTACATTTCATTGACTTTATCGAAAAATCAGTTTATTTCAACATCATTTTTACTTGCAGTGGTTTTTAGCAGCGAGTGCTTAGGTCAATCAACTGCTTCCGTGGGCTTATAAACTGTGGTTATGTGCTTATAAACACCAGCTGTTTTATATATCCTTGTAGAGCCTGTGGAGAAACTGACAGCAATAAAAGTAAAAGCCTTTTTTCCTTTTTTTTTTTTTTTTTTTTTTTTAAGAGACAAACCCTAAGAACCCTCACCATGATCAAGAGGGGACTTATAGTACTGCCACAGAAGTGAAGAAACGGATAACTCCACAGATATTTATGCCGTGGCCTATCTAAAAATGTGTTTTCGGGACGTCCGCAAGGCCCTGGCCCGTCAGCATCCGGCAGGATAACGCTCCCAGTCGGGTGAAAACTCCCGCTACCCAAGCGGAGCTGGGCTCCGAGAGCACGTGGGGCGGGGGCGGACCCCCGGAGGAGGTAATTGGAAACCACACTTCCCAGAGTGCTGTGCGCAGGCGCGGGCGAGAGGACGCTAGGCACCGGCTGGGCTCGGCGAGGCCGCGCAAAAGAGCGCGCGTCCGTCGGGTTCTCGCGCGGGGCTGGTACGGCGCCGCTCGGTGCTGCGGGAACCTGGTAGCGCGGCTGCATCCTTGGCGAGGCCGGGAGGAACCGAGCGGAAGGACGAGCCGAGGACTGAGGTAACCGGACGCTCGTTCCCCCTCACTCCCCTCCTCCTTTGTGCGGTGCTGTCCCCTCCTGCCAAGTCCTCCCTCACCCCAAATCGTAGCGCCGCCCGGGCTCGCGCCTGTGGCGCGGGGAAACTCCAGCCCTGCGCGCAGTAACCCAAACTCCACAGCTGAGAGGGTTTGGGCCCATTAAACCGCTGCACGGTTTCTCTCGCTCCCTCGGGGTCGCGTTCCCCGAGGGAAACCCCAGCCTCTGGCTCTGTTAGCCTCGCCAGCGGCCCCCTGGCTCGCTCCTCTGGGTCTTTCGAAGAAGAGAGGGGCAAGCAGGTGCTTCGCGGGGGTCCTGGGCATGAGCAGTGCCGTGCGGTGGGCGCGGGTCCGGGGTCCGGGGAGGGCGGCCCTACACCCCCAGGACCCGCGGCCTGTGGGGGTGGGGCAGGCAGGCTGACTCCGGGCCCTGCGGCGCCGGACGCGCGGCCCGCCGGGGGGTTAACCGCGGTCTGGGATGCTCGCTCCGGGGGCTTGCTGCCCGCCCGGAGGGTTAGCCGCCTCTCCGAGACTGGCCCGCCTGAGGGGTTCGTGGCCCGTCGGGACTGGCCGGTCCGCGGGGCTCGCTGAGGGTCGGACTGGCCGGTGCTGGGGGCTTGCAGCCTGCGCCTGGTGGACCATCTGCGGGGGTGGAGACCGGATCGAAGAGTGCCTCCCGGTGTGACACCAGAAACTGCAGCCTCTTTCAAAACCCGCAGCTGCTCAATGGAGTTGTTTTACAGTCGCGGATGCCTGCTCTCTCCTCCTTTCTCTCGGTTCTGGGCTTAGCTTGCTGGTTTCCTGCGGGAGGCGATTTATCTACTTCGCTCGAGTTTTCTAGCCCGGGGCTGGTCCTTTACTGGATTCGCACTGTCCGAGCGTTTGGGTGCCTGAGTTTGAAGAGCTTTTTTATGTGTTCCCACTTGGCAGCGTTGGATCGGATGACTTTTCGTAGAAAATTGAACTTTTCTCAGCGTTCCTTCTAATCTGCATTAATAGCATAACTGTGTTTGGCCCTTTACCTTATGCTAATGTTACCACTTCGGGAAGATTCTTTGGGAAAAAGTTCTTGAAAGAAACTGGGTCGACACAGGTATTTTATCTGCTCGTTGCACGTTTTTTTTCTTTGCACTGTTTTTTTTCCTATGTAGGTTGATACTTGCTCGACTCTTGGTGTTCTTCATTTTCGTTCTATGAGGAAATCCTTTTCCTCCATCTCCCTCGAGTCTTGATCCTGCCAGAGGGTAGACTTGGGTAAGCAGAGGATCTCTACTTGGCGGTGGCTTTTTTCATTGGCTGCTGTTTTTCCTCCTCCTTCCTAGGGGCACCCACTTTAGTTTCTCAGTCAACCCATGACCTACTTCAAACTTTCAGTCACTTTGTATATCACCCTTAAGATACGAAGAGTATGAACATAAATGTCAAAAGAAATCTTAGGATACCATACTCTATTGCATTTAGCTTCATCATGTTAACAGTTAAAGCTGTTAATTCTTTCAGCATTTGATAAGATTACTATTATTTTCTATATATTCTGTAATAATTGCACATTCTGTATCCTGGCAGGAAATTTAATTCACAGCCAGTGAGGGCAATTTTAAAAAATACTATTTTCTCATTTGTTAAGAAGAAAGTGAGGTAGATAAATTAGACAAACCCCCCACCCTTTAATCAAAATAGTTTATATTTAGAGAATTTTTAGGTTCATAGCAAATTTTAGTGGGAGGTACAGATTTATATACCCTCTGCCCTCATATGCCCCCTGCCTTGCCCCATGTATGCACAGTCTCCCCTAACAAAATCCCCACACCAGAATGGTACATTTGTTACACTCGATGAACCTACATAGATACACCATCACCCAAAGTCCAGAGTTTACCTGAAGGTTCACTCTTGGCGTTGTACGTTCTGTGGGATTAGACAAATGACCCTTTTTCAAAAAATCAAGAACTCTTTTAAGAGTTGTAGAGAACTGAAAATGGGTTTGTCATTTTGAAAAGATTAAAGGGGCTATTTTGAACGTCCTAAAAATTAATTTCAAATAGCTTTTGTGTTTTAAAACATTGGATATTTAAACTGGTTTCTTATATTTGAATTTTCAACAGAGTCATTTATTTTTGTGTATTAAGAACTAAAGAGATGAGGGAGAAGAAATGCTTCGTAGAATAAGAAAATGTCATATTTTTCAGTCCTGAAACTCATTAGCTTGAGAGTTTCTTCACTTTTCTGAAAAACATGTTTTATGTAAACCAATGAAGCAAGAGGAAATGGAACATTTGAAATATACTTTTTTAAAAAAATTGATGTCAATATTCAAGACACAGCTACACTAAAATGTGACCCATTAGGCTTTTTTAAAAAAAAAATCTATTTTCTTTGTGTGAGGGGCTCTTGTGGAAGCATCAGGATATAATAACATATTGAGCTCAGTTCTGGAACTAGGCAACTCTGGATTAGAATACTAGCTCTTCAGTTGTTGGCTGTGTGACCCTGACAAGTTATTTTCTGAGCCTCTATTTCCTTAGCTGTAAAAGGGGGTAAAAATATTCATTTTTATAATGTGAAGTCATTTTATAAACTGTAATGCACTATCATATTCATCAGTATCATTAGTCACATGCTATATTTCAAAATGCTGCCAGTGTGGTTTATTTTCTTTTGAATACTGCTTATGTAAGTACTGTCAAACTTTTTTTTTTTAAGGGTTGGCTGTACAAGAGAGTTCATTGTCTGGTTATGAATAATTTAGTTGGTTCTTGTGAGTCAGAGGTAAAATTATGGAAGAGGGTCAAAGGGACCTTGAGAAAATTTCTACTTTGTCTGTGGTTCTTAACCTGGATCTATGGATGTGTCCATAAATGGTCTTCCAAGAGTCTGAATTCTGTGTAAATCTGTGTTTTTCTGGGGAGAAGACCCACAGCTTTCAATGTATGTTTAAAAGGAGTTCACGACCCTTTTTAACTGAACTGAAGCATTAGCTTCAGTTATCTAAGGAGGTTTCTTTACTAGATATTCTGCAGATTATTTTTAAAATTATTTTTTTTGATAAAGGAAAGTGAACAGAATTTTGTGTGTTTGTGTATGTGTATACAGATAATTTTTGAAGCACCGTGAGTGCCTGTTTTTCTTCTAGAAATAGAGGTTGATATTTTTGATATATTATGTTCATACCAATAAGAGTGCTGCTGCTTATACCTGGAGCGCACACCACTGATTGATCCATTATTGTTAGGCAGATAATGCCCACTCGTCC
Source organism: Balaenoptera acutorostrata (assembly GCF_949987535.1). Classification (NCBI taxonomy): domain Eukaryota; kingdom Metazoa; phylum Chordata; class Mammalia; order Artiodactyla; family Balaenopteridae; genus Balaenoptera; species Balaenoptera acutorostrata. The sequence goes on from NC_080068.1 coordinate 39,855,128, forward strand.
TCCTACCCTTCCAGCCTTGATGGGCATTAAAATGCACGGCAAAGAATGTCACCCTGGGGCTTCCCTGGTGGCGCAGTGGTTGAGAATCTGCCTGCTAATGCAGGGGACACAGGTTCGAGCCCTACGGTCTGGGAAGATCCCACATGCCGCGGAGCAACTAGGTCCGTGAGCCACAACTACTGAGCCTGCGCGTCTGGAGCCTGTGCTCCGCAACAAGAGAGGCCGCGATAGTGAGAGGCCTGCGCACCGCGATGAAGAGTGGCCCCCGCTCGCTGCAACTAGAGAAAGCCCTCGTACAGAAACGAAGACCCAACACAGCCATAAATAAAGAAAGAAAGAAAGAAAGAAAGAAAGAAAGAAAGAAAGAATGAATGTCACCCTGATACAATCCAGCATGTTAGAATATGATTTTAAAATGCTAAAAGATAATTTGGTTTGTTTATTCTAAAGTTTGGACTTTTTTTCTTTTCTCAACGAAACACCAAATGCTAAAGAAAATTAAGTATTTTCTCTTCCAAACTAGATGATGATACTTACATAATATATTTATGTTGTAATATTTCTTCTTATATAACACGGAATGTGAAGTTATATTGAATCCTAATTGATGATCATTTTAACATTCAGCATTGCTATTTTGGAAAGAATGTGAAATTTACAGTCAGCTTATGTAGATTAAATTTTAATTTGTAATTTTAATTATGACATTTAAAATTAATCTTATTTGCATTTTGGGAATTTCAGAAGTAGGTTAGTGTTCTAAGTTTGAGTTCATTTCCTGTAATAGAGCTTGCAAGTAAGCTATATCAAACTGCCCTATTTTCTTTGTTAGTGATAGACTGCTGGGCTATAAGGCTTTACAGTGTGAAGCCAACTTCTGTTTCTGGGTCAGTTACCAGTAGCAGTCACAAGGTCTGAAGAGTATGAGGTGGATCAAGTGATGGTATACAAACTTATGAATGAGTCTATCCAGTGGAGCAATGTCTTTTAAAAAAATTATTAATTAATTTGGCTGCATCGGGTCTTAGTTGAGGCATGCAGGATCTTTCGTTGAGGCGTGCGGGTTTTCTCTTCTGTAGTTGTGGTGTGCGGGCTCCAGGGCGCGTGGGCTTTGTAGTTTGTGGCAGGTGGGCTCTCTCATTGAGGTGCATGAACTCAGCAGTTGTGGCCCGCAGGCTTAGTTGCCCCGTGGCATGTGGGATCTTAGTTCCCTGACCAGGGATCGAACCCGCGTCCCTTGCATTGGAAGGCGGATTCTTTACCACTGGACCACCAGGGAAGTCCCCCTCTTTTTTGAGTTTTTTTTTTCTTTTCCCCTTTGATATTGGTATTTTCATTTGATATCTGAATGCTTTTCAAAGTTCAAGGTTCTAAATAAATACTTGGGGATTTATAAAGTAGCAGAACTATGTTTAACTCTCTAGATTTGCACTTTATAAAAGTAGTCTGAGAGGTCTATATGGATCTCGAAGATCAGTTAGAGATGAATGTCAGCATTTGCATAGTGTGTGTATATCTGTATACACACACATATATATATATAAAAGTCACTGTGTTGCATCTTTAGTTATTTTAATGCAGAAGATTGCATATTTCTTTAATAATGAAAGTTTGAGTTAAATTAATTGGATACAGAAAACAGGAATCATTTTAGCAAAAATTTTATCTATGGTAATACTGTCATGTTAAGAAGATCAGTGATTTTATAAGAGAAAAGAATCTGAAAAAGAAAAAAATACGTATAAGTGAATCACTTTGCTGTTCACCTGAAACAAACACAACATTGTAAATCGACTATACTTCAGTTTTTAAAAAATCAGTGATTTTATGTGTGTTCTCTTACTCTTGAACTTTAAAAAAAAATTCAAAAACATTTTCTGTATGGGGAGAATGTTATTAACATCCATATTTTAGTTCTTAAAATCTATACATACCATACAAAGATGTAGTTACACTCCCTGTACAAAGACAGTTAATGCCATCTTTGGCCTAGTGTTAAGAGTTTTGGCTATATAGTCATGCAAGCCTGTGTTGAGTCTTGGGCATTGCCACTTAATAGCTGTGTGACCTTGGGTAGGTTTCTTAACTTCTCTGAGCCTTATTGTCTACAACTGTAAATATAGGAATAATACCTCTTTGAGTTGTCCTGAGGAGTGGAATGAATAAATGTGAAATATCTAACTCAAATAATAGCAGTTACTTGTATAGCTTTTGTGCCAGACAATTTATTAATTCAGTCCTTATAACAATTTTATGAATTATGAAGTTTGTACTGTAACTTTCCTCATTTTTACAGGTGAAGAAACTGAGGCTGATAAAAGGTTATATAACTTAACCAAAGTCATACAGTCATACATACAGAGTAGATAGTAAGCACTCAACTAATGCTGACTGTTGTTTATTTTTTAAAAAAGAAAGACTTAGAGTAATATGGCCAGTTCTCATCTTTTGCTATAGTGAAAACTGAATCTGAATGTAGATCATTATATAGCATATTTTATTTCTTTGCTGGAAAAAATGTTGATTGGAGGATTATGTTCCTCATCAAGGGCTGAGGATCACATAATTTGTAAAAGTAATAATGTCCATTTATTGAATACTTGCTGTGAACTAGATACAGGGCTAAGTACTTTACTTATACTACTTCATTTATCCTTCCCAACAGTCTTACAGAAAGCTGAGGCTCAGAGTGATTTTAAGTGACTTGCCCAAGGTTACACAACTAGTAGGGAATCTCAAAACTGGCTCTAAAGTCTGCTATTAACCACTAGTTTATGTGCCTTGTGTTAGATATGACTATAGATTTCTCTAAAAAGAAAGGCAACAGCTTAAATAATTTTAAATAGGAAAAAAGTACTCTCATAGTTTAGAACTAGAAGTACAGTAGGCCCTCTGTATATGCAGATTCCATATATGCAGATTCGAGGAAACTCAGATCGAAAATAGTCAAGGAAAAAAATTCCAGAAAGTTCCAAAAAGCAAAACTTGAATTAGCTGTGCACTGGCAGCTATTTACATAGCATAGCATTTACATTGTATTAGATATTATAATTAATTCAGAGAGGATTTAAAGTATATGAGAGGAGGATGTACATAGGTTATATGCAGATACCATGCCATTTTATATAAGGGACTTGAGTATCCTTGCATTTTGGTACGAAGGGCCGTGTCCTGGAACTAATCCCCCAGGATATCAAGGGAAGACTGTAAACAGCGATTTCCCAGATCTATGGTCTTGTAGGCCAAACCCAGCTTGCTTCTGGTTTTGTAAAGTTTTATTGGAACACAACCACACTCATTACTTTATTATCTATGGGTGCTTTCCTACCACAATGTCATAGTAGAGTAGTTGTGACAGTCTCAGTGACACATAAAGCCTGAAATATTTACTGTCTGGCCCTTTACAGAAAAAGATTGTTGACCCCTGACCTAGACCAATGCTGTTCTTTTATAAATGAAGAAACTGAGACATGAGAGATTAGGTAACTTCCCAATAATGCAGTTAGTTAAAATCCAATTCTGATACCTAACTCACTGTTTTTTCTCCTATACCATGCTACTTCTTAAGTCCTATAAAATCAACAAGTGTACCATATAATCATTATATAAGGGACTTTAAAGTATTATAAAATGTTTATAATATATAAGAATATTTAACCTAGTTAAAACAATGCTAGCCATAATAGGAGTAAACATTTAGTCACTTCTCTTTCTTTCTTAGAATTTGAAGAGCTTTGGGATTATATTTTGTATAGCCCATGCCTTAAAGTTCTGCAGCCAGCTTTAAACTTATATTTCCTTATTTTCCTTCACAAATTTCTCTGTAAAAAATAGAGGCTTTGGAATTGTTTCATTAATTGATTGTAAACGCAGTTCAAGTTAGAAACCTATCACATATACATCTATAAAATACAGATCATACAGTTTGTACCTAGTTTTTTCTACTTACTGTTACATTATCCATGGAAGTTTTTAAGCATTGAGGTGATATGATCAGATTTGAATTTGGGAATGATAACTGGCAGCAGTAAGAAGGATGTATTGGGGAGAGAAGAGGCTGTGGGGAGGCTATAATAATAACTGTGAGATGATGAGGCCTGTGACTAAAGTGGTGTGGCTGGAGAAGCAAGGCCAACAATATGAGAAAAATTTAGGGAGTAGAGTGTGTGAAACTTGGTTATAGTTGGATAAAGTGGAATGGGAACTTTGAGTACGTGTGAGCTATTGCATTCAATGGGGAGCCCTCTTGATCACGAAGGCTAGTTTAGGCTCTCCCAAATTATCCGGCATATTTCTCTACTATTGCCTTTACCACAGTATTATTATCACCTGTTTGTGTCCCGTCTAGATGATTCAAGCTCCTTAATGGTGGGAATTATGTCATGTCTTATTCATCTTTTGGGGGGACAGATTACTTAAAAAAATTAGATTATGCTTTTGCATACTTTTTTTTTAAAAAAAAGGAAAATACAAGAGATAGATTGGTTAAGGTATTCCTAAATTTCTTCACATTTAGGATCTGACTCTTGAAGCATTTTAATGAGTCACTTGTTTTTCCATTCATTATGATCTCATCCATCTAGAGGATTGATGATGCAGCCTTTCTTAAGTGTGCTGTATCATCTGCTGAGGGATTTTCGTCTGGGCCACTAACAACACCATTCTTCAGATTTTGATATGGGTACTTTCCTGGTGTGTAATACATGTTATTTTTGCATGTATCTTAGTAGCAAAACATAATACAGCCTCACCTATTGTGGCTACCTTCCTTTCTTGAGTTCCATAAAGTAGTGCTTTTCAGACGCTGTAGGGAAAAACTAGTTTGTGAACTAATACTTTGTTAAAGACAACAAAAATAAATTAATTACTGGAAAAATGAAATGAAAAAAAGGACACAAAATTCAAACTTCAATTTTTTATGAAATTCAACAGACGTAAAATTACTTTCAAATATAACTTTGCTATCAGAGTTTCTAGACACTCCATTTGTGTACTACCTCACTGCAGACCTGTTTAAAAAAAAGTTTGTGGACCAGATCCACTTTGAATAGTACTGCTAGTACTGCTGTAAAGCACTTTGTTGTTGCTTTTCATATTCATCTTTGAATTTCCAGAACCTGCAATATAACATGTGATGACTGATTGAATGATTAATATAAGACAAATGGTGTTTATCCTTAACACTGACAGTGTTTGTTTTTTTATTGAAATTCCTTGAAATGTTTTAAACCACATAAGTAGTATATATCCTTAGTATATATATGCATATGTTGCTTTATGTGCTTATTTTGTAAAAATAAAAGGGAAGTTCCCAGACTCCAAAGAGAAGACTGATTCTTGTATAGTCATGGTAACAATTAGTCATCAGAACCAATTTCAATCTGCTTACTCAATAAATGACAGTTCTTTAGCATTCATTTTAAGTCAGTGTAATAAATCAACAACAACTTCCCTTAGTGAACAAGATTTTGCAAGCCTCTGCAAGTCCACCAGTCACTGAACGCCACACTTCCTCGCAAGCTCTATGTAAGGTTAGCAATGTGCTCTACTCAGAGGGACTATGCCTGACCAGCATGGCTCTTCCTGAAGTAAGTAATAATTATTATTTAGCTTTGTGTTTTTTGCTTTATTTCATATGTTGAGTGGGAAATATCTCATCTTTTGACACTTGGAAACAAATTATTGGTAAATTAATTTTTTAGTAGGCTTCATGTTTTTATTCAAGTAATTATCATCTGTTATCTGAGTACAACCCTGTGACTATGGCATTCTCAAGTAAAAATAATAATAGGGGCTCCTTTTAAGAGTTTGCAAATGCAATTCACATATTTAGGTAAACTTCAAGTCCTTTTTTTTTTTTTTAAACTGTTTTATACTAGACCCTTAACCTATTGTGACTGTAATAAATTATGTGGTCCAGTTCAAACAAGGAAATGATTATTGGTAGTGAAGCATTGGTAGAATGCCTTCTCAATAAAACAGACTCTAAAATAGAAACATCTTACAAAATATACAGTGCAGTGAAAATGTTGTTTTTAGACCTGGGAAATGACAGTAGTATTTAACAAGCAGACTCTGATAACAAATAACAATTGTATCTAAACATGCTAATGCTAAGAAACACTTTTTTTGTAAGTCACAGTAGTAAATTCTTGGAAGTTGCATGTACCTTTACTGAGTAGGAACTACTGAAGCTATAATTCAGTTTGCCAAAGCAGCAGATTCTCCTTTAATTATTGGCATAATATATTTTTTTCTGGACCATTTGATTCAAAATTTAAAATCTCTATACTCTTTGCTTTTGTAAATAAAAAGGAAATAATGAGTATAGCTTCATTTTTTTCTGACTTAAAAGTAAAAAAATAAATTTTAAGAAACATTTACCTGTGAAATGAAGTAATTCAAAAATGTCTGCTAAGTGACATCCTTTATGATTGTGATTAAAATAATATATGCAGAATGCAGTGTTATTTTAGTTAAGATAATTTATATGTTGATTTGGATAATAGAAAAATAGTCTCCAGGGTTCATAATTAATCTGTTCATCCATTCCAAAAGTATTTTTAATACCTCTATTTACCATGTGTTGTGCTCAACATGGGAACAGTAGGAGTGAGTAGAAAGTGCCTATATTTTGGGGACTTAAATAGTGTTACGGGAAAGACTAATAGTGATTAAGCAATTATTACGAGTATTATAAATTTGACTAAAAAGTTGAATATGGTGTAATCCACTATATAAGTGCAATGAAAAAGATGTGATTAAACTGTTATAGGAGCACAGAGGAAGTACACCCAATCCAGGCTAGGAATAAGGGAGATATTCAGGGCTGGCCTTTTTGAGCAAATGAACCTCAGCCGAGTCTTAACAAATGAGTAAGAGTCAGTTGATAAGACTGGGAGTTGGTAAAGGGCATTTCAAAATGAGAAGATAGCCTGAACAGAGGCAGAGAGATATGAAATAGCATGAAGTGTGTGGAGAATTACATGCAGTCATGTTTTCCTCTATACAACATAAGGTGGGGTTTACTATCTTATTTCACAAATCCACACGAGTTAAGTTTGGTAAATACTCACACATTCTCTGTCAACTTTCAGATATAGCTCTAAAATTAATCAGAAACTGCTATAAAATATATTTTGTATCATTTAAAACCTTCTTCTATAACTGAATTGTAAAGAGTACAAACTAAGGTTATTTTAAAGAAGAATGAGTCTAATAGCACTATTGCTGCCCATAGTAAGTACTGCATCAGTAACTATATAGCATTGAGTTTATTTTAGAGGTGCTTTCAATCAAAGTGCCATTTGGAATTCTTTCTACTTAGTACTCTTCTGATTAATATTTAGTATAAAAGTCACTCTTTGCCTGTAAAGACCTTTCTGAGGATAATACAGTATGAGTTAATACAGTATTCTGCATAATAGTATTTCATCTTGATAGTACATGCTATAATGTCAGATTATAAATGCAAAGAGTTTGAAAATAGAGAATAAAGTGGGCTGACTTAACATAGTAGTACCTTTATGCTTTTGCTGTAAGGCCTCTTTTCTGTGATTCATTGTAAATTGTTGTGTTTACGTGTAAAAGTACACTATTTTTGTTGTGTATTTCCTGCAGTGAACCAGTAAAACCTATCTTCTTCTGTTTGAAGTATTTTTTTCTTCAGAACTTCTTATTTTGTTGGTTGATATGGCTTTACTGGCTCTTAGAGGAACAATAAAAATGGCCTCAACTTCCTGTCTGCCTCAGTGCCATAATGTGCCAGGGTATGATAGAAACAAACTTCCATGGACCATCTCTCTTTTTTTCTGGTGTTTTTAATCTCTTAATATATTGGGGGAAGAAGGAGTATCATCTTTTTTTCTTCCTAGGAGTCAGAATCTTAGATACATTAAAAAAAATTCTGGGTTAGAGTTTACGTGGAGTTACACTTGCACTCATTATTAATATGCAGTCTTTATAAGCCCCACAGTCAGTTCTTACTAGGATTTTTTTTTTTTTTAACATCTTTACTGAATTTGTTACAGTAATGCTTCTGTTTTTTATGTTTTGGTTTTTTGGTCGCAAGGCATGTGGGATCTTAACTCCCCAACCAAGGATTGAACCTGCACCCCCTGCATTGGAAGGCAAAGTCTTAACCACTGGACCGCCAGGGAAGTCCCTCAGCTAAGTACTATAGAGTGAGCGTCTTAGGGTAAATATTTTTTTCCTGCTCCTGTCTTCCTGTTCTATTTTATATAATAGACTTTTTAAAAAGTTGAAAACATTGCATTCTTTAAATAGACCATTTTCAAAGAATTTAGTATAGAAAGTTTTTGAGCTGTTGTGTCTTGCCCAAATTTGATGTCAAATGTAAAAGTAATTTTATCAAAATGAATATTTGTTAATGCCCTTTTTAAAGAGCAGTCCTCTGACAAAGGAAATAATTTTATGACCATAATAAAGCCTTTTACTAGACAGAAGCTAGAGTAGTCTGACATAAGGTAAGATACGTAGATGTTTTTGAGACATAATCTTTTCAAAGAGTTCACACTGTATTAAGCAGATATGTCTAAAACACAAGGGGAAGAAAAATGAATGAATTAGAGAAGTCAAAGTACTATTTGTGTTCATAGAAGGGAGATCACATCCCATTGGAAGAATTAGAGAAGACTTCATGAAAGAAGCATTACTTAATAAGCTAGGCTTTCACATCATTGCCCCATGAGGAACAGCTTGAGGACTTGTACATAAACTTGAGGAAAAAGGAATAGTGAAGTCTGTGATATAGTAGAAGAAGAATGGGCTTAATCAGAACTGAATTGAAACCCTAGCTCCCACCATTTTTTAAAATAAATTTATTTTATTTATTTATTTTTGGCTTCATTGGGTCTTTGTTGCTGCACGTGGGCTTTCTCTAGTTGCGGAGAGCGGGGGCTACTCTTCGTTGCGGTGCGTGTACTTCTCATTGCGGTGGCTTCTCGTTGTGGAGCACGGGCTCTAGGTGTGCGGGCTTCAGTAGTTGTGGCACACGGGCTTAGTTGCTCTGCATCATGTGGGATCTTCCTGGACCAGGGCTCGAACTCGTGTTCCCTGCATTGGCAGGCGGATTCTTAACCACTGCACCACCAGGGAAGTCCCTTCCACCATTTTCTACCTGTGTGACAGGGCAAGTCAGGGATGTTTAGGCCATCTATAATGTAGTTGTGATGCTTAAATGACAGAGTACAGTCTGCCCTCTGTATCTGCAGGTTCTGCATCGGTGGAAAGTGAGGGCCAACTGTATTATGCCATTTTGTATAAGAGACTTGAGCATCGTTGGGTTTTGGTATTTGAGGGGAGTCCTGGAACCAATCCCCTGTGGATACTGAGGGACAACTGTATATGTAAGATTTCTGGAAAAATATGTGACACATAGTGGTTTAGTAAATAGTCTTTCCCCTCCTTTTCCCTACTTTATGTCAAAAATTAATGGAGCAAAAGATTGGGAGGTAGGCTGGAGTCAGAGCAAGGAGAGCCTTGAATGCCTGAATAAGCTGTTGAAATACATAACGTTAAGCAGTTTGGAAGTGACACTTAGAGCTAGATAAATCTTGCAGCCTTGCCCTTGATAGATGTTTAGGGATGGGACAGAGGGGCATGGTGATTGGTTAATGGAAGATAGGAATTAGAGTACAGTGAAAGAGAGTAGAGTTCAATGAGAGTAGGAAGAAAGAGATGAATAGGAGAGAGATTTTTCCGAAGTAGAAATCAGGGGAATTAAAACTGATGGGTTATGTAAGTCGAAAAAGGAGTCAGATTGGCTCAGGATTTGAATTAGGGCAACTGAAAAAATGGCGTTGCCACTTGCAAAAGCAGAGGAATTAGAAAAAATAGCTGGTTTTACAAGGGAGAATTAGACTTTGATTTTTCATGTATTTTTGTTCTGTAATTCTGTTTCACTTGCAGTATGCTCTGAACAGTAGTGCAGGGGTTAACAGCACAGACACTTGGAGTCCTGCTGGCTAGGTTTGAGCCCTGACTCCACCACTTAAAATTATTATATCTTCTTGGTGAATTGACCCTTTTATGTATGTAGTGTCTTTTTTTTTTTATTGCGGTAAAAAACTCACAACGTAAAATTTCCCATCTAAACCATTTTTAAGTGTACAGTACATTAGTGTTAACTGTGTTTGCATTGTGCAAAACTGAAATGCTTATACCCATTGAACGACAACTCTTCTTTTTCCCCACCCCTCAGCCTCTGGTAACCACCATTTTATTTTTTTCTAAGAATATGACTAGTTTTGATACCTCATATAAGTGGATTCATGCAGTATTTGTCTTTTTTGTGACGGCCTTATTTCACTTAGCATAAATGTCCTCAACGTCCATCTGTGTTGTGGCATATAACAATTTTCTTCTTTTTTTTTAAGACTGAATAAGACTCATTCTATGAATAATACTCATTCTATGTGTATACCACTTTTTCTTTATCCATTCATCCATTGATGGGCATTTAGGTTGCTTCTGCCTCTTGGTTATTGTGAATAATGCTGCAGTGAACATGGTTATGCGAATATAGGTCCTGTTTTTCTAGGTCCTGTTTTCAGTTCTTTTGTATATATACACAGAAGTGGGATTGCTGCATGATGTGGTAATTCTATTTTAGATTTTTGCGGAACTGTCATACTGTTTACGTTCTATCTGTACTGTATTAATATTCCCAGCAACAGTGCGTAAGGAGTCCAGTTTCTCCACATCTTGGCCAGCATTTGTTATTTTCTGTTTGTTTTGAAAGTGTGAGGTGGTATCTCATTGTGATTTTGATTTGCATTTCCCTAATGATTAGTGATGTTAAGCACCTTTTCATATGTTTATTGGCCATTTGTATTTCTTTGGAGAAATGTTTATTCAAGTTCTTTGCCCATTTTTAATTGGATTATCAGTTTTTTATTGTGAGTTATAGGAGTTTATTATGGATATTAACCCCTCATCAGGTCTATGGTTTGCAAATATTTTCTGCCATTCTGTGGGTTGCCTTTTTACCCTGTTGATTGTTTCCTTTGCTGCACAGAAGTTTTAAAGTTTGATATAGTCCCGTTTGTCTATTTTTTTTCTTTTGTTGCTGGTGCTTTTGGTCATATATCCAAGAAATCATTGCCAAATGCAGTGTCATAAAGTGTTTTCCCCATGTTTTCTTCTAGGAGTTGTACAGTTTCAGGTCTCACATTTAGATCTTTAATATACTTTGGGTTAATTTTTATGTATGGTGTAAGGTAAGAGTCAAACTTTATTCTTTTGCATGTGGATATCTATGTTTTATATAGTGTCTTTTTTTATCACCAGTAATTTTCTTTGCTCTGAAGTTTGTGTTTGATAATGCAGCCACTTCCATTTTCTTTACTATTACTATTAGCATTACTATTAGCATGGTATATCTGTTTCTATCCTTTTAACTTACTTGTATCTTTATACTTGAAGTGGCTCTTTTCTTGTAGGCAACTTATAGTTGGGTCTCACTTTTTTTTTTCCCCCCACTTTTTCTTACCCAGTCTGTCTTTTTTTTTTTTTTTTAGCCTTTATTTGAGGTAATTGTAGATTCACATGCAGTCATAAGAAATAATAGATCTTGTATATCCTTCACCCAGTTTCCCTCAATGCTAATATCTTGCATAACTTTAGAACAATATCACAACCAAGGAATTGACATTAATATAGTCTGCTTACCTTATTCAGATTTCTCCTGTTTTTACATGCACTAATTTATGAATGTATATGTTATCACATGCGTAAATTCATGTGACCACTACCACAGTCAAGATATAGTATAGTTCTATCGTAAATATCTTTTGTGGTACCCATTTACAGCCCCAGCCACTCCTCTTCCTTCATCTTTCCCTAGCCCCTGGCAGCCACTAATCTTCTCTCCATCTCTATAATTTTATCATTTCAAGATTGTTACATAAATGGAATCATATAGTATGTAACCTTTTGAGACTGGTTTTTTTTTCATGCAGCATAATGTTATATGTTTCAATGCCTTACTCTTTTTTATTGCTGAGTAGTATTCCTGAGTCTCTGCCTTTTAGTTGGGGGTGTTTAGACCACTTATATTTAACATGATTATTGACATAGTTGGGTTTAAATCAGCCATCCTTCTCAGGTTTTGGCAAACTGTGACCCAAGGGTCAAATGACACCAACTGTTTTTATAAATTAAGTTTTACTGAAATACATCTATGCTCATTTATTTACTATTGTCTGTGGTTCCTTTTTGCTACATTGGCAAAGTTGAGTAGTTGTGATAGAGATTTACCGTCTGTGAAGCCTGAAATACTTACTATCTGACTGTTTACTGAAGAGGTTTTCAACTACAAATTGGGGTATTTGTTTTCTATTTGTTCCATCTGTTCATTGTTTATTCTGCATCAGAAATGTGAACTTAAAAGATATTAGAGTGATTGCTGCCTATTAGAACATCTATACATGCTTTCCTCAGATAGAATTTTAGACCTGACAGAAGGTGTCTGTATTAGTTCTCTACTCTGTTTAACAGACTACCATTAACTTAGTGGCTTAAGACAACACACATTTATTATCTTTCGGTTTCTGTGAGTAAGGAATCTGGCTTATCTGGGTCCTCTGCTCAGGATCTCACAAAAGCTCCAGTCAGGGTGTGGGCCAGTCTTTGTTATCCTATGGATGCTTAACTATGGAAAAAATCTACTTCCAAACTCATTTAGGTTGTTGGGAGAATTTCTTTGCAGTTGTGTGACTGAGGACCCTAACTTTTTGCTGACAGTCAGGTGGAGGCCTCCCTCAGGTCCTAGGGATTGCCTATAGTTTCCTGCTATGTGGCTGTCTCCATGGCACTTAGCTTCTTCAAGGCTTGCAGGAGAGGCTCTCACACAACCTTATATAATGTAACATAATCAAGAGAGTGACAGTTCATCACCTTTCCATATTCTGCCGGTTAGAAGCAAGTCACAGGTTCTTCTCATACTCAAGGGGATTATATGAAGGCATGACTCATTGGGGGTCACCATCATGTGTCCACCACAGTAACTTTAAGAAGATATTAATAACTATTGGGACTTCCCTGGAGGTCCAGTGGTTAAGACTCCGTGCTCCCAATGCAGGGGGCACGGGTTCAATCCCTGGTTGGGGAACCTAAGATCTTGTATGCTGCGTGGCGCAGCCAAAAAAAAAAAAAAGGATATTAATAACTATAATCTGTAGTCTTACATTGACCGTTTTGGTTCCTGTCAAAAGCTGGAAATAGTTGATGCAATTAACAATAAAGGTAATACAGGAAAAGACTAGTTAAGGTATTTATCATTTTCAGAAACTGCATAGTAAGTGAAGCTTCCACGCTAATAATACCAGTATTTGCAACATGGGTCATACTTTCATAAGCACTTGTAAATCTATTATTGAGTTTGATATAATTCTCAGAATAGTCTTATGAAGTAGATAGGTATATCTGTTTACAGGTAAAGAAATTGAGGTTAGCAAAGCCTTCAAAAAAAAAAAAAAAAGCCAGTAAGTGGTATAAGCACGGATTTTAACTTAAAGTCTCTTTGTTTCTGTCACTAAAGTAGGATTGTAGCATAGAACTATTGGTGGTGTGAATAGTCATCAAATATGCTTTGATAATGAGTAAGTTTGACTTTATGTAAATACTAGTAAATTCGATGTGAAAATGCAAATAAAATGAGATTTTTATAATGCAAGTGTATGTGTTTAGCAACACCGTATCTCTAACCCCCAGAATATTTCTGTAAGGTAAGTGGTTTCTCTGTTTCACAGAGGAGATAACTAAAGTTTAAGCAGATTGTCATTTGCCCAAGGTTACTCAGTTGGTAAATGGTGGAACCATGATCTGACCTCAAAATCTAGGATGAACCTATTTCAGTCAAAATACCCTCTATTTTTGCTTTGCATCATCGGATAGTCTTTAAACTTAAAATTTTTAGCTCGTAGCCTCTCTTTTTGGAGATAGTGCATTCCACATCCTGAAAGTCATGTGCTTTTGAATTATTCTCAAATTAGATTTTTTTTTAATGTGATAAAATACACATAGCATAAAATTTACCATCTTAATTATTTTTAAGTGCATGTTTCAGTGGTATTATTTACATTCACATTGTTATGCCATCATCACCACCATCCATTCCTATGACTCTTTTCATCTTGTAAAACTGAAACTCTGTACCCATTAAACAAGCCCCCCATTCTCCTCTCCCCACAGCCCTTGGCAACCATCATTATACTTTCTATCTTTATGATTTTCACTACTTGTACCTCATATATTGAATCATACAGTTTATCTTTTTTTGACTGGCTGATTTCACTTAGCATAATATCTTTAATGTTCTCAAGGTCCTCCACATTATAGCATATTGCAGAATTTCCTTTTTAAGGCAGAATAATATTTCATTGTATGTATATACCACATTTTGCTTATCGGTTTATTTGTCTGTGGACACTTGGGTTGCTTCCACGTTTTAGCTGTCATGATTAGAGCTGTTATGAACATGGGTGTATAAATATCTCTTCAAGACCTTGCTTTCAGAGTCACAGACATAGAAAACAAACTTATGGTTACCAAAGGGGAAATGAGGGGGGGAGGGATAAATTAGGAGGTTGGGATTAACATATAGATAACCAACAAGGACCTACTGTATAGCACAGGGAACTATATTCAGTATTTTATAATAACCTATAAGGGAAAATAATCTGAAAAAGAATATATATTATATACATATGTATATATGTGACTGAATCACTGTGCTGTACACCTGAAACTAACATGACATTGTGAATCAGCTGTACTTCAATTAAAAAAAAAAGATCTTGCTTTCAATTATTTTGGATATATATCCAGAAGTGGAATTGCTGCATGATATGGTAATTCTATTTTAAATTTTTTGAGGAACTACCACACTGTTTTCCACAGTGGCTGTACCATTTTATATTCCCACCAATAGTACACAGGGGTTCCAGTTTCTCCCCATCCTTGCCAACACTTGTTGGCTTTGGTATCAGGGTAATGCTGGCCTCATAGAATCAGTGAGGAAGTGTTTCTTCCTCTTCAATTTTTTGGAAAAGTTTGAGAAGGAATGGTATTAGTTCTTTAAATGTTTGGTAAAATTTACCAGTGAAGTCATAAGGTCCAGGGCTTTTATTTGTTGGGAGATTTTTGATTACTGATACAATCTCTTTACAAGTTATAGGTCTATTCAGATTTTCTATTTCTTTGTGATTTAGTCTTAATAGGTTTTGTGTTTCTAGGAACTTGTCCTTTTCATCTAGGTTATCCAATTTGTTGGTGTACAGTTCATAATTTTCTCTTATAGTTCTTTTTATTTCTTTAGAATCAGTAGTAATGTCCCCATTTTCATTTCTGAATATAGTGATTTGAGGCTTATCTCTTTTTTTCAGTTTTATCTTTGGCTGTGTTGGGTCTCTGTTGCTGCGTGGGGCTTTCTCTAGTTGCGGTGAGCAGGGGTTACTCTTTGTTGCGGTGCACAGGCTTCTCATTGCGGTGGCTTCTCTTTTTGCGGAGCATGGGCTCTAGTCGTGCAGGCTTCAGTAGTTGCGGCACACGGGCTCAGTAGCTGTGTCCCGCAGGCTCTAGAACGCAGGCTCAGTAGTTGTGGCACACGGGCTTAGTTGCTCCACGGCATATGGGATCTTCCCGGACCAGGGATTGAACCAATGTTCCCTTCTTTGGCAGGTGTATTCTTAACCACTGCACCACCAGGGAAGTCCCTCTCTTTTTTCGTAGTCTGTCTAGCTGAAGTTTTGTCAATTTTGTTGATCTTTTCGGAGAACCAACTTTTGGCTTGATTGATTTTCCTCTATTGTTTTTCTGTTCTCTGTTTAATTTCTCTTTGCTCAAACCTTTATTATTTACTTCCTTCTGCTAGGTTTGGGTTTAGTTTATTCGTCTTTTTTCTAGTTCCTGAGGTTTTAAAGTTAGGTTGTTGATTTGATGTTTTGGGGGTTTTTTTTGATGTGTTTAAAACTGTAAATTTCCCCCTTAGTGGGAAATTAGCTTAGCTTTCGCTGCATCTCATGTTTTAGTATGTTGTGTTTTTGTTTTCATTTGTCTCTAAGTATTTTCTAATTTCTCTGATTTCTTCTTTGCTCCATCAGTTGTCTAAAATTGTGTTAACTTCCACAATTTTGTAAATTTTTCGTTTTTCTTTTTTGTTATTGATTTGTAACTTCATTGTGTTGTGGTTAGAGAAGATACTTGGTATATCTATCTTTTAAAATCTATTGAGTCTTAATTTGTGGCCTAGTATGTCATCTCTCCTGGAAAACATCCCATGTGCATGCACTTGAGAAGAATGTGTATTCTCCTGTTGTTGGGTAGTGTTCTGTATATGTCTGTTAGATCTACTTGGTTTATTGTGTTAAGTTCTCTGTTTCCATACTTATGTCTCGTTGTTTTGTTCATTATTGTGAGTAGGGTATTGAAGTCTCCAACTGTTATTGTAGAACTGTCTGTTTCTCCCTTCACTTCTTAGTTTTTGCTCCATATGTTTTCATGACTTGTCATTATATATGTAAATATTTATAATTGTATCTTCTTGCTGTGTTGAACCTTTTATTAATATATACTGTCCTTTTTTGTTTCTTGTAACATTTTTTATTTAAAATCTTATTTTTGTCTGATACTAGTGTAGCCACTTTGGCTCTTTTTTTTGGTTACTGTTTGCATGGAATATTTTTTTCAATCCTTTTCATTTCAACCTGTTTGTGTTTTTGGATCTCAAATGAGTCTTGTGTAGACAGCATATAATTGGATCGTGTGTTTTTATTCATTCTGCCAATCTCTGTCTTTTGATTGGAGTGTTTAATTCATTGATGTTTGTAGTAATTACTGATTAGGAAGGACTTATTTCTGGTATTGTGCTGTTTGTTTCCTATGTGCCTTAGAGCTTTTTGAGCCTCATTTCCTGTATTACTGTCTTCTTTTGTGTTTAGTTGATTTTTTTTGTAGTGAAATGTTTAAGTTCCTTTCTTATTTTCTTATGTGTATACTCTATAGGCATTTTCTTTGTGGTTATCATGAGGATTACATTTAACATCCTAAAATTATAATACTCTAATTTGAATTTATACTAGTTTACCTTCAATAACAGACAAAAACTCTGCTTCTTTACAGTTTCATCTCTACCTTTTTCAGTTGTTGATGTCACAGAATTACATCTTTATACATTGTGTGCCTAAAAACATGAACTAAAAATTCAAATTATTAAAATTGTTTAATTTCAATTTTATTTAAGTTCTATTTTTTACTTATTATTTTAAGTATTCTAAATTATGTAGGAAACATGATTTGGTGTAATAAAGCAAAATTACAGTAAAATAGCTTTTTACATTAATAATTCTTTAAAAATGTATTTGTCTCTCAAATATAAAAAGTACAGTTACAAACCACTGTTATAATAATACTAGCTTTTCTAATTACCCATGTATTTACTTTTATATTCATATGGCTTTGAGTTACTGTCTAGTGTTCTTTCATCTCTTTCATCTTGTAGGTCTCCCTTGAGTTGCAGACCAGGTCTAGTGATCATGAACTCCCTCAGCTTTTGTTTATCTGGGTGTGTCTTACTTTCTCCCTCACTTTTGAAGGACAGTTTTGCTGGATATAGATCCTTCATTGACACATTTTGTCTTTTAGTACTTTTAACAGATCCACCCATTGTCTTTTGGCCTCCAAAGTTTCTGATGAGAAATCTGCTGATAATCTTATTGAGATCACTGGTATGTGATGATTCACTTCTCTTCTTGTTTTCAAGATTCTCTCTTTAGCTTTTTGGAAGTTTGATTATAATATGTCTTGGTGTGGGTCTCTTTGAGGTCATCTTTTTTGGAGTCTCTTGGATGTTTATGTTCATGTCTTTCATTAAATTTGGGAAGTTTTCAGCCAGTACTTCTTCAGATATTCTCTCTGCCCCCTTCTCTGTCTTTTGTCTTTCTAGGACTCTCATGATATGTATGTTGATCTGTTTGATGGTGTCCCACAGGTCCCTTAGGTGCTGTTTATGTTTCTTCAATCTTTCTGTTTGTCAGACTTGATAATTTTCATCGTCTTAGCTTCAACTTTGCTAAATCTTTTTTCTACCTGCCCAGATCTGCCTTCAAATCCCTCTAATGAATTTTTTAAAATATTTATTTATTTATTTTTGGCTGCATTTGGTCTTCATTGCTGCACATGGGCCTTCTCTAGTTGTGGTGAGTGGGGTCTACTCTTTGTTGTGGTGCGCGGGCATCTCATTGCAGTGGCTTCTCTTGTTGCGGAGCACAGGCTCTAGGCGCGTGGGCTTCAGTAGTTGTGGCTAGTGGGCTGTAGAGCGTAGTCTCAGTAGTTGTGGCGCACGGGCTTAGTTGCTCCATGACATGTGAGATCTTCCCAGGCCAGGCTTGAACCTGTGTCCCCTGGATTGGCAGCGGATTCTTAACCACTGTGCCACCAGGGAAGCCCCCCTCTAATGAATTTTTAATTTCAGTTATTAATATTTCAGTTCCATAATCTCTCTGTGGTTCCTTTTTAGGTTTTCTGTTTCTCTCTTGATAGTTCCATTTTGTTAACACAAATGACTTTGTTCACATCTTCCTTTAGTTCTTTGAGCATCTTCAAGACAGTTGTTTTAAAGTCTTAGAAAAGGAACTAATGGCATTTTTACTAGACAGAGGCAGTTTCTGTTGATTTATTTTTCCCCTTGAATAGGCCATACTTTTCTGTTTCTTTGTATGCCTTGTGATTTTTTTCGGTTGTTAAATACTAGATTTGAGTCTAATAATGTAGTAACTCTGAAAATCAGATTTTTCCCTATTCCTTAAGGTTTGTTGTTTTTTTTGTTATTGTTTGGCTTTTTTTTTTTTTTTTAAACTGTTGTGGGCTGTCTTTATGCTGAAGATCAGCTTGAGGTTTAAACTTAAAGTCTTCTCAGGTCTTTTCTGAGCCTTTTCCTGGGCATGCATGGTCACTTTCTAATTTTCCTTGTATATGCAGTTGTTTTTTAATGTCTTAGTCTTTAGTGTCTTACTCCCAAAAGGGGAAATAGTGAAAAATGCAGCGGTAAAGGGCACCAGCCTTTAAAATATCCTGGAAGTCACTTCAGATGAGAGGGAGGGGCTTGCAACAGTGGGAGGAGGTGCAGTAACAGTGGCTGGCCACCTCTTTGTCTGCACCTCTGTGATCAGAAATAGTAGTGAGCAATCAGAGGAGAGATCCCTGATGTTCAGAGGATAGAGTCCTTCTTGCCTACTGTGGCTCCTGCAAACTCTGTGCAAGCTGCTCCAGAAACACATGCACAGCTGCTTGCCACATGGCTGAGGGTGGGCAGCTGCTACTGTACACAGAGCTGAAATTGACCAAAGTCAACTGTAATTTACCAAGTCTTCTGGAAGTTGTAATCCTTCAGCAGACTCCAGAGTTTCAAAATAGTTACATCAAACAGATTCTGTCAGTGCAGTTGTTGTCTGTGTGGGAGACAGATTCCTTGTACTTCTATTCCACCATCTTCCCACAATTTTCCAATTAGATTTTAAAGGAGTCCCTGATACAATTAGCTGAGGTGGCTTATGTGACATTTAGTGTAAAAATACAAAGTCACCTGTTCTTCTTTCAACAATGATTTATATGGTCATTTTACATGTATTGGTAAACTATAATTTCTAGTAATCATTTTTTGAGTGGTTGTTTTATGTGTGTTTTGTTATTTTTTTTCAGTCTCAGCTAACTGGACAATGGCAGTTGAGTAGGTTTTGAAAAATGTCTGAAGTTTAATGGACTGAATCTACCTTCTGCCTTTTCCCCATCCTTTACGAAAGAATAAATGGGATGTTCGAGAAGAGAGCTGTATTAAAAGAAGAGTGTTACAAATGGCTTCAGAACCTGTGAATGCAAAACAAGCTAGGAATCGCTTCACAAAGGGGAAAAGGCAACAGCACCAGCAAATAAAGAACAGATCTTCACTTGGTGATGGTGATGGAGAAGACTCCTTTATCTTTGAAGCAAATGAAGCTTGGAAAGATTTTCATGGTTCTCTTCTTCAGTTTTATGAAAATGGAGAACTCTGTGATATCACATTGAAGGTGAGACTGTCTTTTTTTCTTTCCTCAGCCTCTTCAGTGTATTATATAAAATAATGGTTTCTATAACCACACAAGGCAAATTTTTAGTGCTTTACTTATTATAGTCAGAATGGTTTTAGTTTCAACCCTTTTTTACATTGAAGGGGAAGGGACATAAGGGAGGGTAAGTAAAGGGAGCCTAGCATAAGATAAAATTATTATACTAATTAAATGTTGATATTCACTATTTCTTAGTTTCACTTCTGAAAGTTCTGGAGCCCTAAAACAACAAATAGTTATTATTTGTGAAATGGATAAATTGCTGTTGACCAGATAAGCTTTTTTTTTTTTTTTTGGCCGCACCGTACGGCTTGCGGGATCTAAGTTCCCTGACCAGGGATCGAACCTGCACCCTCCTCAGTGAACGCGTGGAGTCCTAACCACTGGACCGCCAGGGAATTAGCTTTTAACTTGTGAATTAAAAAATCTTGATGTTGGGAATTCCCTAGTGGTCTGGTGGTTAGGACTCCATGCTTCCATTGCAGGGGACATGGGTTTGATCCCTGGTCAGGGAACTAAGATCCTGCATGCTGCCTGGCGCAGCCAAAAAAAAAACAACTTGATGTATTCACTTACTCTTGATGTTGGTTAGAAGTCAGAATTCTTGGTTGTATATGTAGCTGCACTAGTGTTTTACTGTGTGTTCCTATTCTGGTGTAAGCATATCTTGTTTTTCTGCACTTTTTTGCTTTATTGTGTTTCTCAGATAATGTGTTTTTTTGTTTGTTTTAAACAAATTGAAGGTTTGTGGCAGCACTGAGTTGTCAGGTGATGGTTAGCGTTTTTTAGTCTAAACATAACTTCTATATGCACCGGGAAACCAAAAAATTCGTGTGACTTGCTTTATTGAGATATTTGCTTTATTGCAGTGGTCTGGAACTGAACCTGCAGTATCTCCAAAACATGCCCGTAATTTAATCTCTATTTCAATATTACCGTCTTTAAGTGAGATTGTTTATTTTTACCTGATAGTGGAGTAGAGTGTTTTTTAGACTTGGATGAAAAAGTCTTCAGTAAACTTTGTCTAAGGGCCTATATGATCACATTGCTCTGCTACAAAGGACAGTTTTAATAAAGTTGGAAAATTGATAAAGCAGTGTTGAAGAGCCTGTGTTCTAATTGTTTCTCATAGCTCATTTAAAGTACCTCTTACTATTCTTATCTCTCAGTGTAATATTAAATTCTTTTGAGGATTTATGTGTATACATGCAGCATTTTCCACATGAGATTTGCCACTTTGGGATCTTTTAGATTTTGCTTTCTGCTCCTGATAGGTCAGGTTCTTAGAGCTCAGAGTTGTGGGGATTGAGGACACCCTTAGAGAATCAGATCAGGGACACTCAGCAAAAGTCTGTAAACTGAATGCATAAATTCTGAGTTTTAGGCCCAGAATGTCCAGGAGTATAGTGTTATACTGTAAATAAATGACCTATATTCTCTTTACTTAAACTTTTAATTAGGACCTACAAATATGTAAGGACACTAAGATATTGAGAAGAAAACTATTAAATAATTTTACTAGCTTTATGTGAAATATAGCCATGTATAAATTTTAATGAAGGAAGACCTAAACTGTAGGTGTAGAACACCTGATTTGTATAGTATATTATGTTTAATCTAATGCCATTGTTCTGATTTTCAACACAGGTGTGAAATTCAGTGACCCACACTGGACTTGGCAAAAATAAAAATGTAAAATAGATTATTTGAATTTAATAAATTATCAGTTCATCAAATCAATATATGTTGGAAAATAATTAAATAGAATATTATTGATTGTATACATTTTATAATTGGATCTTAGAATAATTTTCACTAGCTACTGCATGTAAACTTTCTTAAGTGAAAAGTAAGGATACAGCCATTTTAGGGCAAGTGATAACTAATCTCAACTTTTCTTTGTTTATTGGGTAACTTCAGCAATAGGTTGAAGTGAAAACCTCAGAAGACTCTATGGTGGAAAAAAGAAAAAAGAATCTGTGGTGGAAACCCCAAATTACTGTGTTTGAAGCAGTGATAGAAGTCATTTAGGAATGAGAAACTTCACTAATTTAAAGGAGCTATCATTTTTATTTTTTCAACTGTAAAATTATGATGACGATTAGGTTTTTGTGAGGAATAAGTGAATTGATAACATGTGAAGTCCTTATAACAGTGCTCAGTACATAATATTCAATAAATAATCAGCTGTTAGGATCATTATGTGTACTATTCTTGTTGTTCCAAAAGTATTAGATAATGCTGCTACGGTATATTCTGTTCTTATCATTAGAAAGAATTGTAGCTTAATCTTTTAGCAGGTCTGTTATTGGATTTGTTTCTTAATTCTAATTCAACATTTCTTAAACTTTCAGAATTTAACTGTCACAGAACAACTAAACCAAGTAGGATTATGGGTAGTTTATAATGCTCTGTTCAATATAAACTTCACTTTTTACATTCATATAACCTTGAGGATTATACTTTGATATAGTCATCTCCTTTTTTTATTAGTATGCTTCATTAGGTCATTATTGCTTTTAGGACAAGCATTTTAGAAAGACAATTATCAAAACTGGTTTTATTGTTCATATGTAAGGCCATTAGTGTGTTTTTAAATTCCAAAGTGAGCACTGATATTGGAAAAACAAACTCATTTAACAGATATTTACTAAGGTCTTACCTTAGTATATGGAGAGTATAAATAAATCTGAATAATATGCTGTACTTGCTTTGAGGGAGTTTGAAATTTAGCTGGAGATAGGCACATACACAGCTAACTAAAATACAATTTAGTGATTGTCATTTTATGATATTTTTATGGAAGCATAGGAGAGGATCTGTTAACTATGTCTGAGAGGTGATTGGAAAGGCTTCACATAGGAGATTATATATAATCTTGAGGTCATTCCAGGGAAAGGTAAAACTTGTTTATATATTATTATGTATATTTATTAGTGAAAATATTTTAAAACAATGTATCTAGTAGCAGCTATAAAGTTATGTGTGAGGGAAGGTTCTTAAGGCCAACAATTTGGTGGGGAAAAGGCAGAGGGAAATTGTCTTGAAAGGGGTATTGCATAGGTCTCATAATGCTTAAACTATACATCATAGATGAACAAGAGTAGCATCTACAAAGATGCTTTTATTTATGCTTTATGTAGTTTGAGGAAATGTCATTATCCTTGTTAAAGATCATAGTTAATTTTACCTGAAGAAGTTGATAGAGATTATTAGAGGAGGACAATCCCTTACATCACCTTTTGATGCCACCACTGCTTATGTTTCAGTCATGTTGTTTGGCTTTTTTTTTTTTTGAAAGTGCACGTTTCTGTGATTTTTTTTTTTAAAACAAGTATTTATAGGATTCTAATGAACACGTTCAAGACTCTAAGTGTTATAATTATTTGCTGTCAAAACTTTCAACAGATCAGGTAAGAATAAGTGCTCTGAAAGATTGCAGAGAAACAGTGTTTGAACTGCATTATAGTAGTATACTTCCAAGAGGTAGAAGTTATAAAATTGTTATCCTTATAAATGTAGCAGTTAACTCCTGACCGGAGAGCAGGCATAATCTAATAAAAGAGAAATGATAAAGGAGAAAGTGATTTTTTTAAAATATAAATTTATTTATTTTATTTTTGGCTGTGTTGGGTCTTTGTTGCTGCACGCTGGCTTTCTCTAGCTGCGGTGAGCAGGGCCCACTCTTTGTTGTGGTGTGCAGGCTTCTCATTGTGGTGGCTTCTCTTGTTGTGGAACACAGGCTCTAGGCGCACAGGCTTCAGTAGTCGTGGCTCGCAGGTTCTAGAGCACAGGCTCAGTAGTTGTGGCGCACGAGCTTAGTTGCTCCGCGGCATGTGGGATCTTCCTGGACCAGGGCTTGAACCCATGTCCCCTGCATTGGCAGGCGGATCCTTAACCACTGCGCCACCAGGGAAGCCCGAGAAAGTGATTTTATATTTAACACTTAAGCATTCTGTGTTAAGACGTCTAATAAAACGATCACTTCTATTTTTGTCCATTCAAATAGTAAGTCAGTATTTTGATTTTTTTTTTAAATGTTGCTCAGAAGAAGGGATATTTGAGTATTTATATCCATAGATCCTTGTTTATTTGACCCCCAAAATGCTACCTAAAAGTTATTATTTTCATTGTGCAGGTTTTTAAAGTAAATGTAGTGAGATAAGATTGTAGAACAGTGAATGTGACTAGACATTGTGATATGGTAATTCACTACAAGCCAAGACATTGAGTCTTATACATTTAACCCCTTCTTGACCTGGCAATTAAACATGTTTATGGCTACTCAGACTGAATAAAATTGGTGGATTATTGAAAAAGAGTAGCTAATTGAGATAAAAGGGCAAAATTACAAGGGATTAAGCTGAAAAATTAGAATACAGCTTATAAATGTACATAAAAGGAGACTTGGGTATATAGGCTTTTTTCCCTCCAGTCTTTATTTCTGTTCTGTGTGTTTTCCACACATTTATTTCAATATCGTTCTCAAACATTTAGCTTGAGTTACTGTTAAGTGGCATAATTGTAAACATTTCAACCTGATATATACTTTAGTTTTTAATGATTTAAAAAATTTTAGTATGTTTGTTTTCAACAATCCATGGTAATGGGATTATACAATTAATACTTAGAAATGAAGTAAATCTATGTAAGAACAACAGTTTGCAAAAGAATAGTTCATGGGATTGCCAGATTTTTTAAAGTACTAAAAATGTCAGAGAAGTAAAACAGTTGAAAAATTGTTTAGTTATCAACATATTGAACATTATTTATTGCTTTGAAATTTTGATGAAGGGATTATTCTCAAACACTGCTGATGGATATGTAAATTCATTCCTTGTTTTTCATGGATGGTTTGGCAGTATGTATCAAGAGCTGTAAAAAGCTTATATTTATTGACTCATTAATTCTGCTTTTCAGATTTTATCTTAAGGAAGTATTCTGAAATGCTGAAAAAACTTCATGTTCTAAGATACTGTTTATATTTAAAATATGGAAAAGTTGTCTTAATGGCTGATATCAATAAATAAACTGTTACATCCACTGTGTAGAATAAGCATGAAGAGTTGAAAGTTTTCGGAAACTTAGGAAAAGGTGACGAAGTTCAGGACAATCTATTATGTTTCAAAATGCATGGGAAAAAGTTAAAAGGAAATATGCCAACAGGTTGACAGTATTTGTTGAATTGTGAGTAAATTTTTTCCCGTATATTTTTCTGTATTTTCTTGATTTTACACATTAAATATATATTGTAGTTGAGGGGAAAAAAGAAAACTTGAAAAGTAAGTGACCTTTAATGTAAGATAATAGATAGGTTCCTTTTGAAAGTCAGGGCTGATAGTTAATGGGATTTTTTATATATATATAAATTTATTTATTTATTAATTTATTTATGGCTGCGTTGGGTCTTTGTTGCTGCGCACAGGCTTTCTCTACTCTTTGTTGTGGTGTGCGGGCTTCTCATTGCAGTGGCTTGTCTTGTTGTGGAGCACGGGCTCTAGGCACGCGGGATTCAGTAGTTGTGGCTAGTGAGCTCTAGAGCGTAGGCTCAGTAGTTGTGGCGCATGGGCTTAGTTGCTCTGTGGCATGTGGAATCTTCCCGGACCAGGGCTCGAACCCATGTCCCCTGCATTGGCAGGTGGATTCTTAACCACTGTGCCACCAAGGAAGTCCCTTAATGGAATTTTTAATGTTCTTTGTTTAGTGTTTTTTTTAATGTCATTTTTAGTTCATTTTACCTCATAATTCAGCAGACGGTCATTTATTGTTTTCAAATAGAATTCTACTTAGTTTGTCTTATAGTTTTTTTGGTTGGACCTAAATGTTGAATCAGCAATAAAAATTAAGGATGCTTGACTTCCCCATGTACTCTTCCCCACTAAATCCCCATGTTGGAAGTGAGGTGCCTTACTAATCCAAAAGCCTTTGTTTCATTGTATTTTTTTTTTTTTTTTGGCTGTGTTGGGTCTTAGTTGCGGTGAGCAGGGGCTACTCTTCGTTTCAGTGTGCGGGCTTCTCATTGCAGTGGCTTGTCTTGTTGTGGAGCACAGGTTCTAGGCGCTCGGGCTTCAGTAGTTGGCGGCACATGGGCTCAGTAGTTGTGGCTCACGGGCTTAGCTGTTCCGTGGCATGTGGGATCATCCCAGACCAGGGATCGAACCTGTGTCCCCTGCATTGGCAGGTGGATTCCCAACCACTGCGCCACCAGGGAAGTCCCTGTTTCATTGTATTTTGATCCCTATTGGCTAATCCATGGACATTTACTCAAGGTTTGGATTAGCGGTTTGTATTTCAAGCTTTTGTTAAAAAATAAAGGATCATTATGTTAATGTTGATATTCTAGATATTTCACTACTTGGGTTTAAGCTTGACATGTTTTCTTTTCCCCTGAGCATCTTGAATTATCCATATGTTCACTTACCTAATAAAAATGTAAATTAGAAAATTTCCTAGTATCAAGGACATATGCTGTAGTATTTATATGATTTTAAATGGTATAGTAATGTCTAATATTTTGTAGTTTGTGTATTTTTCACCCAGTTTTACACATCTAGTCTTCAGACTTCGATTTCTTTCATTTTAAAATTTCTGATAAAATATTTTTGGTAACTGATACTTATATTTATGTACCAGAGAAGAAAAATTTAGAAATAAACTCTTAAGAACATAATGAGACTACATAGTGTCAAAGGAAAGTTAATGAATGCATAGAAGCCCAAATTTTTTGATGTTCCTATTTCATATATAAGGCTCAAAGATCTTTTTAAAGTTAAGATGGGTATTTATTTATTTATTTATTTTTACAAAAATGTTAGTTTGCATTAGCCCTACATTCACAAAACTTAGAAAACAAAAGAAAATGTCCAGCCATTATAGAACTCTAACATCCAAGTATCAATTCCTTTATTCCAATCAAAAACAATGTTCCCAGAATTCAGTACAAAACTGAAAACACTGCTGTTACCAGCCTTAGTCCATAACAGTAACTTTAAATTGTCCAAGGGGAGTAAGGAAGCATTTTAAATCACTGGCACTCCTACCGAAGGATTTTAGGCAACGAGAATTTATTCTCATACAAGAATAAATTTGCATTTTATCATTAAACAGTATGAGGGCCTTAACTGGGAATTACCAGTTTATAAACTTTCTCCCCCAAATTTGTGAATATATCTGTTAAAATTTTCTTGTTTAGAAGATGGGTATTTATTCTAAAACGGTGCATAACGGTATGATTTTGTGTGTGTGTGTGTATATTAAATGTACACGTTTTAGTTTATTTGAATCAAATTAAATGAGTTACAGAGGGGCAGAGCCTTATAAACAACATGAAAATAGCTTGAGGGCCATTGATTTGTACAGCTTGGATGAGAAGGCATTGTAAAAATGATGTTTATCTGAAAAATGTAGTACTTTAAAAAAAAAAAAACAAACTAAAAAAACCCACAAAACCTTACGTCGAGGGCTGACTTTCAGTAGATTGCAGCGAGGGAGTTGCTCTGCTACCTATAAAACCCCTACCCAGAAGCAGTCGTCTATGAATGGTTTAGCACCAGTTTCCCAACGAACGTGCAGTGCGTGACAGGCGAGGGGGCAGCCGCCTTTCTGGCCCGCCTGTAGTACCTTATTTTATAGTACTATTATGTAGTAGAGTCTTTGTAAGTAGTTTAATTGAGCAGGTTTACGTCATGTGAGATTTACAAGTATTTGCATAGAAACTAAATCTCAGTGGTGGCCAATGCAGTGATCCAAAAAAAAAAAAAAAAGATATTTTTAGACTATTTTTTAAATGTTTAATATCAGATTTCAGATCCCATTTTAGGGCTAATGTGAATGTGAGAACATGCCAAACTTTCTGCTGTAGTATAGTTTACAACTTGAATCTCAGTAGACTCTAAATCCTGCCTTCTAAATTATTTTAACAAAATAAATATAGTATAACCAACAGAAACAATCATCTTGTACTTGTTGAAATAAGTGATATTCATTCTTCCTCTACATTAGTGAAAAAAGCTGGGTAAGGAGCATTTATAAGCAAAACCTTTTATACATTGTAACATTCCTCAGGCCTTTTTCTTTAGGAGTTCTTATTTTAAAATTAGTTCCCAAATAATGAAACACAACTATAAGTGTATTACATAATCAAAATGTTACATGGAAACAGGATAATTGCTAAAACACTACTATCCTATTACTTGTACTCATTGATTATTTAACATAACGTGCTGGGGAAACTGGATAACTACTGTGTTAAAAAGATGATGAGTAAGAGGTACAAACTATGTGTATAAAATAAGGTACAAGGATATATTGTACAACACGGGGAATATAGCCAATGTAAACGGAGTACAACCTTTAAAAATTGTGAATCAGTATATCATACATATAACTGTAACATACAATATTGTACAGCAACTATACATCAATAAAAAAAAGATATCTGTCTTCTCAGTACCAAAAACTTCCAGATGGAAATAGATTTGTGAAAAACAAAAAACTAGAAAAAATACCTGTAAATATTTATGGACTGTTAGAATGATTCCCATTTCAAGCATAGCACCTAAGGCAGAAGTCATAAGGAAAAAGATTGATTGGATTTTATAAAAATCCATAGGGAGTGAATAAAATTTTGAAGCATACTTAATAAAAGAGAAGTTTTGAAATGTATATATGACAAATGACTAATATTCTAAATGTCTGAGGAGTTCTTACAAATGAGAAAAAAAATCATAGAAAGAGTTCTTAGAAGAAATAAACATAGTCCAAAATTTATGAATGATTCAATCATATTAGTAAAAAGTAAACTAAAACAATGAGATATTTCATACATTGAATTGGCAGATTTTTCTTAACAAGATAACATTCAGAATATGGCACAAATATTGTAAAAGGATCAGAAATGGACAATTTAGTAGTATGTATCCAAATAGTACTTATCCTTTGAAGCAGTGTTTCTATTTTTAGGAGTTTATCTTTAGGAAATAATAGAGAATGTAAACAAAGATTCTCCTACAACAAAGTTCACTACTGTGTTTGTAATGGCAGACTATTGGAAGCAATCTAATTTTTCAACAAAGTGGTGAGATTTCAGTGTTCTTTATTACATTTCTATAAAATATCATTTCAAAATGATTTAAATAGGAAATGAAAAAACTTCAGTTAAGCTCATAGTAAATACTAACATTGATTTGTTTACTCTGCTTCAGTTTTCTCACTGATAAATTATGGATAATAATAGTATCTACTCATAGGGGCATTGGGATAATCGAGTGAGTTAATATATGAAAAGCACTTAGAATAGTGCCTGACACGATAACTGTAGTTAACAATATTGTGTTGTATATTTGAAAGTTGCTAAGAGAGTAGATCTTAAAAGTTCTCATCAAAAGATTATATGAGGTGATGGATAGTTTACTAAAACTTACTGTGCTAATTGTTTCATAATATATACATATATCAAATCATAATGCTGAATACCTTAAACTTATACAACATTGTGTGTCAATAAAATTGGGAAAAAAATTTTTTAAAAAGAAAGGACTCTTAGACCAAAAAAAAAAAGTATAGTGCCTGATACATAGTAAATGCTAGGTGATGTTTGCTATTAGCCTCATTAATTCACAAAATGCTTCTGAAATGTGAGATAATACAGAAAAATCATAGTTTATGGTATATACATTATAGATACATGTATAAAAGATTTGACTCTCACTTGGAAGAAGAAAATTGCCTGACTTTAAGAAATTGGCCTAGATTGAAAGTAAGTGACAAAAGATTACATTGTTAAAACAAATACACTAAACTTGTCTGGAGTTTTTATCCCTGCTATACAACATGTACTTGATGCTGATCTCAGGCTAATTTTGATATTAAACTGAGTCTCTCTTTGTTTTGTTTTGAACAGGTTGGCTCAAAGCTAATCTCTTGTCACAAACTGGTATTGGCTTGTGTTATTCCCTACTTCAGAGCTATGTTTCTCTCTGAAATGGCTGAAGCCAAGCAAACACTGATTGAGATCAGAGATTTTGATGGTGATGCAATAGAAGACTTGGTAAAGTTTGTCTATTCTTCACGACTCACTTTGACTGTTGACAATGTCCAGCCTCTCTTATATGCAGCCTGTATTCTACAGGTTGAACTGGTGGCTAGAGCTTGTTGTGAATACATGAAGTTACATTTTCATCCCTCCAATTGTCTGGCAGTAAGAGCCTTTGCAGAAAGTCACAATCGAATAGACTTAATGGACATGGCGGATCAGTATGCCTGTGAGCATTTTCCTGAAGTGGTGGAGTGTGAAGACTTTGTAAGTGTGTCACCCCAGCATCTCCATAAGCTTTTGTCCTCCAGTGATCTAAATATTGAGAATGAAAAGCAGGTCTATAGTGCAGCCATCAAGTGGCTTCTTGCCAATCCTCAGCATCATTCCAAATGGTTGGATGAAACACTTGCACAGGTAGGGATGAATAAGATTGTGTATAGAAATGAAATGATATGAAAGCGAATCAGCATGTTCCATTTATCATAAAAAGTGTAGATTATCCATTGATGTAATATGATGTGAAAATGGCTTTGACTCTTTCCTACTTACTATACCATTTAAGGATAAGTCTGAATGTGTTTTATTTGAATTAGAAAGATTATTACCTGCTTTTTAACCTGAATATTTAAAAAATCCCTTTGAGATATCATTAGTACAGACCAGTACTGGAAATTGCTTTAGAACTTGGCACATTGAGCTTCATTCAGATTTTAGAAGGTAATAAATGAGTTTTAAAAAGAGAACATGCTTCAGTGAAAGTAACGAATGAACTGTCCAGTTGCAACTTAAATTTTATATCTGCAACTATTCACAATCTTAGGTTCGTTTGCCGCTGTTGCCGGTTGATTTTCTTATGGGTGTTGTGGCAAAAGAACAGATTGTCAAACAAAATCTAAAATGTAGAGATTTATTGGATGAAGCAAGAAATTACCACCTTCACTTGAGTAGCAGAGCAGTACCTGACTTTGAATACTCCATTCGGACTACCCCAAGGAAACATACTGCTGGTAATTAAATTACTCATTTTATCAACTCTGCTCTAAGGAATTTTGTTGTATTTTGGGTTGGTTATGTTTGCCCAAACCTAATTGTAAGATGATTAGTATCTGATTGTCTTAAAGTAATAATTGGCAAGTAAGGTTATATATGAATTCTTACTGTGCATGATTTCAGATAGTTTTACCAATAAGCCAATTTTTTTAAAAGCTGTAACAAGACCTATACACTCTGAAGAGACTGCTGAAATATCTTTTCTTTGGGGGTCTTTTTGATTCTTCTAGGCAAAATTAGATCCTCTGTCATTTTTGCTTAAATGACAGTTGGTTTGCACATCTTACTGTGTTGCATTGAAATTTATTTGACATGTTTTGAGCCCTTCAGAGACAGGTAGGTATCTTAATAACTTTGTATCCCTGGTACTAAACATGGAGCTTAACACATATTGCATATTTAAATGTTTGTTTTTGCATTTTATCACATCAAAAGAAAGGTACTTAATATATATAATGTTAATAGTATAACAGACCACATTAAACTCTCAGAATATAAAGCTCTTATACTTGAGGAGGCATGCAGTTTTGCCTTTATTTGCCATAATTTACAGACTTTCATATTTTCCTGAGAAAATAGTTTTATGTTCACTTATGTTACTCTTTATAAAGAATATATTTGTGAGATAAGGGAGAATAAATGTGGTCAGTGAATTCTGGAATCAGTACTCTGAACAGAGACTTCCTGTACATCTGCTGTGACCTAATGTGGTTATTAAATAAAGAGATCCGTGGACTAGCCTAAAAACAACAAAAGGCAGTACATGGTAATGAATAGTGGGACTTTATCTAGATAGTATAAAGAAAATTTGAATGTTGTAGATCTGCCTATGAAGAAGTAGTTCTTCTAAATAGGTTAACATGATGGCTTATTTTTCCCTTTTTTATAGGTTGATTTCAAGTATTAAATTTTTGAAGTGTAGATTTTTTTAGTTCTGAATCCTGTTTCAAGAAGTCAAGGTATTTAATTCTTCAGATTCAGACTTGAATTCAGAGATTTTGGTAGTCTAGGTTATATGACAAATGTATTAGACCCTCATATACATGATCTCTTACATGATTGCAAGAACTTTATAGAGTAGGTTTTAGTGAAGGATTTGATCCTTATTGTGAGAAAGACGGTGTTATTCCATTTTATGGATGAGGAAACTAAGAATCAGAGAGAGTGAAAGGATGCCCAAGGCTACACAGAACAGTGGAGAAAGGATTTGTGTCGTGATCTTTTTACTTCATTTTAATTTTTTTCCTTCCATGTCATGTTCCTAGGTGACCTATGTAGCTGAAATATTAGGGTCCACTTAAATAAAATCTAATCAATAATTGGGATTACATTCTGGGATTATAATTCCAGCTGTGCCATAAAACATCTGTAATTTAGGGCAGATTTCTTAATCTCTGAAGGCCTCAGTTTATAAATAATTTTGACTGCAGGATCTTTAAAGTCTCTTTCAACTTTAAATTTCTCTGATTTAAAACACTGAATTGGTTGGAATAGATAGCACAAGCAGTTCTGGTCATTCAGCAAACATATATTAAGTGCCTGCTATGTGCCAGGTTCTGGGTTAGGCATTAGAAATGTAAACACACAAATAGACTATAGCCGTTCCTATTTTGAGAGAACTTTCAGTCTGATCTAGGGAAATAGACATATGAATAAGTAAATGCAATAAAGTATTAAAGGTACTTTGATATAATCAAAAGGTATAGTGGGAAGCAAAAAGAGTGGTTATTTTTACTTTGGAAGGGACAGAAAAGGTTTTATAGAGAAAATAACCCCCAGTCTTAGTTTTGAATAATAAATAGATGTTTTTCTGGGTGCCAGTTAGAGAAAAGGGTATTCAGTTTATTTTACATATATTGAATGTTTAGTACACGCCAGGCACTGTGCTCGTCTTTATTAGTGCATAAGCACTTAACACACTATCTTAATCTCGCTTAGACTCTGGTGACAGATATCAGCATAATCATTTCAATACTGTATATTACATGAATGAGAGTTACCAAAAGTTGTTATCAGAACGTTGAGGATGATCACTGTATGGGTGATGCAGGAGCTTAAACATTAAGGGAAAGAGAGGGAGAAAATCGCGTTGGACAGTGCAAGGCCTTTACACTCTACTAAGGCTTTATCTTGTAGAGCAGTGGTTCTCATAGTGTGAAGCAAGTGGTAGCCTCTTGACCAGCAGCATGAGCATTCACTTGGGAAGTTTTTAAAAATTCAAAATTTTGGACCTACCCCAAACCCACTGAATCAAACTCTTGGTGGGGGAGGGGTCAGGCCCAGCAATCTCTGTTTTATAAAATAGCTCTTCTGATGATTCTGAATCAGAATAAAGGTTTTTTTTTTCTTTTTTTTAATTTGGCTGAGTAGGGTCTTAGTTGTAGCACACGGGATCTTTGTTGCGGCATGCAGGATCTTCTAGTTGCAGCATGTGGGATCTAGTTCCCTGACCAGGGTTCGAACCTGGGCCCCCTGCATTGGGAGTGTGGAGTCTTAACCACTGCGCCACCAGGGAAGTCCCCAGAATAAAGTTTTGATTTGTTAAAAAAAAATTGTAGTAAAATACATATACCATAAAAATTGCCATTTTAACCATTTTTAAATGTACAATTTAGTGGCATTCAATAAAATTTTTAAGAACTACTGATGCAGGTAATGAAAAGCTGTTGAAAGAGCCTTTTAATTAGATTATTCAGTTGACAGTCTGAAAGCAAAAGAGTACTAAGTGATAAGAGAGAACAAGATTTTGCAGTAATAGCTGATGAGGGCCTGAACTAACAGTGGCTGTGGGAATAGCGAGGGAGAGAAAGGACACCTCAGGGAAGGAAGAGGTTGTTTAGGTGGGTAGGGAAGGGAGATCTTTTATGTTGGGTTTGAGGTGCCTCTGGGACATCAAGTGGAAATGTGGCTTAGAAATGTAGATTGGAAGGCATTATGATACAGATGGA
Source organism: Balaenoptera acutorostrata (assembly GCF_949987535.1). NCBI lineage: Eukaryota > Metazoa > Chordata > Mammalia > Artiodactyla > Balaenopteridae > Balaenoptera > Balaenoptera acutorostrata. The sequence continues at coordinate 39,889,285 of NC_080068.1, forward strand.
ATTTTAAGTAGAAGGATTGAACTTTTCCTGTGTAAGCATGAAGTATGTGAGAAGTAGGCTGAGAATGAAACAGAAAACATAGAAAAGAGAAAAATGATTGGAGAGAAAAGGAGACTTTGTTATTATGGAAATCAAGAGTTAAGGAGTTTCCAAAAAAACTAGGGTGATCAGTATATCAAATGTTGTAATTGTATTCAGTCAGAAATTAACTTTATGAGTTTGTTGGATTTTGTCATGACCTTACTAGCAAGAGCAATTTTTCAGGATGGGTGAGGATCTCAACCGTATTATTGTGGAATGTTAACAAGCTGAGATAACTGATGTATTCTATTCTTTGAAAAGTTCAAATGAGGGGCAAAAAAAGAAAATTAGATTTTTAGTGGTATAATGACATTAAATGCTATCCAAATAACTTTTTTTATTCCCGTTAATCAAAATTTTGAGTTCCTAAGTTTTTTTCCACAATTATTTATCTTTTTTTTTTTTTTAGTTAGGGGGAATTTCCTGGCAGTCCAGTGGTTAGAACTCCATGCTCTCACTGCCATGGGCCTGGGTTCAATCCCTGGTCAGGGAACTAGCATCCCACAAGCCGTGTGGTATGGCCAAAAAATAAAAAATAAAAATAAAATAAGCTGTAAAAAAAAAAATTAGGGAGCTGTGATTTTAACCTCTATTTTGTGGCTTTACCTTTAGGTGTGCTATTTTGTGTAGGTGGTCGAGGTGGATCGGGTGACCCCTTTCGCAGTATTGAATGCTATTCTATCAACAAAAACAGTTGGTTCTTTGGACCAGAAATGAACAGTCGAAGGCGACATGTGGGTGTAATCTCAGTGGAAGGTGGGTCTGCTTTTGTGTTAAATCACATCGTGTCACCACAATGGTCTTTTAAATATTTGAACTTTGAGAATTTCTTTCTATAAGAAAATTCCTACATTATAAAATATGTTTCAGTATATCAAGTTATTTGGTGAATGTTTACTTGCTTTATGCCCATAGATGCTCAATGTACAGTCTCTTGCATATAGATGCTTAACAGGAGATGAGTATTAAGGAAAAGGGAGTTAAACTATTCTGAGTTATATTTACAAAATAACCAAACTAAAGAAAAATATTTATTGAACCCAAATAATAAATATATATTAACTTTTTTCTATACCTATCTAATTATTATTATTGAAATGAGGTTTTTTTTACCTGGTTACAAAAAATGAATTAATTGCAGAACCATGGATAAATTGTTAGGTGAATAAAAAGTCACTTTTCTTCCAATTATAAAAATATAAATGCTTTGGGGGGAAATATGAAAACATATTTTAATAAAAAACAAAAATCATCCATAACCCAGACACCTAAATAGTTATAGTTACCATTTTGGTATGTTAATAGTTCCAATTTTTATTTGTTTCATTTAGAAAAGGTTTGATATATTAAGAGTTTTATATTTTCTCTATACAAGAGCATTTTTTCATTTTATTAAACATTCTTTGCAAGGATGATTAGTGATTTCATCTACTAAGTAATAAAAAGTTGGGAAACATAAGGGCGGGATAATGTTTGAACATTTAAATAACTTGTAAAACAGCATGTTTCAGGCATTTTATTAAGTAGAAGCTTACATTTATTTTCATTTGACTACTGAAGTGACTTGATCATAATGTTGAACAGAAGAATACTTGTTGAAAGTTAATTTATTGTACTATTTTAATTATATATTGATTATATATAAATTTATTTATTTGGAAACAAATGAAAATACTTCTCTACTTGACAGGTAAAGTGTATGCAGTGGGTGGACATGATGGAAATGAACATTTAGGTAGTATGGAGATGTTTGATCCTCTCACTAATAAATGGATGATGAAGGCATCAATGAACACAAAGAGGTAGATGAGCATGGACATTTATTTTGATTTGTTGGTGGAAAATAAAGAAAGCTTCCTATAACTGAAAGGGCTAATTTTTTACTCTATATTTTTAGAAACTTTAAATACCTTCTTTTTTTTTTTTAATTTCATTTCATTTATTTATTTATTTATTTATGGCTGTGTTGGGTCTTCGTTTCTGCATGAGGGCTTTCTCCAGTTGCAGCAAGTGGGGGCCACTCTTCATCGCGGTGCGCGGGCCTCTCACTATTGCGGCCTCTCTTGTTGCGGAGCACAGGCTCCAGACGCGCAGGCTCAGCAATTGTGGCTCACGGGCCTGGTCGCTCCGCGGCATGTGGGATCTTCCCAGACCAGGGCTCAAACCCGTGTCCCCTGCATTGGCAGGCAGATTCTCAACCACTGCGCCACCAGGGAAGCCCTAAATACCTTCTTTAAACATATTTTGTTAAAGCATCCAATGTGATGCTTCGTTATAACTTTTAAAATTTTCCTGAGAATTAAGAATAGAACCATGTCTTTGAGTATGATAATGATTGTCATAGTTTTGACTCATACCTGAGCATTTATTTAACTTTTTACTTTGAAATAATTTTAAATTTTCAGAAAAGTTTCAAAAATAGTTGTGTTCCTATGTACTAGTAGTGCTCAACTGAAGATAATTTTGCACATGGGCATACATTAACATCTAGTTTTCTATTCTTGATTAATTTAACATAGTATTTTTTAACTGAGTTTTCTTGTGTGTTAGAAGTATGAAAAATTAGATGGAAATGTGAAGAGAGTTCGGCTGAAAAGATTTTTGGCCTTTTTTTCACTCATGAGGAGAAAGAATCTTAGTGGGAAAAACCTAGTCTTAAAATATGCTACTTATCTATAAATGACATTTTAATACTTTAGTAGGGCTTGATTTATGCTACATGGTAACTACAAACAGTTTAAATTCTAACACATGAATTAAAATGGGGGAGAAAATCCTTAAGTACATTTTTAATCTTTATACTCTTGCCTCTTTATCATCTTAAGCTGGTTTTTAGCTGAGAATTGAGTGAAACTTGTCTCACAAAATAGCAGTTGAATTTCTTTAATCTTCTAAAATATACCCTGAGCACTGCAATAGCTTTCCAACTGTATAAAAAATAATAGAACTGCAATTATTTTCTCATGTTATTTGTTTTTATAATTTGTATCCCCCCAAATCATTGTTTCAGTGTGCATTCCAAAATAATGTTCACATGTTAAATACGTGATTTTCTCTTTTTCCCCCCTTTTCTTTTTCATCTTTTCACTAAAATGGATACTGATGTTTGTTCAAGGTATAGTTTTATTGAAACCCATCATCCTAACAGAGCATCTCTAGGGGTTGATTTATTTATTCAACAAATACTGGTTAAGTGCCCATTGCAAGATATACCAAGTGCTGAAGATACAGCAATAAATAAGACAGGGTCCCTACCTCCGTAGAGCTTACATTCTAAAAGGCAAGATAGAAATAAAGACATAGTTACAAGGGTAATAATGCTAGCACCAACGTAAATAAAGAATGCTTGAGAGTGGAGTCCCATTTAACCTAAGGTCTGAAGGAACAAAAGAATTTAGACTGATTAAGTGGTGGGTGGTGTAAGATTGGTGGATGGAAAGAGATGAAGAGCCTTTGAAAATCTGGAGATGAATGAGAGCAGAGAGCATGAAAGAAGTCCCGTGTGGCTGACAGATCAAAGGGGATAGTGTCAACAGATACAACTGAAATAGCAGACAAAAAATAAAGGCCTTTCAAGTTTGCCAAGATTTTTTAATCTGGTGCGCTTTGAAATACACACATTTTTTTTTTTTTTTTTGATAGCAGGGGAGTGATAGAATCAGATTTCTCTTTTCAAAGATCCTCTGCTATGAAGTGGAGAATGTATTTGAGGAAGACCAGAGTGAAAACAGTCTGGGAAACCAAAAGGGTTATTGTAATATTTTTAGTCGAAGAAATAACGGTGGCTTGGACTAAAGTGGTAGAAGTTGAGATAGAGGAAAGAGGACATATTTGAGAGAGTTCAGAAGTGTACAATCAACAAGATTTTATGATAATTAGATGTGGGAGGTAAAAAGAACAATAAGGTAGAGGCTAAGATGATCCTTAAGTTTCTGGCTTAAACAACTGGATATGGATAGTGGTGTGACTTTCTGCATTAAGAAAAGCAAGACGGTGTACAGGATAAAGTTTTTGTTTGTCTTCTAAGGGGTATATTAGTTTTCTCTTGCTGTGTAACCAATTATGACAAAGTTAGAAGCTTAGAACAACATCCATTAATTGGCTCACAGTTCCATAGGTCAGAAGTCCAGCAACTTTAACTGAGTTTTCCACTTAGGGTCTACAAGACCAAAATCAGGGTGTAGGCTGTAGGCTCTAATGGAGGCTCTGGGGAAGAAACTACTTCCAAGGTCATTTAGGTTATTGATAGAATGCATTTCTTTGCGATTGAAGGACTGAGTTTCTTGTTTTTACTGGCTGTAGGCCAGTAAAAACTCTCAGCTCCTAGAAGCCATTCTGAGGTCCTTTCCAAGTGCTCCCCTCAATCTTCAAACTAGCAGCGACTTGCAGAATCCACCTTGTTCTTTGAGTTTCTGACCTGTCTTCTGCTACCAGCTGGAGAAACCTCTCTGCTTTTATAGGGCTTATGTGGTTAGATTAAGCTCATTCAGGTAATCTCCATTTTGCCATGTAACGTAGCATAATCATAGGAGTAAAACCAGAGGGTGAATATTGTGGAGGAAGACATCTTAAAATCTGCCTAGCACAGGGAGGTAGACAGTAAGTTTCACTTCAGATTAAAGTTAAGGTTGAAGATCCAGACACAGATTTGAAGTAGAAGCTGTATATATGTCTGGAAATATATATTAGAGTTATCATAAATCCATGGAAAGAATGAAATTGCCTACAGAGAGAGTATAGGGTGATAAGAGGCCTTAGGGAACTTCATAATTCAGTGACGGAATAGAGAAGAAGGCACTGGTAAAGGAAGTGGAAAAGTACCAGCCAGAGATGTAATGGAGGAGGAAACTCAAACATGTGATGTCACAAAAATCAAGAGAGTTTTGAGGAGTAAGAAATAATCAATACTGTCTTACGGTCTTGTGGTTTAGGGGGTGGAGGGAGAGGGGAATTATGTGGCACACTCACTTATGCCATGATATAACACTTGTATATTCTAGAGTGTACACGCATGTGTTCACCCATACCTGAAAGTTTTTATAACCACAGTATTTTGTAAGTCACTGCTTTATACTCAAGGGAAAAGAAGTTAAGGAGACAAAATGAATGACAACATTATCCTTAAGAATTCTTTCCTAGGATACTCTTTTGGTAAACTGAGAGTTAGAATCTCAGTAGAGCTGCAGCTCTCTCCAGAAATAATAATAGCTAATACACAGCACTGAATATGGGCCAGTCACTGTTCTTGGTGCATTACCTATATTGACAAATTAATATCAGTTGTGTCTACTGCTTTCTCAAATGGGTGACAGATGAAGAAGCAAGGTAGTAAAGGTTTAAACAGTACACTTTATCCAAAGTATATACCAAGTCAGTGACAGATAAATTTTAGAATAGTTCAACTTTTGATTGCTGCAGTGTGTTTTTTAAGAAATTGATATAATTTTTTTTTCAATCACCATTATGATGAATTAGCTTTTAACATGGGCTCTCTTCTGTTCCAAGATAAATAGATGCCCTTCAGAAGTTAAGCAGTGTGATATAAAGCTTGTAATATAAAATTGATGTTCTTTTGTGTGATGTAATGAAACACTGCAACAAAATGTGTCTGCAATTACATGAATTTAGTAATGAGATTGACTTCTGACCTCTGTAGCAAACCATCTCTGTCAGTTCATCAGTCTCTTAATTATGCATCTGAGTGTTTTACTAACTGAATGTTTTGGACTCCATTTATAATATTTTGTTGGGTTTTCCTTTATTATTTCATTTAAGTTTAAAGTAACCTGTGTAGGCTATGCATTATAAAACTCCAGAGGGCACTGTTCACATAGACTTGCACAATTTGGCAAACCTGTAGCCATCTATTCAGAAGCTTTGATAAATCTAAAAATAATGGGGAAAAGCCACATTGACGTTTAATGTGATAAATGGGTGCATTAGCACGATTTTTTTGCTACCTTTTTTCTGGAAACAAATCGGAATGCCTGAAGTGTCTTTTATTGTTTTTGCAGGCGAGGAATTGCCTTGGCCTCCTTGGGAGGCCCAGTTTATGCAATTGGAGGGTTAGATGACAACACTTGCTTCAGCGATGTTGAGAGATATGACATAGAGTCTGATCAGTGGAGTACAGTGGCACCAATGAATACTCCCCGTGGAGGAGTTGGCTCTGTGGCTCTTGTGGTAAGTTATGTGGCAGCTTGCTCACTGGATTGCATTGCGTCACATCCCTAACCAAATAAGGAAAGGTCTGATGTATTCATATTTCCAGTATGCAGAAATTGATTACACACCAGATTATTTCATGAAATACTGCTCTCTTGTACATTCTGGTCTACCATTAGGACAGCATGTAAATCAATTCAAAATCTAATGTCTTGTGTTTTTTTTTCTTTCTTTGTTTAGAACCATGTTTATGCAGTAGGTGGCAATGATGGAGTAGCTTCTCTGTCTAGTGTGGAGAGGTATGATCCACATCTCGATAAATGGATAGAAGTTAAAGAAATGGGTCAGCGAAGAGCAGGCAATGGAGTTAGTGAGCTCCATGGTTGCTTATATGTTGTTGGTGAGTGGATGATATTTCTCTAGTTTAATTTTTTACAGAACATACAATGATAGTGTCAGTAACACAAATTACATTGCATTTAGGCTCAAGTGGAATCAGTCCTAAGATTTGCTTTTGAATTCTTAAGGTTCATATTCAAGCTTCTTTGTTTACATCTTCATCTTTCATGTTTAAAACTCTACCTCCGTACTTTTACTTTACTTTTCTTGTCTTCATTTCAAGGGAATTGTGTTGACTAAGCAAACCAATAGGTATTCCATATGCATGATGGCAGTTAGCATCTCTATATTGCTTTTTGACTTACTGTATAATAGAGTTGGAGGGGAATAGCCAAAGCAATCTTGAGAAAGAAAAACGGAGCTGGAGGAATCAGGCTCCTGGACTTCAGACTATACTACAAAGCTACAGTAATCAAGACAGTATGGTACTGGCACAAAAATAGAAATACAGATCAATGGAACAGGATAGAAAGCCCAGAGATAAACCCACGCACATATGGTCACCTTATCTTTGATAAAGGAGGCAAGAATATACTGTGGAGAAAAGACAGCCTCTTCAATAAGTGGTGCTGGGAAAACTGGACAGCTACACGTAAAAGAATGAAATTAGAACACTCCCTAACACCATACACAAAAATAAATTAAAAATGGATTAAAGACCTAAATGTAAGGCCAGACACTATTAAACTCTTAGAGGAAAACATAGGCAGAACACTTCATGACATAAATCACAGCCAGATCCTTTTTGACCCACCTCCTAGAGAAATGGAAATAAAAACAAAAATAAACAAATGGGACCTAATGAAACTTAAAAGCTTTTGCACAGCAAAGGAAACCATAAACAAGATCAAAAGACAACCCTCAGAATGAGAGAAAATATTTGCAAATGAAGCAACTGACAGAGGATTAATCTTCAAAATTTACAAGCAGCTCATGCAGCTCAATATCAAAAAAACAAACAACCCAATCCAAAAATGGGCAGAAGACCTAAATAGACATTTCTCCAAAGGAGATATACAGATTGCCAACAAACACATGAAAGAATGCTCAGCATCATTAATCATTACAGAAATGCAAATCAAAACTACAATGAGATATCATCTCACATTGGTCAGAATGGCCATCATCAAAACATCTACAAACAATAAATGCTGGAGAGGGTGTGGAGAAAAGGGAACCCTCTTGCACTGTTGGTGGAAATGTAAATTGATACAGCCACTATGGAGAACAGTATGGAGGTTCCTTAAAAAACTAAAAATAGAACTACCATATGACCCAGCAATCCCACTACTGGGCATATACCCTGAGAAAACCATAATTCAAAAAGAGTCATGTACCACAATGTTCATTGCAGCTCTATTTAAAATAGCCAGGACATGGAAGCAACCTAAGTGTCCATCAACAGGTGAATGGATAAAGAAGATGTGGCACATATATACAATGGAATATTACTCAGCCATGAAAAGAAACGAAATGGAGTTACTTGTAGTGAGGTGGATGGACCTAGAGTCTGTCATACAGAGTGAAGTAAGTCAGAAAGAGGAAAACAAATACCGTTTGCTAACAAGTATATATGGAATCTAAGAAAAAAAAAAAAAAAGGTCATGAAGAACCTAGGGACAAGATGGGAATAAAGACACAGACCTACTAGAGAATGGACTTGAGGATATGGGGAGGGGGAAAGGTAAGCTGGGACAAAGAGAGTGGCATGGACATGTATACACTACTAAATGTAAAATAGCTAGTGGGAAGCAGGCACATAGCACAGGGAGATCAGCTTGGTGCTTTGTGACCATCTAGAGGGGTGGGATAGGGAGGGTGGGAGGGAGGGAGACGCAAAGGGAAGAGATATGGGGATATATGTATATGTATAACTGATTCACTTTGTTATAAAGCAGAAACTAACACCATTGTAAAGCAATTATACTCCAATAAAGATGTTAAAAAAGTAATAATAAAATACAAGTCTTTAAAAAAAAAAATAGAGTTGGAGGGAACCATAGGGCAGTACTTTCTCAGACTTTAATATGCATATGAATAATAAGGAGGTACTGTTAAATTGCAAGGAAAGGGCCCAGGTTCTGTATTTCTAACAGCTCCCAAGTGATAATCGGTGCTATTTCTGGTCCACTCAACACATGTCCGGTAACAAGGCTTTTAAAGGGCTATGAAATAGGAATAATAATGCCTAACTTTAAGAATTATTTTTAGAATCTGAGATAATGTATGTTAAGCATCTCAAACTGTGTCCGGTGCTTTGTTATCAGTAAATGAGTAGCTATATTGTGATTAGTAATCCCTTCCTTTGCAAGAGGAGATGAGTTCGGAGAGGTGGTCACTAGCATATGTCACACTTTCTTTTTTTTTTCTTAATTATTTTTCTTATTAGTCATCCATTTTATACACATTAGTGTATACATGTCAATCCCAATCTCCCAATTCATCACACACACACACATCCCCGCCCCTGCCGCTTTCAAATGGTGTCCGTACATTTGTTCTCTACCTCTGTGTCTCAGTTTCTGCCCTGCAAACCGGTTCATCTGTACCATTTTCTAGGTTCCACATATATGCATCACACTTCCTGATGTTGATATAAATTGGTGTTACAAAACTTAGAGTTTTCTGATAAGAGAGTGGGATATTGTTAGCACTTAAACATCCACAAGTAATAGAAGTAATACTGACTATTTTAGTGCTTATGTGTATTAAAGAAGAGAAATAACATAATTTACCTTTTCAGTCTAGCCTGATCATCACAGCAGCTCTTTGAGGTAGTGAGAGACTGAGAGAGTGAATAATATACTCATAGTCACAGGCCTAAATAAGTTGACAAGGCTGGAATTTGAAGCAGGGTCTGTGAGAACCCAGAGTTCTTACTCTACACCATTGCTACCTCTCTCAGCTCCCTATCTAGCGTAGGCATTGACATATGTTATATCTCAACAGGATTATCATTGTTGCTGTTACTTGTTAAATCTTCTGGGCCTTTATAGGTAGAACAGACATGGTAAAAATAAGACTGACTCAGGTTGAACCTTATAATAAAAACCCCCTTGGTCATTCAAGTCCTACTGAAAACAGGTACAACTGATTTGAATAAGAAAACTTTGGAGGTAACTGTATGTACAGGAAGCTAATTGCATCCTCCCTTTTCTGTTCCTCTGCTTTGAGTTCTTTGTTCAAAATTTATATGCATTGGCTAGGGAAATGATAGGGAGCCCATGAAAAAGAGGGCCATGAAAAATATAACTACCCTGTATTAAAAACTTAATCTTCTACATTAGCATTAGCAATAATTAAAGGTAGAGCCTTTGTTATAGTGAAAAAATGTTTTTTATCATGGTTGTGGTGGTGGTAACACTATTACATTTATTAAAAGTCACTGAATTATGAACTATTATTTTATTTTTTAATTAATTAATTTTTGGCTGCATTGGTTTGTTGCTGTGCGTGGGCTTTCGCTAGTTGTGTCTAGCGGGGGCTACTCTTTGTTGTGGTGCACAGGCTTCTCATTGCTGTGGCTTCTCTTGTTGTGGAGCACGGCCTCTAGGCACGTGGGCTTCAGTAGTTGTGGCGCACGGGCTCAGTAGTTGTGGCTCGCAGGCTCTAGAGTGCAAGCTCAGTAGTTGTGGCTCATGGGCTTAGTTGCTCCACGGCATGTGGGATCTTCCCAGACCAGGGCTCGAACCTGTGTCCCCTGCATTGTCAGGCGGATTCTTAACCACTGCGCCACCAGGGAAGTCCCGATTAGTGAATTTTACCTCAGCTGATTTAATAAAATTAAACCCATTAGAGAAGTTGACTTTGCTGATTTTTTTTTTTTAACCTGACCTTCTTTCTAAATAGACCATCATAATATCAACACTTCTGTCCTCAGGAAAATAGGCTTAGTCATCAGGGAGACCTATTACTCATGTAGACTGAGATGGAACCTAAAAAGAGACACATATATTTTTAAAGGAAAGAGCACTGTTAAAATAGCAGTCTCTATGTTTAACAATCAGGAACATAATAAGTAACATTGTTAAGGTGATCTATAGAGAGGACTGTCGGCTTCTAGAATAGGTAGCATGAAGATGTAGTTTTGGCAAAAATTGGTAAGAATTCAGTCATAGTCCACCATCTCTGTAATTATGATCACGATTACAGTACTAAGGGAAACAGTTGGAAAACTTTGACTTTTATCTAAATGAGTCAAGTGACTTAGTGTAGTTTATTCTCTTCTCAAGCCTTCTTACTGTTTAAAAATCTAATATATACATGTACACACAGAGAGAAGGAATCTCAGTACTTTCTTGCTTGCCTCTAGGAAGCTAAGGGAAAATTATATGAATGTCCGTGGATTTTTTTTTCTCCTAAATTATCTGCTTAAATATAGGGACTTTAGTTTTTCTCACTTTAAGATTTTTAATCCTAATATTGAGGAAAATGCTATTTAAATTATCTTGAATTGTAGTAAATGTATAATAGGAGTTGGTAGTAGTGATAGATGTTGGGGTTTTCTAAAATGTTTTGAAAAGATTGGTTTGTAGAAGCTGTTGAATTGAAATTTAATGGTTAATTTCTATGAAACATAATGCTATTTTAAAACTCTCTCTTTATATAGGTGGTTTTGATGATAATTCTCCTCTGAGTTCAGTCGAGCGGTATGATCCTCGAAGCAACAAGTGGGATTATGTAGCAGCCCTTACCACTCCCAGGGGTGGAGTGGGGATCGCAACCGTGATGGGCAAAATCTTTGCAGTTGGTGGTCATAATGGCAATGCATACTTAAATACAGTAGAAGCATTTGATCCAGTGCTGAATAGGTAATTTTTTTTTCCTTTACATTTTAATGGGGTCTTCCAGTAACAGATTATTCCAGAGTGCTAAAATGCTGCTACATGTAGTTAATAGAAAACTTTGGGGATAGCTTACTATCTTTCAAAACCAGTCCCATAATAGGGATTTTTTGTTTTGTCTTTTGAGTAAAGTAAATCATGATTTGTTTTAAGATAACATCCTTTCTCCTCTGTCTTTTCAGGTGGGAGCTTGTTGGATCTGTGTCTCACTGCAGAGCTGGAGCAGGTGTAGCTGTGTGTGCCTGTTTAACTAGCCAAATTCGAGATGTAGGTCATGGGTCCAGTAATGTGGTTGACTGTATGTGACTTGAGTTCCAGCCACCAACAATTTAATAACATCTGATAGGCAAGAAAGACTACCAGGATTTTGTAATGGCCACCTTTGAACAGTTTTAACTACTACTAGAGTCTCATTTAAATGTAAACTGTTGTATTGCGACTAAGTGCAACTTTTGAAATGGTAGCTGAAACTACTAGTAATAAAGTTGATACTTCCCACGTTAACAAATAATGAAGTAGGGAAGGAAGACACTCTAACCTGAAACCATATCTCCTCCAAAATAAATGTGTTTAAAGGAGTGCCAAAACCTTGAAATTCCTTTTTTTAAAAAGTATGGATGAATCAAAATGTAAAATGAAGTCATTTGCTGAGCTTTACCTTTTGCCTAAAGGTGTTAACCTTAGGCAGTGGATTTTTTCTAGAGGGGAGATTGGAACCTATTCATCAACACAAGGATATCAGGACACATAACAGACCTGCTCCATTTGAAGATCTTTTCTACTTGGTGCTGATGAATTTATGCCTTGCTTTTTTCTAGGTGTTGAGTTTTCAATTCCTTGGATATTTACAGAAATAGGAAAAATGTTTCATCTTTCTGAGTGCCCTTTGGTTGTGTTTTCAGAAGCTTATAGGAATGCTGTAGGAAGCCCTTAATTTCAGTTTGAATTGTTAGGACACCAAAAGATCTAACTGAACTAATTCCCTCTGAATGAATCTGCAGTTTTATTTTTTCATTGCATGCCGAAAGGATTTGTTTCATAATCAAAAATTGAACCAGAGGGGATATTAGAGAAGAAAGCTTTAAAGTCAACATTATTCTAGTGCCCATTCGAGAGCCTTGAGAGGGGACGGTGTCCATTACATGACTCCCTAATGAGGAGACTCCAAAAATATGTTTAACACTCTTCTTTGATTTAGTCATTTCATTTTGAACCCAAGATTTATTATCTTTCTATTTTGCTATTTGCCACCATCATAGTTTTTCTAAACTGTACAGAGTCTGGATTTATTTATTATCAGAAAATGAATGCATTTTTACAAAAACCCTTTATAGACTGTAGTTGAACTGTTGATTACTTCAAGTCCATCATTACCAATAAAAGATATTGTAAAAATGGAAAGATTGAAACTGTTTTTCCTGTTATACTTAATTCTCTCCAGTATATTTATTGAACTTTAATTGAAAATATTTCTTTACATTATTTTAAAGCCCAGGATATTGATACACCTACTGATCTAACAGCTCTTCATGGTTTTACCAGCATTATAAAGTGGCTTATTTGTTATATGTATATATTTTTACAAATATTTATGAAGAATATTAAAATATTATATTTTGTATTTGCAGTGCAAGTTTGGTACCTCTCTTTTAGGCCTTCCTAAATTTTCCTTTAGTCATGCCTTAGAATTTAGTATAGTTTACTGCTGTCAGTCATCTTGTTCACAAGGAAGCTGGGGCAGTGAAGAACACTATTCCATCTGTCCAGCCCTGAAGTTCATTGCCTAGTAGCTGTGATGGTCCTTATTAAATGGCAACCTAGGCTTGTCAGTACAGTAAGGCAGAAGGCCACATTACAAAAGCCAGTGCCTTGGGTATATTAGATCAAAAAAATAAGAAAAAATTGTAAGTGGGCTCAGCTAGCAGATAAAGGTCTATCGTGAAGCAGATTTAAATGTTCCCAGTTTTTTGCTGTCAGCCTGTGGGCAAGTCCATAAGTCATTGCTGGATCTAAACCAGTGTTCTCTTGTACAATTGTAACCGTATTTCAGTCAATCCCAAAAGCATTTTAACTCCGTAGCACTCAGTGGACTGGCTACAACTGGCTGGATGTGGAGAATAAGGCTCAAAACCTGGCTTCAGCTATTTCTTATGTCTAATGGAGTTCTTGTATTATAATGCTTGTCTAGGTATGGTTACTAGTGTGTTACATGTATTTTTTGTGGGGGAGGGTATATTTTATTCTTTCTAAGATTATTTAAAATGTTTTTTTCTTTAACATATTTCTGCCTTTGTCATGTGTATAGCATTTAGGAACATGAAGGTGTTACATTTCCATTACTGGTTTTATCTATACAGTAGTCATCTAACATTACTAAGTTGGTACCCTAGCTACCCATAAAATATGAACTACTCATAAGGGAAATAAAGTGAAGTAAATGGAACATGTGGCTGCCTGTTACATCATGTGTGGGTCGTCAGAAGCACAGCCTTGAAGGACCTGACAGTGGTATGAAAAGATTAATAGTAGAGTCAATATGCACAGTCTCTTTATTAAAAACGTATTCTTTGAGATATGAAATGTGAATCAGGCTGAAGGAATCATGCAACTGAAAGGTGATTATATTCATAGGAACAGAAGGATGAGATATTCAAAGAAGATGGCTACTTAATTGTGAGGCCTGTCCCTTTAACCTCAGATGTTAATATCACCTACCAAAAAGACATAAAATAGAGCTAAAATTCTAAATTATAAATGGAAAAAAGAAAAAGTAAAAATTTGCATATTTCTTTAAAAAATATTTCTAGTTGCTTCTGTGTGATTCTCCCAAATAGTTATTAAAGCCACTGCTTTTACTGTGTTGTACTGCCACTTTAAAAACAAATTACTTGATACTGTTTTTGACTAATTTCACTGTATTCTGTGTAATTAATTTATTTTTAAATGTTTGAATAAACTTTGTACTCTAAGGAGTATTATTCATTCTCTTAATTCCTAAATGCATTTTAAACTTACAGTGCTGTTAAATGCCTAGATAAGATATTGTTGAAATTGCATAAACTACTCTTGCAAATGGTACACTTGAGAGTTTTGTTCCTTTTTTCTCCATGTCTTATAGAAAATGCATTTAGAATCTAATTCATGTCTTATTGGTTAAGAATGTTTCCTGTGGTTTCTCGTATCAGACTTCTAAAGAAATTATATTGGGATGTCATTGACTCTGTCTCTTTTTCTCCTTTATATGTGGAGTAAACAAGTGGCAATAAAACTTCTCTATAATATTTTCTTAAAACCATGTATTAGTGTAGTAGTACTCCAGCAAATCAAAATAATAAATTATCATATATACTACCAAGTACTGAGATCAGAAAGTTGCTATTTATTGATTCAAAATATGTTGCATGTACCTATTATGAATAGGAACTTCTTCCTATATAGTGTTCATAACTTTGCTTTTCATTGTTTGATTGCTTTTATAGAATCTTTTCAAAACTATGTAATTGTTTATTCTTGATCCTTCAAATACAAAATTGATTTAGTAGTTGCTGGAATATTTTTCTCCTCAAAGAAAAGATCTTTATGTTTAACTGAAAATAGGAAGATTTTTGTTAACCTGTACAAAAATTAAAGGTTAAAGGCAACTGATTTGAGCAATTGTCTCTTCAGCAATTGTAGACTTGTACTATATAGAAATAAGATTCTTTATGCATTAAGATGTTGTCCTTCCAATTAGTAACCTCATGAAGCTATAATTATGTTTTTCCACTTGCCATTGCTAAAAACTTTTCTGAAACTTCTCTTTGAAAACAACCTGAAGATCCATTTGTAAGTCATCCAAGAGAATTAGTCTCATCATAGTTATATGTTAATTTGGACCAGAATCTTAACTTAATAATGGCCCTATGTACTTTATTCATCAGACTTGATTCAAAATATTTTATGACTATCACAGGTTAAATCTACCCTCAAAGAATTCGGTTTTCCTCTACTGGAAAAAAATTTTTCAAAAGTAAACAGTTCCAATGGAAGATTTCTAAAATTACCCTGAGCAATAGTAACTTCAGTGAAAGAAGTCTGTATCATCTTTAGAAAGTCAAATACTGTATGATTTCAGTTATATGTGGAATCTAAAAACAAAACACATGAACATAACAGAAACAGAGTTATAGATACAGAGAATAAACAGGTGGTTGCCAGAGAGGAGGATGGGGAGAGGGGAGAGAAATAGGTGAGGGAGATTATGAGGTACAGAATTCTAGTTGCAAAATACATGCGTCATAGGTGTGAAAAAAAAGGGGGGGGGGGTTCTTTGAAAGGAAACTAATGCAAAAATTCTGGTGGTTTTTGTTGTTTTAACAAGTCATTTTTCCATTATCTTATTGGTTGTGGCTAAATTTAGTCCATCTGAACCATAAGGAGTTTCTTAAATTTGGGTAGTAGTCATGGGGAGTATTAATAACTACAATTTGTTTAATGTGTAGTCTTCACCAGTCACTTGATTGATTGATTGATTGATGGCTGTGTTGGGTCTTTGTTGCTGTGCGCGGGCTTTCTCTAGTTCCGGTGAGCGGCGGCTTCTCATTGCAGTGGCTTCTCTTGTTGAGGAGCACGGGCTCTAGGCGAGCGGGCTTCAGTAGTTGTGGCGCACGGGCTTAGTTGCTCCACGGCATGTGGGATCTTCCCGGACCAGGGCTCAAACCCGTGTCCCCTGCACTGGCAGGCGGATTCTTAACCACTGTGACACCAGGGAAGTCCCACCGTCCCACCAGTCACTTTATAATAACCTTTTAATCTTTACAGTCCCAAGTCCCACGGCATGCGGGATCTTAGTTCCCTGACTAGGGTTTGAACCTGTGTCCCCTGCAGTGGAAGTGTGGAGTCCTGACCACTGGACCACCAGAGAGTTAAAGATTAGATTCAAATACAATAACTTGTCCAAGATCCACAACTAATCACTGGTTGACCAATATTCTTTGTGACTGAAAAATTCCACTGTTCCACCTAACCAGCTATGCCTCTGCTTTCTCAAATATCTGTAGATATATATTTAAGGAAAGATGATTTTCTTTTTCATAGTTTCTTCATAGCAGTATGAAAGTATTTATGGTCACCATTTCTCTTTTTGGGTCACATTTCCATTTATTGAGATAATTGACATAAGTTTTAGGTGCACAACAATGATTCAATATATGTATGTATTGTGAAATGGTCACCACAAGAATCCGTCATCACACATAGTTACAATTTTTTTTCTTGTGATGAGAAGTTTTAAGATATACTCTCAGCACTTTCAGATATGCAATACAGTTCTATTAACTATAGTCACAATGGTGTATGTTACATCCCCAGGACTTTATTTTATAACTGGAAATTTGTACCTTTTGAACCCCTTTACCCATTTCTCCCACCTGCTACATTGCCTCTGGTAACCACTGATCACTATATTTCTGTATGTAATATTTGATACATATACAAAAATATATGTAACATTGAAGTTATTAAGCATAGTAATAAAACACCTATGTATTCACTCCCTAACTAAGAACTAGAACATTTCTGGTAGTATTGACTCTGCTCTTGTGTTCCTTCTCTATTCCAATCCCCAGCCTCCCCTTCTCCCCAGAGGTGAGTACTGTCCTGAACCAATCATTCATTCCTTAGCTTTTTTTCTTTTGTTTTTATACAAATATACCAAAGCCACATATTGTTTAGTTTTGTTGGTGAGCTTTATAAAAAATAGTATTCTGTATGTAGTCTTAGTAATTTGATCTTTTCATTCAACAGGTTCATTTTTATAATTTATGTTGGGTATAGTTTTCCATATTTTTGCTTTTACAGTGCTAAAATGAACACTTGTATACAGTTTCTTGGTACACATGTGCAAGTTTCTTTAGAGTATAAACCTAAAAGAGTTGGTTGTAAGACATATGTTTGATCAGCTTCGTAACAGTTTTATACGGTAATGTGAAATTATTTACCAAAATGGTTGTGTGAGTTTACATTATGGTTTATTATTTACTTTCTATTGTAAGACCTGATTCTTGCCAATCTGTTAGGTGTTAAGATGATATTTTACTGTGGCTTTAATTTGCATTTTCTTGATTGTTGAGCTGAACATGTTTCCATGATTATTAGTCTTTCCAGTTTCTCCTGTGAAATGCTTCTTGATGTCCTTTTTCCATTTTTTCTATTTTTTTCTCATTTACATGAGTTCTTCATAATAGGATACTAATATTTCCATTTATTTTTATTGCACATATCTTCTAGTTTGTGGCTTTTCACTTTGTTTTTTGATAAAGAAAACTTCTTAACTTTAATGTACTCACATGTTCTTTTTTGTGTCTTAAGAAATTTATTGTCTCTTCTGAAAGTCAGAAAGTCTCTCATATATAGTCTTTAGTCCACCTGGAATTGGTTTGTGTATGTGTGAGAGAGAAAAAATTTATTTTTTTACTATGTGGATAGCCAGTTTTCTTCACACTGTTTAGTGACTAATCCATGCTTACCTCTGAACTTTATCTACATGGCCAATTTCCATGTAAGTAAACATCTGGGACTTTCTATTCTATTCCATTGGTCAGTCTGTCTAACCGAGAGCTGAGTGACACATAGGATGAATTACAAAGTATTCTCTCTTTTCTATTCTCTGAATTATTTAACATTGAAATAATCCATTTCTCAAACATTTAATAGAACTTACTTGTAAAACCACCTGAACCTACCACCTTTTGAGGAAAAATTAACTACCAATTCAATATCTTACTGGTTATATGACCTTTTAGGATTTTTGTTTTAAGTCCATTTTGGTAAGATTTACTTTTTAAAATATCATTTGCTGGATCCCACAAGTTTTATTTGTACTGTTTTCATTAATGTTCACTTCTAAACATTTTGTAAATGTTCATTCCATGTTTTCTTTTGATCTGTGAGTTTAGAAGTATATTTTAAAATTACCAAGTATGTTTTTTTCTTTACTTTGGTCTGACCATGATCTATTTGACTCCACTTCATGGAAATGTATTGAGACTTGTTTTATTGCCTGTTATGTTAAAATTTGTTATTTGTGTATTCTTGAAAAGCCTGACTAATGTTGTAATGCAGTTTCTGTATTTGTACATCATATCAAACTAGCTAATTGTGTTCTCAGTCTTCTATATATTGCTGTTTTTTTCTTTTGGCTGTTTGACCTATCAATAGACGGAAATGTGTTGCCATTCCATATTGTGATTAGTTTTCTGTGTGTGTGTGTGTATGTTGAGGTTTTCTGATGTACATTTATGCTAATTTTAAAAAATTGAACTTTTATTTTTAAGTAGTGTATTTTCAGATATGTATTTGATTCTGTCTGTTCGTAGGGGCTTTATCCTGGACTGGAACTTGTATAGGTTAGTTTTGAAGAGTTCATGAGGCCCAGCCCTTTCAGACCTGCCTCAGACCCTTTGTTCTCTCTTGCTACTGGAGCAGGCAAAAACACCTTCCAGTTTCAGTGCTGTTCTGGAGTTGGTCCTCCAAATATCTCAGTGAGTGCCTTTGGCTCTCTTGTGATTCACATACTGCTTGCTTTCCCCCTGCTCAGTTATTAATATTGCGCAGGTCTTATGTCTGCTCAAATTGTGGGGTTCGTGAAACACCTAGTTTGATTAGGATATTGTTTTAAAATTTTTGTTATCCTACTTGTCCTGGCTGGTTTATGTTTTTGGAGGGGTGAGGATTAACTGGTCAGAAATTTTACCACTGTTGTCCAGGAACTTTTTTTTTATTTTATTTATTTTTTATTTATTTATGGCTGTGTTGGGTCTTCGTTTCTGTGCGAGGGCTTTCTCTAGTTGCGGCAAGCGGGGGCCACTCTTCATCGCGGTGCGCGGGCCTCTCACTGTCGCAGCCTCTCTTGTTGCGGAGCACAGGCTCCAGACGCGCAGGCTCAGCAATTGTGGCTCACGGGCCTAGTTGCTCCGCGGCATGTGGGATCTTCCCAGACCAGGGCTCGAACCCATGTCCCCTGCATTGGCAGGCAGGCTCTCAACCACTGCGCCACCAGGAAAGCCCCGGGAACTTTTTTTTAAATGAAGGTTTTTTGTGTTTCCCCTCCACCTCCTTCTTTTAGTGGTTAACCTTGGAATTTTTATGGCGTAGTTAACAATCTAAAGTTAATCAATGTGTTTAATGCCTTTCTGAACAATGAGGACCTTAGAACACAAATTCATCACCTTTCTTTCCAACCTTTGTTCAGTATTTCCGTTACTTCCCAACCCACATTTAAACATTATTAAATATTTATTTGGGTTTACTTTGATCGTATTTCTTTTGTGTATCTCAGACATTCCTTCTGAACTAAGTTTTTTCTAAAGGATGTATTTCTAGAAGTTATATGAGGGAAATTCTGTTCAAGTAATCTCAGTTTTGGTTCATCTGAAAAATGTCCTTACTTTACTGTCATTTTAAATTTTTCAGCTTTATGGAAGTGTAATTGACAAATTTGTATATATTTTGATGATTTGACATATGCATATTGTTATGCAGGTTAATTAACACATCCATTACCTCACAGTTACCTACCTTTGTGTGTGTGGTGAGAACACTTAAGGTTTACGCTCAGTAAATACATGTACTGTTATTCCTGATAGTTGTACTAGATACAATTCTAGTTGGTTTTCTCTTGGTGTTTTGAAGTTGTTATTCCACTGTCATCTGGTTTCCTTTGTACTTCAGTACAGCGGCAGTCTTTCCTTCCTACAGGATCTCCTTTTTCTCTTCTGCTTTTAAGATCTCATCTGTTCTGTAGTTTCACTATAATGTATCTAGATGTGTCTTTGTATTTGTCCTGCTAGTATACATTGTGATTCTTATATTTGTGATGTGTATCTTTCTGATCTGAAAATTTATTTCATGGACTCTTTGAATATTACTTCTGTCCTCTTTTTCTGGGATTTGAAACTCTCTTCCTATTTACTAATTTTCACTTCAGCTCTGTGTAATCTTTTGTAAAAACCATTGAGTTTTTAATTTTAATTACTATGTTTTTCATTTCCAAAAGTCCTACTTCGTTCTTTTTTAGATATGCTTGGTAATTTTGATGGATTCTTCTTCTTAATTCTTTTTCTTTTGTTTGTGTCTTTTTCTTTGGGCAATTCATACATATTTAATTCTATATCCTATGGCTGATAAATCTAGTATCTGAAGTCTTTTGGGGGTCTAAATCTGTTTATCATCTCTGAATTTTTCCTTATGGCGCTATTCTTTCCTGTTTGGTGATTTTATTTTGTGAACGTACTCTTAACTGAACCTGTGGAAATCCAGAGGTTCCAAATTGGGCATGTTCTGAGAGGTTTTACATTTGCTCCTCTAGGCCAGGAACTAACTGCCCCTGGGACTTTTTTTTTTTTTTAACATCTTTATTGGAGTATAATTGCTTTACAATGGTGTGTTAGTTTCTGCTTTATAACAAAGTGAATCAGTTATACATATACATATGTTCCCATATCTCTTCCCTCTTGCATCTCCCTCCCTCCCACCCTCCCTATCCCACCCCTCTTGGTGGTCACAAAGCACCGAGCTGATCTCCCTGTGCTATGCGGCTGCTTCCCACTAGCTATCTGTTTTACATTTGGTAGTATATATAAGTCCATGCCACTCTCTCACTTCGTCCCATCTTACCCTTCCCCCTCCCCAGGTCCTCAAGTCCACCCTGGGACATTTTTGCTCTCTTCTTGGCTCTTGGCCTAACGTGAGGTGCTCAGGTTCGGCTCCTCCCCTTACTGTGGGTTCCGTGGTCTCCCAATCCCAGTGCTGATACTGGCGTTTGTCCTTGGGGCAACTGTGACTTTTCTGTTTACTTACACTCCTGCTCAGGTTCCCACTTACATATTGGCCTCGGAGGTTTCCCTGCTTTCCTGAGAATCCAGTAAAGCATTTAAAATTATGTTTATAATTTAAAAACTAACAGTGATGGGAGAGCCCTTCAGACTATGTAGTCTTTCATAACCCCCACAGGCAGAAAGTTGCCACTACCATCTATAGAGCCCCCAAACGGGCATAGTTTTGTCTTAATTGATATTCACTTACCTTTCTCTTATATACTACTAGACCTCTCTAGTAAAACTTATCTGTTGAATATCTTTGTAGACCTTAACAGAAGAAGCTTTTTGGTCCCATGTATTTGTCATGCCTGAAGTTTTTTCTTAAATTTAAACTGGGAGTTCATAATTCATAAAATGTAAGGTTCCTTGGCATAGCTGTGTCTATCACTTGGTGCCTCTTTGCTCTGAATGTCTCAAGTATCAGTTATTTTATATATACCACTCCCTTAGCACATTGATGTTATAAATAAATTCCTTCATAAAGATGACTGTAAAGTACTGATGTAGATTCAGAAAATAGCATTCTGCCTGAAACTTTGCAACCTTTCTTTTGTTTAAAAAAAAATGTTTCTGTTTTGGCCTTTGGCCAAAAGTTATAAAGTTCTTACCTGACCATAATTTCCCTGATTTCCCTCTATTCGTCTGCAAACAAGTATCTTTTTTCCTGTCTGGAGATGAGAGTTCAGGACTGAATGACACAGTGGCTATTTGTACTACATTCTAACACAGTTCTCTGGTTTTCCTTCTTCTACTTGTTTCATTTCTCAATACCTGTTTTAATGCAGTACCAAATCAGTGTGTTTTCTTGGGAGTCAGCTTTATTGAATTATAATTCATATGATACAAAATTGACCCACTGGGTTTATAATCCATGATTTATTAAACTTTTAGAGTTGTGCCAACATCACCATAATCCAGATTTAGTTCATTTTCATCATGTTCCCAAAATTTTCATGAGCCCTTCTTGGAGTTAATCTCCACTCCTCCCCTCCTTTCCTCCCTGCCTCTTGCTCAAGGTAATCATTGATATGGTTTCTGCCCATAAATTTGCTTTTTCTGGGTATATCATGTAAGTGAAATCAAACTCTATATAGTGTTTTGCACCTGCCTGTTTCACTTAGCATAATGTTTTTGAGGTTCACTTCATCCATACTGTAACATTTTTAATACTGAATAGTAGTTCATCTTAGGCATATACCACATTTTGTTTATCCATTTACCAGTTGATCATTTGAATTGCTTCCAGTTTAGGGCTATTATGCAAAATGCTGCCATGAATATCCATAAACATGTCTTAATGTGAACATGTTTTCATTTATCTTGGGTGAGTTCATACAAGTGGAATTGCTGTTTCTTTTAAGAAACTACCAAAATGTTATCCACAGGGGCTGTACTATGTTATATTCCTATCATCAGTACCGTATGAGGTTTCTGCTTTCTCATCATCTTCTCCAGCACTTTGTGTTGTCTTTCTCTTTGATTATAGCCATTCTCCGGGATGTGAAGTGGTATCTCATAGTGTTTAAACCAATGTGTTTGGGTTTTTTTGGTGGTGGTTTGTTTTTTTTAAATAGCATTTTCTCCCTAAAGGAAATGGCTGCTCTCTAGTGGTGCATTCCTCACATTACACTTGGGAAAAGGGCATTTATAACAAGGCTGAAGCGTGTTCAAATTTACATTCATTCATGTTGTGCCTACACTGTTTAGCACGCTGAGTGCAATTTGAGGACCAGGTTCAAAATGTTTTCCTAATTACCCCTATTAATAAGCCTCAGGACCTGGTTGGTTTGCTGTGGCTTTTACTTAATCCCTGGAGGTGCATTATAGTCACACCAAGTTTTTGTGCTTCAGATCTCATCCACTTTATATACTCACAACTTTTGGCGTAAAGGTTGACACCTGTGGAGTGGCTAATGCCTATGAAGATAGATGGATAGGGAGAAAAAGGCCAGAAACAGTTTTGTTGACTCAAACTTACCACATCCTTTCAAACCAGAGCCAGAAGAGTAAATAATTCTTGCTAGTGGAATGAATATAAATTCCTTTTAATGAATTGCACACAAACGGAATGTCTGGTGGCTCCTTGGTATTTTCAGGTAACACTTTGTAAATATGCCTGTAGAGAGTTGTAAAATTTTAGAAGAATGGGTCTCAGCTGCCCCTAGGCTCCTGGGGCTCTGCTGAAATGAGAGCACCAGGCACATTAAAAGCAGTGAAGAAATTGAGCTTAAGGAAGGAAACTAGCCAGGGACTAACTTAAGGGATGGTAAGTAAATAAAGATGTGGCTTCAGGAAATTAGGGTAGTAGAACTAAACATTTAATGGTTTAAAGTAAGAACTTACAAGTTTTGCTTTAATGCAACAGGATATCATTTTTTTTTAAGTGGAGAGAGTGTACGTATGTGAAATTTCCCTAACCTCTTATGCCTTAGCACAATGCATTTACCTAACAATGCATTTTGCTCTCCTGACAGGTCTGTAAAATGATCATATATATGTGTATACATACATAGCACACACACACACAGATGCCTGAATACAAAATAGTAGAAAGCATGATGGATGGGCCTGCTCATGGCTGATTTGCTGCTTCAGTCAAATGGAGGCAAGAGGAGAGGCCAGACTATGCATCTGTGAGTGACATTTTGGTACACAGTAATTGTACTCTATAGTAAATGGAATTGTGTTATCAATTGGGGTGGCTAAAGGGGTATAAGATACAGGATAGGAGATACATAGTTTATGCAATTTCACGATAAGCACTGGATAGGAGGGAAATTGATATATTGGGGGGATTAAAATAATTTTAAACATGCATTAGAACTTTAAAAATGTTGCTATAACGAATATTGTTTTTCAAAGGATTAATATGTGGAGATTTTGATTAATCCAATGTCATCATTGCCAAAACAAAATGACTTATAGAGATACTGTTATTTAACAAATTTTTATCCTCAGTCTTTGTGTTTTGGAACCAAGTCTGGTGATTTATATGAACAGAATTGTTTAACTCTCCCCAGAAAAACTATCATAAAGTAAGTAGGGTGTGTGTATCCCTGCCCATCCAGTTCTACAAAGCATGATAATGACTAATTTGAAAGGTGATTTTAAAAATACAAACTATGGAAAGTACACAGCACATGTAGCTTAACACACGTTCCTCTCCACTTCATATTTTCACTTTCTAGGTCTGTTGTGCTAAAGGGATGGGAATGTATCATGAAACATAAGAGGAGTGTTGTCCTCTAACGGATAAGCTGGCTTATGCCATGCTGTCAAGCTTGAAATAACTCAGTCTGAACAGTATAGCCACAATGGTGGCTTTAGAATAGCATCTAGGTTAGAGAGGGCCACTGAAGGCAGGGACAGTGGCTGTTTGAATGGGAAAATACCAGATCTGAAGTCACCTGTCACTTGCATGGAGAAGAGACATGCAGTTCAGAAGCTGGGCACCCTGACTTATGCTTTATGCCAGCATACCTCCTGAAGCATGTCACTTTGCACAGGGCAAACTATTGAACGGATGGAGTGACTCTCACAGGGATGAAAAGTCAGTCTTCCCTTGCTTTTTAAAAAAAAATAATTTAATTAATTAATTAATTTTTGGTTGTGTTGGGTCTTCGTTGCTGCACGCGGGCTTTCTCTAGCTGCGGCGAGCGGGGGCTACTCTTCGTTGCAGTGCGGTGGCTTCTCGTTGCGGAGCACAGGCTCTAGGCGCGCAGGCTTCAGTAGTTGCGGCTTGTGGGCTCAGTAGTTGTGGCTCACGGGCTCTAGAGCGCAGGCTAAGTAGTTGTGGCGCACGGGCTTAGTTGCTCTGTGGTATGTGGGATCTTCCCGGACCAGGGCTCGAACCTGTGTCCCCTGCATTGGCAGGCAGATTAACCACTGTGCCACCAGGGAAGCCTTGTCTTCCCTTGCTTTTTACCTTCATTTAAAATAGGCAAATAGAAAATTAATAGGACTAGTCAAGTAAGGCTCAGGACTGTACAATCAAAGTTTAGATTAGATCCATGGGCCAGAGAGAAACCTATGGTGAAATTCATTCTGTACATCCAGTGGGTTTTCAAAACTTTCCAATATTTTACAGCTTCTAATTTATCTAGGACAAATGTCATTTGCTTGGACCAAGAAATAAGTTTTAACGATTAATGGAGCTTCAAATCCTGAGGACCCATGTCAGTGATGTGAATGGAGTTTCACTCAGGGATTGATCATGGCCTCCCTCCAACGTTGGAAAAAATGGGAAATGCTCTAAGCAGCTCGTGATGCTTGTTCTCAACGGAATGAACTTGGGAAGGGTCGTGCGATCATCAACCTAGTCCAAGTTTCTTAATTTACAAATTAGAAGCAAAAGATAATCTCACAGAAATGAGCTAAGTATAGGAAAAGGCATTCTACAGAATCAAATGCCAAGTGGCCAAATAAATCTGTGGCAAAATGGTTAACTTCAGTTGTCAGACAAATGCAAATTGAGGTAGTATAAGACTTTTTGCAGGAATTCCCTGGCGGTCCAGTGGTTAGGACTCCACACTTTCACTGCCGAGGGCAAGGGTTCAATCCCTGGTCAGGGAACTAAGATCCCGCAAGCTGCGAGGTGCGGGCAAAAAAAAAAAAAAAAAAATTTTTTTTCATTTTGCAAGCAAAGCTGGCAAGAATGTTAAGCTCATCCACAGTTGGTATAAGAGCTTTTTTGGGAGAAGTGGTTTGGTGACAAAAAATTTTTTTAAATTGGTTTATTGTTTGACCCAGAAATCCCCCTTCCAGAAATTTTTCCTGTAATAACACTTGTAGGAATGCAAGACAATGTGTGTGCCAAGAATCCTCAGCACAGCATTGTTTGCAACAGCAGAATAATTGGGCCAGGGGCAGCTTGCGTGCATAATGGGAGAATGTTTAAATAAATGGTGATATGTCTTTAGTTACACAATATTTTACAGCCAAAATGATTAACATAGAAGACATGTAGGGACTTCCCTGGTGACGCAGTGGTTAAGAATCCGCCTGCCAATGCAAGGGACACAGGTTCGATCCCTGGTCCGGGAAGATCCCGCATGCCGCGGAGCAACTAAGCCCGTGCGCCACAGCTACTGAGCCTGCACTCTAGAGCCTGCGAGCCCCAACTACTGAGCCCAAGTGCTGTAACTACTGAAACCCACGCACCTAGAGCCCGTGCTCCGCCACAAGAGAAGCCACCACAATGAGAAGCCCACGCAACCCAACGAAGAGCAGCCCCAGCTCGCCGCAACTAGAGAAAGCCCACACGCAGCAATGAAGACCCAACGCAGCCAAAAATAAATTTAAAAAAAAAGAAATATAAAGTGGGGAGAAAGTCAGAATACATCCAAATTTATGTTTAAAAATAATGTGTAAGTGCACAAAAGTTCTGGAAAGATGCACCAAACTTAATGGTTGTTTACTCTGGGGAGGAAGGGATGAAGCAGACTTGCTCTTACACTTTTTGCTCTATATGCTTTTGTGTCATTTGATTTTTTTGAAACTAGACTATTTGTAAATCAGTTTGAAAAAAAATTTTTTTAATTCCAAAATGATACTTATGTAGATGTAGGCTTGGGGACCTCTGCGAAACCACTCTACCAGATCACTTACTCCCTTGAGATGCTTGTAAAGTCCTCGGTTACGATCTTGTATACCAAGTCCTACCTGCAGGAGGAGGAGTTTCTTCAAAGACTGCAGAACAAAGATGGGAAAGCAGGGAGTTGAATAGTTAACTGAAGACATTTTTCTAAAGCCCATGCAATTGAGTTCAATTGGTTTTCCAATAATAGGGTGTATATATGTAGAAATGTATGTGTGTGTTGTTTCGATGATAATTTAGCAGGGGAGAGATGCAAACCCATAATTGTTTCTGCCCTCCTACATGTGAAATAAGGTAAATGAGATGTTAGGACTGGGCCCCAGTAATAGAGAAGAATGATGTAGAGCACTTATCCAGAGCAGGCACATGATCTTTTCAAGCTAAAATAGAATTGTCTGTTTAGAAAGTATTTCAAGGCCCGCCCTCCAGTCTGCTGGAAGGGCACAGGTCTTTATTACCAGAGCCTTGCTGTCTCACTACAGTCTTGGCTTTCAGCTGAGTGTGGTCTGTGGAGAAACCACAAACACTGAAAGAATCCTGCTCTAAGACAAAACAGGCTAGACGGGTACAGTTATCTAATCACAACCAAGTAACAGCAGATAAACCTCAGATTATATTCTGGTAAAGACCCACTGGACTTCAAAGCTGTTTGGAATGGATTGAAGGGTTTTGAACACCTCCTAGGTGTCCTAATTTAAAGTGGCCTGGATTGTGACAATTTATATTATTCCCAAGAACCATGGCAAATAGTAAACAAATATCCCTTTAATTAAGGCGTCAAAAGTGCCTAAATACTTAGAAGACAGACGCACGGAGAAAGGTTTGTGTCTTACCTTAGAGGTGCTACGGTAATCCAGCAGTAGTAAAATTGTCTCCCAGTGTCTGGGAGACAGCTCTTACATACCTTGAGATACCAGAATGCAATGACATTGGTAGAAGTCAGCCTACTTAAAAAAACTAAACAAACTTTGTTAAAATGTGTCATAATAAAAACTGAAAAGCAAAAGATAATTTGGAGAGAAATATTTACAACATAATAAGAGGTTAATATCCTGAATATATAAATCAAAAGGGAAAGATGAATAGCCTGCAGGGATAATTTGTTATTTTTTTTCACTGCTCAGCATCCTCTTCCTTCATTAACAGAACTCTTCCTAGTGGAGAACTCATTCCATATGATTTAAGTGAAAACTTTCCCCACATCTGCCCAGTTAGGCTCTTGAATTGGGTCTAGAGTATTGGTCCTGTAACCTATGCACTACAAATGGCAACTTCATATGTAACAAAAAACATAGTACCGTAAGAATGAAAATGTAAATGAAAACATCAGAAGACAGTCCCCCACCTATCAAATTGGGTGATTTTTTTTCCTTATTGTGTTTTCCAAACATAATACCCATGATTGGTAAAGGACCGGATTATTAATGCATGCTAAAATCACTAAGTGAAACGTGGTTGCCACAGGGCAAAGCCCATATTTGTAAGAGTTTTGGTGATCATATCCTCACCAAAGACTCAAAGCATCACTAACAGGATGATTTTAGGTGTCTCCTGATGTGATGCAACATGAAATACACAGCACCACCTGTGAAAGATTCTTGCCAAATACAATCAAGCTTCTACACTTAACCCAGGGACTTCCCTGGCGGTCCAGTGGTTAAGACTTCGCCTTCCAATGCAGGGGGTGCGGGTTCGATCCCTGGTTAGGGAGCTAAGATCCCACATGCCTCGTCAGCCAAAAACCCAAAACATACAACAGAAGCAATATTGTAACAAATTCAATAAAGACTTTAAAAATGGTCCACATCAAAAAAATATTTAAAATAAAATAAACCTCACTCAGTTTATAGGAAATCTATATAGGAGATACAGATATGAATTAACGGACTCTTAGGGAAAAACAGTGCCAAGATGTAGGATATTGTATTAAAAAGGTGTGTTTTTTTTGTTCTGGATTAACAGAGAGACATGACAACCAAATGCAGTGCCTGAAACTTGACTGAGTCCTGGCTCAAAAAAAAAAAAAAAGCTGTAAGACCTCTGGGGGACAATTACAGAAATTTGAATATGAACTGAATATCAGATGTTGAGAAATTTTCTTAGCTGATATAATTGTATTGTGATCCTGCTGGAAAATGTCCTAGGAAATGCATGCTGAAGTCTTTAGGGGTGAAGCATAAATATACACACGCATACACTTACATAAAGAAAATATGGTGAAATACTGTTGAATCTGCCCAACTAGTTTGCTTCAGGGATGGCCATGGGAGCATTCTTCATACTATCCCCAAATTAGAGACAGTCTCAATGTTTAACAAGGGGGTTGGTTAAATAAACTGGTACAACCATGCAGTGGACAACTACTGCTGAAAATGTATGAGACAAGATGTGACAATGGGAAGTTTTTGTGAAAAAAATGAAAACCCAGAAGAGGTTTTATGACCCATGTTTTAAGGCCTAGTTCAAGTGAGAGCTCTTCCCTCAGTCTTCCCTTTAGTCTGAAGCAGGACTAAAACTTTCCCTTTCCCGCACTTGCCACTGCATGCTCACCACAGTTATTGCTGGCTTGTCAACTCTACTGTGAGCTTGCCAAAGGTGGGTCCCTGTTTGTTCATTAGGACCGATATAAGTAGAGGTCAACCTAACGTAAGGAAGAAAAAAAGAATCAAAGAGGAAGAGGTGGGTAGCAAGATCTTTATCAGCGTTCAGTCAAAGACTGGAGGGTCACCTGTTGGGATATTGCGGTGCAGTGAGGGGAGGGAGGAAGTCTAAAAAGGCCACCAGTCTTGAGTGTTTATGGCAGAGGCACCATGCTAAGCACACTCTGTACACCATCTAATGTGATCCTCAGCCCCTTACTAGGTAGACACCAAAGCTGTAACTAACTTTATGAGAAAAGAAACCCAGAGAGGTTAAGTAACTTGCCCATGGTCACACAGCAAACCAGAGAGCCAGGATTCAAATTTAGGAAGTCATCTTTCAGCACCTAGAGTATCATTTCTTTTGGAGTGGCAAAGGGAAGAGAAACCAGATGGACTTTAGATTTCTTCCCATACCAACCTTCTACAAATATGTCTCCCCATACCCAGCAAACAAATTGAAAATAGGCAAATTTGGTCACTGTTGCACCTGGCAGTTGATGTTAAGATAAGCAACACTGGTGGTATTAGGCTAATTTGTGATTGAGGTCTTTTCTTTTTTTAATTATTTATTTATGGCTGCATTGGGTCTTCGTTGCTGCGTGCCGGCTTTCTCTAGTTGCAAAGAGCGGGGGCTACTCTCCATTGCAGTGCACGGGCTTCTCATTGCGGTGGCTTCTCTCACTGTGGAGCACAGGCTCTAGGCACGTGGGCTTCAATAGTCGTGGCTCGCAGGCTCTAGAGCACAGGCTCAGCAGCTGTGCCGTACGGGCTTAGTTGCTCGGTGGCATGTGAGATCTCCCCGGACCAGGGCTCGAACCCATGTCCCCTGCATTGGCAGGCAGATTCTTAACCACTGTGCCACCAGTGCAGTGATTGAGATCTTGAAAATAAACTGAACAGAAAGATGAGCTACCCTCTGCCCGCCCCTTTCCCATTTCAACAATAAATACATACTGTGAATAAGGGCAAATTATTCCATGTGAGACTCTCCTTGGCTGTACGTGGTAACTACATATAGCAATTTTAGGAATTAGTTTATTCAAGCAAAGTGAAAGCATGGATTCAACGCCAATGATTTCTCTAAATTTTTATTAATTTTTTTTTTTTTTTACAGCTCCATCCTCTTGTGAAAAGTAAAGAATTTGAAGACGAACAAGTCAATTACATGTTTTTTTTAAACAGCAATTAATCCTTATTACAGAGAACAATAAACAAAAGATCTGTGGCACGGTATCTTTGGAAAGATCTTTTGCAAATTTTTCTTCTAAAAAAAGAAAACTATAATTCTCACAGATCACGTATGTCTCTTTCAAAGGACTGTACAAGGCAGCTAAATTTTATTCACAAAAGCCCCAAGTTTCAGTTCCATTGCTGAAGTAGATAAAACACACGGAGTCCCCCTTGTCTGTGCTGCACATCTTCCCACTGAGCACATCACTGCTTCCCTATCCTGCATACAAAACCATTGTGTGGACTAGATAGCTGGCACGTTATTACACAATAATTAAAGAAAAATTCATATTATTTTAGAGACAGACCAGTGATCTTCATTTATCAACTGGACGATTTATTCTTTTTTAAACAATTTTAATAATACCAAGATTTGACTTTCCTCTAAAGTTATAAGAAAGCAAAAAATATATAATATAATATAATATATAATGGTAATAAATAAAAAAAGGCAACCCTGCTCAGGTATCATCCAAAACATGATCACATTCAGGAGAAGAAAAAAAAAAAAAAAAAACCAACACAAGATTTGGGACACACGTGTATAAACACACACACCAACATGAACAGTGTATACTTGGTATCTGAGGAGGGGATGTGCAGTAATTTTAACAATACATGTTGATGGCCTGAACAAAAGGCGAGTACTGCCTTTTGTTCTTAGTTTTGTTTTTTTTTTTTAATTTTTTTATGTGGGATCTTCCCGGACCAGGGCTCGAACCCGTGTCCCCTGCATTAGCAGGTGGATTCTTAACCACTGCGCCACCAGGGAAGCCCCTGCCTTTTGTTCTTAAACAAAAGTTAATTAACAAAAGTTAATACTGCCTGTATTCAGCATCACTTAAACATCTACTTGTAAGCACAGCAAGTTATCTTCCTTAGGTCAGCCACTTCCTGGTCTGACCAGTGCAGCTCGGCCAGCCTCGCTGTCAGTGGTCTTACTTCTCTGTCCTTCCAGGTTGATACAGTAATATCTAGGCTCCCAGGGAGCTGTAAGTTTCCTTCCTGCTGTCTTGGGTAGAGAAATACAGGCACTTCTCTACCCAGCACGGTACCTGTTGATATCCAACACACCGCGAACAGAATAGAGTGGCTTTCCCCAGGACAACAGGAAATTTACAGCTACCTTAAGAGAAGTGGTAGATGGGTGCTTGTCAACGCCTCGTAAATACGAACTAAAGAGCATGGCCAGTGGTCACAATTCGTTCTCGGATTTTCGGTGACTGACACAACTGGATTGGATATTTGAGGTGTATATGGTAGAAATACCACTTGCAATGTTTGAAGGAAAATCCCCAACACCATGTTTGTTATTCTGCCACTCCGCCTCCCACAAACAAAATGACAAAAAAGTATAGGAAAAAAACCTGCATCCACAAATTCTAAGTAGGACCAAAAACAAGAGGCAACCACTAGAGCAAGAGAGAAAGGGACCAAGTACCGCTATAATCCTGACACCCCACCACAACCACAATGAGGAAATCTCTACATCTGTGTTTCTAAAAGAAGGCCAAATATTCTAGCAAGATTTAAATACTGCTCATCAGTGGTAAAGAGTGTAGGAGATGAGGTGGCAAAGTTTTTCACAGATTTTGCGTAGTGTCTGGGCAAACAAATCCTTAAGAAAAAGTAGAATCTGTGTGGGAGGTAGGGAATCAAGCCTTATTTGATTCATTTACCTAAAGATGCACAAATACACCTCAAACTTCATGAAGCAGAAGAGAAAAAGGTGCAAGACCCACCTAACATCTCTGAAAGCCATGACAAAATGAATACAGCATTATTCCAAAATTAGGTGTGGTCAACAAAGGCACAATAAATATATCCAATTTAGCCAGCCTCTTTGTGTGTGTGTGTGTGTGTGTGTGTGTGTCTATGTACACACACATTTCCTTTCATATATCAGAGATAAGAGTTTTATTCATTTTGGAGGGCACAATGGTTTGTTTTTGCTTCTAAAAATTACTGAACAGGAATCATAAAAAAAAAATAGTAAGCTCCTGATCCTACTAACATTAATATTTAAGGTACCAGTTAAGGCAAGTTTTCAGCCAGAAAGGGGTAGTTTGTTAGCTTCTAAACATCCTGAAATCGGGAATTAAAGGATATAGAACAAGGGAGATAAGTGTGGTCCAATTTGTCTAGGGGAAATAGCTAAACATTTTGGTCAAAACAGATTATAAAATAAAGGTCCTTTTGTTCAAAAAAAAAAAAAATCAGATGCTTTTCCCATTCAGTATTGTGATTAAATCATAGCATCATCTAAGTCATTCTCCTGTTGTAGTTCTGGTCCTGATAATATGCCAGCTGGACCCTCCCGCTCTTCTACCACAGCTGGCATATGGCGGACGTTTTCACATTCTTAACCCAGTGTAATTTGGTAAATTTCAGTGAAGTGTTTTATCATTGTTTATCAGGGCCCTTAGTCTAGCTAAAATCTTAAATTCAGTGATTCACATTTTAATTGCCTCCAGGAAGGACAGAAACATTCAACATTTTTAAAAGTAAAACAGTGTTCTTCCATTTCCTAGTAAAGATAGACACACACACACACACACAGACACGAAACTGTAGTGCCAAAGGCAAGGTTTTTACACTCCATTTTTACTCAAGATGTTTTATATTTGTCTCACTGTGAAGTGTGTACTATTACGGTTGTTGTAAGAACTTCACATATTCAAAGGCTTGATTTTATAATCTAGTTCTTTCAATTATCTACCTCAGTACAAATTTTGCCTTTGGGAATTTAAGCATGCAGTGGAAAAGTGCAAATGATTTAAAAATCCTTTAGATTTCTATATACAACTGTAACAGCGAAAAGACCTTATGAACATTAAGGATTCATCAGCCACTACCCTTTTACATACTCTACTTTAAAAGTAGCCATTAAGAATTCTTTTAGGTAAAATGCATTTTGCAGTAAGAATCAGAAATATTCCATGATCAAAATAGTACAAACTGATCTCTGCAAACTCATTAGTTTTTTAAGGGACAAATAAAATCTTAAGATAAAGGTCAGGGAAAAAACACACACACACAAAGAATAAGGCCACTGAAAAAGCAATTACCTCTTTTAGAAATGGCTGAGAAACTGACTTGGAAATGTCTTCAGTCAGGGGGACACGGTGGCTCCTGACAAGACACACGCACTCAGCACGGTGTGCATGGATCAGAGCCTGTCCTGAAGAACACACTCTGGTGTCCTGTCTCCTACACAGAAGAGATGGACACACAATGCCACAAGCAGACAACCTACCAGGCAATTACTGTTCATTTAACAACAGGCTGCTTTTTAAACAAGTAGCTTAAAAAGGACCATGGCTCTGCTTTAGAACATCAGTAAATGAAATCAGTCCATCAAGATCGCACATCAAGTTCTTATGCTCAGGTATTACACTACTGTTGTAATGCTCTCGCTTTAACCTAAACATGAAGTAACAGACCTCTGTCCTAGCTAGTGATAACCAAAGAACAGGCTAGATACCGTAAGACACTGAAGGAACAGCTTCACACAAACAACTCATACTGTGAAAAATAAGCATCACTCCCATCCGCTACACATCCCTTTTATATAGTTACCAATTACCAAGAAAGTTCTTACATTCATCATATGGACCTTAGACCTCTTCCTCACAAATAAAGATGGTACTCCCTTCTTCACTAATAAACATGACAATGTCAAACATGCTTGGTAGGAAACAACACGTAGGGGGCGGAATGGGACGAAGGCAGAAAAATAAACCAGTTGTAGCGTTAACACTCACTCCTCAATTGTAAGAGATGTGCAAATTCTACTTCTAAAAGGGATAAAAAGAATTGGCTTCTAAAAACACTGCACTCAAAATAATGCTTCCAATAATAACCCTCAAAGTTTCAATGAAAAAAATCTGTGCTTATGGATATGTGGGAATTCTGTTTGTTTGGGTTTTTTTCCCCCCACTTTAAGTCATTCAAAATAAACTTGGTTTAATGTATAGAATCTGGCAATAACAACTTATGGGTAGGCCACAGTTCCTCTTCAATCTAATCACATCTAGTTGATTGAGAACACTCTGGACTGAAGGCATGTGGTGACTTTTTTTTTGAAAGTCTAATAAACCACCCCAAATCTCCACAGCCTCTCAGGGAGTTAATTTCCCCTAGCCAATCAAGGGCTCTCAAAGTCTAGTTTTGCTATAAATATAAAGTAATTTGTAGCAGAAAAATATAGCCTCTCTAAGAAGTAGATTTCATTTTTCTTTGTTCGCTGACAAAACTCTGAGTTGGTAGACAACGTGAGTTACCACATAACTGTAGACCACAGATCAGCACCTCAAATTCCAGCTCTACTTAAACAAAAATTAAAAAGCACTTCAACCATCTGGTCACGGATAAATGTTGGTTTCCTTCTTCCCCAAAGTAGAAAATGCAGAGTACAGTCAACGTGACTGCCTTTCTCTGGAGCAGGGGGTGGGAACGGCAGCGCCCAGTCCTCCGTGGTACATGGAGATGGGGATGCGGATGGGGATGGGGACGGCTCCCCTGGGCGCTGTAGCTCCTCTCTCCCCCAGCCCAACGGGGCCACCTTCCAGCACAGTAACGGAGAAATCAGAGCTGGGTTGAACGTGCAGTATCCAGGCAATGGGGGGGTCGGGGGGTGGGTTGCCTTCAATTTTATAAATTAGGACAATACCTGGTATTATCAAAGCCACTGTTCAATGGCAGAAAGTGGGGTACAGTGGAGTCCTTCACAACTTACGTTTTATAGATGACCATTAGAATTTATTAAACAAATATTTCCCCCAAAACTTAAAAGAAAAAAAAATCACCCACAAAACCCTACACCACAATTCACTGTTTAAAAAAAAAAAATTCCTTCTAGGAATGAACTAATGTGGCTACTGAGATGATGTGAATTTGCTTTCAGAGTTGAAATTGCTCCTCCTCATTTCATTTGCATCCTGCTGGTTAAAAAAAGACGGAAATGTTTCTAGACCATTCATACGCCCACTCAGGCTACATTGCACTTCTGTCCTTTAGGAAGGAAAGGCAAGATCATCTCTGAGGCCAGCCTCCTCATTTCTGCTTCTACAAAAACATCCTGTCCAACCAATGATTCCACAGTTCTTGAGTTTCAGTGAACAAATGTCCTGGCCATCTCATGGTGCTTCTCTTCTCAAGTTTGGTATCCTGATCAGACAAATGTCTGGACTGTTTTGAGGCTTCCAACGTGCAAAAAAGTTCCCAAGGCCTGGAAAAAGTTCAACCTGGGCCTCCATTAAGGTGTTTTGGTTACTTGTTTCAGCCGCTGAAAGCCCTGTCTTGTATAGCGCACCAGGTCCATCAGACTGCTGTCAAGGGCCAGGGCGCACACACCTGTGCCAAGCTGAGCAAAGAATTCTGCAAACAAAGCAAGCCCAACATGTAAACACACGTGCACACACAAAATAAACGTGAAAACATAAAAAGGCAAGGCTCCAGAAACTACATCCCCACAGTATTCTGTACGTCATCTAGCAGAGCAAAAAAAGAAAAAAAACTTCACAATCTACTGTAATGGTTTGCTAACTCTCCACATCCCTCCACTAGTCTAAAAAGGGAAGAACTAAGTTTGTTTCAGAGTTGACTCCATAATGCCTGACACAGTGGCTGACAGTGGAAAATACTCAATTTATACTTTTGGATCAATGGACACATGAATGAAAATAAACAAATAAAAATACTCAACATGTTAAAAAAAAAAAAAAAAGCATCATTAGTTTGCTAAGAAAGAAAACAAGGTTTGAAGAGGCTGTGAGGAAAGTAAGTGGCCACAGCCAGCTGGCCAACTTCTTCCCTAGAGCCAGGAAAGAGCATGTCAAGGCTTTAATCTGGTATTTACATATAAGCATTTGCTCAGTGGTCACTAGCACCGACACCAAGCAGTTCCTCTAATAGGTGCTTGACCATCTCCTAAACCTTGGATTTCTCCAAGGGCCTTCTTCACAAACAAGACCCAAGAATATTTACTAAGCCATATTTCCTATACTGTTGCTAACCATCTTTCTTAACATATACTGAAAACAAGCAATAAACGCAATATTTTTTTAAGGATTATGAAAGTTGTATTTATTCACGATGCTACACTTATTGCATTCCCTTAGAAAAATAGAGACTATTTATGTACCCAATGTACACATATAACTTTATATAAATTATGTGTTGCACATAAAGGCCTCTGGTACAGCTAAAATCCTGACACTACAATTTGGGTAATCCTGCTTCAGGGTCTCCAGTTTATCAAGTCTGTCCACAGAAAATAAAAACTGAAACTACAGTCAGTCTTGCTGCTCACACTTAGAAATTATTTTAAATATAATAAAATAAAATTTTCAATTACTCTAAAACCCAAAAAAGTAAAGTGGAAGGGGATACATTTTGTTACCAATTTCAATTTAACAGTATGACAAATTCACACCTTATTTTGGCTGGGTCTTTTTTTAAAAAAAAAATCACCTTAGTTTTGACATTATCCTTCTAAGTTGTGGCTGCTTCAGAAGGTAATTTGTCAAAAATATTTACCAAACAATTTTAATAAGTAATAATAATATTCCTTTTACAAAATGGTACAATAACATCTTAAGGCATCAGAAAATACTAAATGTCTTTGGCTATATAACTAAAAGGCCATTCTTCCAAACAGAATAGGGCATATTCACCTCAGAACCAACTACAGAAACAGAAAGCATAACAGAAATATACCCAGAATTTAATGAGAATTTGTGTTCCTTTTTTTCCCATTCTACCCATATAATAAGCAAGGGGAATGCAATTTACATAATCTTCTCAGATGAGACTCAACAGCACTTCAGAGATACCCAAACTAATGTTATTTGCAATTTTCTTTTTTTTTTTAACTTGTTTGCTTCCTTTTAAGCCTTACAAGTGTAGAAATTATAGCTGATAAACAAGAGTCACAAGCCTCACAAATGGAACTATAATATAAAAATAAATCAAATGAAACATTTATTAATAAATGAAGCCTATTTTACTACTTCAAGTGTTAATGATAAAAAAACTTCTGCACAGATGTTGCATTTAAAAAAGTGAAACTACAGACTATGTTTCTAGCTTGGTAAACAGATGAACCTGATGTCTTTGAATGACATAACAATTGAGCATTGAACAGTACATCTTATGAAGACCTGTAAATTAGAGAACTACTAGCTTAAAGTTAGTGATTATGAAACAAATATGTGTTCGTAGTTTCAGCTGCTTTTTTCTTCCTCAGCCATCAGGTGCTCCATCCATTTTACATTTCTGGGTTGAAGAATAAATGCAGTATTTTAGGTTATGCTACTTCCCATCTCAAATGTGTTGTGCCTGGGGACAGCCAATGACTTTCCATCTGCATTTGCTTAGCCCTTTTGCTAGCACTTCAGTTCAGGGTGAAATAACGATACCAAAACTTCTGAAGGGGCAAGGTGCTAAAGCCACTTCTGATTTAATTTTGCTAAGATCTAGTCACAGAAATCTATCTCCATGTCACAGAGCTCAAGAAAGAACTGTGACAGCATGGAGAAAATGTGAGAAGAGTAAACAGCTGCACACTTCCTTTTCTTCAAAACACTGAACAGATGGTGGGAATGTGAGTTGGTGCAGCCACTATGGAAAACAGTATGGAGGTTCCTCAGAAAGCTAAAAATAGAACTACCATATGATCCAGCAATCCCACTCCTGGGGACATATCTGGACAAAACTTTAACTCAAAAAGATACATGCACCCCTATGTTCACAGCAGCACTATTCACAATAGCCACAACATGGAAACAACCTAAATGTCCATTGACAGGTGAATGGATAAAGATGTGATACATATATATATAATGGAATACTATTCAGCCATGAAAAAGAATGAAATAATGCCATTTGCAGCAACATGGATGGACTTAGAAATTATCATACTAGGTGAAGTAAGGTCAGACAGAGAAAGACAAGCACTGTATGATATCACTTATATGTGGAATCTAAAATGTGGAACAAATGAACCTATCTACAAAACCAAAACAGACTTGTGGTTGCCAAGGGGTAGGGGAGGTGGGAGAGGGATGGACTGGGAGTTTGGGGTTAGTAGATGCAAACTATTACATATAGAATGGATACACAACAGGGTCCTACTGTACAGCACAGGGAACCATATTCAATATCCTGTGATAAACCATCATGGAAAAGAATATGAAAAAGAATGTATTTATGTGTGTAACTGAATCACTTTGCTGTACAGCAGAAATTAACACAACATTGTAAATCAACTATATTTTAATTTTAAAAAAGAAAAAAAAAAAGGCCAAAACACTGAACAGAAAATACAATGTTATTCCCCTCCCAATCCCCATGGCCCAGTAATAAACACGACAGAACCATTTACCTTTATTCTTCCTGGTAAGGACCTCAGCCTGTTCCCAAAGATCAAAGGCAGTAAGGACATGGGAAGTAATGGTGACATAGGAAGATGTCATGTTCTGGATGGTGACTGGGGTGCTGATGGTGGCGGGCACGCCCCCGCTCCCCACACCGCCAGCGCCTGACTGGGATCCTATGGAGCTGGCTGGAGACGGCATTGGAGAGAGGGGGGATGGTGTGCCTGTGCTTCTGGAAGGTGGAAGAAAAGAGAACTGGTTAATCACCTGAACTCCCAGATCACAGATCTCCTGTTTCTGGAACTGCAGTCCAAGTCACAAGGCTTCAGTGTGTACTTGCCAAAATGACAATCACTTCTAAAATCACTTCTACAAGGTCAGAGAGGCACCCTTCACCTTCAGTATCCTGGAAATTTATTTCATAAAACACAGTGGGATGGGGCCCTCCAAATGGAAAAAGTAACTGGAGAGACGTAAGGTGTTCTTCACTGGACATAGAATCAGGTAGGCAAATCTGTATTCCAAGTGTATTTCCCAGGCCCTTTACACATTTTACTCCCTTGCCTGGAATCCCTTCTCTCCCCAACCCCTATTCCAACTTCTCCTAGGAAGACAGTACTTCCCCTGAGAAGATGGTCCTCATCTCCGATATATTCATTCTCTCATCCACTCAATAAACATCACTGAGCTCCTACTCTGCAGGTAGCACTCCTCCAGACACTGGGGATACATCACAGCTTCCTTTCTGTCACCACTTGAACTTGTCTCTTTGCATTTATCATACCTCATTATACTTTTCTGTCTATTCCTTTTCCTGCCTCACAAGCACCTCGAAGGCAGGGACCATCTCTTCCTAATCTCTGCATTTCTAGCCCTTAGCACAGGAGGTGCTCTGGATAAACACCTGCTGAGCCCATCACTGACTGAACAGAGGGCAGCCCACGAGGAGACTGGGCATCAGGGGACTCACACTGTGCTCTGTGTTCTCCTAGTGACTGCCCACCTGCACCTGCAAGCTCACAAGTGCCTTGATGCGGATCAAACGAGAAACACACGTGAAGTCACTCAGACGTTAAGAAGTGATGGATATGAAATGGAAAGATGGGTCAGCAGCAGTGGCCTCGTCACATAGTTACATCTGCCCTTGGGCTTCATGAACTCTAATGGATCCTAAGCGTCCCCTTCGAAGAACTAGAGCAGAAGCTCCCCGAGGGCGGCAATTCCTGTCTGCTTTGTTTACTGCTGCTTCCCTGAGCCTAAGACAAGGCTTGGTACAAGGAAGGTGGGTAGCCAGATGGTGAAGGAGTGATCTAAAATCACGTGACTGACAACCTGTTAACTTAGAATAATATCTCAGAGGTAGGAGTCATGAAAATTTTCAGAGGTAAAGAAGTTGCTTCTCAATCAGGACTTTCTTTTTTTAAGAGAGGCCATATGGGAATCTCTTCTTTTGAATGTGCTGGAAATGGGGCAATCTTCTAGGTGATGTTCTTAAAATAGCAAAACCCGTCAGAACTGGGAGCTTTTCAAGGAATACGACCAAATTAAAAAAAAAAAAAAAATACTAGGCAAGTATCAAAGGGAAGAAAATTCTATCTTCATCTTAAAAACACCCGCACAAGGACTCTGTTTTTCGACAGCTTATGGAACAGATGAGCAATTTCAGTTCACAAAATTGGGGGGGAAATTTAGCTAGAGATAGCTGTTTTCATTCTTCATATCACTGTTACAGACCCTGGAGAAGGTAGGAGGGAATTGGTTTTGGAAAGTTCTTGTTTACTGAAACGCTAAGACAACGCGCTGCATAGAAGGAGAAAGGACCTTGGCTCCGGTTCTGCTGGCTCTGCCTGTTTTGCATCGTTGGGCATATCTAAATATCCTCAAAGCTCTAAAATCTGGACCCTAGATGCTATGTAGTTATCTTTTTATGTTGCCCAACCAGCAAACACCTTGATTTCTAACTATTCCTCAAAAAGGTATAAATGTGCTAATGATTTCAGTTGAACAAGCAAATAAGCACATGGATGTAAACAATTTTTGAAACAAAGTCACAGCAAGAGGTAAGGAAAGAACGAACTTAATTTTGGAAGTTACTTAAATTAGACTGATCATTACCTTGCGATGCATGGAGAAGGTGCCTGGGCAACTTTGGAAGAAGTCTTGAAGAAGTGTTCGTTAAGAGTACGGGAATACTTTATTGCTATATCTTTTTTACAACGAAACATAGCCATGTTCAAAATGGACTGGCAACGCATGCTGTGAACATAAACATAAGTTGAAGTGAAGCATTAGCTCCGATTCATGAGTATCACTACTACAGAGAGCAAGCCACCTAACCTTTTCCCTAATGTTCACCCTAATGAACATACTGGGTTTTCCTCATCGACGCGAGAAAGAATATCGAGAATCTCACTGCACTGTTCACACTAGCGTCAGAAGTAAATACTGGTGAAACAACACAAATATACAAGGATATAACTTAAGTCACAAGACCAAAGTCATCAGTAAAATGGCAGTAGATGCCATTTCAATAATAATTAACCATCAGTGGGATTAACCCCTTGACCACACAGCCTACCCTTTCTGGTAGTGATTTGCTTTTCATGATCATTTTCACTTTAAGAAAACAGATATGCAAAAGCAAATGTAATACTATTTAGACAAAGAAAAAAATACACACCATAAAACAGCAAATATTTTCTCCTGTGTTGGTGTTGTGGCATCCGAGAAGGATTTTAATGACATTATGAATCTACAGGAAAATACAAATGTACATCAGGTTAAAAAAAGGCAGTCAGAAAATCCCAGACACAAAGATATCTTATTATGTTTGTTTTGGTTTTATATTGATTTTTCCTGAAGATGTGAAGATATGACAGCAACGCAGAAGAAAAATGAGGCTTCAGAGCAACAATTCAGGCCATTCAGAAAATCAGGCGAGGACATGCCTTTTCTCTGACCTGTCCACCTGCTTGAAACCAAGTAGACTTGTATCCTTACTGAGTCCCCTCCTGAAATGCAGGTAATAAACAAAGACGAGAGCTTCAGCTGAGATGAGAGGGCATCTGATAAGAAAGTAAAACTGGAAAAACCAACCCTCCCCCTGAAGGGTTTGGCATTTCACCGTGCACTTGGCAAAATGATGCAGCCCAACCCAGTTGTTCTGCTCTAGCACTTCGTCTGGAATACATTTTTAGTTCATGACCAAAAAAAAAAAAAAAAAGTTTCTGGATCACTAACTTTTTTAAAGACTCCCCTTTGTTAAGCTGTCTTCAGACCAAAGTTCAAATGGATTAAAGCAATAAAGGTTAAGGACAGAGAAGTACTTAAAAGGAAGGCAAAATGAGTCTGCACTTACTTGATGAGGTCTAGGGTTTCTGCATAGATGGAGCAAGCCGACTTGGACGCTGGGCTTTCCAATTCCATGGCAATGCCACACTCAATAAAGGACAAGGCAGCTTCCAGGTACTTAAAAGCCTTCCCAACCTTGTCCGTCTGTGGGCGAAGAACAGGGTCACTGTTAAGCCTAACACGGACTTTTACTTAGTTTCTCACACACATTCTTTACAGAAACTTCCCTCCACTGTCTTAATTTAACTATGGCTAGAGAGAAGTGTGAGAACAAACAAACTCAACATAATAACCAAAGCCCGTCAGCTCTGACCTACTGAGAATTTTCTTTTACTAAAAATTCAGTAGGAAAGAGACAACAATCTTGTAATAAGACTATACTCTCAAAACCTTATTAAAGTACATATTCAAACTAAGGCACTCAGTACATGGTCCCCTTGTTACTAGTGTGCAATTACCCATCATATGATTTTCCTGGCAAATAGGTTATTCCAGACAACTAGAATAATGCAGACACAGTTTCTTTGTACGTGTTGAAGTTTATCTTATAATAAGTAAAAAATGTTATGGTTTACAAGCATCTTAGATTTCATGTTGAACAATAATCTTTTTATGTATTTTAGAGCCCAAAAGGTCATCTCCTCTGGGAGTCTGGGTTAAGGGCACAAGGCTATCCCCTGGGCCAACAGGGATAAAATTTCAGAGTCCCTTAACAGGAATGTAGAAATATGAATGCAATCAGATATTGGTGGTCATCTAACCCCAAATACATATTTTGTCACTTACGCTCTTCTCACTTGGTGGAATTCAGCCAACTCGACTGAGACTGTGCCGAGTCTCGCTACATATGAGACATCATATGCAGCACACATTGTAAGAGCAACTGATCAACATGACATTTGCAAGGTTGTAGTTTCTGCTAATGTCTCTACTTTGATATGTTCAAAAAGAATGAATGAAAACCATAAAGGTGCAAGTGGAGTGTGAGGAGATGGTGACACATCAGCAAAGAAAGAAGGTTTGGCAAATAAAGATGGCTACTAATTTTAATTTTTAAAAATAACTCGAGGGACTTCCCTGGCAGTCCAGTGTTTAAGACTCCGTGCTCCCAATGCAGGGGGCATGGGTTTGATCCCTGGTCGGGGAACTAAGATCCCATACGCCATGCGGCATGGCCAAAACAAAAAAAAAAAACTTGCTTTAAAAATATTTTTTCTAGAGAACCCAGGCTCAGAAAATTAGTGACAGAAAGAATAGAAATCAAATCAGCATGTCCCAAATAATCAACAGTATAGGGCCTTATTGGTTTGCT
This sequence comes from Balaenoptera acutorostrata, assembly GCF_949987535.1. Lineage (NCBI taxonomy): Eukaryota > Metazoa > Chordata > Mammalia > Artiodactyla > Balaenopteridae > Balaenoptera > Balaenoptera acutorostrata. Next base: position 39,933,140 of record NC_080068.1, read on the forward strand.
TCACTGGTGCGAATTTAACTCTTCAAGTTTACTTATTCAATACCATCTCCTTCATGGGATTTCCAAAATTTATATTGGCCTTAGGGTAGAAACAAAAGAAACTATATTAAAGCAATTTGCCAGTATCCGCTTCCTTAAGTATTTTGTAAAGTTAATAATGAAAATATTCCTGTGATAACTCTATGTATCTCCTGAGACAGGGTTAAACTAGTAGAGTTCTAATTTCCTTAACAGTAAGTAAAGTAAGAAAAGAGGTGAAATACACTACTCTATATTCAGTTGTGCACTTCACTATCTGGAACGCAAGATGGTCATCTTTGAGACATTGTGCAAGTAAAGGAGAATATTGTGAAGAGGCTGGCCTTTCAGGTTTCTGTCCAAACTGGCATATTTTGAGAGTGGAATGAGCTAACATTACTTATTAAAATGGGATGCAATAGCCATAGGAAGGGAGAAAGAAGATGTACATATGCATAGATTAAAAGCAACACAAAAACAAAGTTCCCTGGAGTATTAATCTTGTTTGAATAATGAAGGAATCTAGTGCCCAGTGTCAAGATAAGTTTTTGATAACTGGCTGACAAAGTACTGAATATTTACTCTTTCTCAAAAATCAAAAGATTCATACAGTTCTAGCAACAGCCTTGGAGAACTGAAAGGAAGAGGTTAGAAAGATACCGCTGTTTGGTGCTATATGAGGCATCTTAATCTGACTCAGGTCATGCTGGTACAGGGTCACTTGAGAGACAGTGTCTAATTTGTCTTTGACTCTCCTACAGCATCCAGCATGGTAAGGACTCAATCAACATTTTACTCCAATGAATGGGGACCTGATAAAAGGGTCTCGGCCCAGCCCTTCCCAGCCTGACAACAGATGCCAGGCTACAGACTGGGGTTGAAGAACACTGGGCTAGGGTTTTGAGGCCACCATGGACTGATCTGATTCAATCCCCGTGAACCTCCAGAGTTTGTGGTTAGGTTTGCCTGTGGCAGAATCAAGGCAACCGATGCTGTTCTCTTGTGGTACAAAGTTCAACATACGGTATCTGCAGGGGTTTAGGTGTGGGGAATACACCAAGCAAATAAAGGCCCCAGAGTCTTAGATGCTTAAATATGACAAAGGGCAAGCATCATATAACTATACTGCAGCAGAGAAATAAAAGCATTATTTATGTATGCAATTAACAAAACTACCACCTTCCAGAAAGTCCAACAGCCACCAGGCAAAGAGAGTTCGTTTCTTTAAGGCATGTTTACCCACAGTGCAATCATCACCTTCACCTTAAAATTTCACCTGATGGTATAGGTCCACTGTTCACTGTCAGCCTCTAACAGTGAACAGGGCGTTAAGATAATTTTGGAATGCAAACAGGCTACTTCACTTTTTGAAATGTTTTGGGGTGACCACAAATTGACCAGCTTTCAATAAGCCAGAGTTGTTTTTCACATCCAGAGAATTGATTCAGTGGGACAAGGAAGCCCTCAGGTATATTAAATAAAACACTACCAGGTAGATCAACTTTCATTCATTTAGATATAAAACGTGCAACTAGTACTTTGTCTATCTGCCCATGATCAGATGGAATCAGCGAAGTCAAAACAGTGTCCCTTCCCTAGGAACCCCTCAGCCCTCGCTCATTCCGACCCTGCTGACACTGCGGCCAACGTCAGGCCCCCGCAGCCCTACCCCCCCATCCCGCCCCCAAGCCACAGTCAGTGATTTGGAACGAGACGGCAAGTGTTTGATCAGAAAACATTCCACCAAAGGGAGAAAGAGCCAAGACTGACCACTAATTCTGCTTTGTCCTTCAACCTTTTGGCCTCCTTCATGTGAAAATCTGCTTGTTGTCTGAAAGAGAAGAAAAGACCAGGCGTGGGTCACAGGAACCTAAAAGTACTGGACTGGGGCAAGAAGACTTAAGACGACTGGAGGGGGGAAAAGGATGGGAGGAGAGGCAGGGCAAAGAGGAGGCAGGAGGAGGGGGAGGGAGAAGAGAGAAGCAGCAACATCCAAAGTCTTACTTGTCCAACTTCATGTGAGGCTTCCCTGGCTTGGAGTTACCATTTGGCAAAGAAGGCACTGGAAAACGATTTGCAGTATCTCCAGAAGATCCCTTAAAAAAGATCATCATACTGATCACCCTGTAACATTTAAGACCATTGGCCTAACTGTACCGTCTCTCTAAATTAGCCCAAAATAGTTCAAAAGCAAGGAACTCAAAACGCTGCACACTCTAGCTTGGTCAAGCACCTTCTCAGCTAGATTCAACTGAAACTGTAGATTTGCATTGTATCGGGGACACAGAAAAGCCATAAGACAAGAATGCCCAAGAGAACAGATTATCAACAAAGCCAAATTTAACATTTTCTCTTAAGCAATACATACACACACACACTCACCTACCCCAGGTTAACAGGAAGGAAGGAATCTGTATTCGAGAAAGTGGATACTTTTTTCCCCATTATCACTAATAATGAAAGTATTTGAGATCAAACATCCAAACCAAGAACCAGGGTAATCATGTTTTACTGCAAAACACCTGATAGAAAATTAACACAAAAATCTATTCTTATTTTTCACCTCTGAACCACTTTAAGAAGAATAAACTGCCACCTAAATTTTCAGGTAATATGAACTATCTTTTACTCTCCCTCTGAAAAGTAGAGCTTTAAGCACAAATAACTCATTACTGCTTTATTAAAAGTGATGAATAGCTCTGAAATACCATCGTAGAAAACTTATCTTATTCGGGCATTTAAAGTAAAGACACACCAACATATTCCTTTTTATACATTACTGCCTCCCCTCCTTACTTTGTGTTCTGTAGAGCTTCCAGAGCCCTTCCCCTCTACTTTTCTGTGCTTGGAAACAGAAGAGTCTCTGTGGTTGCCCTTGGTACTACTGGCACTTTTGGGAGGGTCCTGGCCACTGGGGTCTGCTTCCTGCCTTGACCTCTTTTGTGCAGGCTTGGCTGGCTTCTGGGAGGATGAGGACGAGGATGACACAAGTGAAGGGGGAAGCATTTCCTTCTTTGAGGGCTCAGAGGAGGGCCTGGGAGTTCTGGAATGAAACATCATGCAAAACTAAGTTAAGGCAAGACATGAACCGTATATCTTAGCTGTTGAGTTATAAGGACAAAATGGCTGTTGACACAAAAGATAAAGATATCACAGAGCCATGAAATCCATTTTTGTAGAAAGGCCACATTTCAGAGCCCTTTTTTTGATGCCTTTGAAAACTATAGTCCTACCTGTGAGTAGTAAACGAAGTTGTATAATTTGTCACTAAGCTTGCGGAGTCTGCCAATGGTCTTACCTTTACCCAAGCAAGTCACTCACTCTGCAGTAGCTGCTGCCCAACCTGCACCTTGTCTCTGACAAGCAGGCAGGCCCAGCTGCCACCTCTTCTCTGCCCCCTTCACATCTGACCCTTTCTCTCTCTCTCTTTCAAATCTCTGTTGGTTCCTACGCAGTGACACGACTCACTTGTTTTTGCCAAGTCTTTTTGTGCTTTTGATAAATCTAAGTTTGCTGCCAAATGAACTGTTAATTCCTCTAAGGTCCTCGTGAAGGAAAACAAACAGAACTTAGCATATCGTCAAAATGAGCCCGACAAGTTCACTATTCTCTCGTTCTACTGCAGAAGAAAAACGTTTTGCCGTGTTGCCAACCAGGAAGATTCGATCACCTTCGCAGCCTGTTCCCAATCTCTATACTCACTTTGATTTAGAAGATTCTTTGTGGGAGGATGAGGGTGATGACTGCGATTTGACTTCTTTCTCCAGCCTGATTTTCTTGCTATTGTGGTCTCTTTCTGCTTCACCCTGTTATTGCAGTATAACAGCAAATTATTACAAACATAACTGTACAGACAAAATAGAAAAAAATATGCAGCAAGGTCAATGAGAGCAATCAGACTTTTGGAAACTTCTAAACACACACAGAAACCTTATAAGTATCTACACTGTGTGTTTGGGGCGGGGGGGGGTGGTGGTGAGGGCAGCAGACCATCTAGATTTGATGTGATTTGTACTGAGACGGATTTGTACATGAGGAAGGACTAAGGAAAGAGCTAGGTTTTTCTCTACCCAGGAAGAAAACAGTTGCGTTTTCTCATGACAACTATCAAATTTACAGAAAGTCCAAAACGCAGGCTCCTTCCCCCTGGTCTGTGCTCACGTAATGGCCCTGTGGGAAGGAAGCTTTCTAGCAAGGACAGTGAAGCGATGGGTGGGAGTCCTTCAATCGACTCAGGTGCTTTAGAATTAAACTCTTCAACTGTCAGCTCACGGGGAGAGAAATCTGGGACACCACCAGCCAATCTAGGACAATCCCTAAAAAACCCGAAATCCTCTCTGAGAGCCTTAAAGGGAAAAACAACATTCTTCAAATGATCTCACTGTGGGAGGCGCCGGTTTTCACCACAGTCTCTCCCTCATTCTCTGAATTTCTCCAAGAAAAATGAATAAATTAAGATGTGTAGGCTCAAGCTCTGCCCAGGCGCTAATCAGCGGCCTGGCCCTGCTCAAAAGGAGGGAAATAGCAAAGACATGCCCTTCCCTCCCCCGGCATTCTGCAAGCAAGCATGCCTGGGTGTGCACCTCCATCCAGCCTTTCATAAATTCTGCGGAAAACATCTATCTCTTGTTTCAAAATGGACCATTCGAGATGGCTTATAAGGATACTTGGCTTTCATCTCTCGGTGTCTGCACAGGTGAGAACATTAAGAAGAAGGGAAAATATGGGTGGAGAAAAGAAATCCAAGGGAAGGCTGGTACTATGGTACCACTGGAAGCCGATTCCGCTCTGGCCCGCACACTCCATCCCAGAGCTGCACAGCACTTGGACACGGCTAGTCCACAGCGACAAGTGAAGTCAGGGACTTTGTCCAAAAAAGGAGAATGTAATCATTTTTCTACTGATGAAATGCTGAAGTGGTAATTTTAGACACATTGGATTAAATTATTTTTCACTGTTTTTTTTTCCTTTTTATATTCTTAACGTGGCTACTAGAAAATTTTAAGTTATGTATGTGAGTCACATTATATTTCTACTGGACAGAACTGTTTTACACACTTTTCTAGAGGTGATCTGCAAAATGGACCTTGAACTTCCAATGAGCTGATGCAAAGAAAGAATTATTAAATGTACAGGTTAGGTAAGATAAAAACAAATCAGTTGCTCAGAAATATAACCATTCATTACAGAAGACCGGGGAAAAAGGGTCTTGAGGGACTTAATAAGGAGAGAACACGTGATGTGAATAAGCACATCCCACAGGCACGGCTGAAACAGTAAATTTCACATGGCTGTTTCTCACGTGGCAGGCAGTGCAGGCCAACAGCACAAGCCTGGAGCACAGTTCAGGACAGATGAAAGGTCCTGGCACAGGCCAGGAGAGGCCTGTTGCAGCTCTGCCCAGCATGTAACTCACCTTCCATTCAACAATTCATAATGAACTCAATGTTGGCAGAGAAGAAAGAATAAACCAGAAGTGACCGGTTAAAATAGAACCCTACTACTAAGGGGTATCCCCTCATCACTACACCCACTGTGGCCAAGAGGCTCTGCTACCAATGGCCCCAGTGAATTCTCTTGAGTTTTAGATTAAAGGCCACACAGCTGGCCCAGCAAGCATTACAAGAGGGTGGGAAATTTATCTTTGGGAAAAGTCACAGTATTTGCTAAAATACCCAGGCAGATAATTAACCTGCACACGAAGTAGTTAGTAATACATATTTTTTTAAATGGAAGGCATTTCCAAGCAGTTAACAACATGTGGGATAAGTCCCCAAGACAAAGCTAAGCATAAACGGTCCACAAGGTTACTTTCTAAAGAAAACACCAAACTCCAGAGGTGGAATGAGGGTTAATTTTTGTTTGTATATCTTCATGCTGCTTAGGACATGCTAGTTATAACTAGAAACCAAAGTGTCAGGCCTTATAAACCACACATGAAAATAAGATTCATAGTGAGTCAATCCTCACAAACTGGTTTCAACTCTGGCTTGTGCCAATCGGTGACTCAAGAGAACAGCCCAAAAACAAGAATCACCAAAGACTAACTTCAATGTTAGCTTTAACAACTATGTTGGCACTTACTGGAATAATACACCTTATGTTGACACGTAGCAACTTAGAAGCTGGTAATATTCTGTCAGCTGGTAGAATGTAAGCCGTTAAACCAATTAAGCAAAATCCCCTTCTGTCGACTGTGCTTGCTTTGACCCGAATTCTCGCCTGTGGGCCAGGGTCAGTATTTTTGTAGTTGGAACCCTCTTGTCTTCTGTAGGAAGAGTCCCGGGGGCATCCCCAGAGCAGGCACTCTGTGAGCATTCGCCAGCTGGCCCAGGAGCAGACCTGCCCTACAACCCTAAGTGGATGGATTTAGCAAGGCGCCATTAGAGAGGGAGTCATCGGATCCTGGGTGGCAGGAAACGCAGACTTGAATTCCAAGACTGGAAAACAGAAGGCAAGGAGTTCTTGAGCTGTTTCTGGGTCAAGAAGCCATTTGAAAGTGAGGTGAGAGTGACGTACTCTCTTCAGAAGGAAAAAGGAGTCTCCTTTGCTCAGTGGCTTATCCACAGATCAACTCCCATTTCAGGGACCCCTGCCTAAGGTCTGGGTCTTGGACACTCCCTTTTTCCAGAAGGACAATGTGTCCACGGTGCCCGCATCTCCAACAGGAGAAGCCTGCTGGCCGATGACTGTTCCCGACTGACTTGTTTACTTTTCCTAACCTGTTGGGTCAGGCAGCCTCAGATCACCTGCCAAACGCTGCCCCACCTACAGAGTGGAGCAAAAGGGCAAGAATGAACACGGTAAACGGACGATGTGGGACTGTGCTAGGCCGAGCCGGTTCCTGAGGACGGGGCCTCCAGGGCAGCCTGTTGCCTGCCCCAGCACCTGACTCACCAACTAGGTGCCGCGGATAACAGGGGGCAGTGAAGGCGGCTTTTTTTAGAACTAACACTCATTTGGGGCCATAGTTTCTAACAGGCAGAAAGATAGCCTACTCAGAGCTTAGCCATGATGGGGAGAGATGACGGGCATCTGGAAGGGAAACCAAAGTGTGGCGGGCACTAGGGTGGCAGGAGTGGGGACAATGGAGGGGTTGAGCCAGGGATGATATTTTAACAGCCCGTCGGTACACTGATCTGGAAGTACGACCTCAGGCCTTGCTCCAAGAATGCCACCAACGGCCCCCAACCTGCACCCACCCCCTAACAGGCACTTGCACACACACCCCGCTCCTCCCGCCCCACCCCACTAAAAGCAAAAAAGGTGTGAAAGAGGGACTTCCCTGGTGGTCGAGTGGTAAAGAATCTGCCTTCCAATGCAGGGGATACGGGTTCAATCCCTGGTCAGGGAACAAAGATTCCACATGCTGCAGGGCAACTAAGCCCGCACACCACAACTACTGAGCTCATGCGCCTCAATGAGAGAAACTTCGTGCCGCAAACAACAGAGCCCATGCGCCCTGGAGCTTGCGCACCACAACTAGAGAAGAGAAAACCCGCACGCCACAACTAGAGAGAAGCCCGCACACCACAACGACAGATCCTGCACTCCTCAATGAAGATCCCGCGTGCCACAACTAAGACCCAATGCAGCCAAAAATAAATAGAATAAATAAATACATAAATAATAAATATTTAAAAAAAAAAAAAAGATGTGAAAGAGAGCAAAGGAGCCAAGATCCACTAGACTGGGAGTGGTCAGCATACTGAGCTCCAGACCTGCTTTTGCTAAGCAGCCAAGTGATGTGAAGACCTTTCTGGATCCCATCTATAAAAGGTAGCAACTGAACAAGAGACACATGCGGTCTCAGCACTCCAATTCTAAATTCTATCCTCCTCTCCCACAGGGAAGCAAATACGCTTGGTAGCACATGGAGCATAGCAAAAGTGGAGAAGCAGCCTTTGGGGAAGTTCAGGTACTTTTCTGGGATTTGCCTCTGCAGGAGGTTCAATAAGACGACGCCACAGCAGGTAAGTCCAAGCTGACCCCATGAATGAGGCAGGTTATATTCACTGGGGAAAGTACCACAGAAAAGCAAAGGGAATCCACTCTTTTCCTTCTTTTTGGTGAGGGAATACACAGGCATGAGACTGGCCCTAAAACAGTTCTTCCTATGATGCTTTTAGGGTAACTAACAGGCATGAAGAAATTAGACGTTAAGTGGCTTTAGGAAATTATAGGGATGACTTTTCAAACCCTTGATTTTGAAGGATAATAACTGGGAATGTTGATCTGGAGAAACAACCCAAGAGAAGACAGTCAGATCTTGGGAAGGTCTGAACTAACCATCAAGCAATAAAAATGCACATTTTCCCACCAGATCCCATAACTTCCCTCCCCGCTCCTCAAAACACACATAAACGATGGCACTGAAATGTTTTTCCAAAAGTGTCCAAGCTTCTTGGTCCATAAAGCAGTTATTTAGAAAAAGAGAAAGACCTGAATGAACGTAACCTCCCAGTTCTGTTATTTGTCTAAACGACTGTTGAGACAGTCTAGCATTTTATTTGAAAGACATCTATAAGGTGACTGAATGAAATGAGGTTATCTTATGAAAGCACCGAGAGCAATGCTTAGCTCTATGCATGTTTGGTGTGCTTTTAGAATCCTCTCATTTGCACTGCCCTGATTGTATATTATCTTGTGCTTCTCAACTTCAACTTTTCTTCCAAGTCTGGAAAACATAAAGCTTAAAAATTATATAAAAGAAAATATAAGTTCCATTTTAAATTCTAAACTGTAATCAGGTTGAAGAAATTCTGTAGTTCATGTAAGGAGCACCATGTGAGTTAATGTCTATTTACCCTCACAATTTTCTCTTTTTTCTCATGAATTGTCCCCAACCCACTCCTTTAAAGTAGAAGAAAAAAAAGAAAAAAGGAAAAAAAAATATATATAGGTACATTTCTATAGGTGCCACATTTGATGGCTTCATCACAGCTATTAACCACCATAAACTCTTTTTTTTTTTTTCAGGCTTACAAAATATGTTTTTTAGTATATAAGGGGAGACTTGGGGGGGAATATTTAATCTTCATAATGGAATCCTTTTTTTTTTTTTAACATCTTTATTGGAGTATAATTGCTTTACAATGGTGTGTTAGTTTCTGCTTTATAACAGAGTGAATCAGCTATACATATACACACATCCCCATATCTCCTCCCTCTTGCGTCTCCCTCCCACCCTCCCTATCCCGCCCCCCTAGGTGGTCACAAAGCACCGAGCTGAGAGCTGATCTCCCTGTGCGATGCAGCTCCTTCCCACTAGCTATCTATTTTACATTGGGTAGTGTACATATGTCCATGCCACTCTGTCAGTTCGTCCCAGCATACCCTTCCCCCTCCCCATGTCCTCAAGTCCATTCTCTCTTTATGATCATTTTCTCACACTTTTGAGTCTAAAATGGCTTTAAGGGTTTGTTAACCCTCTGAAAATATTTGTTAAATTTTGTGCCAAGAGAGGGATGAACCTTTAAATAAATCCCACTAATGCAAAGGAGTAGGTACATTATTCAACAGCTCTCACTATATTCTCGTGGAGTTTTTTCTAGTGTTCACACTTAATATGAAGAAATGAACAAGTCTTCACTATCCAAATTTGGGGGAAAGCACCTAAGCTTAAAAAGAGACCTGGGCTGCCCACAGAGCTGCCCCGCTCGTCCAAGGGTGGTGGCCAAAGGTACCCTGAGCAAGTGGAGTCAGGGTCCTGACAGGAAAGGGGGAGCCTGCCCCTCGCAGAGAGAACCTGAGGTTATGATGTTCAGTATTAATACCACCACCTGGAGTCCAGCAGGAAGCAAAACCAATGACACACAGTTATCTGATCATGAAATAGCTATATTGTTGGCTGATGTTTATATTTATCTGAAAGCTCCTAAGAAATGTTTCTAACTAGTGACATACTTCAGGCCAGGAATTCCTGGTTGTCTAGATCCATGATGTCTAAATGCACCACACTGGAGAGATTTCTTGGTCCAAAACACTAGCTTTATACAGTCCTGGCCTGGTAATAAGGTTCTGCTCCAGAGCCTTAGGCATTAGGATCACCTGAGGAGTTAGAAAATAACAGTGGGAGTGTGGGGCTGGGGGGTGGCACACATCCTGCCACCAGTACTGAGGGTTCCCCACGGGACTGGAATGTGCAGCCAGGGTTTGGAACCACTGGTTCAGTCCCTGATCCTGTCAGTCCCACAGCAGGGAGGCAGGCCGTTCCCAGAGCCAGATCTCTCAGCTGCTCGCCAGAGCTTTAAGGCAAGCATGGACTTGCCTAAGATGAGGCAGTCATTATTTCTCCATCCTTTGAACAGAAAGATAAATGAGCTGCCCTAGGAGAGCTCAGCCAAGGGCTGGAAATGGCTCTCAGAGGGCACAGTTCACCTACTCAACAGGGACAGCTGAATTTCCCTTTCTGGAGCTGCAAGCAGAGCTTCTAGATTTGCACTGGAGGATGGACTGGTCTGACAACTGTCTGGGGAGCCTCCAATTTCCAACATTTACCCTTGGTTAGTAAGCGCTTTAGAAGCTAATACTTCTCCCCACTCCAGCTGATGCAGAAGGTCAGCAGTGGATACTAGATAGTATTAGGGTAGCTGGGGGACAGGTGATAAAAGACTTCCCAGGAGGAGGTAAAAGAGTGTATTTTTGCTATTGATTCTATGTATAAAATAGGTAACTAATGAGAACCTACTGTATAGCTCAGGAAACTCTACTCAGTGCTCTGTGGTGACCTAAATGGGAAGGAAATCCAAAAAAGAGGGGATATTTGTATACATAGAGCTGATTCACTTTGCTGTACAGTAGAAATTAACACAACATTGTAAAGCAACTAAACTCCAATAAAAATTAATTAAAAAAAAGATGATGTGATATATACATATGTACAAAATAAAATAAAATAAAACATACATCATGAAAAAAAAGTGTATTTTTGAAGATTTCTCGAGTATAGTAGATGCAGGCACCTTTTCCTAGCCTGGCCCATCACAATTTTCTCCATAAAGTTTTACACCTCTTACAGGCACACATCGTTTTAAAAGTTACCGAGGACTTCCCTGGTGGCGCAGTGGTTAAGAATCCGCCTGCCAATGCAGGAGACACGGGTTCAATCCCTGGTCCGGGAAGATCCCACATGCCGCGGAGCAACTAAGCCCGTGCACCACAACTACTGAGCCTGTGCTCTAGAGCCTGCGAGCCACAACTACTGAAGCCTGCGTGCTTAGAGCCTGTGCTCCGCAACAAAGAGAAGCCACCGCAATGAGAAGCCCGCACACCACAACGAAGAGTAGACCCCGCTCGCCACAACTAGAGAAAACCCATGCGCAGCAATGAAGACCCAATGCAGCCAAAAATAAATTAAATTAAAAAAAAAAAAAAAACTAAACTAAAAGTTATCAGGAACGAGAATACACCCTCTTTCTAGCTGAAACATCACTGTCAATTGGCACTTGATCCCACCCCACTGGACTTGCCTGCTGCAATTATGGTGGCAATACACACCCTCACGTCTCATTCGACAAGGTGCTCGAGAAACTGTCGCCCTTTACTATTTGGTAAAGTCACAATATATTTTTAACCTAGTGGAGTAATCAGTCAAATCAGACATGACAGCAGTCTTCATGATCTTTTTGTCCTTGTTATCCTTAGCTCAACTTCCACAACTGAGTAAGAGATTTTTATGCATTTATAAGAGTGTTAAAGTTTATATTCCTTCTCAGCAGGAAAGAGTTGCCCCTTCTTGTGCCTTTCACTCTGAATCCTGGGTAGGTTGGCTTGGGAATGCCACTGGGGGGAAAACTCATTAATCTTTCACCATCAAGAAGCAGCAAAAAAAATATATCAAGAGCTCAATAATTCAGAATAAAGATCGAAAGGAGATTGTTCAAAATAGTGTATATGTCCAAGTAACAAGGGTCTTAAATAATGCAGGGATTATTATTATTATTTTACTATGTTCATTCCTTAAGTGAAGCTTCCAAATACTATGATAAATGACAGATTTCAATACTTCACAATGCATCATAACAGCCTATATTACCCAAAATGATGCCCTAACCATCTCTATAATAGCTCTAAAACTTTTTTTCCATAATGCTCTGCTCATTAGTAAAAGTCATTAACGGGAGTCACAAATTCTAAATCTGGTGGTTTCAAATTAATGAGGTGCTAGGTGGCCATGAGTTAAAACATGGATATAATATCAGTATCAAAATGATCAAACTACAGGAGTAACATTTAGTATATAGCACTCCTGTCAGTAATTCAGAATTAACATTTCAGTTCATGTAAGGTTTTAATTTCCAGGGCAAAACCTAATGAGCCAGGTGGTAAATACCAATATTATCACAATAGATAAAAACATACCCTTAATGCTATATTATTCTAAAGCAAGATATCCTTTTCAATGACTGCCTCATCTTTTTTTCAAACTAGCAAGACTTAAAGCAATCTGGCATTTATCAACACTTATCTGCAGTGAAAGACTAACTCTGGTATAGTCGCAAAGGCAACATGGAATCCAAAGATTTCCAGCCTCTTCTAAGATGATTCAGGGTTAAAATCAAGGGCCAAAGACAGCCCCAAGTCCGCAGCAGGGACTGCTGTAGGGGAAGGTCAGCCCCCCACTCACCTTTCTCTTTTTGGCCAACTTGCTTGAGTTTTCTGAGCTTCTCTTCTCAGAATCTGGCTTCTTCCCTGCCGATGGCTGTTTGTCTTCCGGTTTCTTGGGGCGGCTGCCCTTCCCAGGAGGCTGGGGTATCCGAGAGAGGAGGTCCAGGGTGATCTTCACCATCAAGCTTTGCGGGAGCGGAGTGTCCCTGAGCGGGGAGAGCAGCTTGGTGTCTCTCAAAGGCACCAGGGGTTTGTCCTTGCGGCGGTCCTCCTGGACGACCACTGCCAGTCGGCAGCCACTAGTCCTGGCGCCGCCGCTGCGGGCAGGGCCCTGGCTCTGGGTCAGGGGGACGAGGGCAAAGTGCTCGGGGCTCCTGTCCTCCGCCGCGTCCTTCGGAGGTGCCTTCGGGGGGGCCGGGGGGCCGCTCCTGTGCTTCTTCCGTTCGCTGGGGGTGGGCGCCACCGGCTTGGGCTCACGGCTCTCTGCGGCACGAGGCCGCCCTTTCGTCTTCACCTTGGGCTTGTCTTTGGAAGGCTGGTCTTTGGAGGCCTGGGGAGGAAGTCCGGGCTCGCTCTCCACCAGCAGACTGGCGCGCGCATCTGCATGCGCATCCGCATGCCCTGGGGCAGAGGCCTTGATGGGCTTCTTGGGTTGTTTGGATCCCACGGTTTGCCTCTGCGGGGGCTCCTGTTGGGCAGGGGACTTCTGACAGCTCCTCTTGCCCGCATGGGGGCCTTCGGAAGGCACCCGGGGGGCTTTGCTGGAGCTCTTGGGGGGAGGCTCTTTGGACTCCGAGCGCTCGTGACCTCCGGTGGCGCCGTCGCCACCCTTGCCCTTACTGTCCGGATGCCGGGCCGGGGGCTCGGCGCTGCCCGGGGCCTTGGCGGGCGGCGCGGGCTGGCTGACTTTGGTCAGCCAGTTGTCCAGCTGCCATTTGTTTGTTGTCGGAGGTTCGGGCTACAAACAAGGAAAAAGAAGATAGGGTTAACTGACCAATAATGATACTCTTCTGGGTTAGTCACCCAATCCTACAGGACTGGCCGGGAGATGCAATCACTACAAACCTAAGAATTCAGGTTCTTTTGACCCCCCTCTAATTATAGGTCAAATTCTATAACAATTAACTCTTAAAACAATCTTCCAATTTTTTCATGCTACAGGAATTTTGCTGTGGCGGACACTAATAATAGACCATTACATACTGACCAATGTAGACCACTGGCGACTGCAGAGAAATCTGTGTAATAAATATTTTGTTCCACTGGTAATTACCATATAATTTAAGCAGAATTTTCACATTTTGGCTTGTGAACTATTCTGTCAGAAAATGATAGGGAAAAATGAAGGCTAAAAAGAATCTTTTTATCAAGGATTTTCAGAAGAAGGTCAATGAATAAGTCTTAGTGATTATGGATGGGTTTCACGCTTTATCCCTTTTTTTGATGTACTTGTCAATTGAAAATGACTTTCTTCAAGACAATTTCATTTCCCTTATTCACTTAAAAATATTAATACATGACACAGCTTTCAGTTTATCACAGATAGACTGTCTTCTGATTTTCAGATTTTACAACTGGGTAAAAAGAACCAAGTGAGGTCACATTAGCCAGTCATTAGTCCCACTTGAATTCTTTAAAAATCAAACATGAAGTCTCGTGTTACAGGCAGTCTCTGAAATAGCACCTATTTTTCTAAGAAACACAGGGAGGCTCCAGAGCACACAATTAAGAGCAGTGAGATTATACTGATTATCTGTTCAACTCACTTGGCAAATAAACAGAAGTCCCTGACTTCTCCTGTTATCTTAACAGGAGATATCTTGTTAAAATCTTTGTTGCTAACTGACTATTGATGCATCGCACTCTCTCTCTCCAACTGGGATATTAGATCTTATTAAAACAATGATGAGGACATCTTTATCTCCAAATTCTACTATTACGTCTTGCACACAGTGGTGTGCATGAGATATTTATTTGGGCTTTTTCATGGGTGTATTATAGTACCTATAAATTTTATGCAATTTGGGAAAATATTCATGTCTTAATAAAGTAAGTAATGATTACTTTTTTTTTTTAAAGGGCAGTATGTCACTGGCATGCTTCATGCTTTTAAGATCCATTCTGACAGGTGGTTTGTATAAATGACTAAATCATTTCCACAACACAACAGGAAGTTAATTCAAAGATATCTCACATGGGATTAACTGATTAGATTATGGAGTAAGGAGCTCGTTCCAGTAAGTGGATGATATTTTATAGGGAAGACTGTTAACAATTTTCCCAAGTGGAATATCCCAAACAATTCAATTCTATAAAAAGACGCAAATGTAATACATTTAAGATATGTGGATATAACGTGAAGGCTTTGGGGCCAGGAAAAGGTTAGGTAATAAAATGATCAGGTAGCTAGACTGGGCTTTGTGTGATTGTAACAAAATAGAACTAAGAGGAACTCTAAGGAGCTAGGTAGGATCATACTTCGGCCAGAAAGAGGGCTACAGAATTGTGGGTTTTTTGTTGTTGTTGTTTTTTTTCCCTTCTTGAGACAACATATCTTCTTTGTAGCTCCCTCCACTTATATCAACTCTATCCCCATGCTCTCACTTGAATTTCAGGGCAGGGAGAGAGGGAAGAAGGAAACTACTTTGCAAAGTCCCACATAATCTAAAACTGCATTCAATATTCTAACAAAACAGGATGGTTGTTTAGGGTAGAGAAAAGATTAGCACACCATACCTACTTGTCAGACATTATGTCTTGCAAAGACTTGAGGGCGTGGTAGTTCTAATGGTTAAATGATTGGGAACAAGGCATTAAGATATATCATTTATATATTGGGAGACTGGGAGATTGGGATTGACATATATACACTACTGATACTATGTATAAAATAGATAACTAACGAGAACCTACTGTATAGCACAGGGAACTCTACTCAATGCTCTGTGGTGACCTAAATGGGAAGGAAATCCAAAAAAAAGGGGATATATGTATACATATGGCTGATTCACTTTGCTGTACAGTAGAAACTAACACAACACTGTAAAGCAACTATACCCCAATTAAAAAAAAAAAAAAAAAAAGATGTATCACCTCAGGAACCAAATCCTTCAAACCCTTTCTCGGGAAAGGTACAGAGATCTTTCACCAGGGCTACGCTGACAACTGCACTGCAATCAGTGACACTCTTGCTCTACAGAAGAGTACTTACACATTAACCGAAAGGGAAGGTCATTCCTGGTATAAATAACATCTGCTTCCCCCCGACACACCCCAAAACAGGGCAGTTTAAGATACATTTAGTAGTCCCTAAAGGAATGTCCTGGTTACAGAAATAAAACATATTTTCCTCTACTGCGGTACTGAAAATGTCCAGAAGGGAGGCCTATGGCCCAATTGCAGGGTAAAACTGAGTTGGTGTGCCCAGACAAGAGGAAAGGGTAGGGGTGATCCTTTCTGTGTACCTACTACAAAGATGTAAAATGGATAGAATTCCTTTAAGGTTAGGTATTATTTGGGTGCTGGGATGGGGGAAAGTTTTACATAAGGGACTGATTAAAAACAGATTTTAAGATGAATTTTAAGAGTGTAAATGCTGGATAGGATCAAGGTTTGGACTTTCATTTCTTCCTCAGCCTTTCCCCATGCCCCACCCCCAGCCTCCCAGTGCTGGATCAACCCAAACACTGCACAGAGGAGGTGCAACAATATATGAGCATTTTAATAAATGTTTGACTGTATGTCTCTTTACTTCTCCTAGCTTCTCGAATTGGCAAAAGTTCGTGTATTTTAGAATGAATTATGATTTTGAAAAAAAAGTTTTGAGCTATGCACAACATATGTCTGGTTTTTTTTTTGTTTTTGTTTTTTTGTAAAACATCATAGTTGTTGTGAGGGAGTACAACTCCAAAACTTAAGAGAAAAGAAAAAAAAGACAGAAAGAGAGAAGTAGCATGATGTAGTAGGGAAAAAAAATGGCTTCCGAGTCAAACGGCTATGGGTTTCAATCTTAATGCTGCTACTTCCTTACAGGTGAAAAGAAAGCTCCTGACCTTCTAGGGTTGATGGTTACATTACGTAATTTATGAAGAAAGTGCCAAGAGCTTAGTAGATAATCGACCACAGTTGTTTACTACCAAAGAATTAGACAATGAATAGATTAGAAAACTAAGCAGATCCCTGAATAACTGAGAATAGAATCTTTTTTCCCTGAACTTTACTTAAGCAGTAAAAGGGCGATACGTCCCATATATTCTGAAAAGCTGAGATTTACATGTTGACTCACTATAAAGAAGAGACTGAAAGTGGTTTTTCCCCAAGTTCACCACCAGCCCATTGGCACACATATAACATTTCAGATCTCATAAGGTCACTGGACAACTTCGTCAAATGAATTTAAAATGGAGACTTAAGGAGCAAATTCCTCAGCATTAAAAATAGAATAAAGAAAAGGGTGAGAAAGTTAAAACTAGTAACTATGACCTATTATGGAATTCATGTAATGCTCAACTAACACAGATTTACAATAATGCAGGTATTTATTTTAAAAGGAAAGAAAGGTTGCTAAATAACTGGGAAAAATTAAAGGTTTAAAATCTAGACAAAGACAAAAATATGTCTGAGGAAGTCAAGCATTGGTACATAACCAACAAAACCATACTCAAGTCTAGATTTGCACATTAACACAAATATACAAATATGAGCCTATTTAGGAAAGTGGTTTTAAAAAGTAAAGTATGATGGGAACATCATTTTTCATCTAAGAGTCTCTAAATCTATTCTATTCAATAACCTCGTGAGCAACAAGATATAACTGCTTCATTAAAACAAACACCAGGTTAAATATTTCTTTCAAGTTTTAATTATTCAGCCAAATCTGTGCCATTTCCATTTTATTTGAATTGAATTTTGATTTAATTGGATTCTCTTGCTTATATCAGTAACCAAACAAGCATGCAGATTTTTCTTAGTGAATAAGGTGAGATATAAAGCAAAGATCTTAGGAACAGTAACATGAACAAGCACACAATTTCTCTGTAGAGCATATTCAGTACCGTTTTCCCTGGGGCATAGAAAAATTACTTCAACAGCAATTAGTATCTCAGGAGAAAACAGAGAGCCCCCAGAAATACACAGAGTAGCTTCTAAAATCTGAAAGGCACTTCAAGTGCAGCTAATGCTGATCTATGTTTATTCACTCGAAAAATATTTACTGAGCACTTACTCTGTGCCAGACATAAACTCATATCAACAACAACAAAAAAATGATACTCAGTTATTTTCCTCATCCTCTCTTGCCCTCAGATATGGCTCCTCAGTCTCACTACATCATCTCCAGATGTATTTGGTTAATGCTCTAGTGCAGTGGCCTTGCTTTCTAAACAGCAGAGACAAATACTGAAAACTTTAACGCTTTCTTAATCAGAAAATCTCATTTCCTGGGATTCCTACCTAAATACAGAGAATAGTTTTCTCTATACAAGCTAGTCTAGTTCACTAAAAGTGTCTTCCCCAGCAAACATTTTACCCTGCTACTCTAAGTTTTGAAGACATTTGGCAACCTTGTTAGTTGTTACTACATTTCTTTTGCTCAACAATCCAGTAAATAGCATAAATTCTCCAGATAAATTTAGTGCTTGAGATTTTCAGTCTCAACTGTTTATCTTTACAATATCTCCCAAGGGTGGGTGACAGGCAAGCACTATTCCTATTTTACATGGGACAGTGGGATCAAGAAACACGGCCCTGGCGAAATTACATCGCCATCAATTTAATGCATGGCTTTTAGTGATTCAAAAATAGAACCTCTTATGGCTTATTTCTAGTTCATGCTCCTGCCCTTTGCTAAATCAGGCTGTCTCCTTTTGATTTAATTCATGCGTTCCTAAAATTTCAAAAAGCTTTCTCATTAATATTAAAATGGCAGCCTACTGAAAACGATTTTTGGGGTTTTTTTTTTTTTCTCGAAATAAGGGAAAAGAAAATGGGGTGTACATATTCTCAATGAGTTGCTCTTCAAAACAGCTCTGGCAGCAACAGGGAAGAACCTATCATTTTCAACAGGAGAGAGATGACATCTCTCCCAAAGTTCCACAGCCCAACGCCAAGAAACAAGTAAACACGAATAGCCAGCAGCGTGCACGGCGGCCGGAAAGCGCCACCCCCAGGCAGCCCGGGCCACCGGGGTTCGACCGCGCTCCCGAGCTCCCGAGACGGCCGGGAGCGGCCCAGTACCTCGGGAGCCGGGGCTTCTCGAGGCTCGTTCTCCTCGCTGTCACTGGAGCTGCTCTCGCTCTCCGAGTCCGAGGAGCTGTCAGAGTCGCTGGTGCTCTCCGACTCAGCGCTGCTGGAATGTGCTGAGGCCGCGGCTGCGGGCAGCGCCTGCGGAGCGCTGCGGAGCAAGCGAGAGAGTCAAAGACCCACGAGAGGTGGATTCCTTCCCTTCTGACTCCCTTCCTTCTTTGCCCGTTTTTCTGCTTCTCGAAAGAAGGGGCCTCAAAGATTACCTAGCAGTACTAAATGACCATGGCGGCCAGTTGGGCGCAAGCAAGGCCCATGGTGGCTCAAAGCTCAGTGAAAAGCCTTGCAACAGATCACCAGGTAACTGCATAAAAGAAGCCTGGGGAATTTTCCTGAAGAACATTGCGAACTATGTGAAATGTAAGTGAGATGCGGGGTGCTTCAAATCAGGCGTGGACAAACCACGGCCTGAGCTGGCTGCCTGCTTTTACAAATAAAGTTTTGTTGGAACACATTCACACCCAGTATTTTATGTATTGTCTGTGTCTGCTTCTATACTACAAAAGCAGAGTTGAATAGCTGCAACACAGACCTTATGGCCCACAAAGCCTAAAACCTTGACTTTCGGACCCTTTAACTTTGCTGACACCTGCAATATAAAACCCAAAGGAGTTAATTTATAAAAGAACAGCCAATCCATTAAAGTCTTCCTCTATTCTCCATATGAGAACCAACTGTAGAGTAGTCAGAGACTGCTGAACACAAATGGGGTTCCTTTGGAAAGTGACCCCACAGGCAATCCACTCACACTTCTTGGGCAGAATGATAAAATGGGCCGTTCTTTATGAGTGGCTTAGGATCACTCCCAAATATCAGCTGAAGTAGAGAATAACTACTTCAAGTTTTCAGGATAGGGCAATAACTCTAGGCCTGTGAGAAAACACACAAGTGATCACACTGCTGGACACATACAGAATTTCAAAGCGTATCTTAAAACCTTGCCCTAGATGGAATTAGCCACAGCAGTAAATCAGTAACTATAATCGTGAAAGCCTCCAAATCTACCCAAAACATTTTCAAGATAATAAATTTATTAGAATAACAAAAATGTATTAGATAATAATAAGGTCACTAGTTGAGACCATTTTAAAACAAACACTATACAACAGAATTTTCTCATGTCAAATTTGTGGTAGCTGAAGAGCTTAAGCCAAGTGATGGTCAAAAAGAGATATACTTTCAGTATTATTCCTGCCTCTATCCCCCCCACCTTGTTTTTTTTCCTTTTATTCCCTCCTCCACTTTTCAGTTAGGTTACTTTGACAGATTTTGTAAGTCGTTACAAGCCACCAGAAATTACTGAACAAAATGGGAGGTAAATAAGCAGAGCTTATGAATCCTTAAGACCTCACATAATTATGCGTGATCTTCCTCCACATTAACTACAACCTCAGCTATATGAGAGCAAGGTTTTTAGTGCTGAGCTTGTCTCAAAATGGATGACCACATCTCAAGGGAGTAAAACAGCTACAGGGTAATTTAACTCTTTGTCCATGGAGGACAGGTATTGGCATATTAAATCATTAAATTCAGTGCCAGAGGAAATGGTAAATAAAGGTAGTTCAGATAGTCTCCATTTCTAAAAACGAAAGCATTACATTTTCTAAAATATGGCTAAGCTGTTTACAAAGTGAAAACAGTGCCATTTTCCATCATACCAAAATGTATTGCAGGTCATCTTTTAAAGCAACTGAAACAATTAGAAAATTCATATAACTATGAAGACAGGCACTATGGAAAACAATTTCTAGAAATAATTCAGCTTTAATTTTTGAAAACAGCATATCTGTCACTTTCATAAAAACACTGAGCTCTTCAGTATAACTTTTCAAATACTGGTTACATAATACTGACGAAAGTGACTTAAGCTTATTTTAAACGCTCAAATTTTACACATACAAAACTGACTAAAGATTTAGGTGGACACAGGGACTCTCTCTTTCATAGAGTTAACAACCTCTCTAGGGCTGATTTAAGCTTCCAAAATATGAAACAGGTACTTTCTTTTAACTGTGATCATCCATCTCCTTCTCCCATGAAGAAGTTATGAAAATACTAAATAAGGCTGTAATTTCCCCATTTGGTAGAAAAAAGCAGACATTTTGTACAGATGGGGAGAAACCCAAACACAGTACCTTGGGGGTGCAGATGCGGAGGGAGGCTTCTCTGGGGTCTAGGCATTCACAATAAGGGGAAGAAGGACCAGGAAAAGAACAAAAAACAGGTTAGGACAAGCAGCTCAGAAATGTTAGATGGATTTAAGTGAATTCCTGGTATTGTGGGGTGTACGGAACTTACCTGACCGCTGTCACTGTCCTCACTGTCACTGAGCTGAAGGTCATCTTTGAGCATGCTAGAACAGGCAGGGATAGAGACACTGCAGAATTTAAAATAATGTCTAACAACTTCTTTTAGCATATAAACATAAAATATGCTTAATGAAACAAAAGGGGTGGGACAGGTATAACTTTTACTTATTCATCAAATGCTTTATTTTCTTGGAAATGTTAAGTTTTACAATTTTAACACAGAAACTAGTTCAGTCCAAACTCCTTATCATTTCAAAACTGAGTCTTTCACACGTTCTGAGCATTAAAAGCAAAACTACAAGTTCTGCAAGTGATTTGTTGCCAGCCCTGAGACTAAGGCTCCCAGGTCCACACAAACAGAAGAAACAATAACAACAAAAATACATAAAATAGAAAAATATACAGTACCCTCAAATCATTTTCTTCTATGGTCTCTAACAACTAGAATAAATGATTAACCATTAAATGAGTTAATACTGGATGAATATCTGTAAAGTACTTAGAACAGTGCCAGGCACTTAAAAAGTGCTATACATGAATTAAATAAATACATAAAAATACAACTGTCACCAAACAGTGCAGTTATGTTACGTTTTTGTCCAAAGACATTATTAATATTGAACTTTTTCACACACACAAATATCTTCTTCTGGGTGCCTGAACACTAATCCGTGAAAAGAGCAGTAATACAAATAATACTGTTGTCTAAAAAATATGTTTAACCCTCCTGCTATCATTCAGGTAAAAATAAAAACTCAGTTCATGTCCTCAAAGTTATATTAATACTTATCTCTAGGCATTCAAGTTTATGATGAACCCAAATATTAAAAGCAAACATTTTCCAATCTGTACTTGTTTACTCAAATCTTAGCCCTTTCCCTACCCCCTCCCCTTTACCTTTTTTTCATGGAGATACCCAACATCAAAGGAATGAATCAGTAATTGCTCCCCCCGACATCCCCCAAAATTTACAAGCATGACTCTTTGAGGAAATGTTATAAGTGAAATTGGAAAAAAAAAAAAATCTGCTTGAGTATTACTGATGTTCCAAAAAGCAAATTATATTAAGAAGTTACAATCCTTCATTATTTCTAAAAATACCTCTTCAATATTCTGACCAACGATTTTTATTGCAAACTCACTACCTGCCACTAAAGTAAGCAGGCATTATTATTTTGGGAATCCATGGTAAAAATCACTATATTTTCTAATGAAAATAAATGATAAAAACTTGGCTCTTTCAAAATGACCGCCTACATGCAATGTTGTAATTCTGCCAAGGACTTATTTTCACCAACAAATGCACTAAAAACATCTTGTGATAAGTTTCTTTTAAAAAATAAAAACTGTTAGCTACTTGTAAATGTAGATCTTGCTCAACATGTATCTAGTAGAAGCTAAACTCCTATTTTAGCAAGGCTAGAAGACACAGCCTTTGGATGTACAACTTGGCAGCAGCAATCTTAATGGTGTACAAGAAGAAGTCACTCAACAGGTTTACGGCTAAAAATGGCTTGGCTGGGATACACACAAGCAAAAGATATATCTTTGGAATAAATGTTAGGTATAATACAACCAGAAAAAACAAATCTGGCAAAGTATATTCAATGTTAACCACCAACAACAAAACCACAGTAAATGGACCTCTTTATTTCTTAGTCATTGGGTTTGTTTTGTATAAAGCTGATTTGCCTTAATTTCCTGAAACAGCAGTGATCGTGTAATTCAACCACACTTCCTGTTGCAAGCAGCGGACTACTAAATACCTTGTAAGTTGTTTGCTTAGCTACTGAATGCCCAGTTTCCGTGCATATACTCTCCTCAAGTGAGAAAGTATATGAGATATGTTCAGTAACTCAGAAAGTATATGTTCTGACTTTTAGTTCCACTTGCTCTTAGGGAATAGAAGGGACCATAAACATGCTGTCCCAGGGCTTCCCTGGTGGCACAGTGGTTAAGAATCTGCCTGTCAATGCAGGGGACACGAGTTCGAGCCCTGGTCCGGGAAGATCCCACATGCCGCGAGCACCTAAGCCCATGTGCCACAACTACTGAGCCTGCGCTCTAGAGCCCGTGAGCCACAACTACTGAACCCATGTGCCGCAACTACTGAAGCCCGCACACTCTAGGGCCCGTGTGCCGCAACTACTGAGCCCACATGCTGCAACTACTGAAGCCCACGTGCCTAGAGCCCGTGCTCCGCAAGAAGAGAAGCCACCGCAGTGAGAAGCCCATGCACTGCAACGAAGAGTAGCCCCTGCTTGCTGCAACTAGAGAAAGGCTGCATGCAGCAATGAAGACCCAACACAGCCAAAAAATAAAGAAAAAATAAAGAGAAAGAAACCCCTTATTCTGAACATCAAAAAATGGGGCAATTCATTTAAAAAAAACAACAACAAAAAAACCTTAACCAAGTTTTGTTAATACAGAAAATTAATCACAATTGCCATCATGATTTTTTTTTTTTAAAAAGGATCTATATAGTTGGGAAATTTGTAACCTGATGACAGGTAAAGGTTTTATGTTTAAATGGATCAGTTGCTAAAAACCCCCCTACTGTGTCACAAATAATTATATTTGAAGCCAAGCATATCACTAAATTACTACACTATACTTCATATATTATATTCTATATATAATGGACCGGTCCTTCAATGTCAAGATGACAAATTACAGCACATCTGGGTGAGCACCTTTGCACCCACTAAAAGAGAAGCAAATCTCTTAGATCTAGTCTCATTTATACCAATAAAACCTAGGTCAAGAAACATAAGACCCAAGGGACATACTCAACTGTAAGCTTTTCTGAAGCAGGATCAAGTCATTTTTGTCTTCATATTTTCTTTATCTAGAACTTGGCAGGTACCCTAAGAAGGTGGCTGAATGAACAGCATCCTTTTTGCTGAATAAGTAACAGTACCACATAGCTGTGCCCTTTATGTAATCTGAACTTGACAGGCATTGCTTTTACTCATAACCCCACGGGCTGACTCTGATCAACCCCTCACATTCTAAGGATGAGGAAACAGCTCAGAACAGCCACCTAACTGGCCTAAGATCATGAAGCTGGTATATGCTACAGCCTGCATGCAAAAGCCATTCCATCGGATACCACCTCCTTGCTCTGGCCAATATAGGACCAGTGGTTAGAAAACCTAACTGAGGGAATGAAATCTAAGTCCCAGAACCCACTGAGAGAAAGACTCTGGTTTAAAAGAAAACAGGAGGGCTTCCCTGGTGGCGCAGTGGTTGAGAATCTGCCTGCCAATGCAGGGGACACGGGTTCGAGCCCTGGTCTGGGAGGATCCCACATGCCGCGGAGCAACTGGGCCCGTGAGCCACAATTACTGAGCCTGCGCGTCTGGAGCCTGTGCTCCGCAACAAGAGAGGCCGCGATGGTGAAAGGCCCGCGCACCGCGATGAAGAGTGGTCCCCACTTGCCGCAACTAGAGAAAGCCCTCGCACAGAAACGAAGACTCAACACAGTCATAAATAAATAAATAAATAAAGAAAGAACGTGAATTTCTTAAAAAAAAAAAAATAAGATCCAGGAAATTCACATTTAAAGAAAAAAAAAAGAAAACAGGAACTATACTGCTGGAGTAAAATGAATACACTATTTTTCTCCTATGAAAGTAAAGGAACTTTAAACTTTATATACTGTTTAAACTGGTTAAATAGCTAATTTCATTTCCAAACTCCAAGCAAACCAGGTATTTCGAAGCACATGGCACCATATGGCACTGTTCAGAAGAAGACAAGTGCTCAGGTAAAGCAACTCTTTGAACTACCGTGTAGGTTTCACATTGTACATTATCAGCTAGGTAAACTTCTTACTTAAAGGTTACAGACAATCCTCAAACCCCTTTGTACAAATGCATTCTTCAGACAGCTGTTCTGCAAAGCTGAAAGAGTTGCACACAGGTTCCGGCAGGCACGCTTCAGCGACTCAGAGCCCAGCTGTTACTGTGTGAAGACACACCAGACAAGCCTTTATTGCTCTTCCATTCCTCCTTCGTACTGGGCTTACCCAAAGCTTCAACTGCCAATATTCTGTAACATCTCAATTCAGAACTCCAAAACTATTTCAATACACTGATTTCTTGGCTTAACATTTCCTATGATCGGGCCATACCTTTTATTTGGAAAAGAGCAAGTGAAGGCAAGCTCACAGTAGTTAACTTGCAATTAATAGTCACAACCCTGGTATTAGATGTGCTCAAAATGGCAAATAAACTGATACCTAGTTTTCAGAAACCACTAATGAGCATGTGAGAACATACTTTCCTTTTTTAAAAAAATAAATTTATTTATTTATTTATTTATTTTTGGCTGTGTTGGGTCTTCGTTTCTGTGCGAGGGCTTTCTCTAGTTGCGGCGAGCGGGGGCTACTCTTCATCGCGGTGCGCGGGCTTCTCATTGTCGTGGCCTCTCTTGTTGTGGAGCACGGACTCTAGATGCGCAGGCTCAGTAGTTGTGGCTCACGGGCTTAGTTGCTCCGCGGCATGTGGGATCTTCCCAGACCAGGGCTCGAACCCATGTCCCCTGCTTTGGCAGGCAGACTCTTAACCACTGCGCCACCAGGGAAGCCCTGTACTTTCCTTTTTTGATACAGGGCAGAAATAAGGACTGCAAATGCTTTTTGTAGGAGATGATGGGAGGTGACGAGTTAGGTAGAGGGCTCCGCATACAATAAATTTTTAAAAATGAAAAAGCAGACCTTAATCCCTTATGACACAACATACAAGGGGGACTCTCCAAATGGTGACAGCAGTTAGCAGAATTCAAATTCATGGAGAGACTGTCTACGGGAGATGGTAGACTAGCAGGGCAGAGGGAAAAGTGACTTGGTACGTGATTCACTATAGTTAATGACCTAACGGTTGATAAGGCAAAAATTGCGGCCAAAGGTGTAAAAGATTATTTAAACTCCATGGATGAAGTGAAGATTAGAAAAATCACAAGAGTATAAATGAGGGAAAAGTTGAAGTTAATAAATAAGATTAAATCATTAAGTACGATAAATAAGGTACTAGTATAAGATGACACACTAGACAACTAGAAAGAAAATCTAGAAAAATTATTGCTGAAAATTATATTTCTATTAAACATTGCTTATAGGTATTTAATCAAGTTTATGTGTAATGTTTTTCCTTCTACATTTATCCTGAGTACTTACTATATGCCAGGCCCTGCTCTAGACTTTACTGATACAACTCTAAGCAGACAGAAACTCCTGCTCTTGTGCACTCAGAGTCTAGGGGAGGGAGATAAATAACCAAACTATATTCTTTCTCAATGGGTAAGAAGCCTAGGGAGGGGGAAGTAAGCATAAAAGAGAAAGGATGGGTGTGGGAGGTTCTTCTACGTTAGGGTAGTTAAGGAAGACTGTACTGATAAGGGGATGACATCCAAGGAGGGACCTGAAGGGAGGAGGGAGCACAATGCAGGAAATGGGGAGGGTGATTAAGGCATAGAAAACAGCAAAGAGGCCAATGTGGCCAGAATATGTGTGTGTGTGTGTGTGTGTGTGTGTGTGTGTGTGTGTGTGTGTGTGTGTGTGTGTGTGTGTGTGTGTGTGTGTTGTGGGAGTATAGGAGAGGAGGTGGAGAGGTAGGTTATAGAGGGCCTTGGAGGCCTCTGCAGGGTGGATGAAAGGGGTGGGGATGGACGGGGAGAATACGAATTCTTGTGCAAGTAGACCACACCTTGCTGCTTTAGAAACCCAGCAACCCAGAGTGGGCAGAATGTACCAACTGCTTTTAGGGCTAATAAAAACCTATCTTACTAAATTTTTCAATCTATGCTTAAATTAATCTAGGGTCACTTACTGTAGTAAATTAGCAGCATGATTAAAAATGAGACTTAAACAGACTCTTAAGGACACCCTTAAAACCATGTTTTCCAAATGCAAATGAATACTTCAAAGAAGTCACTTCCAACAAGAATTACTCCCTAGCCATTTTCAAATGCCTTCAGAGCCTGTAGCCCATCAAGCCCCTTTAAAGGTGGCAAGTATTATCTGCCTCCCTCTCATCATTCAGGCTCCAGATCAAATGTCACCTTTTCTGAGGGACCTTTCCTGAGCCTCCCAGAAGTATCAACACCAGCCAAAAAAAAAAAAAAAAAAAAACCCTGCTTCCTCAAGCCTGTCTCTGTCACATCACCTAGTTTGTATTACATGCCACCGCACTGAGTTACAAGGCATGGAAGACAAGGACTTTGTCTCACTGGCTACTATTTCCCCAAGTACCTAAACCAGCACTGGGCACACAGCGTGTGTTTAATAATTATGTACTGAATGGATGAGTGGAAGCAATTTTTGGAAGTATCTCCAAATAGCCTGGCATCCAGCCCAGAGGCCAATATTTATATAACTGGGGTCAAAGCATGTTAAAGAACGATGAGAATGACTTTTCTTATGTAGAACATAAACAAACCCATTTACGTAACACTTACCTATTATATACCAGGCACTTGAAAAATTTATTCTTCTTGTCCATTTTATTTGACCTTTGGTCTAAGACCAAGTACGGAAGTATATGTTATCCTAAAGGGGTGCTCCCAGAGTAGTTCAAGCCATCATTTGAGAAATATATATAGCTCCAAGAGGAATACTTTGAAGAAGATGATCTTCCAGCACCTTAGCAGTATTTTTATAATTATTTAAAATATGCTTCATTTCATAGCCTCACCAAAATATCCCTTCAATATTATGCAAGTTTCCGGCATAAATTTGTATACAGTGTCAAGTTAAATATTGCCCTGCAAGGGATCCTAGAATATTGTCTACTAAAGCCAGAACCCCAAGAATTAAACTGACTATTCCAAAAGACTATAATTCTACCATGAAAGGAGGTGATTCTGCATTTGGGAGTTTCAGCATTTTCTAAATATTGATTTAATGTGTCCTAGTAACTGTAATTCTGAAATAAGCAGATTAAACATTGCACATAATGACCATTTGTTTGCTTTCACCTAAGCATGAAAATTTCTTCAATACCCAATATTACAAATTCTCATTTCTCCATAGCATGGCTAATAGTAACTCACTAAAAAAAAAAAAAAGTTATATTTCTTATTCTTTCATTTTACACCTCTACTTTTTCTCTTGAAAACAAACAGAACATTTCGTTCTATATCTAGATTAATAAAATAATTATGAATACCAATAACTTTGGATTCACAATCACTTGTTAAGTTTGGAGTAAAAATAAAGTGCATCTTTTTCCAGCAATGCCAGATATTTGAGAACTGAGAATTATTATTAACAACAAGATCTCCATTTACATTCTGAGAAGCTGAAGGTTTAATGTAGACCTACAAATGTATTACTGACCAGCACTAATGTTTGTTACTTGTTTTCAGAAGAGCTGAAGAACTGTGAATAAAGGATAGGGGTATAATCTCAAGGACAAATGATTTATAAGTTTTGCCCATTAGGGTGAGCTCTGCTACTTCAACCATACATTTATCAGCAAGCAGCACTTTAAGTCAGAGCTGTCAATTGAAATAAAGACCCCAGGTAAGACACCTTCATATAGCACTTTTTTTTTAAAATTATAGTTGATTTATAATGTTGTGTCAATTTCTGCTGTAGAGCAAAATGATTCAGTTATACATACACATACATACACACACACACACACACACACACACACACACACACACACACATACAATACACATTCTTTTTTATACTCTTTTCCATTATGGTTTATCACAGGATATTGAATATAGTGCCCTGTGCTATACAGTAGGACCTTGTTATTTATCCTTTCTATATATACTAGTTTGCATCTAGCACAACTTTTAAAAATAAGACAAAAAGAACTACCTAGAAAAGTATAAAACTTTTTTCCTTAGGTCAAATATGATTTAAAAGAACTGATACAAGTAAGGCATTTCTTCAGACTTAATTCTCGGACATTTCAGCTGACACATGTCCTGATGTGATGATTTTATATTGCAGTAAACTGATAGACTGGGTCTTCCTTAGTTCTTTAGCAAGATATTTAAAATAATGCTTTGAGTAAAAGTTGAAAACTCAGGCTCATTTAAAAAGGTATCAGACTCTTCCCAGCCTTTATTAACTTTGCACCATTCCTTCTCGTCACACTTCCAGGACAATCCCAATCTTCACATCCAAATACTTCCCTCATTTCAAAAGAAACTTCCCAAGTAAGTAATAAAAATTCCAAATTGCTATAACTGCTAATTTCTGTCACTTAGTCTAAATAGGTAGTGACGATTTCTGAAGCAAAAATAAGAAACATAAAGGAGGGCACCAGCTAGTAAGGACTTGGCAATTTGGGGGGAGGGTAGGGGATGGGAGGGAGAAGGAAGTTAGCTACAATAATGCCTATCAACTGCTCTATAGTTTCTAAAACATTAACACGTTATCCCTTTTGAGAGGTTGGCAAAAGCACTGACATTAAGAAACTGTGTTTGACTGTACAGAAAGGGAACTATCCACAATCATGTGAAGTACGTAATAGCTGTACAGAAAAAGGAAATACTTTGGTACTTTGCCCTGAGAACTCAACAGACCCAAGTCGTGGAAAGGAAGAGGATTCCAAAGCTAGGAGCCGTTAAACCAACATTCCCCCCCCCCTCAAACTTAGGGGCAAATAGCACTGGATCCCTAGCTAATCACTTCCCTGAGGTACCTGGTAGAAAGAATTCATCATTTGATAATTAACTAGAGCTTCAACTACAGAGATTAAAAGTAACAGATTTAGCACATTTCTTTTACACCTACATCCTCTACCAGCTGGCTAACCGCCCCCTGCCCCCAAGTCTGGACAGATGTGAGAGTTAATACAGACTCTCCACAGTTTATTCTCTAGTGCCAGGCTCCTCTTTTTCCCTTTTATATGTACTACTCTGCTTCTGTAAGGAGGCCCAAGTACTAATAACTCTGAAAGAAAAAGCAGTAAGACCTACATGGGTTTTTAAAACCAAAGTACAAATGACCCTGTAATTAACATTTTCTTTCCTGACATTCAAAGTGCATTAGACCATCTCCCTGCCACTCGGTGTGACATTCAAACAGTTTAACTGCTTGTCAAAGAACCCTAATGCTGACACCAGATCAAATTAACCTTCGAGCACTGAGAGATGTACCATACTAACTCTGAGACGACGACCGTACTCTACAGGTTAACTGGAGCACTGTTTTCATCCAAGCTCCATAAAAGTGATTTCTTTTTCCCATAGGTACATTTCATTTCGGCACTTATCCATACCACCAGCCCCACCACACACAACCCTTCGTATCCACCCAGTCTCAGTAGTACCTTCTTTTCTCTATCACTCTTGTCCTCTTCACCTGTACAAGGCCCTACTTTCACTCCTTCTCCAAGTTTATTAGGATCAAAACAAATATTCTTTTCTAGGTAATGTTTTTTTTTTAATTTGGTCACACTGCACAGCCATGCAGGATCTTATTTCCCCAACCAGGGATCGAACCCAGGCCCCAGCAGTGACAGCGCAGAATCCTAACCACTGGACCACCAGGGAATTCCCTCTAGATAATTTTTTTAAGAGAATTTTTTTTAATTAATTTATTTTATTTTTGGCTGCATCGGGTCTTCATTGCTGCGCGCGGGCTTTCTCTAGTTGAGGCGAGCGGGGGCTACTCTTCGTTGCGGTGCGTGGGCTTCTCATTGCGGTGGCTTCTCTTGTTGCGGAGCACGGGTTCTAGGCGCACGGGCTTCAGTAGTTGTGGCATGTGGGCTCAGTAGTTGTGGCTCACTGGCTCTACAACGCAGGCTCAGTAGTTGTGGTGCACGGGCTTAGTTGCTCCGTGGCATGTGGGATCTTCCCGGACCAAGGCTCGAACCCGTGTCCCCTGCATTGGCAGGCGGATTCTTAACCACTGCACCACCAGGGAAGTCCCCCCTCTAGTTAATTTTATATAGGGTAAACCAATTGTTTTTATCTAGAAAACACTACATATGTCACAATATATGAGCATATAAACTTGCAGGCACCTCTGACTTCAGTGGTTTAACTCAATCAGGAGAACAACCCATTTCTCTGAGTAGCAAAATTGTCACAGAATATGGTCTGAGTCCCTATCAACTACCTCGGCGGAAAGCTGATGAAAGTTGGTGTGGGAGGCTGCAGCTTTGGCCTGCCCGGGCCCAGATCAGACCCAGCTGCCTTTCTTCCTCTACACACACTTCCCAGGGACACAGCCACTTCCTCCCTTTGGTGCCACTGCTTCCACCAGCTCATTCCTCAGGGAGCTCCTCCTTTCTGTTCTTATTGCCAAGTGGGATGCTCTCAGCTCCCCTTTCCTTGCTGCCCCCACCAAAGACCATCAGCCGGGGCCTCTTATGGTCTAAACAGCTTTACTATCAACCATCACAAACAGCACAAGGCGTAAACCCTTGGGGAGGTCACAGAGAGTCCACACAATTATTGTAAGTGTGGTCCTTGGCACCGTCCTGTCTATTCTCCACCAGCCATCAGATAGATTCTATTTAGAGGAGGAGGTAGTTGGTTAAGCCAAGTCGGTGATTCTAGACTTTCAGAACTCAAGAGTAAAATAATTTTTTTAAACAAAAATAAAGGGGAAAAAAGAAAAGGTCAAAAAAGAAACAGGCAAAGAATAACTAACATAGGGTTAATTTTTTTTTTCTAGTAAAGGACAATAAAAATAAGCAAAACCTCACCATCAGCCAGAACCACAAATGAAACAGATTTTTATTACACATACAAAAAAATCCATCCATCCTATAATAAACTTATCTTTTAAAAAATTTTTTATTTTTCTGTTTTTGGCCGTGCCACACAGCTTGCGGGATCTTAGTTCCCCGACCAGCGATCAAACCCGCACCCTCCACAGTGAAAGCGCACTGTCCTAACTACTGGACCGCCAGGGAACTCCCAATAAATTTATCTTTTTAACAACAACAAAAAAAAATCGTTATTCTTTTTTTCTTACTTTGCTGTAGAGATGTGAAAACAATTGCATCAAGGACCTGGCACTTAGGAATAGTGATTTTAACCCTGTTCCATATTCAGTCACAGTGAGGAGATAAAAGAAGCTCTTTGCCTCAACTATACAGTTTTTAAAATATTCAGTCCACAGCAACACCCCCTCCCAAAATACACGGAACAAATACTATGCCTCGAAAATAGAAGAAAGCTGGAGCTTGAACCTGAAGTCCTCAGAGACTAGCAACTCCGTGTTAGGAACTGATCAAATACTGAGGAGAGAAAGGCCTCCTCACTCAGTCCCTGAACCACTGCTAGTCATGAAAAGAAAGAAATACTAGTTCAATACCACCAAGAAATGACAAA
This sequence comes from Balaenoptera acutorostrata, assembly GCF_949987535.1. Classification (NCBI taxonomy): domain Eukaryota; kingdom Metazoa; phylum Chordata; class Mammalia; order Artiodactyla; family Balaenopteridae; genus Balaenoptera; species Balaenoptera acutorostrata. The sequence continues at coordinate 39,965,688 of NC_080068.1, forward strand.
TTGGGTCAAAATGCTGGTTTAAAAATCTTTACTATGTAGTTTCAACTGTTCCCAAAACCCAAAATATATCTGGACTTACTTGGCCTTAATAAAGCACAGCTGGGCAGTAAGACTCATTCTTTATTAGTTAAAACTAGGCCAAAAAAGTGGCAGAAAGTCTGAAATTGTGCACATCCCCCAAAATTTGTTTCCACAAGCTAAAACTATTTAAGACTGAAATTTATAAAGCTAAAACCTTCTATTTTCCACAGTTAATATGTAAATAATGGCTCAAATGGCTTTCTTTTAAAACCCCTTAGCAAACTCTTAAGGTACCTAAACCTTCAACAGGAGAATTTAATCCAAATAGAAATGTTGGTCATTTCTTCCCTTTACACTGCAGCAGTATTTTATGAGTCATTACTTGAAAGCAAGGAGGAAAAAAAATCTAAGCAACAGATTTACATGGGAAATTACAATGTTATATTATAAACTTTTAATAAACAAAAGCATTTTACTTACGATGTTCCCTGCTGAGAATTACTGTGGGTTTTTGAAGATGTATCATATTGTTCTGTGGGCAAGGGAAAAATGATCAGAGGAACACAATGACAAATTCATGAGACCGTTAGTTATAAATTCCCTCTTTTTTTGCTGTCCCCCCACTTTAATCTAAACACTTAGTATACTTAAATTATGCCAACCAGAGTGTTATACACTGCTTATAAAATAACATTTTTGTTACCTCTAGAGAGAGGGCTTGCTCAGAATTGGAAAGCCCTAAACAGAGCGAACACACTTTGAAAGCGCCACCCGGCATGCCGACCACACTGCCATGGGCAGGAGACTCTCCTTGCTGTCAGCTGGCGGGGCTCCCTTGTGGAAGCACTAGGATGGGGCTGCAGGCACCCTCACCTGGTTTGACGTCACATATCTATCCGTGATTTGCTAGCACTCTCTTTTATAGACTCTGTCCTTGGCCCACTGTGCTCCCACCCATCCCCCCACTATTCAACAGCCCCCATTCATTCATTCAACTGCTATTTACAAACTGCCTATTAGACACCAAGATGTTCAAGGCATTTGACCCCGTCCTCAATGAGCGTACAGCTGACTGAGGGACATCAAACAGGCACGTGTTATCTACAACCCTAGGCAATGCAAAATCAGCGCGAAAACCAATCATCTAAATGAACTGTCCCGGGAATCTACAGATTGGTCACTCTGCTGGTCATGACGAAAGAAGGCAAATTAGAAAAGAAACAAAATTAATTGTGTCACAAAGGATGGGTGAGATTTTGACAGAATGACTGCTGGCAAGAGGGAGATGAGGGTGGGGAAGGCCTTCAGGCAGAAGAGACAGTGAGCGAAGGCTCGAACATGGGAGGAGTTGAAATGGTGCAGATTACGACAGGGGAAGGCTGGGGTGCAGAGTGTGTGGTGGGCAGCATGGGGGGACCAGGGAAGTCAGATTTTAGAGGGCTCTGAGTGCCACAACAGGATGTTAAAACTTCAGTTGTCGGGCAATGAGACATCTCCAAAGCACGATGCAGCTATTGCTCAGAAAGATTAACCTGCTGGTGCTACCTGATGTAACCTAGAAAGGAATGGGAAATGTTAAGTGTGGAGGCTGCAGACCAGCTGGGAGGCTGTGTTTGTCTAGGCCTGAGGTAATACGGACCTGAAGCAGAAGGGGAAGGGAAATACGGTTGCCTTTCAGACAGGGGTGAGGAGAGTGACCACAAATGTCATGTGGAGGCCCTTGAATATTTGCAATTAAACGCTTTATCCTCATGGTGGCAGCAGCTCTTATATGATATTTCTAAATTGCTTGCCCTTCTGGCTAGCAAGCTAGGGCTGGCACTACAAATTAGAGGGGCTAAAGTACACTCACATGTACTCCTACACAGTCACCTTGACCCGGTCCTAAGCTCAACGAGGCTCTGGTAATCCTTAGGCAGCCGTGTTTTTTGCACACGTGAACATAAATACTGGGACATACAAGTAAAATCCCTATACTTCATTCTCTACAGACTCCAAAACCACAATTTTTCAAGAAATTTGAATTATCTTGCTGGGCATACTTTGAGAAATATATGTCACACTCCACTTTTCTGAAAGCTATATCTACACACACTCCATTCCTTCTTCATCCAACATAAAACCAGACCCCTCCAGGGTCCAACTAGGCCCCCCAAAGGCCACATTCTCACAGAGGTAAAAAGGGTTTCCAGCAGCAGCATAAAAGACCCCAAGGTAAGCATTTGCTGAGCCAAGACCTACAGGAGACCTGCCAGTGTCTGAAAACTTCTCATCAGGGCAACAAGGAATCAGCCTACACTATTCCACAGGCCTGGAGGGCCACCACCCCTGGCGAAGAAAGTGCTTACCAGTTCATGTTCAACTATATTTTGCTAAAAGGAGAAATGAGACAGTTTAAAGGATTACAGGGTCTTTCTAAACCAGGAGGTAGCAATCATGCAAGCTGTAAGTAATTCAGTGGAAGGCATATAATCTGCATGACTGGCAGCCCTAGCAAATTTGGGGGTGGGGTGAGGAGCAAAAGGTAAAGGAACGCACAGCAATCCCGCCCACAGCTGAGCTGGTGACACACCTGCAGACTTATGCCACTTCACCCGTTATCTATCTTTGGATAGGCTGCCAAGATGTTGAGAAAAAAAGATTTCCCAGTCTCCCCAATACTGTGCAAGATGATCAGGTTTATCTCTCTGCATTTGGGGGAAATTTATTTATTTTTATTATTATTATTTATTTTTGGCCACACCACACAGCATACGGGATCTTCATTCCCCGACCAGGGATCGAACCCATGCCCCCTGCAGTGGAAGCACCGAGTGTTAACCATTGGACCGCCAGGGAAGTCTCTGGGGGAAATTTAGTTAGGAGTTATTTGCAAAGTCTTATTCAGTACTTCTAGAGCAGGGGGCAGCAAACTTTTTCTGTAAAGGTCTGATAGTAAATATTTTAGACTTTGCATGCCATACCTTGTGGCATAATAATAAATGAATGAGCACGGCTGTGTCCTAATAAAACCTTCTTTACAAAAACTAGCTGTACAACAGATCGACTCTCAGGCTATAGTGTGCCTATCCCTGTTCTAGAGGAAGATTATTCCATTTCTTGTTTTTCTCATCTTTTTTACTCTCCTCATATCCTTGCAATTTAAACAACAGGACAATCAAGGGAAAAACACAAGTGAGGAAAAAGAATAAGGTGGAGATATCTCAAGAAGAGTCACCTCTATGGAATATCTATGAGCAGTCTTCTCCCAACACATATATGCACACCACGCACCCTACTTTCGTCTCCCTATCCTCTGAAGACTAACACTTCATAACTTGGGCACTCACCGTATGTTGATGAACTACATGACTGCAAATACACCAGTCATTTTTGTAAGGCTTGAAATGCCTTGCATGTAGTTGGGACACAAAGAATTTAGTGAACCGAGAGGTTACTGATATAGAGAAAGGCTGGATCCAGTTAGCTTTCTTCTGTTTCCCCCTGAATTCTCAAGTATTTACAATCCATTAAAAGAAACCAAAAAAAGAATTACATGACAAATACATATAGAAGGTCTAGAGAAGCTATGTGCTCTCTTCCTTATAAAAATTTCTTGGTTTTGTTTAAAATAAATACAAGAAACACACAAAATAGCCCAATCTATTCTTATACACAATTCCTGGGTAACAATGCATTTAGAGTCACTCTCAAGATATTTATCATATGTGAGGTAATACCAAATTATATTTTATTTGTTAGGTACTTTACTAAGACATCTTCATTAACTCTTTGCAATAATCTGAAACTCCACCTAAAGAACAGCTTTATGTTTGCCCTTCCTTCCTATTCTTTAACCATAGGAAGCCTTCATCTCTGCTGGAGCATTTTTCATTAACGTTTTCTACATTAAAGCAGTAAAAACCATGCTTTGTTCTCCAATGCAATAATCAGTTCCACATATTTACTTACTTTGGTTTAGGGCTGCAGAACTGATATGCTGAGAATCCTAGAAAGAAAAATAAAAATCTCTAGTTAATAAAATATTAAGGTTTATAAATCCAAGGTTGTGTCACTGTTAAATCTGATAAATATTGATAAATCTAATTTTTACATAAAATAGGTTGTATTGCTTCTGTTGTTTCCTAAAGTTTATTCTTCCTTTGGTGTCAAGGATTTTCAACACAAAGTATAATGTTTTACCTTAAAATCAATAATAAATTACATTTTTTGAAGAAAAAAAAACTATCATTAGAAAATATGTAAAGTATCTAACATGGTAAATTCTGGTTTGGGTAGATAAAACCTCAATGACATCATGGAAAGGAAGAGCGATAATATATTAACAATGTGCATGTATACCAGGCTGGACTGAACACAGATCTGAAGGTGATATTTCTATATTCTGAATGTTATCCAAAAGTAGAAAAGGCGAGGGGACAGTGTTGTTAATATATTGTTCACAAATACTTTAACAGAAATGTGCAAGTAGGCAGTTCACCTTGCTATTAAAACCATCACGAATGCAGCTGATTGCATTAAACTTTAAGAAAATGTAGGAGGTATGACAAGTGTAAATGTATATCTGTAATGTACCTAAGTCCTGAACTAGGAAGCAGACACCCTACCTCACTTAATTCTCCTGTACCTCCGTGTCCCTCTTCTAAGGTAAAGAACCTCAAAAATGAAAGAATTTATTGTAAAGTCCTGAATACTTTCATAAGCTACAAAACCCTATACAAATGTAAGATGTTCTTACTGACATAATTGGAGAGTGAAGTATTTGAAAGCATTAGGAAGCACTTTAGTAGCTAAATTAATTGCAATATTAACCTAATCTCCAAAGAGTTCAACAAATAACACTTGATTAATCTGGCACACAGCAATACTTCAGACTTGTCACTGGTGTGGATGCAGTGCCTGCTAGACTTGTAAGGAATTACCTTTGCGGGAAAAGGAAATTTGGAGGGCTCAGCTGTACTAGGCGTGTGTATTGCTGTCAAAGGAGGAGGCCATGAATGGGTCATTTCCTGGAAAGAGATTTGGAATGGGAAGAAAAAGTAAATTATAAATAGAACATTTACTGCTATTTAAGTTAACTTTTTAAACTGAATGTAGAGTGGAGTGATGGTATATGAAAAGTGAAATCTTAAAAGTTATTTCATTTACTTTTTTTAAAAAGCTCCTACCTGGTGGGCTATGTTCAAAAGCTGAAGCTCTCCAACAAACAAAACTGAAAAGAAATCAGTTCGAAGAAGAAAAACAAGAGCAAAGAACAGGAATGGTCTTAACACTCTGAACAGCATGAAGCATAAAAACGGTAGTAGGTATTACCAGAGCTTGTGTAACTATGAAAACTCAGTCCTGTCTCAATGCTTTCTTTCTCTCTCAGCTTCTTTATTGCATTTCCTGGAATTATTTAAGTTCAAAGGAAGAAGAACTTTCCTGTTTGACTTAAGCAAACAAGTAATTCAGGTCACTTGTTCCACTTGGGAGAGTTTTAATGGATTTGACCCTTCCCTGATACACATTATTAGTACGTAAGAACTTTTGCAGAGAAGGCCTTAAAAAGTGACCATCCCTTTTCATTAACAGAAGTTTCATTTCTATTCACTGTTTTCATGGAAGCAAGATTTCTATATCTTCCAAATTAATATATTTATCTTGACATGAGTTCTTTTTTCTAACACATTCACTTGCTGGAAAACAAAATGTCATATTAAAGGTGTCTAATCGCAAATATGCACACACACTTTGTTGAAGAGCTAAAATGGCACTGGAGATTAACGCCAGCCCCTTCCTTTTACAGCTGAGAAAAATGAGGTCTAAAATGACAGGATCAGGTCCCCCAGGAAGCCAATGGCTGAGAGCACAGGGAATGGCCCCTTTGCGTTGGAGTCTGAGAGAAAGAAGTCCATCCCCACGTGTGTCAGACCTGCCAGGCAAACTGGCTTAAGATTGACAAGCAACCCTCCACCAGCACACTGGGGACCCCAGATCACGCTATGTTACCTCACCTGTACAACACACTGTTGTTGTTTTTTTAAACATCTTTATTGGAGTATAATTGCTTTACAAGGGTGTGTTAGTTTCTGCGTTGTAACAAAGTCAATCAGCTATACATATACATATATCCCCATCTCTCTTCCCTCTTGCGTCTCCCTCCCACCCTCCCTATCCCACCCCTCTAGGTGGTCACAAAGCACCGAGCTGATCTCCCTGTGCTATGCAGCTGCTTCCCACTAGCTATCTATTTTACATTACACACTGTGCTTTTTTCCAAGTGCTGACCAACCTCTCCATCACCACAGAAATGCCATCTGATCCTTGCAACAACTGGAGATGGAGCTGGGCAAGCATCCCCATTCCCCACCTCTGCACACATCTTCCCCGCCCTTCCCCACAGCCCCCCTCCGGGTTGCTAGAACCTCAGAACAGACAGAAATGACCTGGCACAGTGACAAGCAAAGTAACCGATGCTGGCTCGAGTAATTTTTGTTAAAGGTGATATCATGCCCTTGCTCACTTGACTAACCATCTTTTGTTCAGTACAAAAGAGGAATTCTATACTGAAGTAAAATGGAAAGAGTAGCAGCTCTGGAGCCAGAGACCCAGATTGGATCTTAACTCTGACCCTGCCGGTCAGGTCAGCCTGAGGAGTTTGAGCTCTCTGAGCCTTAGTTCTCAGGAAGAGGTGGACGAAGACCACTTATTTTTCAGAGCATAAAGTGCTGGAATACGTGGTAAGAGAAAGCACTTAATAAATTAAAAGCCTAGTTTTAAAAGAATTTTAATACTGCACCAAAGAGTTTCCTGTTGTTTTATTTATTTGACTATACTCTAAGGTATGGGACCATGAGAACGTTACAATGTAAAAACTTGTAATAATTGCAAAGGTGTCTGAAAGTATCATTCTTCTGTCTTCCAAGAATTTCTTTAGAATCCCAATGGTGTCTATGACTTTTAGTCACCAATGATTCCCAGGAAATATCTATTGTACTCTCAATGCCTAAGGCTGCCCCGGCTATTAAATTAGGCAGTTGGAAAGTGCATAAACTCTTTCAGGCCTTAAGTGGTTTGCTGATAGTGTGAAAGAATTTATATACTTCCCTAAATGCTTAGCTTACTAGGGGAAGTTAGGCCTTAGGAGAATTGGGGCCATAAGGAGAGGAGGCTGCCCAGAATTGCAGGGCCCTGAATTCACTCCCTACTTTAACAATGACTTATCACATGAATGGGGGTAAATCACTTAGCACCTGATTCACTCCTGGCCTTCCAGGTGCCACAGCTGCTATCTCCTCCCCACTCTCCACCTTGCTCATTTTGCTCTAGACACTGTCTAGTTATCGCTGTTTTTCTAATACACCAACCTGTTCCCACCTCGAGGCTTCTGCGCTCTTTCCTCTGCCTTTTCCTCCAATCACTTGCCTGCTATATGACTCATAGCGCTTATCAACAACTGACATTTTATTATATATTTATCTTCCCCACTATGGTCTCCACAAGAGCAAGGACTCTTATTCACACGGCATCCCAGTGCCTAGAAAAGTATGTGCATCTTCAGGGATATTTGCTGAATAAATGAACATTCCAGTGACACTGGTACAACGAGTGGTACAAAGCTACCACTCGTTGTACCAGTGTCACTGGAATGTTGCACTGAGATAATGTCTACAAGCACTGCATTAACTGCCCCAAAAGGCTGTCCAGGCTGTAGAAAACCTGAGCCGTTTCCATACACCCACTAAGGACACCATCCCCGTCTGGACCCTTGTGCATGACCAATTCCTGGTTGCTGGTAGTGTCTGCCTGCTACCTTCTTACCCTGCCAGTCTGCACAAGTCACAGGCCACCAATGCCCCTTCAGTAAAACACTGCGACTCTTAACATTTCCACCAGAGAACCAAACACTATCGTCTATAATTGATTTTCTCTTTTAGGGAACTATTTACTGCTTCTATTGCCCATCAGAAAGATCTGTGTTAGGATTCCTGGCAATCTTCATAAATTACTGGTAGGAGATAAGAACAGGAACCACGAGGCAGAGGGAAGTATCTGGATCGACATCAGAGAGTGAGAGCTGGATTTGACCCTAGAGTCATCTACTATCTACCAGCCCAGGGCCTTCATTTTACCCGTGAGGAAACTGAAGTCCAGGGAGTACACGTGACTTAACTGAGGCCCCAAAAGAGGAGAAGAGAAGGGGACAGATTCTAAGTCTCCACAAAGCAGAGACCCATGCCCCTCTTCAGTCCGGGACATCCTGCGATTTACTCTCTCTCTTTAAGACTTCCAAATGAAAACACTCACCTGTGGCTCGCATTAACCATCTACTTTCAAGCATATCCAGGTAAGCAAGAACTCATTAAAGTGATGTTGGCTGAGAGGGGAGGGAGGATGGATGAGTTTATTAAATTAAAAATGCTTGCCTGATGTTCTAATACTACCACCTTACATAAAGGACTCAATAAGTTGTATATTAACATACATCAAAACATTAACAGAAGCACATGCAGGAGACAACTAATCTATATTGTTGCATTTACTTTTGAAATAACCATGGAACAAATCACACACAATTTCAGGGAAAATGCTAAGGCTATTATTTCATAACTAAGTTGTTTGTTACTTTTATGACTCATCTTACCAAAGAATTTCAGAAATACCAGAGGGAGAGGATAAAACAAAAGCTTGATCAAGATATCTTATTATTAATCTTACTTGCTGGTTGGCAAAAATTTCTCATTTTCAGCAATACAAAGTATGTTTCCTTAGAGGTATTTCTTTCTCAGAAAACTCTAACTACAAAAGTAGGATACCGAAGATAGTAGAACAAAAATAATGGAACTGTTTTCCAAATATCTGGCTAGACACCACCTTTGTCAAAAATTGCACAAATGAGAAGGTAACCAATATACTTAATTACTGGTTTCAGCACCACCTCACTTAATCCTTTGCAATGAAAACTTAAAGGAAAAAATTGGGTAAGCATATTTTGAGGAAAAAAGTGTGCAGTTGGGATAAAAATTAATAGGTACATGTGTCATATCTCTCCTACCTCCAAAAAAACCAGAAAACAAAAATCAGAAACCTTATAGCAAAAGATAAAGTAAGAGTATCATTAAAAGTGACATGGAAGAAAATTAAGAGCCACAGAGGAGGAATAAGAAATAAACAAACAAAACTCTCAGCCATTACAATTACTGTATTTGAGCATTAAATTTAGCTCTAGATTTCCTGGAAGTTAAAGCCAAAATGGGACACATAACAGTTTATATAATTCTTCTCTGATAAAAAGAAAGCATGCCGGTTCATCAGGAGAATTTATTTATTTTCCTGGAACTGAATTCTAAAAGGAATTTGTCATCCTCGTGCAAGGAAAACTGAACAAATGGATAATGGATTCAATGATGTATTTGTAGAAGCAGCACAAATGTTCCTGGCATGGTCTCAAACAAGAGCAAAAAATAACCCTTTCAAGGTAGGTGTAAAGATGTCCATTTACTTTCTACTATTTTTCTTTTTATCCCTTTAAAAATTCATGGTCTCACTGACGATAAGGCCAAACATATAAAGTGTCACCTATAAAACACCGAGAGGTGAAAACCAAGCACTACTTAACCCCTGGTGCCCCCTGCTGCAGCAACACAGGGCATCTCCTCTCTGGGAGGTGAGCAATCCTCCAGGGTCTCTACAGACAACCAGAAAAGCTTAAGGGAGATGTCGTAAGACTCTGGTCCAAATGCCTCGCAGTTTGTAGACTTCATTTCAATTAAAATCTGTCAGATAGTTCAATAATGTCCTAAGACTCCCTTTGTTATCATTCTGGTTTATTTTGCTTTAGGAGGTATGAGGGGAGAAACTGTTTAAAGGAGTTTAGAACGGCAACTGTTTATTGAAGTCAAAGAAAATGAATATATGTCTGCCTACTTAAGTATTTCTTCAAGCAAGAAATAATAACAATAAGCTCACCTTCAGAATCTCTTCAACACAATGGACTTCACTGGAGTAGGTCTGCTGAACGGGAAAAGCAAGAAAAAGATTAGCACACAAACAAAAAACAACTAGAGTGCTGGTACTAATTAATACAGCAACACTCTTGTAAGTAGAATCACCTCAGGGCCCACCTCTTACGAGCTAAATAGGAGAAACTTCACATTCTGGATGAAATAAAACCAAAGAGATTAACCTGACCTAATCGTGCAGGAAAGGTTTCTGCTGGAGACAATGACAGACGAATTATGACCCTTAGGTCAAAAGCTTCTGATGGAAAATATGTATATTAAAGAAAATTAGTACATTAGTAAATCTAGGGGAATAACAGATATAACAAAAGTGGAGGTGGTGTTAGTTTGCTGCTTTATAGCAACATCTGTCCAGTGAGCCAAGTTACGTGAACACGAAGATGGCATTCATTCTGAACATCTTACTGAGCCCACAGGAAGGAGGCCAGCATCCAATCAAGGATAGATTTTATGGTAATATTATGGTAATATTCTAAAATATTAGAAATTTTACCTGACAAAATTTCATTTTAAATTCTAGCCCTACTTGAAGTCAGCATTTCCATCTTATACACACACACACACACACGTGCACACATACATGTACACATACACACACACACACACACAAACAAGTACACACAAAATAGTTCTCCAGAGACAGACCCTAGGGAGAGAGGAGATTACCTAGGGTCTTAAAGGAAAGATCACCTTGCTTATCCCCAGCTAAACAAATGACAGCTGCTGTTGCTAGTATCACAACCATAGTTTCTAGAAAATGTCATTTTACAGTCTTTACATTTTTAAGTACAAAGAAAATGGAAAAGTAAAATCTTTTTTTAAAAAAAATCACTTTTCCTTAACTAGAGATATGGAACAAATCCCCTGACTTCACAGTTTTTAATAGAATATCAGCTTTCGCTGTGTGTCAGTTCATGAGCCAAGTGCCCTGGGCAACTCCTGTACAACACACACCCCTCCCATTACTGCCCCTGCTGTGAAGAAAGCACTGCTCTTCCCAGTCAGTTGGTCCAATGCTTGCCTCACAGCCAGAGTGTAGATGGAAAAGAGTTCTTTTCAGGGCTCTCGTCTCTAATTTGAGTGTAATTTAATACAGCATTGGTTGTTAATTCCTGATCTAGGGTTTATTAATCCACCATTTCCCTCATTGCAGTTTCTTTAAGGAAAAAGGAAAAGAGCATACAGCATTAACACTCTCCTGGAATTGAATCTAATGGACACGTCAAAATTCAGATGCAATTTGACCTGCCTAGGTCTGGTTTTAAAACATGTAAATTTCATGGAGATGATTTTATTGAAATGTTTGCAGTTTGCTCTTTTTGAGGTAGGGTCTGGAAGTTAGGAGGTATAACCAAAGAATCAAGGGTATCCCCTTTCTCTGCTGGCCCTACTGGGCCTGCCTTTATGCATTATGCATGTCAACAACAGGACCTGCTTACCCAATTTTTGTTTTTCAAGACTATTAAGGAATGCCTAAAAACTGGACCAAATATTATAGCACAAATGTCAGAAACAATGAATGCTGTTTTGACCTGCGGGTAAAATGTAATTATATCCTACAGTTTTAATCTTTCACATGCGTCATTAGGAACAACAATTAGGAGTTGAAAGTTAATCAACAGAACAGAGCATATGACTCCTGACTCTGGTTAAATAGTCCCCTCATCCTATCTGCTGCTGGAATGAGAATGAGAATCCAATTAAAATATCTGGCAGTCACGGGGGACGGGGTTAGGGGAGGGATGGAGTGGGATGCTGGGGTTGGAAGATGTAATAAGCTTTTATATACAGAATGGATAAACAACAAGGTCCTACTGTATAGCACAGAGACCTATATTCAATATCCTATGATAAACCATAAGGGAAAAGAATATTAAAAAAGAATGTATATGTATGTACAACTGAATCACTTTGCTGTACAGCAGAATTAACACAACATTGTAAAACAGCTATGCTTCAATTAAAAAAACTTTTGAGGGGCTTCCCTGGTGGCGCAGTGGTTAAGAATCTGCCCGCCAATGCAGGGGACATAGGTACAATCCCTGGTCCAGGAGGATCCCACATGCTGCGGGGCAACTGAGCCTGCGAGCCACAACTACTGAGGCTGCGTGCCACAACTACTGAAGCCCGCGCGCCTAGAGCCTGTGCTCCGCAGTGGGAGAGGCCACCGCAATGAGAAGCCCGTGCACCGCAAAGAAGAGTAGCCCCCACTCGCTGCAACTAGAGAAAGCCTGCGCACAGCAACGAAGACCCAATGCAACCAAAAAAAAAAAAAACTTTTTTTTTTTGATTAAAAAAAATACAGCAATCAACGTAACAGTGAAGCACAGTTGGAATGAGGGCAAAAAAGATTTGCCCACTGCTTCCAACAGAATGGGGTCAGGAAGCTACAACTTCAGGACATTCAAAGACTTTTTGATCTTCATTACTACTCAAGCCGTCAACCCTTAGCCAAGACGTTTCATGTCACTAAAAGATTCATTTTTTTCCCTAAAATTTTATTACATGAGATGAACCAGGACTGAAGAAATTTTTTCCACAGATTATTGTTTATTGGTATCAGGGTAATAAGATAAATATTGCTCAACAGTCACCATTTAACCCATTTAAAATTCTAACTAAAGTCTAAGGCTCAAGCATTAATTGGTTAATGTACTGTGAATTTTCTTATCAGGTCCATTATGAAAATGGGGGTATTTCAAAGGGGTGCCAGAATTCCATCCCAAATACATGAGGATACATCATATGTAAAGATCTCCATGCAGCACTGTTTACAATGGCAAATAACTGGAAATGATCATAAAATAATGTAAATACATGTACTTGCATGGAAAGACGCTCAAGGTATTTTCAACTTTTCCTTTGGAAAGAATTTCATACTTACGGAAAAATAACAAAAACAGTAAAAGAAATTCCTACAAACCCTTCACTCAGATTCCCCAAATGCTGGCATTCTACCACAGTTTGCTTTCTATTTTTCTCTCCCTGCCCTCCACCCACACATCTACACTGAGCCATTCAAGAGTAAGTTAGACAGTTAGAGTTAATGCCCTTTTACCTCTAGATACTTCTGTGTGTACCAAGGTATGCTTTACAGCTTTATTTAAAAAGGGGGGGGGGTGGTTACCAGATCATCTGTATAGTATGAGCCCATTTTATGTTCCATCTACCCAAGATTCATATCCCCACTCTTCCCTGACCCAAATTAGAGACTCAAACTAGAGTACAGTAGGTATCTCAGCAGAGGAAGATCCATAAGGACCGGCTGCCTCGTTTTAAAAAGTACAACTTGGCACCTCCAAGTCTGCCACTGGAAGGAGACTTTCCAAAAAGGGAGGGGCAGTTCAACAAACCATTATGGCTTAATCCCCTTCCTTAAAATCCACTTTCCCCACAGGGTCCCCAGCTGAGTAATGCCACCCCTACTCAGAGAAGCCAGGCTCTCCCTTCAACACTGTGGCCAAGGAGTAAATAATCAGCCTCTCTGAAGCTCAGCCAAGTTAAGGCTGAAGATCTTTAGGTAAGACTTCTTCAAAGAACAAGGGATGATTAAAAAGCAGCAACAACAACAATCTGTGCTAACTGCGTGAATGCAGAAGCTCTAGTTTGCAGGTCCTTCCCTGTCTAGCACACCTTCAGGGGCAAAGGCACTGACTTTAGACACTCACAACCACAAATCACACTGTTGTCTCCCACCTTCAACATCTAGGTTCCTAGAGACCAGCTCGGCTACCTCACACATATGGTGTCCTGTATATACACGGACCTCCCAGCGGAGCCCTCACTTCCCCATGGGGTATGGCCTTAACACAGGAACCATAATCCTATTCAAAAAAAAAAAAAAAAATAGTAGCTACTTATTGAACACATATTGTACTTGATACTGCATTAAATTCTCACACATTTCCTCCATTTGATACCATCTATTGTAAAATGCACCATCATTAACTTGGCAGGGGAAAACCTACGGCACTAAACGTACGCATCAACTGTAGATACATCCCTTAATACAGACACTGAAAAATGAAATAAAAATTTGAGGGAATCCTGCGTAATGCTCCATTTCATTCTCACATCAATCTTTGCAGTATAACCCCCAGTTTTTAAAATGAAGACTGAATTCTAAAGAAATTAAGTTACATGTCCAAGGTCACACGATGCTCTCAAGTGACTGAGCCTGACTTCCGAATGTTGCTACACTACTTTTTCAAAAACCTCAACTTCAGGCAAGAGACAAATAGATTAGTATTTAAGGAGGGGATATGATCCCAGTTGTCGTATGCATGACCAAAACCATTTTCAAAGAGTACTGTTTTCCCTGTGTTTGTGCAAAGAAGTTGGTATTCAGACTTAACTGCCTCTTACTACTGTGGGTACTTCAGACCAGAAAAGGCAGCGATGCTAGCCTTGGTCTGATTTCTCACTCCTCTTGGAATGACACTGTGTGATCCTAAGGAAATGCACTGATACCAAAATAAAATATGTCTGTAAATGTCTTTTAAGCATGACACAGTTTGTTTTAATAAGCTAAAAAGAGCTGGACGGAAGAAATAGACCTCACCGTTAAGACCAGGAGGCTCTGGCAATACTGTGTTTTAAGCCTCTCAAGTTTCAACAGAGCAGCACTTTTTTAACAATGCTGTTCTCAAAAAGGCTTAGTTATCACTAACCAGAACTGCAGGGAGCACACAGGCAGAGTGCTGACGAAGGAGGTCAAAAGATCTTGGATTCTAGTTCTGGCTCTGCTGAGGACTGGTTCTTGCAATGCTGGCTCAGATTCAACTTCCCTGGGACTATCTCCTCATGGCAATAAAGAGATAATATTACCAATCCTAACTGCTTCACAGGGTTGGTATGAAGGTCAAATGTGAACCTTTAAAAACTAACAGGAGGGACGTCCCTTGTGGCGCAGTTGTTAAGAATCTGCCTGCCAATTCAGGGGACACAGGTTTGAGCCCTGGTCCGGGAACATTCTCACTGCCAAGGAGCAACTAAGGCCATGCGCCACAACTACTGAGCCCACATGCCACAACTACTGAAGCCCGTGCACCTAGAGCCCGTGCTCCTCCTCAACGAGAAGCCACTGCAGTGAGAGGCCCATGCACCACAATGAAGAGTAGCCCCCGCTCACCACAACTAGAGAAACCCTGCGCACAGCAGTGAAGACCCAACGCAGCCATAAATAAATAAATAAACTTATAAAAACTATCAGGAGGGGCTTCCCTGGTGGCGCAGTGGTTGAGAATCTGCCTGCCAATGCAGGGGACACGGGTTCGAGCCCTGGTCTGGGAAGATCCCACATGCCACGGAGCAACTGGGCCCGTGAGCCACAATTACTGAGCCTGCGCGTCTGGAGCCTGTGCTCCGCAACAAGAGAGGCCGCGATGGTGAGAGGCCCGCGCACCGTGATGAAGAGTGGTCCCCACTTGCCGCAACTAGAGAAAGCCCTCGCACAGAAACGAAGACTCAACACAGTCATAAATAAATAAATAAATAAATAAATAAAAAAGAACGTGAATTTCAAAAAAAAAAAAAAAGAAGTGGTTACTTAAGAACCATTCCATTAAAAAAAAAAAAAACTATCAGGAGGCACTGATATGTGAAATAAATACATGGGGCCAACATTATCAAGGCAGTCTTCACTGGTGTGACAGCTTTTAAAGAAACCCCAATAGGTTCTCTCTCATTTTATGTTTTAAAAGATTAAACAAATTCTCGTGCTATTTTTCTTCAAATATATGTCAACTTTTGGACTATGGTTCAGTCTATAGTATCTACTTGCTGCTCACCTATCCCAAACTAACTAGGTAAGCCACACTCTTCTTGCCCCTGCCTGGAACCCGTTTCCCTCTCCCACCTGTGTCGGGAAAACTCCTACTCAGACTCTGAGTGGCAGATTAAACATCATCTTCTGGAAAATATTCCTGGATTCCCTCAGTCCCAAAACTGTGCATGTGCTCCCATGGCTGTCAAACCGCCTCATGTCCCACCATCTCTGCTTCTCCTAGATTACTAGTTCCATGACTGCAGGGGCCAGCTCTGCCTTGCTAAATCACCAATTACACGCTGCCTGCCACAGAGAGGCAACCAATCAACATTTGCTGGTACAGTTTTCAGCCTCCGAACTCAGAATATGAAAACAAATTCCCAATTTTTAGAGCATTAGAGACTTTCTAAATACTGTAGCTTCTTTGAATTATAAGCCAACATCTTAATTAACAAACTACACAGAAATAAACGTACGAGGGACAAAAAGGAAATTGTTTTGCATTGTTTTCTCCTTCAAAACATTAAGATTACTCTTAGAAACTATTTTTCACATATCAGATTGGCAAAACAAAAAAAGAAAGACGGACAATTCTGTGTCTATGAGATAGATGGGGGGAAATAGGCGCTCAAATACCGTGGTTGGTGGGAGGGTAAAACAGCACAATCTCTGAAGATAGCAATTTGGCAAGAGCCACCAAATTCTATTTTCTCATGCTCTGACCCAGCAATTTTACCTCTAGCACCAGCTCCTACATGTACAAAAAGATATATGCACAAAGTTATTCACTTCAGCCTAGTCTCCAAATAGTAAGGTACTGGAAAAAATCTAAACTCCCATCTAGAGGTAACTGGCTAAGAAAACTGTGTTACATGCCCCTTAGGCAGAAATATTACGCAGCCATGACAAAGAATGAGGGCACTCTTCGTGCACTGATTTGGGTAATCTCCAAGCTATACTGTTAAGGGGGAGGGAAAAAACCAGGTGCAATACATGCCAGGATTTGAAATGAAAAGGTGACGTCAGAAGAGAATATATATGTTGAGTTACTTATTATGCATAAAATACCATTGGGAATAACACAAGAAATCTATAACATTAATTACTTCTAGAAACGAAAACTAAGTGGCTGGAGGGCTAGAGTAATGGGAAGATTTTCACTGTATATCTTTTAAAATTCTGCATTATGAAGTATATTATGTATTTATAAAGGAAAACACAAAAATTAGATTGAGATTTTAAAAATTAAGGATAAAAATTTTTACTCAAAAGTACAGCCAAAGGTCTCTGCCACATTTGTGTTTACTCTCTATTACCATTCTTCTATGTAACTTTCCTTCTCCCAAACACGTGTCTATATGAATCTGTCCACAGCTTCCTCCTCCGAGCTCTGGGCTTGCCTCATGTAACACTCAGCACACTGAACTGTTCCTAGATTTACAGTCAGTCTTCCTGTGAGGTGCTCCTGGGAAAACCTAGGACTTGGTGTCTGGCCCAGTATTTGCTGGCTAGTTCACTCTTGTATCCCAAACTAGAATGCTACAAAGCCCTTGAAAGAGATGTATTTGGGGTGGGAGTGGGTTCTCTCTCTTTTTTTTTTTAATCAGTCATGCTTAAATACTGGGCAGATATGTTTGAAATAGACAAAGCCTCATAGGATTGTTGTGAGGAAGAAATAAGACAACTCACGTTAAAGCTAATGACGCACAAATAAACTTAAGCACTTATCATGAAGATGCAATAATCAGCACTTCCCAGAGACAGATTAGAGGAGGAAACCAAAAGGCCTGCCTGAGCAAGGTTCTGGCATAAAATCAATTTTATTCTGTGAATACAAAGTAAATTACCTAAATAGCTAGGCCTATTCCAAGAACTCGCTCATACTGCTTGGGTATGCCTACTCGGGCTGAAAAAAGGCACAAGGTTCTAACAGTATTACTTCTTCAGAAGTGTCATGCCCTTTGGGCAACTATCTAAACATCTACTTCCACACCCAGTATTTTAGGTAAGAATTTTTTAAATCCCTGGGCAGATTTATGGACACACTTATAGTACAAAAAGAAAAAAAGGAAAGCTATAGATTGTTAATATGGAAGGAAGGATAATGGGTCAGAAAACAGAAACTAAGATACCCTTAACAGTTTTCCTAAAGATGAATAGTATTATAATGCAAACCAATTTTAACCGTCAAACTCTCCCTTCAAAAAATTAAACACCCTGAATCTCTACTCAAATATTTTCAAATAATGGCAGGGTTTGGGGTAGTATTTTTTTTTTTTTTTTTTTAGGCGATAAGCTTCAATATGTAGCAAAGAATTACGTGTTCCCTGGAAGCCTCTTTTTAATGCCAAACTGGTCTGCCAGGCATGGAGGCTACCACAATTAATGTTATGCTAACTGCAGAAATCTCTATAATTCTCCAAGTAAATGTTTCAAGGAGAAGAGGAAAGAGATTGATGAAGGACAAGATTATTTTAAATGATGAGGAATCTACAGGTCACCTACAGCTATCGTCCAACAAAAATTTACTGTGGAAAGACCAAGCAATTCTACTCATGTTGGAAGAACTAGAAAAGGGGCAGCAGTCTGGAAACATGGGTGTCACAAACACTGGCTGTCCTTTCCTGGAAGTCTTCCTTCACCTTGACTCTGTACCCACCACCTTCAACTCTGAATGGTAACCCATGGTGCTCTAATCTGTCTCCCCCGGAACGGTTTCCTACAGGCAGGGATTGGCTTTATTCATCCCAGTATCTCCCAGGGCCTTAGCATAATTCTGGACTAACACAGATATGCAAGTAATATCTGTCAAATGAATGAACCTGATCTTGCCATCTCATGGCATCTCCGACAGAATTCACAAACATGAGCTAGCCAAAAAGTAATTATGGAATATTTTATAGTGAATTCTCCATTTTTTCCTGTATACTGGAAGCAATGTGTGTTTGCTCAAATCCGCAAAACTCTAGGCAACTTCACAGAACAAGGCTGTTTTGTTTTTTAAGATACAGAAATCCTCAACTGAAAAAAAAAAAAATAATGAAATTCTATCACCACCATCAACTCAGTGAGATGCTTTTCACCCAAGGAGTAGTTGCCTAAGTGCAATTTGAGGATGTGAGTTTCTCCGAGAGCAGTTTCTGATGTGACAGTAACATCAGATCATGATTGTTGGGGGAGAGGTACATTGGGCATGCTTGGGTGAGGTAAAGGAAGGGTGTATCTCCTTGAGATGGAGATCAAGAAATATTCCAGGATAAATGCAGAAACAGAATGCTGGAAGCTTGGAAGATGTGCTAGCACCCCAATTCACTTATTAAATGAGAGCTAACACACACAAATGCTTATAAAGTTCACCTTTAGGTAAACTCCTCTATAAGCGAACTATGTTATCTCCCTCCCTTTCACCAGCTAGAGCAAAAACAGGCTAAAAAATGAAAAGAGGGGCTTCCCTGGTGGCGCAGTGGTTGAGAATCTGCCTGCTAATGCAGGGGACACGGGTTCGAGCCCTGGTCTGGGAAGATCCCACATGCCGCGGAGCGGCTGGGCCTGTGAGCCACAATTGCTGAGCCTGCGCGTCTGGAGCCTGTGCCCCGCAACGGGAGGGGCCGCGATAGAGAAAGGCCCGCGCACCGCGATGAAGAGCGGTCCCCGCACCGCGATGAAGAGTGGCCCCCGCTTGCCGCAACTGGAGAAAGCCCTCGCACGAACCGAGGACCCAACACAGCCAAAAATAAATAAATAAATAAATAAAATAAAATAAAATAAAATAAAAAAAAATGAAAAGAAAAAAAAGACCCTAAATATCATTGCTGAAACTTATAAACCCTTACAGGAAGAAATATTTTGAACTATATGTACTTTAAAGATTAATGTAACTAGAGAGTTTATTGTTCCTTTCCAGTTACTTTGATTTTACCAGTGAAGCAATTTGCTTTAGTGTCATAAAGAATTTATTTTTCTAAAGTATATAAAATTTACAAAAGCTCATAACTTGTATTAACTGAACTACTTAAAATATTCTGGAAATTCTGTTTTGATCTCTATTAAAAGAGGGCATCTTTTAATCACGAAACCTAGGATCTAGTTCTTAAGATCTGGTTTAAATAAATAAAAATAGGAGCCATGAGTAGCTGTTCCCCACATATATAATTATAACACTTACTTTATATAAATATACAAATGAATATTAGGGGAGTAATGAAAGTGCTGGTTTCATTTATTGTATTACTATACTTCCTGAGATCACCTGAGTATATAAATTTTAATATATCTGTAAGGCTTCTACAGAGTCACGTGAAATAGTTTTTATTTTTAAATATACTATTTAGGGACTTCCCTGGTGGCACAGTGGTTAAGAATCCGCCTGCCAATGCAGTGGACACGGGTTCGAGTCCTGGTCCAGGAAGATCCCACATGCAGCGGAGCAACTGAGCCCGTGCGCCACAACTACTGAGCCTGTGCTAAAGAGCCACGAGCCACAACTACTGAAGCCCGTGTGCCACAACTACTGAAGCCCACGCGCCTAGAGCCCGTGCTCCGCAACAAGAGAAGCCACCCCAGTGAGAAGACCGTGCACTGCAATGAAGAGTAGCCCCCGCTCGCCGCAACTAGAGAAAGCCCGCGCGCAGCAACAAAGACCCAACACAGACAATAAATAAATAAATAAATTTACAGGTGGGGAGAAAACAGAAACACTAAAAAAAAAAACAAAAAAAAACCCACCACTATTTATGTTGCTGCATTATACGCAGAAATGTTTTCAGTAAATATTCTTTATGACAATATGTCAAATAGCTTCTTGGTGTAAAAGTGAAAAGGGGAAAAAAAAAAGTGAAAAGGGGTGGGGTGTAACTGAGCTAGGTTTAAACAGACTTACAAACAAAGTACCTGGGTGAAAAACAAATGCAGAAAACTTACCACTGTTTGAGAGTAAATATATCTAATCTCAGTTATTCACCAACTTTCTAACTTTTGACTGTGAACTATTACCATTCACAGTGTAATAAGGAATCAGAAATCCCCAGTGTTTTAAGACTTGAAAACACTGTGCCTTTGACGGAAGATCACATGAGACCCCACGAAGCCCATTGTGGGCATAGCAACCATGAATGATTTAGTAAGACTGGCTAAAAAGCACTGCTTTAAAAAAAGAAAAAGACGGGGCTTCCCTGGTGGCGCAGTGGTTGAGAATCTGCCTGCCAATAATGCAGGGGACACGGGTTCGAGCCCTGGTCTGGGAAGATCCCACATGCCACGGAGCAGCTAGGCCCGTGAGCCACAACTACTGAGCCTGCGCGTCTGGAGCCTGTGCTCCGCAACAAGAGAGGCCGCGATGGTGAGAGGCCCGCGCACCGCGATGAAGAGTGGCCCCCGCTTGCCACAACTAGAGAAAGCCCTCGCACAGAAACGAAGACCCAGCACAGCCATAAATAAATAAACAAATACTTTAAAAAAAAAATGGCAAAAAAAAAAGAAAAAGACATCACAAAGAACAAGTCTAGACAGTGGTTCCATTCCAGTGATAATAAACTGACAAGTTCTTTCAAATGGTCCAAACTACATGACCTAACTCCCCTTCCGTAACCAATTCTACTCACTAAAACAACTTTTAAGGTTTTTTTTTTTTTAAGAGGAATTAAATTTTGATTTTTGAGTGGGTACATTGATTTGCAAAGCACAAGCAGTCTTTCAATTAAAATATACCACTGCAGGGAGGGTGTTAAACTGAAGTGTGATGGTGTTTTGTGACCATGCTTACTCCGTTCCCATCCTACTCTGTTCTCTCCCCACCTCACACACACAGACGCACACAAACACACACAACACGCACACACAAGTACTCTCTCACAAATCATATTAAGGGATGGTTCTGAGTCTAAAACAACACTACTGAATTACTTTGTGAACCGTGACAGGATTTATAGGTGCATAAACCTGGATTACTGCTCCTTTTTGAGTGTATGTGTCTATCAAATTTAAGTGGCAAACAATGTTCGGGAACCATGTCTAATTCTGTGTTTCATAGGGTGCCTGGACATTTTTTTTTTTTAATAGCTAGGCATAAGTGAAGACTACAGAGACACCAGGGGGAAGAAAAAGAAAACTTTCCATCGGTTTCTGGATGAGGTTGAAAGAAACTGAAGTCATATGAATAAGATAAGCCATTTAATCCACGCTTTGTCTGAAAGGACATAAAGATTTTTATCCTGGACTTATTCCAGTGGTAATCTCAACAGTTCCTCTGGGCTAGGTGTTGGTTGTCTGTCTCCTGGCATCATGATTTTTAAAAACAAAAAACAGAACCCAGAGGGAAAAAAAGGAAAGAAAATTACTGAAGCAGTAGGCAAGAGGCAATATATACTCTGAGGAAACAATCTGAGCTTCAAACTGCCCTGGGGATTACTGATACTATAATAAACACAGAGGAGAGAAGGCAAATAAAGATGGCCTTGCCCTTTATATCTTAATTCTGAATAAGTAAATTCCTTTTTTGTCTTTTTTTGGTCTTTAATATTGGGTAACAAACAGATTACTTGCCAGGATCTAGAAAAAGGGCCAAAGATCATTCGAGAAAGTATAATTATTTAATATAACATTATGGTGGTTATAAATCACTTATTTAATATCAAAGAGCACCTAAATTTAAGAGACTATTTTGCTTTTCTATAATTTATTAAAAACCAGATTCTTTACAAAGAAAAAGAAACCTTACTAATGCCACCGAACTGCAAGTAGATTTAATAATCTTTTCTTTTTCCTGCATTATCTTTGTATGTAAGTTTGGTCTGAAAGTATAAACAAATTGCATGAGACTTCTAGGAAAGCTCATCTCATAAAGTGATTTACTGAACTGGCAAAAGTGAAAATATGTTTAATAACAAAGTTTTAAATAAACAGTCACTCAACAAGTGCCAGTATTTTTTAAAAATAAATACAAGGGACAGGCCAGATAAGTACATAAAAGAATTATTCTTGTATTTATTTTAAATAGGTATTTAATCTGTGCCAAGGAGAAAATTTCCTTTGCTTGTAAAATAAATGTGCTCTAATACCTGCTGAATTTAAAAGCATTAAGCATTCGTAGTACATCTACCATAATTCTATCACATCTTACACAGACCACCATTCTAAAAGTTACAGTAGGAAACAATACGTTTATACTCATTTTGAAAACATGTAGCAGTGACTCTCCGCCCATCTTTCTCCATCTCAATATACTTCTCTCGAAGTCCTTCTGACTCTCTCTCATCCCCTCACACACACACATGCAATGAAGTTTTAAAAGTACTCTTTTGACTTTAATCCGGAGCCCTTAAACCAAGACTCCAACTTTTTGAGTGTTTTAAGGCACAGTATAACTCAACCACATTTGTCCTAACTCCCAATATTCTTGCATTTACTGTCGTTCCTATGTTCTCCTTTTCCTTCTACACTTTCTAGAATGCAGAATCTAGGTGCCAGAGAAGAGAGAATACGAAAAATAGGCCATCATTCTGATAGGAACAACAAAAGCAACTCCTCTTGAAAATTGCCTTTAAGGGACAGGAGGACCAATCCAGCAGAGGTAAATTATATCTCAGTTATACATCAATTCAACTGTGGCCCTCCTGACTATTCCACACACCTGGCCCATGCCCCGCCAGGGAAAAGGCTCCTGGAACCTACTTAACTTTTTCCCTGACATTATCATAATCACATTGCTAGTTTGGGGAAAGGGGAGGGGCACGGGCCAATTACAAAAATCCTTTGAACAAGTTCTTTAATTGGTATACAGCCAGCCAAATACTCTGTTAAAATAAGTAGTATTATTAATATCGTCACGATAATGCTGTCTACCAAGTAGCATTAAATGAACCTGAAAAGTTTTAGATTGGCCTCTGAGCAGGTAAGTCTTAATCTGTTTTTCTCTCTCTTTTAGGTAAAACTTCTAAGAAGCATCTCAATGTCAGAAAATCATCTCCTTAGTAAGATTCTCTCAAAAGCTTTTTGTAGGACAAATAAAACAGTTTCTTCTAACTAGAACACGGTCTTTAAAAACAAAAACAAGAACTTGTGAGGAACATAAATCACTGGAAAACTCTCTTGCTTCCTAAGTCTGGGTGTAACAGATCTCCAACTCGTTTTATGACATAGTTCCTACTTTGAAAAGCCAAAAGGCATAACCTAAATTTAAATCAATCAATGAAGAGTTTGCGCTATAACAACCTGAGGGTTCTCCCTGCTTTCTCATTACTTCTGCCCAATTTCTGAGCTCTCTTGCCGATGGAAGATACACTACTGCTTAACCTTAAACAAATTCTATTTTTTGAGGGGGGAAAAATATGTAAACACTGTCATGTTCTCTAATTAGCCTTTCATCACATAAATTTACACCCCAGATAGATACGGACTATGTGACCACAAACTATGCTGAATAAATTAATGAGACCCATAAAGCTACAAGAACATTAAACATTAAAATTTATCTACTACACCTGCTTGCACTGAAGTAAGAACACTTCTAAATATTCCTATACTAGTAGAAATCAATACATGGGTTAAAACTTGGGTAGGTGCTCCACAATCTTTTATATTTGACGTAAATTCTATTTGTCTGCCAAAAAACAAAAACAAAGCAATAAAAGCCAAAAGGGATTGGGGGGGCGGGGAGGGGGGTGGAGAGAGAGGGAGAGAGAGAGAGAGAGAAGGGGAGGGGGGAATGCACACCTGTATACAAACATATTTAAGCTTTTATGCTGCCAATATCTTCGACCTGTACCTTTACTTTGGGAAGACAAAAGAAACCATCAATGTTTGCCAAGTGATCCAGAAGTTCAAGACCAGAGTTTGAAAGAGGGACAAAATATCTGACTGGTAAGGAATTGCTTATTTTAAAATGTTTTTAATTTCTTTAAAATGCACTGCCAAAAATGTGCTGTGATTTGCGATAGATAGAAAACTAGATTATACTTTCTCTGCTCTTACTCCATTATTTCATTATAAAGAGACAGAGAGGGAGAGAAAGGAAAATCCATGATCCAAACCAACAACCAGTGCAAATCTCAAGAGATATTCCAAGTCTCTAGGGGCAGCCAAAAGGAAAAAAAAGCCTCTCCACACCACCTGTCTGTTACCTATCAAGTGTACACGAAGGGAGGGGCCATGGGATGGCTGAATGCCTGTGGCTAGAAAGCTTATTTACCTTGTTTGTAAGGTCAGGCACACAGCAGCACTCAACTAGAGTTTATTCGGATCCTTCCCTTCTTTGATGTTAGCCCCTAACAGAGGAGGCAAAAGAGAAAACAAGGAGGGAAGGAAGGAGAGAGGAAAGAAGGGAAGTGGGGAAGGGAGGAAGCAGAAGGGTCGGGGTGGGGAGAGAGAAGGAGGGGGAGAAAGAGAGGTTTTCCTTTGAGGCCTCAGTCTTCCCCACCTGAACCTCAGGCTTGCACTCGCTGGTACTTACTGTGGGGCAGCTGTGCACTGGGGCACTTACCTCCGTGAACATGTCTTACTGCCTTCCTACATGGCAAAAAGGCTTTCCTGTTTCCATACACCCCCTTGCCAGCCCTAACCGGTGCCACTAGGTCACTGTATTTTGTGCTGGCAGCTGCAATGGCGGCCCTGACAGGAAAGAACTTTTCATCTCTTCCCTTGTACTGAGCCATAAGCAGCAGCGAGTGCTCCCAGACACAACTCCCCTGGCTCTGCTCCTAAAAATGCTCTCTCAAGTACACCGTTGCTTAGCAATATTTGCCTTCCCCCTGTACATTTGAAATTGGCAACATCTGTCCCTTTGGCAGTTTTGACTTGTGCAAAGCACCATGCTCATAGTTTAAAAACACACACGGCTTTATGAAATGGGCAATCCTCCACTCTTCCCATCTCCCCGAAAAACCAGGGATGTGGAAACCCCCCCAAATGGCTTAATCTTCACTTAGCTTTAAAGGTCGATATAACCATCTACAGGATTCAGAATACTGAAGCCAATGGAGTTCCTATTAAACCCCACCTGGTAAGTAATGTTGTCTGTACGATTACACGTGAGGATGTGTCTGAACTAAAAATCCCATTTAGTTTAAAGTTTTCTATGTAACATTTTCTATCACAAAGTATTATGTGTAAATATTTATTAGTAAAATAAGATATAAAGGCAATTTATTCACAGAGTAGGTAGGGTAACTTTCATGCTCACATTATAGCCCAACCTCATAAACAAAAATACAGACACACACACACACAGACATGGATCAATGGCAAAGGAACCTAAGAAGTCTAGAGAACAAAAATTCGTTTAAGTAATTCCAACATCATGAATTTCAAAACAAATGATCTTAAGTTTCCTAAGTTTTTTATGCATCCCTCAACATAGCCATCTCGGTAATTTACTGAGGTTACTCATTAACACTAAAAGTAGTTCATAATACAGTAATTTTATACATAGGAAAAAAACCTAATAAAAATAAAACTTTTATAGGTAGCATATATGTTCTGCATGTAATTTTACTTTATATCTAGCGCACTGACAGGAAATAAAAGTCAAAATATTAAAAGGCATAAAAGTCAACTAAGAATTGAACCATGTTCTGTGCATTCAAACTTGGGCATGTAGATATTTTTGTTCCTTTAAACAAATCAGGCTACAATTTTCTTTTTGGCCAAACCAATCTTGACATATTAGAAACACATGTTTTAAAAAACCTTTTATAGGAACCGAGTTCCAGCTACAAAGGGCAAGCTGACCTATTGCTCTCATCAAGTCTCTACCCGGAGCTGACAGAAGCAGAAAAGCCTGGGTGATACCAATGGCCACTAGAAATACATCCAAAAGGTCCTTGACTAGAGTTAACAATAGCCCTAAAATTCCACAACATGTGTGGATTCATAATCCTGCTTTAGCCGCAAACATGAACTCAACACCCTGGAACACACTTCTCACCATAGCTCATCACTAGCTACTTGCCCAGTTACGTACAATAATTCCTGTTAAGTCAAGCTTTTTATTGCAGCTTATTGGAGAACTCCGTGCAGTCTTTGCAAATTGGGGAATTCTCAAAAACCTCAGCTATTCCTCCAAGTCATCCTCAGTGGTTCTGGCCTTGCAGGGTAGTACTTATGAGCAAGGTTCTGAGCTGGACACACCAGCTTCCAGACTTGGCTCTGCCAGGGACCAACTATGAAGCTCACTGCATGGAAACAGCTTAAGCACAGTGCCTGATATACAGTACATTCTCAATAAAATACAGACATCATTTTTATTCAAATATTAATCTTACCATGACACAAACACCTCAGTCTTTTTTTCCTTTCTTTCATTCTACTAAACTTCCCCACTTCTCCAACCCATCACACAAACACAACTATTATTTAATGAACATCTAAGAAAACTTCCACTGGAAAGGGGAAAAGAATGCTAAATGAATGACAACAAATTTTATATCTTTTGGTAACTATATAGTACAATCCTTGCTTGCACCTCTCTCTGATTTATCTTTTTTGTTTGTCTGTTTTTTGTTGTTTTTTTTGATTTACCTTTAAACAGCAAAAGAAGCCATCACCTATTGGACACTTGTGTCTACAATATGTATTTAATAAATTCTGAATTAATGTGGGGAAAACATGATGATTTGTAGAGACTGGACCCTGGGCCCGGGGACTAGGGGATGGTGGGAGCCAGGGCAGGGGCTGTGGTGCTGTCCAACAGGCAAGTGCTGATAAGCCTTGAGGGCTTGCTTGAGACTGCCCTCACGTCGAGCCACCTATGGAACAAGGAGAAAGTGCAAAAAAGCTTCCCATGAGACGAGTTCCAGGCCCAAGAGGAGAAAGCAAGAACTGGCCATTTAGCACTGCCCTTCTACATGACTGTCCCTTTATGGGGCAATGATGGGCCATTAGAAAGCCAAACCCTAGGGTTTGTTTAACCAACTACTAGAGCATTATTGAGAATGTCTCCATTCTGAGGCTTCTGGCATGAGACCTGCTCTTAAGGATGAATGCCACGATCTATCCCACAGTGCCAATCAATAAATAATTATTAGGTCTGAAAGCAAGGGAAGTAAAACACAGGCTGTAATGCTCTTATAAAAATCAGCTATATCTTCATTACCATGCAGTGATGGTTCTACCCTATTCTGATATTCTGAAGAAAATCTATGGCCCCTGTACTATTTTTACTCCTGAAAATGTTCAAACAGAGTTGAGCCCATTCTCCTTCAAATCCTACATACCTAAGAACTTGCAGGACAACCTGCTGGCATAGTCAGCAATACATGTCACACAGTATTACCATAAAAGCCTTCTAAAGGATACTCCTCACTCAAAAATGTCTACAGTATGGCATTAGCAGCAGGAGTAGCAGTAACAGCTGTCGGTAGTAGAAACATTTATTAAGCACCAGTTGGATGGAGGGGGTGGAGGAAGGGGGCAAGAAAATAATGAACAAAACTCAGTTCTGGGGGCTTCCCTGGTGGCGCAGTGGTTGAGAATCTGCCTGCTAATGCGGGGGACACGGGTTCGAGCCCTGGTCTGGGAGGATCCCACATGCCGCAGAGCGGCTGGGCCCGTGAGCCACAATTGCTGAGCCTGCGTGTCTGGAGCCTGCGCTCCGCAACAAGAGGGGCCGCGATGGTGAGAGGCCCGCGCACCGTGATGAAGAGTGGCCCCCACTTGCCACGACTAGAGAAGGCCCTAGCACAGAAACGAAGACCCAACATAGCAATCAATCAATCAATCAATTAATCAATAAAAAAAAAAAAAAAAAAACTCAGTTCTGAACGGAGGAAAGTTTTTCAAGCATGAAAAGCCCCTTCATTGGCGAAGGCAAAGAAATGTTTTAAGTCACGTCGAGGCATCAAGCTTATTTTTCTTCTGTGACATTGCCCCATCTCTAACTGAACTTCCTAATTCTCTCCTCCATGACTCAAAGTCTAGTCTAAAACAGTTTTACCCAAACTTCAGTCAATTCCACACTATCCTGACAGTGATACCATATTGCAATACTACCTGTACTGTTTTCTTTAAATCAACTTACTATCAACTCACTTTTTTACTTGGCCTGATCCTAAGTAACAATATTTATGAAATCCTGGGTTTGATATGCTGGTGTATATATGTTTTCTAACTCGCATTAAGATACATAAAGATTGGTGCCCGTATACTCTTTTGGAAGTTCATGTACTAATCAATGCTATTTAAGCCAAACGCTGAATGGAGCGTCTTGGGACATCTTGTTGATGTTTTTTAGTAAAGCTGTAGTGATTCCCCTACCTTGTAAAATCATCCTACTTTATTCGCTTACACAAGTGTTGTCCATCCTTCACAAATTACATGAGAATACGCCTACTCATGCCTTTCCTTACTGGATCTGTCACCCAGAACACAAAATTAAGATGTGCAATTCAGTACAATAATCTTTTTTCCATATGTTTCCTGATGCCCAAATACAACTGAAAGCCCCCTATAGTTCTCACAACAACTAGTACAATTCTGGAATCCTGAAAATGCAGCAGGTACTCAATACTTTATTAGTGGCACAAAATATTTATTCAAGTCTCTTATTTTAAAAAGTGTTATATTTTTAAACATGAATAAAATTAAACCCATGATATAGAATTTCATTACTTCACCAAAACAGCTGAGAGAAACACCATCAAACCAACCCAAACCATTAGGATACTTCTTAAGACCCTGGTGACTTCTAAACATAGTTGTAAAGTCAATAAAGATAACCTGAAGATGGGTAATATACACATTTCCCACAGTGTGAAATTTGCTTTTACTGTCAAGGGAAGGTGGGATATCTCAGTCTACTATATGCTAGGCAAATATATCCCATTTCATTTTCACAACAGCCCGGTGGTTCAGGCAGAAATGTCCCGCTTAAACGGTGGAAGAAAATGAGCCCAAGTATTCTGACTCCAGTTATTCATTAGAAACATTACCTCCCACTTAATATTTCCTTAAAGCCTTAATATTCAAAACTTTTCAGCTACCTAAACTTCAGATCCTAAGCCAAGGCAAAGAAATAAATCCACTACATTTACTCAGACATTTAGTGTTAAAATAACTATAATGATGTGATACAGAATCTGTTTATTAAATATTTACTATATGCCAATCACTGATCTAAGGGTTTCACAAACATTTTCTTATTTAAGCCTGACAACTACTTTAAGAAAAGGTTCTATTATTGTTTCTATTTTAAAGATAAGAAACTGAGGCTCAAGCAGTAATTTTTAATAGTTAAATAATTTGCCTGTGGTCTAACAGCTAATTCAAGGTAAAGACAAGATTCAAACCCAAATCTTCCTTAATCCAAAATCCACGCTCTTGGGACCTCCCTGGTGGTCCAGTGGCTAACACTCTGCGCTCCCAATGCAGGGGGCCCGGGCTCGATCTCTGGTCAAGGAACTAGATCCCACAAGCCACAGCTAAAAGATCCCACAAGCCTCAACTAAAAGATCCCGCGTGCTGCAACGAAGATCCAACGCAGCCAAATAAATATCAAAACAACAACAACAAAATCCGTGCTCTTAACTACTACCTATAATGCCTAAAAGTCCCATCTAATCAGTGCTCCACCCCACCTCCCCAAAATCTTCAAGTGTATCTTCCTACCCTCCAACAACATCCAGAGCTTTTAGCATTCTGTGGATTACATGTTCTATTATATACTTATTATTCATCCCTAGTTATAAAATTATTAAGACATCAAAATTCTCAGCAATGGTATTGCTAGGAGTAAAAATGACATCCAACAAAAAAGAATAGTTTGGAAATTCTCCAAAAACAGTCACACCCCAGTTCTTAACAGTACCTTACACTAATTAAGTATAGTTGTACAAGTATAGAAAATTACACCCTACAGAACCTGTACACTATAGAAACTTAAACATGAGTTGTCTATGTAACTACAGGATCCCTATTGCTAAGACCAGCTCCTTGGCGGCGAAGGGGGCGGGGGGTGGTGGTGAGGGCGTCTCTGGAGTCCCCACAGGAGCCAGAGCTGTTGTGTCCACCCTCCCTGTTGCAACCAATAAAAGCCGTTCACAATATAAAAACAAAAGCATATATATGTTGCTAAGATCAAAGGAAGGAAAGCAGCTCTTGTTTGCTGAATGGGTGTTGAAAACCAACTTCCTATTAGTCACTATAAAAACAAGAAAAGTAATTTAGAATAAAAGGTACTAAAGGATATGCTAACAGACTTGGTATACGAAACAGCATCACAGTTCAATTGCTAGAATTCAAACTCTTTTTTAAAAAAGAACCATAATATTTTAGAGTAGAAAAGAGCATAATGACTATCCACTCCCTTGTCACACACAGAAAAAAAAACTGACCGAGTGCATTTCTACTTGGTGACAAGGACGATAAGATCCATGTTCCACTGTTTCTGGTAGCGGCAAAAACCTTTAAAAAAAAAAAAATGTTAAAAAGGTGGGGGGAGTTGTCAAGTAGGCTAACGTTGTGGGGTTTTTTCTTTAACTAAAATATGAACAAGTGTCTAAATCACACATTTAAAGGTTTATAGGAAAACATCTTCTCGTTTGGAAACAAGAGCAAAAAAGATAAAGAAACCAAGTAGGACCTACTTTATATAATTTCATTTAAAGTTTGAAAATCAACCCCTTTTTAGTTTAACTAGATACCATTAAACATGCTGCAGTATAAACCTTTCTGAAAAGATATGTCTTTTGCACGTCTGGGTTCTCATCTCTTGGATTTGCCCAGAGCGAGGCATAATCACAAGGACAGAGAGATTCTGTACTTCTCAGGGAGAGAGCACTGACACTCTCAGGGCTCAGGCAGGTGACAGGAGGGGCGCAGGAGGGCTGGGGCAAGCCAGCTGCTGTTCTTCGGGAATACAAGTCCTATGTTGCCAATGCTTCCAGCATTTTAAGAAAAAAAAGAATCAAAATCCAGATTTCAGTGTGAAATCTACTAATTTTCAGATGTTGCAACTAAATCAACACATAGTACAAGACACCTCCGCGTGAGCGCCCTCCAGCACTGACTTTAAAGCTTCCTTCTCTGCCAAAGGAGGGAACAAGAGATTGGAAAACACACCCATTTTGAAGAGAAGGGTCTCTTTTTATGCTGAACATAGCCCCACATACAGAATGAACATCTTCAGTTCCTTCCAAGAGATGGTGAAAAGTATGCCTGCCTGAGGGAACAAAGCATGAGGCAGCCTCACTGCCGACCTGGGATGGTCTCCCCTTTGCTGCACGGGCTCCTGCCAAAGCCTGGGATTGGCAGCAGCGGCCTGACAGATCGCGAGAAACATGAACCAAAGAAGCAAAACAAACCACAGTGTAGTTATTTTATATGACTTGCACGGAATAAATCTGTGAACTATAGGTGAGTCATAACATAATAAAGGACTCAATTAGGTTCAGAACAACACCACCAGTGTTTTCCCTCGTCTTAGCAACTAATTCACTGGAATCTTGAGAGAACATAAGGGCCATAAAGGACCCTGGTGTCTCTGTTTTACCCTTTACTGCAAGATAATTAATCTTACCAGAAAATTAAACCCAGGCTGCCAGTTGGGCATTTTCAGGGTCAATAATTCTTAAGTTACTAGGATACCAATTAATGATACCCAAGTGGTCTAGAGGAGTTAATGCCTCTACCCAAAATGGCTGGCTCATTCCCAAAAATGTGAATCACTCAATGGCAAAATATTTAAAATTGAGAATCCTTTGAGACTAACAGCAATTTTAATGTAAGTACCACTTATATATTTCTTTTATTTTTTTTTCACATCTTTATTGGAGTATAAATGCTTTACAATGTTGTGTTAGTTTCTGCCGTGCAACAAAGTGAATCAGCTATATGTATACATATATCCCCGTATCCCCTCTCTCTTGAGACTCCCTCCCACCCTCCTTATCCCACCCCTCTAGGTGATCACAAAGCACCGAGCTGATCTCCCTGTGCTATGCGGCTGCTTTCCACTAGCCATCCGTTTTACATTTGGTAGTGTATATATGTCAATGCTACTCTCTCACTTCATCCCATATACTAAAGGAAATCTGGTGTCTTATTTAGTACAGAGGAAAGCACCTATATACATGACAGATACATAAAAAATCATTACTTTCCAACTCTTATAGTACATAAAACCACCTGATTAATCTCTAAACTCAGTACTGAAAAGCACAGCAATTTAAGGCTGGAACTCTACTAAGAACACCTCGTAATCAGATTATGTTGCTTATTTTCAAATCCACACATAACAATACCTAAAATTACCTGGGAAATAAATAGCCTGAAGATGGTAAGTCAAACAATTCCTCTAAAAAATTACTGAACTTAGTGGCTTCTTCCCATCTAAGTGTCCTAAAATAGAAAATTCAGTCTCACATCAAATAGTTTTCCCCCTCTGCTCCAACATTTATTAGAGGTTATCTTTCAGACTCCAGATCAAAGTGAACAGGGTAAGAACTCTCTAGCTCAGCACAGTGCAGGAAATAGCCCTGTTTTCCCCAGTCCTCATGTGTGCTAAACACAAAGGACAAACAAGCGTGTGAGACAAATGACCCCACCCTCAAAGTGTTTCCCACCTGGAGAAACACACAGAGGACGACGCCAAGGAGAAGTGCTGATACTGGAAGTGTGGGCACCAGGAGCACAGGGGAAAATCCTCGCTAAAGGGCCTGGGTGACAGCAGGGGGGCTGGGAGGCACGGGCAGGATGGTCACAACCCAAGCCTGCAGAGACAAGTAAGAAAGCAACTGGAGAGTCCTATCTTGAAGGCAAAGAAGAGGTACTGAAGGATCTTCAGCTAGGATAACTTGATCCGGTTTTCATATAATAACTCTTGTGGAACTGTGTGGCAGACAGTTTGAAGAAAAAAAGGCAGGAAGACAGGTTAGAAGGAAGTTGTAAGAGTTCAAGAAAGTGACAAAAAGCTCAACCATAAAGGGGCAGTGAGGAATGGAGAAAAGGAGACACTTTCAATATTTACAAAGTAATCCCCACCCACAGGACTGGGTTGCCAAATGGATAAAGCAGAGAGCAGAGAGCAGAGAGGAATTGAGACTCATGACCAGGAAGGAGGAGAATGTCTTGTGTGTGCGAAGAGGTCCAGGGGAGGCAGATATCATGAAATCCACTGCACACACGTTCAATCTGAGATGCCTCTGCAACATCAACAAGAAAAGCCCAGTGGACAACTGGATAAAAGGATGTAGAGCTCAGAAAACTTTCTGGAATTTCAGGCTAGAAAAATCAATTTGGCGGTCATCAGTATTTCAACAGTTGAAGCCTTAAGTGCAGATGAGATCACCAGGGATAGGCTGTAGAAGGAGAAAAGATGGTTGAGGGCAGACCCTGGGGAAGGGCGGGAGAGGCAGCCTCTGGAGGAGATTAAAGCCTGTCCAAAGACGTAGAAGAAAGAGCAGAGGACAGAGAAGGGCAGTGTTTGCGGGGTTGGTGGTCAACGGTGTCAGATGCCATGAAGAGGTCAAGCAGGCTACGCTCAAGAGCACTCCTTGACCTGGGCATCAGGAGGAGTCCAACGGGGGTTGCGTGGTGGAGGGTGGAGGTGCAGGCTGGCCTGCAGTGGTTCAGAGTGGATGGGAGGAGAGGAAGCAGGCACAGAATGTTTACCTCTTAGATCTCCAGACTTTTGGCTGTAAAGGGAACAAGAAAGAAGCAATTAGAGTAAGACACAGGAGTGAGGAAAGCTTTGTTTTGCCCTTTCAGCTAGGAAAGGCCTGGATGTAACTACAGATTGTTAGGAAAGAGCCAAGTGATGGGGGAAAGGTTTAAGGCAACCAAAAAGGGTGTGCAGGTGGATGGGAGAGAGGAAGAACACCTCCCTCTCAGAGATCAAAGGAAAGAGAGAACTGGTGGGCGCGGATATGGAATTTTCCTTTTTGAATCATCGTAGGTGGAAAGAACTGAGATTTCATACCTGGTGGCCACTGCCACTAAACGGTAGAAGCAAAGTTAAAGGCCTCAGAGCAAGCCACATGGCTGTCACCACCAAAAATGAGTTGGAATCATCTTCTCATTTGAATCATCTGTGCCACCCAACATTTGTATGATTTATCAGGTGCCGACACGAAGGCAAGGCCAGGAAGAAAAACGGCGCTCTTAACGCTTTAAATAAAAGTGTTACTCAAAGGGTCATGACTCCACAGAAAACACGCTGTGTGGCAGAAAGACTACTGGAACTAGAAGTTAAGGGTCCTGGTTTCGTGCCCCCAGCTCTGCCACTTATGAGCTTAAATCATTAAACTTCTTAGAGACTCAGTTCCATGGCATGTAAAGTGGTGATTCGTGCCAACTGCCCTGCCTAACTCACGAGGTTGCTGTGACAATCAAGAGGAAACAAATAAGCAAGTGCTTTGGGATTAAAAGGGGGGGTGGGGGGGTGGGGGGGGGAGGCAGTAAAGTATTTCCGAGAGCATAAGCTTTTGTAAAATGAAATATTTACACCAGGGGTTGCCAAACTATGGGAAGGCTGCTCTTCAGGGGTGAGCTGGAAGCCCCTGTGCCATCAGGCAGGGATGGGAAGGGTGGTCAGTGGTCCCTCACCTTGGCAAACCAGTTTTTAAAAGTTCAACAACCCCCAAGCAAATGCTTTCTTTCCCTAGGCTCTTCATCTGTCTAACACTTGAAAATCAAATGTTTAGGGCTTTATTCACCTAGAACATCTTAACTGGGCATTCGTGATCCCTTTGATCTGATCCCACCCACATGCTCAAGGATACTCCAATACACAGGAGCCTGTTCTGGGTCTTCCTGTCTCCTCAGCAACTCTACCTGCTCATTTTGATAGCTGTACCTTGTTCCTTAAAGCCCAGCTCAAATTTTAACTCTAATCACTCCTACCACCACCTACTGAGCTCTTCCTATGTACCCAGTACTGTTTTAAGCACTTCCTATGGATGACCCTGCAACCAGTAGCCCCACTGTACAGAAGGATAAACTGACAACACAGTGAGGTCAAGTTCCTTTGCCTCTACCAGATCTCCTTGAACCAAAGGCCCAGCTACCCCTACTAAATTTTGCACCGTTTCTTGCCTCTATGTCTTTTCTCTCAATCCTTTAGCCTGGAATGCACTTTTGTCAATACCCAAGGTGCTTCAAAAGTCAACTCTAAAAAAAATGAAAGGCAATATAATGTAGGTGTCATAGTTAAGGGCATGGACTGGAGCCAAACTACTTGGATATGGATTCCAGATCCAGCACTTAAGGCCTGGGTAAACTTGAACAAATGAATCTTTCTACACCTCTGTAAATCTCTCAGTAAAATAGCCACAGTAACAGTGCTTACCACATGGGATGGCTATGAGGATTAAGTTGATTCACATAAAGCATCTGGAACAGTTCCTATCACAAAGTGCACTAGAGAACAGTGTGAGCATTATATGACTATAATTAGTAGTTCCATATTACCTCTTCATACTGATTATACTTTGTATTTTTTACACTATGTAATAAATGTACTGTCAAGTGTCTTTCTCTCCTATCAGCTCCCCTTTGTATCTAGTGGGTGTTCAAATATTGTTGACCAAAATGGCAGAAACCTAGAATGTAAAAAGTGAATCCTTCTATGACTAAATTTTTCCTGACAGGAAAGATTTTTTTTAACATTTTGTAAGAATGTCCAGATTATTTGGTAAAAGGGAAAAAAAATTTTTTTCCCCAAATTAACATGTTCTCAGACATGAGGAGAAAAAAATGTTGGAAGTAACATAAACTCTAATTATAGCATGAAATTCTATTAAAAATTTCTTCTCTAAAATGCAATAGCAAACATTTGCTTTGGGGTAGAATATTTAAAAAATTGAGCTGCAAGGAAAAGAATCCATAAAGCCTGAGCTGGTAAGACTAAGTATGGGGACTCTGAATAGCACAGAATACTTCCTTCCTTTCTTAATTCATGCAGTGCAGTTCAAAGCTTCGCTCTTGCCCAATATGAATTTTTGGAGTTCTATTTTTTTGTAAATTGGAACAAAAAAACCCTAAGGTAATTTATCTAAGGGACAGAGCTAGAAATAGGACCTCTAATTACTTAAACACTAAGGCCCCTAGATTAAAACATTAAACCTCAAAACCTTTCAGCCAAAGGGATTAAGGAGATTAGAATGGGCTTGACAAATTACCACAGGGTTAGGGGGATGGAAAAAAGCAGAGAAAAAGTAGGCCAAGCTTAAAAAGGGAATAAAATGAAGTTCAAGAGAAATCTAATGGTGTGTGTGGACCCTGAACATCTGGCAGGGGGGGAAAATGGTCGACCTAGGGATTTCAACAATTAAAAAAGGAACAATATCAATGTAAAACTAACTGCTTAGGAAGTTCTTAGAAAATGTGAACATGCCGCAGAGTTAACCTTGGAAAATGATTTTCAAATAGACCTTGGCAAATGGAGAGGAGAAATCCATGGCCCAAAGGAAAAAAAAAAAAAAAAAAAACAAACTTGTTATGATAACATGAACCAGAATCCTCTCTTAAAAAGAATTCGGCTGAAATATCTCATGCATATTGGCCACCCCCACCAAAACAGCCCAAATCAAAACCACTAACTCAGTCGTCAGCAGGACTCCCCTCGGAATATCTGGTTTTCTGTCCCTGAAGATTATCAGTTGGCTGAGAATAAAACACAATTAATCTAGAGAGGAGCTAAAATGACTCGGGTGGCACATGAGAGCCTGGGAGAGCGCACAGCCTGGAAAGATTCTGAAGTGGTGAATGTCTCCATTCTGGCAGAGGCACAGCATGAGGGACCCAGGGGGGATCCAATAACCCTCCACAAACATCTCAAGTGTGAAAACAACAAGGAGGAACAGGAATTTCTTATCCTGGTACCAAATGTACTTCTGGCGTTTTGAGAAGGAATGTAAAGTAAAACGTACAAGGAAAACAACTCCAATTAATACCACCCAAAAAGATGTTCCAGGTTCGATCGCAGGCTTTCTTTCTTCTTGCTTCTATAAACAATTCTGTTCTCTGCAGTAACTCATTTCCAGCAATTTTTGGAGCTTTTCCAAAAATATTTTGCCTATATTACTTAAAATGTTTCCTTCAGAGTTTAAAGTGTTTCTTCAAACTCAAAATAAATCGCCAGGATCAGGAAATTAAAGGTGGCAGCATCTACTCAGCTCTAGCTGGTGAAACTGAAAATCTGATTTTTCACCAGAATTCTCCAGTTTGTAAATATTGGCTCAGAGGGAGGAAAAAAGAAAGAAAGAAAGAAAGAGAAAAAAGAAAAACACATTATACAGGCAAAACAAAATAGTCTGCAGGTCCAGTCTAGCCCTCAGGCTGCCTGCAACTTCTGCTCTAAAACTTCTGTCAGCCATTTGCCACTATTTTTAAGCTTCTACATTTAGATATTTTGCGGTCTAAAATTTAGCCATCCTCCAAGCAGATACAGGTTATTACTATTCATTATTTCTTGTAGATAGGACGTATTCTGCTCCAGACACTCAACATCATCAGGGAACTGTGCACACAGAAAACCTTGCTATCATCTTCCTAACAAACATTTAAGTCACGTAGGTCTGCCCAAGTTACCTGAGCTCTAGCTCATGGAATCTAACTTAAATTTCCAATAAAGAACTACTGTAATAAAAACATTTTTAGAAAACTGAGTGAAGCTAGATAAGGTTGTATCAGAATCTTACTTTCCCCATGAGCTTGAAAATGTTGGGGACCCAAAGGAAAAAACAAAACAAAACATGAGCTGTAGAGGAAGAGTGTATGCAGTTCTGGGGGCCCTACTCCCTTATTTCTTCCCTGAGGCTTCTCTCATGTCCTGCTCAGGACAAGCAGTCCCATCAATTCAGGTGCTCATTTTGTCTGAGGGCCCACAAGGGAGACTCCAGAACCAGCGGGAAGGGAGCCCCTAACTCCTTGTGGCCTGTTATCAGCTCTTCTGGAACAGTTTCATTTCCAGGCTCTGGAAGAAACCTCATGAGAATCAGCTACAGGTACTTGAGCCCACCTGTATACTTGCTGAATCAATCTCCTACGATGGGACCTGGGAAGTTTTATTTTTAACCATTTGTATTTTTAACAGGCTTCCCCCAGGTGATTCAGACTTGCCACCAAGTTTCAGAATGAATGCACAAATTCCATTTGATCTACAGTACTGGGTTTAGAACCCAAGAAAACTTATAATGGTCTCTGTATATCATGTGGCATAAACCATTGGCATACACTTTCCCTCTGCTTGGAATACTGATGCTGTTTAACTTCTAACACACCTACTGTAGTCTGAATATTTATGTGTCCCCAAAATTCAGGCCAAAAACCTAACCCAAAGGTGATGATAGTAAGAGGTGGGGGCCTTTGGGAGATGCTTAAGTCATGAGGGTAGAGCACTCACAAATGGGATTAATGCCTTATAAAAGAAGTTCCAGAGAGAAAGTCCTAGCCCCTCCCACCATGTAAGGACACAGCAGGAAGGCACCGGCTGGGAACTCGGAAGAAAGCCCTCACAGGAACATGACCATACTAGTGCCTTGATCTTGGACGTCCAGCCTCCAGAACTGTGAGAAATAAATTTCTGTTGTTTACAAGCTACACAGTCTGTGATACTTTGTTATAGCAGCCCGAATGGACTCAGACAACCCCTCACATTTTTCACTTCTACTCACCATTCAGGTCTCACTCAATACTTCCCCAGAGAATTCTTCCCTAAGCTCCTACATTCTAAGCCACAACACCCCTTTATCAATCTTATAATAGTTTATAGATTCCTTTACAGAACTTGCCAAAGTTCTTACACATTGATCTGAGTGGTTATTTAAATAGAGTCAGTTTCTAACTAGATAGTTAAGGTCCAAGAGAACTGGAATCATCTGGGGTTTCCCCGCCATTGTAACCGCATCCCCAGCATTAGGCCTGCCATACGGTAGGTACTCTAAAAATTTTAGTTGAAAGTTACTGAACTGATGATATACACGGGAGACAGGGAGCTTAACTATATTTTGAGTGACTCATCAGCAGGATATACACCATCGACACACCGAAAGTGCACCTCTTGAAGGGTTAGATTATTTCATAATGGGGAAGTTCCTCGTTTCAGGATTTAAGATAAGAAAGCTAAATAAGAAAGTAAGAAAGATTGTTTGCATACATGAATGCAAAGTGAATCACTATCACAGTTTTCCACGTGGATTACTTCACTCTATTAGGCTGGCAGTTTATTGAAAATGGAAGGCATAATTTAAGAGTTGCCATGAGTCAAAGTAGTCCAACAATGAATTCACAGCTGCAGGTGACACTTGAGTCTCGGAAATTAGGTGGAAGGATTTGGTATCAGAAAATGTTCCCAAATGATGTCATGAGAGGCCACAAGGAAAAGAGCAATTGCTCTGCAGAAATCAGAAACCATCAGGACTCAAAGCCAGATTTCTCTGGAGGGGAATGGAGTAGGGCCATATAAGGAGGTAGAAGCAGTAGCAAATTTAAATTGATGGTAAATTCTGCTACGTTCCAGTGACTTATTTGCTTAAATTAATTGTATTATTTACATGTACACTTCAAACCCTAAGTGAAAAAACAGAAACCTATAATTTCCCCTAATCTATAAGCAGATTCTCAAGTTTTCAAGATGATCTTCAATTTCTGCTTCTGAAGACCCAGCAGGACCCCATTTCTTCCCGCTCCTGCCCTTGCCACAGGTAAAGCTAAGCCAGGGAGGGCCTGGCTTAGGGCCGTCTCAGCTACACCTGCCTGGTCCCAAAGCTTTAAATACTCACCATAGGCAAACACAGCCCAAATTTATTATTCCCAGTATTAAGATGAGATTTCTTTTGTGTTATGATTTCTACTCATCTTGTGTGAAACTTACAGGACTTAAGCTATGTTAAGTAGTTCAAAATGGAGTCCCAGTGGCCAATGTGAACTTCTGTATTAGTTGTTTTGAAAAGTCTACCATAGGACTGTGAATGTCTTAGAGTAAGACCATTACACCCACTGATAAACTCCTTAAAATGAGCCCACTGAGCCGAGCAACTGAAGGCTCTTCCCTGGAGGACCCAATTTCCCCCTGCTGAGAGCTGTTCCACGTGGGCACTGCTGGAGGCTCTGTCCAAGCAGACCGCTACTTCCCACTCATGCTTGTCCCGAGACCGCTGCTAGACCGAGACCATTGCTAGACCGAGACCGCTGCTTGTGCTGAGACACCCCCTTCCCGGACTTCTCCTTGGAGTGGTTTGTTACTCTCTTGCCTATTTTCCTGACTTGACTAACCTATGCTGTGTGCTAACTGAATGCTGGCTCCATTTCGTTTATCTCCACTCCTGTGATTCTTACCCTGCCACAAACATCCAAACTTATCATTTTCCCTGGGCTGATCTACTACCGATGACTGCCAACTTGTCATGTCTACCTGGATATATAACGGCATCTCAAACTTAATATGTGATCCATCCAGAGCATCCTGGTTTTCCCTCCAAACCTGTTCCACCCAGGTCAACTCCATCTCAAGAGCAGGTATCATCCCACCATCCACACCTTTCCAGTAGGACCTTCCTTAATGCCTCACTTTCCCTCGCGCCTCAGGCCCACTCCCATCTCCAGTCAATCACAAAGCCCTATTACTCCCCTACCCAATATATTTGGAATCTATCCACTTCTCACCATGTCCACTGCTATTATCCTATGCCAAGCCATCGTCATTTCCCACCCCTTAGCTGGCCTCCCTACTTCTGCCACCCTTGCCCCTCCAAGCTATTCTCCACCCAGGAGCCAGAATGATCTTTTTCAAAATGAGAAAGTAGATATATCACTCCTGTGCTCAAGATCCTCCTATGGTCTCCATGCATACTTAACAAGCAGAGGTAGAAAGATCATAGAACTGAGAATTCTAACTCTGGCTCTGCTGCTAACTAAACTGTAGCAAAATTAAGTGACCTCACCTTCTTAGGCTTTATTTGCAAAATGAAAGGGCTGTAGGTTTAGCCTTAAAATTCTAATATTCTAAATCCAGTATACAATTTAATATGCCCACCTCAACTTAATTCATTTCTCCCTTTCAGTAAAATGCCTATCTGCCTCTAAGCACATCCACTCCAGTCCAGGGTCCACACTCAGGAACGCTCCCACAGAGATGCCTTGGTTTTCCTCTCACTCTCATTTGTTAACTTCCGGTAGAAAGAGCTAGAAAGGAATCTCAGCCTTCCATTTGGGCAGTTCGGTCTCTGATGTGGCAACTCTACAGCTGGAAGGCATCCATGTGAGATTGTGGAGTCCTGGCTATATCCTCAGATGGGTCATTTCAAGATGCTATACGTCTTCCAGTTGACACAAAACTAAAACCAACATGCCCAGAGAAAAATCCAGTGCACACTGTGTGCTCTAGCCTCTATTTAGTCAGAATGTTGACCTTTTGATAATTTTTTTCCTGTAGGATTTAAGGAAAGACTAAGTGTTAACAGTGAGCATGACTTATCCCAGAAAGGAATACCATTATTTAGGAGACTAAAATACACAAACCAAGTGTTTCCCATGAAGTGAAAGGACAGAAAATAGCAAGGAACTCATACGTATGTGGCTTGAGAATAAAGGAGTGCCAGACAGACA
Source organism: Balaenoptera acutorostrata (assembly GCF_949987535.1). Classification (NCBI taxonomy): domain Eukaryota; kingdom Metazoa; phylum Chordata; class Mammalia; order Artiodactyla; family Balaenopteridae; genus Balaenoptera; species Balaenoptera acutorostrata. Next base: position 40,008,012 of record NC_080068.1, read on the forward strand.
AGATGACTTTCCCATCTTGGTCCATTTTTTAAAAATACTGTTTGATGGAAGCAGTGGGGGAGGGGAGCAATGAAACAAACCACAAAACCCACACACTCAGAAAGCCAGGAAAGAAAACCTCCTCCGACTTGCCTTAGGACAAATTCGGCAAATAAAGGAAAACCACTTAGCTATCCCCAAGTCCCTTCCCATGGCTCTACCAACAGCCAACTTCCCCTTGCACCCTGGCATTCTCTATCCTTCTGCCCCAGTGCCACAAGCAGCCCAAGATATTGCTACTATTCCGGTTCAATATTCAGAATTTACCTGCTCTGGGGTTAATTCCCCGCTTTTGCTGTCCCCCACCTCTACGCTTTCCTTTGATTCACCAGAATATTAAAATCTGACAACTGAAAAAGAGCCCGCATGCCACAACTAAAGATCCCACGTGCTGCAACTAAGACCCGACACAGCCAAAAACATAATTTTTTTTAAATTTGAGATTTTTTAAATCCAATCTACATGGTTTTTTTAAAATGCTTTTTTAAAAAAATTTATTTATTTTATTTATTTTTGGCTGCATTGGGTCTTCGTTGCTGTGCGTGGGCTTCTCGTTGCGGTGGCTTCTCTTGTTGCAGAGCACAGGCTCTAGAGTGCAGGCTCAGTAGTTGTGGCACATGGGCTCAGTAGTAGTGGCTCACGGGCTCTAGAGCGCAGGCTCAGTAGTTGTGGCACACGGGCTTAGTTGCTCTGTGGCATGTGGGATCTTCCCGGACGAGGGCTCGAACCCATGTCCCCTGCCATTGGCAGGCAGATTCTTAACCACTGAGCCATCAGGTAAGCCCCTACGTGTTTTTAAAACCTTAAAAAAATAGCCATTTTATTGGGTACAAACAGAAAATTAATGGTAAGTCTGTGAAACGTGAGATCTTACTAAACCAAATCTAAACGCTCACCAGAGAGCAGCAATATCCCTGTTTCCCAGACTTACTCCCCCTTCATTACAAGTTCTTTGCCCAGAGCCCTCCAACTGCCTGACCCCTCAGCTCCATCCTCCCATGCCACCAACACCACCCAGGGTCTCCAAGGCAGTTAGCACCACAGCTGCCACTGGCCTGAGAACCCTGATTAGAGAGGCCAGAGGGAGATATCATGTTAAAATGAAGGTTGACTGCAAACACAGGCTGAAGAGGAAACATTTACATCTACTCAATTGTTGACAGCAGATCAAGAAAAGCCAAGAAAACCCCATTCTCTTACCACATCTATGGATGATTTTGTTCAACTGTCCACTCAGAAAATATGCAAGGACCGTCTAATGCGGTCCTACGTTTGAAATATGTATTAAATCTGAGGAGCTGTAAGACCCTGGAGAAATCTCAACTCACCTTATCTTTTTTTCACCAGGAAAGCAAAGGTTAACTGGGATCCTCTAACCTAAAAGGTCTACCAGAAAACCTGTTGGCTGAATTTACATGGGTTCACTGTCTTAAGGCTGATGTTTGAAACTTTCTCTATGCACCTAGTAGCAAACAGTTCTCTAACTGTTTCATATGTGTAGGCTGATCTCCAGGCTAGACTGTCATCTCTCTGAGGCAGGGACCAGTACTTCTTTGGCATCCCACCCTGTGCTTATACATATGGTTGGGTATTTGGTAGACAATGCAAATATTTGTCAATTGGTCTTAGAATTGTTTTAAAGCAATTTTTAGTTGCTTAGTTTTCTTTTTAAAGAAAACATGTTAAATTGTCCCCTTACCTTTTTTTTTTTTTTAAACTAGGAAAATAGAACAGACCTTATTTGATAAATAAAGAAAATTCCATTAAGTTCTTTCTGAATTATAAGGTAGGCTGACTGACCATAGGAGGTGGGAAGACCTCACTTTATTCTTCTCCACCTTCATTCTGTTCCCTACCCCTACCACCCATCAGAGCACAAAATGTTCAGTAAATGGCTCATTGCAGTGAATCTGCATAGCTTATGGGGTTACAGGGATTGTTCTGCCATCTTGGTCATTTCTACCACGTGCTTTACTCCCCTTTCTAATTTTTCCTCAGCCCCCTTTCTAATTTTTCCTCAGCCTCCAAACCAGTCACATTCTAAAGACATCCGGAGACACTCCAGCTCAACAGCTGACTATGGACAGAACCCTAACCTCTTCTAAACCAAAAGCTGACACCACAAAGGAACAGATTTTCCTCCTTCAAGATAAGGGTTATCTTTCCAGCTATGGATCCTGGAATTTTTTCTTTTTTTTTCTTTTTTTAAACCTTAAGGAATTTTGCCTTCTAGCACTATGTAAAACTGATGTAAAGCTGGTATCTGGGTGCACATACAAGTCTTTGAGGATGGGATATGCAAATTAGAATGTTTATACAATGGATGTAACTCAACCACAGACTTTACCTTAACAGATAAGCGCTAAAATAAATTCACTTCAAACATTTCACTTTGCACTACAAATCTGAGTAACCGGTGTTAATTTAGAATTTCAGTGATAGAATGTGTGCTCTGATTCTCCTCATTCAAACACCACGTTGCCATTTGTCAAAGGAGCAGAAAAAGGAATTTTTCCTTTGTTTAAAAAGATAAAGTATTTTGTTTACTTGAAAAAGCCATAGTTGAATAACGTTCTATATTATATTTGTGACTCACTCTCAAATGAGATGTCGTCACACCTCCACTCTTTTTTCGTAGGTGGTAAATAAAATATATTAGAACAGAAATTTAGTTTCACAGTTTCTTATAATTTATAGGGAACAAATCTTTAAAAATTAATACTTCGCCTCTAACATTTTGACCTCTTGTTTTCACTTTTTTATGGTTTGGATCTCAGGAAAAACTAACTGGGGCAGAGGAAATATTAACCAAAAAAATTTTTTTTCTTTCCAATGTCTTTAAAGAAGCCAGTGTTCCCCAAAGCCCCCAAAAATCAAAGACAGCTCAAAACCTTCCTGAAACTCTCATGATAGAAATGTCCTCTGCCTCAGTTGGGTTGTGGGTTGTATAGGTGTATCCATTTTTCAGGTGTATACATTTTCCAAAACAGAGCAAACTACCCTCTTCCCATTTCTATATTTTACTGTATGTAAATCATGGCTCAATAAAAAGATTTTTTTTTTTTAACTTTCTACGAATCATATTTCAGTATCTGTCATCAGTAATCCACCTCAGACCTGAGTTTCTTGTGGGTCAACGAGATCCTAAAGCCAGAAAGGAATCTCCCTGAACAAAGGCCACTGACACCCCTGTTCCTAAACCTCTAGAAACTTCCACCTCAAATCTTTCTTCACACTGGAATTGCCTCAGATGTGAACTTCCACTCACCTCGACTGACTGAGAAGGCATTTTCAGCTTAGTGAGCTTGGCTTTGGCAGGCACTTTTAAGTCTGTTTTTTCAAAACTCTGTTGCCGGTAGTCCTCCGGCAGTGGTTTCAGTTCAGGAGACTCACTAGGAGCCTGATCTTGACCATCCATGGGCCGGACATAAGCCGTGGGCTTCTGCTGCATTGCAAGGCTTTTTGAGGGGAGGGGGGGTGGGGGGAAAGTCTGAGAAGGTGGCTGGGGAGGGGCTACCCCAAGGCTGGCAACTGCTACTGAACTGTCTTGAAGGGTCTCTTTATCATGGACCTTTACCGGTAGGTCCTTGGGAGACTTGGCCGGACAGTAGCTTTTATTGTTACTGTTACTGCTGTGAACCTTGTTGTTTCCTTGCGTCCTGGGAAGAGTCTGCTGGTTGGAATGTACAGGTGACAAAGGGGGTACTGGGGAAGGCAAAGAGAACAAAGGAGAAAGCTCCCTCTCTGGAGCTGAGTCTGTCATTGAAGCACAGTGGTCTCCATCAGCCCTGCGGTCACCCTTTTTGTGATGACTAGAGCTGTACCCCTCCTGACCAAGGCGATCTTGGGTCATGTGCTGGCTGTCCGGTGGGCCATAGCTTTTGACATGGAGACTTGGCATTGGTTCCATTCTTGGCTGCGCCATCTTTGGGTTGTGGCTAATGGTACCAATAGGAAGTGGTCCAGAGGCAGGAGTATTAATAGGCTGGTGGTGGACACTAGTGTGGAAGGAGTGAGATGGAATGCTGCTCCCCTTCTCAGGAAATGAGGGGTATCTCGGCTTTCCCAACCTATTTTCAGAAGCATCCAAGCGTTGAGGGTGGGACTTGGTACTAAGGAACTCCTTCACCTCTTCATAGTTTCCCAGCATGTTCTGTATTCGACTGGAGAGCTCATCACCTTTTTCTGTCTAAAAAAAGAAAAGACAGCAGAGTTAGATACTGAGGGGGAAAAAGAGGGGGAGGAAAACCATTGTTTAGTAAACCATGTTACATAATGCCATTAGAAAAGAAACACCTCAATTTAATGTGTAACACAGAATTTAACATGCAATGTCGACTCAATTCCCCTGCTGAGAAGCCTGCCATGGACAAATATTACTAAATACAGGAGACGAACATTACAAAAGAAAACCACAAACTTTAGTAATTTTGACTACTGAGGTTCAGAAGATTTTCATATTTTGTTTTCAAAAACGATCTCTAGGATAAGTTGTCTTATTTTCACAAGTGTGACCCTTGTTCAAACTCACTTTCATCATGAAGTCAAATATGGTGATAAATCAGACTTTCTCATATTCAAGAAATTACCTTGTAGGACTTCCCTGGTGGTGCTGTGGTTAAGAATCCACCTCCCAATGCAGGGGACACGGGTTCCAGCCATGGTCCGGGAAGATCCCACATGCTGCGGAAGCAACTAAGCCCGTGCGCTACAACTACTGAGCCTGCGCTCTAGAGCCCGCACGCCACAACTACTGAGCCCGCGTGCCGCAACTACTGAAGCCTGCGTGCCTAGAGCCCATGCTCCGCAACAAGACAAGCCACTGCAATGAGAAGCCTGCGCACCGCAACGAAGAGTAGCCCCCGCTCGCAGCAACTAGAGAAAGCCCACGCAGCAACGAAGACCCAATGTAGCCAAAAATAAATAAAATAAATAAATTTTTAAAAAAAAGAAAAAAATTACCTTGTAGGGCTCTCCAAAAAGGGGAATCTTTTCAGAAAATGCCTCTTTCTCTTGGTGAGCTTCCTGGTTGCGTCTTTCCTTCTCTCTAATTCGAAGCAGGTTTCTGTCTTCATTGTACAAGCTGCTTCAGATGCCACAAAAGAACAAAAACAAAGTTTATCAGTATCCAAGCTTTGCTGTGCATACGTACATGTGTGAGGGAGGCAAGGACAGCTCAAGAAGCCTCGACGACAAGGGAGCTGGTTTAAAGAAAGCCCAAGTCCCTCATCCCACTCCTAGAATAAGGCCTCAGTCAGCTGGCCGTGACCCTCCAGCTTCGGGTCCTGGTTCTGGAAAACTAAGAGTTCACTCTGGGCTACTGGCTTCATGGCTCAGGACTGACTCCAAATGGAAGAGTCTTTTATAGTCAGTGGTGGGACTGAGACAAGATTAATGATATTTTTACTTTCGCCTTGCAAAATACAGGGTAGAGGTGGACGCTTTTCATCTGAAGGAGTCAGCAGGATGTGAACTTTAAAAAGGCTGTTTTCCTGAATCAGTATTTTATATTTTGGAAGATTAAAATCCAAAGGCTTATTTCATAATTAAAAGATTACCAGGCACCCAAAACAGCATTTACTTTATTCTCAGCCTACTCTACTGGAAGAGTCTTGGCATGTAAACCTGAAAAGATAACTTTTATTTCTCATTTCAAATGTCAAGGATGGGAAAATCCAATTTTAGATGTCAGCTCTACCTACTGAAAAACTATAATCTGATTGCACTGTTTAAACCACATAAAAATGTATCCTAAATCATCAGCCCCGGCACCAAAGGGGTTAAAAATGCATCTACTGGCAAACAAATCATGAAGCTGGAAACCCAAAAGAGTGCAGTTTTAGAATGCAAACCAAAAGTGGGCTTACCTTAGGTCAGCAACTCGGGCCACGCCCTCCCAACCCCGACATGTGATATGTAAGAACAATGAAAATAAGAACTATTAAGACTTTTGTCCTCATAGACTTGCTTTAGAGTATCTACTGAATCTTTCCCCCCAACATTATTTGAATAAATCGGAAAATATTCAACTGTTTCTCCAAGGCTCTATGTACCTTAGAAATTCTAGCCCTGATGTCAGACACCCTCCCCCACCCCTTTCCCGGCACCTAGGCCCTCTCAGGACTTCTCTGACTTCCTCTGACAAGAGCCTACTTACTGGTCTCCCTGCCTCCACATCTTGTCCCTCTAATTTAGCCTTCTCAAGGAGAGAAATCTGATCTAAGGCTCTGGTTCTCATGTCACCATCCATATTTTAAAATAACCAGCGTTCGATGGCTCTTTGCTACTGCAGAATAAACTCTGAACCCTTGCTTTGGCATTAAAATTCCCCCATAATCTAGCACAGACCTACCCTAAAAATTACCTTGCTGTCTCCCTGCAGGCCTACCATATGCATTCTACCTAACAGTCATGTCCATTCCCCAAACATACCCGGTAAAGGGCAGCCTCTTGCTCTAATCCACCCCCACCCCAGAACCCCCTTTTACTGAAAGATAACCGTTCTTCCAGGACCAGTTTACCTACAAAATTCCCTCAAACCACCTCTGTATTTCAGTCACTCCAGACCACTCCCTGCTCCTCAGTGATATCCTGGACTTCGATGCTTTCACTCTAATGACACGAATTTCCTCTCTGTCTCTCTCAACCACATACTCCTATACCCAATTTTCAGCTACCAGCGAAAATCGGGAGTGATTCCAATTTCACCCACTCTAAAGGCTTTCTCAAATCCACCTGACTTAATATACTGATTGGTTCTCTCCCCTTCTCTGCGTTCACCTTGAATGTCCAGCCCATCATAATAGAACCTCTCATATTTTTCTGCCTCCTGGTGCTCAAGCATGGTACTTTGCATAGAAGCTAAACATTAAATGTTTTTTAATTTAAAAATAGCCACTATGCTTACAGTATATTACTTGTAATTTTTAAATTTAACTGAAAGACACGGCGTGCAAAAACAGCTTTTAAAAAATTATAATCATCTAAAAAATGAGTGTCTGCTATTTCCATAGCCCTTCAATCTACAGGTTGGGGGAAGCGGGAGGGCACAGGCAGGGGTGGGGGGTGAGGGGTGTGCAGAAGGCTAAGCTACCCTGTTGAATTCACCGGGATGTAGTAAAGAATTATCTGCTTAGATCACCGTAGCAAAAACTTTTCCTAGATGATGGGTATCTTGATATCAGATTTTAAGAGAACAGCAAAGTGAACATTTATGTTAGTCAACATACTAAAAACACTGAGGAAAAACTAAAACAGAAACTGGCTTATGGAGTCTTCTTTAAGAAGTCTGAATCTCACACATTTCAGACAGACTTATTTCTGGTTGACAGTAGCACAATGGACCTGTTGATCACTCAAGAATTCCTTTCAATTGTTTTATGATTTTGGTAATTTTTTTAAAAAATTTATTTATTTTTGGCTGCATTGGGTCTTCGTTCTGCGCGCGGGCTTTCTCTAGTTGCGGGGAGCGGGGGCTACTCTTTGTTGCTGTGTGCGGGCTTCTCATCGCGGTGGCTTCTCTCGTTGTGGAGTACGGGCTCTAGGTGCACGGGCTTCAGTAGTTGTTGCTCACAGGCTCTAGAGCGCAGGCTCAGTAGTTGCGGCGCACGGGCTTAGTTGCTCCGCGGCATGTCTGATCTTCGTGGACCAGGGCTCGAACACGCGTCCCCTGCATTGGCAGGTGGACTCTTAACCACTGCGCCACCAGGGAAGCCCCAATTTTGGTAATTCTTGTTGGCTCAAAACACACACACACACAATGTGTACCATTAACATCCGACCATGGGAGCCAAAAAAGAGGGTTGATCAGGAAATAATTTTTTTCCTTCAAACTTGCTTCACAGCCACTTTGTTTGCAGGGAGGGGTAGGGCATGCAACTGTCCTCTAAGCAACTTGAACTCCCAAGCTTCTCTTTTCCAAAGCTACCTGGTACAGACAGCCCACACAGGGTGCACATAGAAGGGGAAGCTGCTTTGCAAGGGTGTCTGCTCTGCTAGTCTCACCACAAAGGGAGTTCTCCCTTGTCTGTTTCTGCTGGTTATGTCAGTGGAGTTTCTATAGCTTGACTGCTTGTTGAATGTTCCTGGCCTATGGCTCTGCTTTAAGAGACAGAGCTCTGCCCACTTCTAAGTAATCGCTACCTTTGCCTCAGAAAGGGCACCCCAAATGGCAAAATTCTCAGTCCCAGACTGAAAAGCGAGCGTGTGTAACAGAGCACCTCAACTATCAGGCTGCTCGGGGTCCTTGCTTAATTTTCCTGTCAACTGCACATACATTTAAGAAAAGCTACAGTGGTTTTAAAATTACTAAAGTATTTCTAAATCGATCAGCTCAGCCTTATCTCAGCATCAGTTAGGCTTTAGCACACTTCTAGATTTTTATTCCAAAATAATCAAAGCTGCTACAAAAATAATGAGAAGAACCCAATTTTACAAAACTCCAAACACTGGCTTACTGCTTTGGGATTCAAAAATTGAGGCACAGGCCTCCTACCGGGAGGGAATTCTACTAAATTAAGGATTCTGCTTAATTAAAGGTCTGACTTCATTAGTTTAAAAAAAAAAAAAAAGTTTAAAAGCCACAGCCAGATTTCACTGGCAGACATATGTAATATTATACCAATTCTGAGATGAGCTTTGAGTGTATTTTTTTTCTTATTCACCATCACCCTTCAACTGAGAAACCCAAAAATAGTGAGGTGAGGAAAAGATATCACAAGTGTCACTGGTAGGATGAGTTTTATGAGGCCTAAACTTGGTGAGAGAAACTCATTCTCACCCACACTGTCTGCTGGGCAACTCCCTCCTGGGTCTCACTCACCAAGGCCCCTGGGCAGGGCAGAAGGCGGCAGAAGAAACAGGAAGTGACCAGTCCAAGCCCCAGGATGATGACATAGGGTAAGCTGTGAGCCCTCATTCTTCTAGGCTGTCTACCTTCTCCTTGCAACTAACAGGGTTTTGCCAGTCATACTGGGCAGCTTTCTGGTTTATTTGGCTTTTACTTATTACTAAGTTTACAATGGCTTAAGGAATGGTTTGTTAAAGTATCAGGCAAATTTTTTCATGAGCATTTTCTTTTTCTTGGTTCCATTTTGAAATCAGGGGAAGTTTACATTTTAAAAACATTAACACAATTAGTAGCATGAGTAAACCATTGTTCAGCCTCTTACACACCACTGTTGTTTTTAAACCAAGGTGCAAGCAAGGAGGGGGCGGATGGAAGAATTTTAAATGAGGGGACTTTAGGAAGCAGTAAATGTCCTACGTGATTCGTAAACTCTGTAATTACCTTTGAATAATTACAAGTTGACAACCACTTCTCTTAATTAAAGGTGGCAGTTTTTCCTCTGGTATGAAGGAAAAAAAGCATTCCTGCTCTCACAGGATAACCTCACCCCAACATCAGGCTTGCCAGACTTTGTCACTGTTCACAGAGAGTGAGTTACAGTTGACCCTCCATGTCTGGAGATGTGGAACTCACAGACTTGGAAGGACCATACTAGGCCATTTCATATGAGGGACTTGAACATCCACGGATTTTGATGTCAGCAGCAGTCCTGGAACCAGTCCCCTGCAGGTACCAAGGGACTACTGTACAAGTTCTCCTTCACTGATTTCTACATGGCTCTTTGCATTAGATAAGAGGTTCTCAAACTTCAGTGAGCATCGAAGCACCTGGAGAACTTGTTCAAACACAGATCATAGAGACCTGCCCCCAGGGTTTCTGATTCAATCTGATGTGGCACCTGATATTTGCATGTTAAACAAGTTTCTAGGTGGTTCTGAAGAGTACGAGAGAGCACAGTCTTTGGGGGCTGTATGGATCGCTTTAGGCTTACCAAGAAACAATAGCAATTATGAGAGCACCAGAGCCAAGGACGGCTCCCACTTAGCACCTGCGAATCAGTGAGCACAGCTTTAGGCAAATCACATCAGCCTCCTATTTAATATTCACAACTACCCTGTGAGAAGGAGATGATTAATCCCGTTTCCCAGGTGAAAAAAAATAAGGCTCAGTGATTAACCTGCTATTAAATGGTAGACCTGAAAATTCAAGTGCAAGCCGCCTGACACCAAAGCTTCCGTTCTGAGTCACAGTTCGGTGGCTAGTAAAGCTTTCAGGCTATATTAAATAGAGCAAACAAAGAAAGCATGCTAAAATGTGGTAATTTACAATCACTCATAATTGCTCATAATCCCTTAGTCTCAAAGAGGTACACATCGACAATTCAGGTATTATCCCTGCCAGTGGAGCATCTCAGAGCCATAAAACACATGTTCCCTTAAATGTATCCATACAGGTCTGTCCCTGCCCATGGACCCAACAGAGGGCCCTCTTAACGGGGGGGGGGGGGGGGGGGGGGGGCATGATGGGGGGAGGGGCATGACAGCATGAAGTTGCTCTTCAAATTATAAAAACTGTGCTATAATTCTTATGTTAGAGCCTTTTTTAAGTTTACAGATTTAAGGTCACTGACCCCAAAATAACCTCTGGATTCACAAGTCATCTCTAATGTGCTAAGGGGCTCTTCACGTTAATTTCTTTCAAGAACAGGCTATAAATAAACTTGCACTAAAGTAGCCATTATATGCCCGATACTGGGCTCCACTCCCATTAACTTCTGGCTGGCTGACCTAGGCCATGTTCCTAGGGCCTCAGTGCCAGCTTTCTGGTCAGCCCAGGAGTCCCCACCTGGGGGGGGGGGGGAGGGGTAGACAAGTCACATGGTGATGTGAAGCAGCTGGCTGCATTCAAAAACAAGTCCACGCGCTGACGTGCCCCCGCCCCAGGGAGGGGGGGGGGGGCGGGTGCAAAGTCGGACCACCCAGCAGACATCCACGAGTTCCACCAAAAGTGTGCAAAAATATTTTTAGATAGGGAATAACTTTACTTTGCAGTAGGCAGGTTCTTGCTTTTGGATCATATACTACTGTCCACCATCTGCAAGTTTCAACACCGATGCCTCAGAAAGATTTCTGCAAAATACATCAAACCACCTCCTCTACCACATTTTTTTTTTTTTTTAATTAAGTGAACTAGAAAGACCGATGGGGGAAACCACAGGCTTCAATTTCCAGTGCCTGGTGAGAGAGAGCGGTGACATGTGAGACTCACGAGCCATTACTAAGGTGGGCTGTGCCACGGATGTTTTCACTGACAGAATTCCACCACTCTCCATCAGCAGCACGGGAGCCTGAACAAAGCTTGGAAAGCTAAAACCTGCCAGGGTGCGCTCGCTTTCAGAGAGGTGGTGAAACTCCTGAGGAATTCAGAGCTGCCCAGTCAGCCCCTGAATGCAGTCGTCTGGTCAACCCCATGCTGGGGCCTGTCAGGGCACATTTACTCCCACTTTTCAAATGCTTCTCCTTGGCGGTATGGGCCCATGCATTAGAACATTGAGATAAAATGAAGAAATCACAGCTCTGTAAGGATTAGTGAGAGTGATCCCCCCTTTTCTCTTTCCCCTGCACCAAAAAAGGAAAGAGCCTATGTGGGAGGAGGGGAAGGAAGGCCCAAGTTGGGCTTGGGATGCGGGGGGCATGCTGGCTCTGCTATCATCTGGCTATAAGCACCTTCCCCAGGCTGAGCCCAAGGGCCCTGCTGCTAATCTAGGTTAGTCATGCAGGATCCCCGAATGCCACCAGGCGCTTCCATGGCAACTCGGCCCACAGGGCAGGCTGTGCACAGCTGACTACTCATTTATCACCCTTGACCGGTCACTTCGCACAGACCTTCCTCTGATGGATGTGACCGACTCAAGTTTAAAAGTTAAATTCTCTCTCGGAGGATAGAGTGCAATTTCTCCTGTGTATTTATTTTCATGGGCATGGAAGAGACATTTGGCGGGAAGGACAGGGTAAATCCTGAAATCGACAGGGTGCATTAATTCTCGAAAAGAACGAGTCTTTTCACTGTTTTAGCAGCACTATGCCATTCTGGTTTGAACGTACAAAGGATAGAGCAAAACATAAAACTCACAAGTCTGTTCACAAAAGATAGGCAACTCTGGATTAGAGAGTAGAGATATACGTCACGAAGTGACAGAGGCAAAAGGAGAGCAGGCTTGGGTGATTACTCGTCGCGCAAGTGACTTTTTTAGTTTGGAAGCCACCCCTGTTGACTTTTTAAGTCCATCTTCTGGCCTTTGTTTCTATGTCCTCTACTCCTACAATCCGGGGATCAGAGAACATTTTGCACATTGGCTTTATGAAAAAATGTCCAACTTTTTTTTTGTCATTAAACCGTATCACTCATAGATGCGTTTTAAAATGAGAAATCAAAGTGGCTCCATGTTTGAAGGCAGAAGAAATGTTGCTTCAAAGGATGGAAAATGTTTTCCTCTCCCGCTCTGTGCACATGAAAGAATTCACCAGCGGCTTTCTCATGATAAAAATCACTCAGCTAAATCTTTCAAGGATATCACCTTCATTACCTGCCCCACCACTTAACACACACAATAAATATAAAGAAAACATCAGAGACCTAATCCTAAAACAAAATCTGATAGGATATAAAAAATAAATACCAGCCAAAGCGAAATGACAAAACAGCAGTATGTCACAGTTGTTTTCCTGGAGGAGCTCCTAAAGGATCATCTCTAACAGCTCTCTCTGCTACTCACTTCTGCTTGCCACAAAATGCTCAGCCTCATTAAAATACCAGAAGAGTTGTGACTTCATTTTGCAAAATTCAATCAACCTTTAAGATACTTCATATACCTTAAAGGCATGCTATGAGTTTTAAATTGAAACAGCCTCTACCTGGGCAAGGTTGGGGGGAAAAAAGTGAGTCACTTCACTTTTAACGAGAGACATGCTAATTTACTTTTCAAAATGAATCTGCCAGGTCCTCTGCAGGCATGTTAATGTGGAGCAAAGGTCTGAAAGGATATACTTTACAAAAATCTATCAAGAAGGAGCACCAGATCAGGGTGGAGGGAGTAGGTGGTAGTTTGGTGGTTTAGGGAGTTTCTTGCTTTAAAATTCTGTTTTAATGTGCTTTTCACAAGGAAGTATTCATTCATTTGTGTAGTTAAATGTTCTAATTAAAACCAAAAGAAATAGCCTCATATCCATATAACAGTATCAAGATCAGGGGTAAAGAAATATTGGGGTGTTGCTCATTTTGGCAATAACTCTCATCAGAACCTCTGAAAATTGATTTCGGACCCTGAACTCAGTCTTAGATCGTTGCTAAATAATAACTATAGACCCACCTTCATAAAACTGCATTGAAGACTATGTTCCAAAGTTCAAACACCAGCAGCTGCTGTTTTTTAATTGGAGTAGTCTCACTATAACCCATTTTGTTCTTCTTAATAAATCACATAGGGAATTCCCTGGCAGTCCAGTGGTTAGGACTCCCCGCTTTCACTGCTGAGAGCCTGAGTTCAATCCCTGGTCGGGGAACTAAGATCCATCCCTCAAGCCTCGTGGCAAGGCCAAAAAATAAAAAAAACAAAAATAATTTTTCTAATCATATAAATATATTTTGAGGGGCATTTTTTGCCCTATAGATGGAAAAGCACAAGAACTTGTCTTCTCACTACTTGGTCTTAGAGGGGGCACGGGGGAAATGGTGTGGGTGGGGATACACAGCCCCAACAAAAGTGGGATGAGGGGGAAGGAGACGAATGAGCTAATGCATTCCCATGTGCAGTACCCCAAGTCCCGTACCTTCCAAACACATTTTAAAAAACAGAAAACTAGTACTGACGGAGGAAGGCCATCGCGCCAATGACACAATTACACAAACCACACCAGGGAGAAGAAATCACTCCCACTCTCAAAGATTTTGACGATGCATATAGCTGGCAGTTAATAAAATATGTGTTTTTAATGTTACTTGAAATGAAAACATCTTATTGTTACTGACAAATTCCAGAAAACTTAGTCTCTGAGAAGCGTTCCCTAAAATGCTGATAGTACTCACCTGCAGTTAATTGAAAGGACAAAGAAGTTACTCACCACAGTGGGAAACAGGATCACTAGAGATAAATCTGCCCCCTGACTAGTTATTTACACCTCCCCCTTTAGTTATAAAGACCCCTGATGATCAGAGCCACCTCGCCTCTGACGGCCTGCTGGTTGGCAGTGCCCATTTGGCACCCATCAGAAACACGGGTAGGAGCTGTTGGCTCTTCCTGCAAGTCTGGTCTGTACTAGGATCAACCAGAGCTCTGGCCTCATTCCCAGGCCATTCTTCTTGCACACTCAACTGACCATGAAGGACCACATCACATACCTATAAAATAATGAGGCTGGTGAAAGTCTGTATCATTACAGCCACAAATTAAAAGAATGCTGCGGTCACAAACTAGGAAAGAATGTAGACAAGCAAGCTTAAAGTTTTGTTTGCTTGTTTTAATGTTTGCCTCATTTAATTCATACCCAACTTTAAAAAAATGTTTGGGGCATTAAATCAATTAAGCATCCAAAATTCAAATGAAGTGTTGTGTGGGCTTCCTCACTTCTCCTCCTCCTGGGCTATTTGCTCCACAAAGCTGCCTCCTTCTAAAAATCATGAATCTGATCTTGTTATTCACCCATTTGATAAGCCTTCCGAGTGTCCTGCTGCCTACAGGATTAAAGCTGAGGGGTAGGTGTGCCAAGCAACCCTTCACCACCTGGCTTCCACTTACCCTTCAACCCTCATGGACACAAACCCTTTTCCGCCCACTCCCTCACCTCTCAACCCTCTGAACACAAGGAACTGGGAGAAAGCACAACCCTCCTCTCTCTGCTAGTTCCCTGATGAACTCCTAAATTGACTTTCAAAGCCGTCCAAAACATCACTGCCTCTAGCCTCGACCTCCACTCTCACCTCCCATCTCCTGTTGTGAATGATTTCTTTCTCTGGGATACCTCTGTTCTTGCCAATCTGCCCATGTTTACATTTACAAAAACAAGATGAACTGTATACGTGCCTACAGATTTCCCTGGTTAGACTGTGAGCTCCTTAAGGGCAAGGACTATTCCTGAGAGCTTAGCAAATAGTGAGGCTTACTTAATACACGTCTTTGACTAAAACGATTATATTCTGGCATTACTCAATTGCAAACAATCCAGAATTCTGCAGAATTCTGCCAGTCTTATTTATTATTTGATGACAAAATATGATTCACTGTCTGATACCTAAAACCGATTTTACCAGACTGTTGTACCCATCAAATGACTCAAACCTAGAGGGAAGCTGACATCATTCTTTCCTAGGTCAGCCATGAAAGCTGCCTCAGCTAACGCCGCATGTTTATCAGTTAATGTTACAGATTTTATTCTTCAATTAGTCATAAAAGCATTACTACACCAAAGGAAAAAAAAAAAAGTTTGGGTAACATTTATAGCAAATACACATTTAATTTTAAATCAACAAGATTCAGAACAATATTAATAAGCTGTCTCTAGGAGTAAAAACTTCAGCAACAAAACTCCCACAATGAAAAATCTCTCTGTGCTGCTATAAATGCATCGTGGGAAAAACAAAGAAAATACAAGATCTAGAGAAATAATTTTAAAATGCAAATCAGATTATGTGGCTCCTTCCACTGCTGAAAGCCCCCTCTATAGGTTGCCCTTAGCATTCAAGACTAAAATCCAGAAGCCTGGCATCCCCACTTCCTTTCAACCGCTACCTCCCAGATCTATTCCCCTCCCCATGCCCTTCCTCAACTACTAGCCACACTGGCCTTTCCACGCCTGGAATAGATCGAGCTGTGCGCTGCTGATCCCTGTCTGGACACTCGGTCCTAGAGCTGAGGACAACATTGTCACTAATATCTCCGGTAATTATCAGCTCCTCATCCAGGTCCCACACCTAAATGGCCACTCTCCCCGCCCAGCAGGACCTCTCTAGCACTTCACCCTGCTTTGTCTCTTTTTATCAGTAAAATTGTCTTGTCTGTTCATTTATCTGTTTAACTATGTCTGGCGCCCCCCCCACCTCCATGAAGAATGTGCAGAAGGTCAGTCACCTTTTCTCGCCCGTGCCTCACTATGTACCCAGCTCTAACCCATTAAGCTAAATGAATATTGGCTGAATGGATGGAATTCTGCATACAGATGCAAAGACAGTAGTGGTTTCTTTCCTTTTTTTTAAAAGAAAATCATATAACTTGAAGTTAACAGAAGCATTTTCAAAAGACAGTCATTTTTTAAAAACTAGGCAGTTATGGACAGAATCCTCTAAATGGCTAATACATCAAAATTTCAAGTACCATATAGAAAGCAAGAGAAAAACAAATCAGTTCCAAATTCATCTTGTGTCTCATGAGACTGCTAAAATGTCCCTAAAGGGATTAAAAAAACAACTCTTCTCTCAAATTATTCGGGAGCAAGTTTTTTGTTGTTTTTGTTTGTTTTTTGTTCTTTTAAAGAAGAGACTAATTCTACAGTCATAAGAGATCAAACATACTAAGTGGATATTTTTTGTCACTTAGCAGCTTAAGCACCAGATAATTCCCAACACACACCAAATTAAACAAATTACATTCTATAGAACAGCTTGGAAAACTGTACAGGATTTACCATTCCAAAGGAAGAGTCCCTCCCAATGACTGAACTTCTAACACACATTCCAGAAAACCAATTGCACCACATACGATAAGAAGAACCGTTTGAAACTGGGCCAAAGTACCAAATACAGCTTCAGCCAGAACAAATGCTCAGCCTTTAGACTTGCTAACCAACAGCAAAAAGCAACAGGAAAAGGCTTACACTTGGAAAATGAAAGGAAAAGCAATGTCTGTGTATTGATAAGAACAGTGGGGAACAATGGGATAATAAGGAAACTGGCAAGATGCAATTTATTGCTCTAAAGAAGAAAATATTCAGAAACACTTATTCTTTAAATGGGTACACAGAGATCCAATACATTTTTCGGTTACTGAACAAACCCCCCAAAATTGTAGGGCTCTTCCTCCATCCATTTAAGGAAGCTCATTCCATAACAGGAGAGGATATCTGAAAACTAAATTTAACGATTCTCCATTCCCCAATCAACACACGACTGTAAGTAGTAGAAATCACTGCCAATTATATTTTAAACCTAGTTAAACAGACTGCTGTGGACACACATATGAAGAGAGAAACTTTCTAAGACTGAAAAAGTTTCCAGGCTCTAACAATCACATGGAATAAAGCCACATGGATAGTTAATCTTACTTGCATATTACACAAAACAGACGATGAAAATGTAATGTAAGAAAATGTCCTATACGTGTTTTTACAGAACCATCGGCACTTTTTTTCCCCTTTACCTCTTGACTTACAGTTCTCTCTTCTTTTGGTTAACTGCACATGCCACACTTGTTTTCACAGAAAGAAAGCTTAATGTCATAAAAACTAGAGGCAGTCTCATTATCTGTTCCATTTCATTCCACAGACATTTCAAGTAGGAAGAACAGGGAGATTATTATAGGAGAAGAAAGCTGGAAACATGTATTGGTATTTTATATGGCAACAAGCAACAATGACATGTTTCTAAATATTCTCATTTTCATCCTAACCCCAGCTCACCTCCTACCACCCACTATAATTGGCATCGCCTTAAAGCTAAACAGTAAGTCATTGTTTTTCTGGAGAAGTCTCCCTTCATTTCGACCTCTGCTAAGCAGTGTTATGAGCCTTCCAAAGCTTGTCAGGATTCTCTCGGCTGGATTTTGGCCCAGCCAGGAACATTTATATGCAGACTAGATCATCTTTTCCCCATCAGTGCCAACAGGCAGCTCACTTGCATAAAACAAAGGGTACTTACCAAACTTAATAAAGCATCCCTCCACCTTCTTCAATGCTAGTAAATGAGAATCTGAGGGCTCAATTATTTAAAAAAGAAAAGAAGTACACTTCAGGATTTTGAGAGATTATGTCCTTTATAATGCTTTAACATTTTCATTTTTAACTCTCTCTTTGAAAAGCCGAGGCTAATATATCCATTGTAAGGAAATGATAAGCAAACATTCAAAATTACCAATACACTGATAACATATTAAACAAGGCCTCTGATTATAAAATATTTCCTTCAAACAAAATTGCATTTAAAATATTATTTATGCCACTTAAAGTTATTTAAGAGCACTAATGCACTTATCTATCTATGGTTTTAGGTAGCCCGACTCAAGATCTTAATCCTCACAGAACGGTAACAGAAGACCTATTTGTTTCCAGTAAATATTGATTTTTATGTGCTAGACCTAGGGACAAAAGAATTAAGGAGGCCACAATCTAGCGGGAGAAATACAAAAGCAGGGAACCACTAAGAGTGATTGTAAAGGTTGGTTACAAGCGCTAAAGAATAGGGGAGAAAAACACCAAGTCTAAATGGAGGGGCCTTAGATGATTTAATTAAGAGCAGTGACATCTGAGCTTGAAGGATGAGCAGAAGTCTGGAAGAGGAGATGGGACCCCCATACCCCCGCTGAGAAAGGGATCACTGGCCATGGGGTGTTTGCACACATCTCACCTCGTTCCCCAACGCCAAATTTCTCATAGGAAGGGTCCAAAGAACTCTGGGTTATTTGTGGGGATGACAGCTTTTTGCAGTCATCCTCTCCACTGGGCTGGCCTAGGCCTCAATGATCTTTCTTCTGGCAACAATCCCCTCATACGGCCTGTGGGCTTTCCTCGGCCTGAAACAATGATCTCAAATAGGGTGCACCCCCAAAACTGTCAATTTTAGGCAATGAACAGAGCAGGGATGTCAAAGTTTAGAATGCAAATGGACTCAACTGTGGCCACAGATGATCACAAAAGCAAAACTGATCACTCCTCCCACACCCTCTTTCCTCCTCGCCGCCCCAAAGAGCGCTGTCCCAGCACCCACAAGGTACCAGCCCCCGTTACAAAGCCTTGCTGTGCAGAATCTGGCCTGACTTCTTAATTCAAATGATTTTACACTCTTTTCAAGACCTCCAATGTATCATTCTGTTTACTGAGCCAGCAGTCACAACCCCAGGACTGAAAAAGTTCAGTAGTAAATTTAAATGAAACATTGAATTGAACATCCCCACCCCAAACAGTTCCTTAGTTTCCTGACATGATTAGCCCAGAAATTTCAGAGTAGCGAGTAAAATTAAAGGAAAACAAGGCTACCAATGGCAAAGGGGGGGAGGGATTTTTTTTTAACATTCCTATTTGACATAACATTAACCAATGCTTTAATCCCAACTTATAAACGTACACTGAATAAAGTTAGCCGAAACCAAAAGAATGGACTAGACTAGGGGTCGGCAAACTATGGCCTGTTGGCCAAATCTGGCCCAGCTGCCTGTTTTTGTAAACATTTATTGGAACGCTGCCCATTTGTGTACATATTGTCTATAGCTGCTGCAGTCCTGGAACAGCAGAGGTGAGGAGCTGCAAAATTGAGCAGCGGCAGCAAAGAATGCATGAGCAGTAAAGCCTAAAATGTTTGCCATCTGCCCCTTCACAGACAACGTTTGTCAACCCCTGAATTATTAAACAAGAAAAACAAAGGATGAATTTTTAAGTTCATTTTGGAGTGTTTCATTTAAAGGATTACTTCTGAAATAATTTCTTCTGGAATATACAAGTCTTTCAGTAACACCAAATTTCTCTCTCACCAGCTTACTTGCCTAGAGGGAAAAGATGGAAAATCTCCACTTTTATCTCTTAATTATCTAATTTTAATGCCTTACTCCCTTATTCCAAAAGATCAGCATAATGTAGTGTGTGGTGAGAAGCGTCCCAAAGGGGCAGCCTGCAGATTCCAGTGCCACTCACTCTACGATGTTACCCACTATCTCCAGGGCTCAGCTTCCCCATCTCCAATACCTTGCCTGGACTAACAGTCAACAGCCTCAAAAGGGTGGCAAAACTGAATGTGTTGGTGGAAGTTCGGGAGCTGTACGAGGCATAAAAACCATGCCAGTCACTGGTTCCAGCTGCATCTTCAATGGAATAATGGCCTTCACACTACAATTCTTTAATTTTAGGATGAAATAAATGGAAAAGGACAGGATGTGAGAGAGATGGCAGAGCAGAAGAAAACATTAGGAGAAGCTCTGGGATTAAAAACTCCCAAGGCACAGTGAGTCCAGCCAACTTCCCTGAGCTATCTACTCCAGCAGGCGGGTGTGGTTTTTGGAAAATATGAAGAATTAAGCCAGTGGCTGCTATTAAAGGTCAGAACTTACTGTTCCTCAAATGTCCTGGTTCTTTAGAAGTCTGGTGGGAGACTGCATGACTAGATTTGAGTACCTTTATTTAAATAAAAGGACATCTGTTAGGTTGACAGCCTTGATGAAATTAAACTGAGATCTTCAAATGAAGGTAGAGTGAACATCTTGTTTGATGTCTTATTCCTTTGAATTTAAAACCTCTTAGGGGATCTCCCACTAATTAAGGCTGCTACACCCACTCTGCCCTCAGGCGGATGTTGCTTCCCGTACAACTCTGGGCCAATCATAGATTGAACTATTCCCTTCCAATGAAATAGCTGAAAAATGACGGGAACATTCACATTAGACTTTACCAAAAGCTGGAGGATAATAGAACAGAAATAAGCAGGTAACATGCAACCAGATCATTTGATTGACAAATTACAACTTGTCTCACTTCAGCTTGGGGTCCCTGGTTATCTGTAGATCCGCTGCCAGGGAAGATATGCCATCACCCCCAGACTTCTCTCATCCTGCCCAAGAGGGAGGCTCTGAGAGCCCAGGGCCCACCCATGAAGGATGAGGGACACATCAACTAAGTCCACCTCTTTCAGGAGAGCCCCTGCCTCGCTACCGGTGACTTCCACAGCATAACCCTGGAAGAACACAACCCAATCATCCTAGCATTCCTCTAACAAGTGCATGTTTTTGTTTTTTTTTTCATTTTTTTTGGCCGCACTGCACAGCTTACAGGATCTTAGTTCCCTGACCAAGGATTGAACCTGGGCCCTTGGCAGGGAAAGCACGGACCACTGGACCACCAGGAAATTCCCAAACACACTCTTAAAGTAGCAGGGGGTAGTTTAGTTACACTCTTTCACAGGCATTTTACTGTTACCCAAAACTAGGGACGTCTAAAGGAATGGACAGGGTCTTTACTCCTCACAAAGTGTCTTCACTTGCGGGGAGGGCTAATGCCACAAAAAAAAGTATTTTTAATAATTTTGGAGTCAGAC
Source organism: Balaenoptera acutorostrata (assembly GCF_949987535.1). Taxonomy (NCBI): domain Eukaryota; kingdom Metazoa; phylum Chordata; class Mammalia; order Artiodactyla; family Balaenopteridae; genus Balaenoptera; species Balaenoptera acutorostrata. The sequence continues at coordinate 40,029,181 of NC_080068.1, forward strand.
TAAATGTTCAAAGCACTCTGTAAAGAAAGATTTGCTTATTTTTAGGAAAGCAGTCACCATATGCCTAGTCACAAACACAGAAGAAATTTTAGTTTGTAACAATCATGGGAAAAGTCATTTTTAAAACAATACTCAATATATCTTAGAAGGGTCGAAAATCCCAGAAACTCAATAAAGCAATCCAAGAGAATTCTTAGTAAGAGAAACCTAGGTAAAGAAAAACGTACCTTATCCAAAGGTTTTGGTCTGAGACCTCAAGAAACTACTTAAATAATCTACAAAATGAGATATTATCAAGGACATACAACTCATGTTATAATTAAAAAAACAAAACAGGAATGACACCCTGAAAGAAGGAAAAATAAAACAAAAATGTGTCTATTTACTCATCTTCTAATCATCTTCCCACATTCACACCAAAAAATAACCCTAAGACTAGTTCTGTAACTTAATAGGGGTTTGGGTTACACAGATGTATGCATTGTCAAAACACAGAAGTCCACTTAAGATTTGTACATTTTGTGGCATGTAAATTTTATGGCAGAAGGGAAAAAAGAAAACCCTGTATATAAATACTTAACTTTAGTTAATGACATACAAGCTGAAGTATTTAGGAGAAAGTACACTGATATCTGCAACTGACATAAAAAGCACAAAAGACAAGATTACTGGATGGATACAGCAAGGAAGAGATGAACAGACATATGGTAACGCAAGTATAGTAAAGTGTTAATAATATAATCTGGGGATGAGGCTTTTTCCTGTGGAATTGTTTCAACTTTTCTATTTGAAAATGTTCCTATTACAATATTAAGGAAAACCACCACAAGAATAAATTAGTAAATATGGTAGGATCTGAAAGGCTGCCACATGCTGGGAGCTCCACATCTTTCATCAGACACATTCAGAGAATTCTGGTGCAATCTGAAGTTTTATCAGAAAGGAATACCTGGGAAGCATATGGTCATCTATCAAATAGCACGGTGGACTTTGCAAGGAAAGGAACTAAAGAGTGATCTGAACTTGTGAGACACAGATTGCATTTGCTGGGAGCTCCACATCTTTCATCAGACACATTCAGAGAATTCTGGTGCAATCTGAAGTTTTATCAGAAAGGAATACCTGGGAAGCATATGGTCATCTATCAAATAGCACGGTGGACTTTGCAAGGAAAGGAACTAAAGAGTGATCTGAACTTGTGAGACACAGATTGCATTTGCTGTGAGCGGAATTGAAACAGCTTGAGTGTCTGCGTGCATGCTGCATGAGTGCTATCTGTGCAAGCACGCTGAGCAAAACCTTACCTCACTGCTTCAAAATCGTTCTCTGGCTTCTGCTTTTTGCTCTACTGAGAAACTACAAGTGATCCAGCAGAGATACACACACACATTTGTAGGAGTGAGTTTCGGGCTCCCATCTGCAAAGCTTTCAGGTCAATCTCCCTAGCAACCACCGAGAAGACAATTCACCTTTCCCGCCTCCCTCCTCCAATATTCAACTTTTAAAAAAATTGTTGCTGTTCCCTATTTGCGAACTAGGTTGTTTGTGAGGTTTTGGAAAATTAATCTTCTTTGATTCCTGTCCTATTTCTTCATGTACTGATTTAGTGCCTATAAAGGCAAGACCAGAATCACATTTCCTTCTTTATATTTCAGAGTGTTTTTCTTGCAAGTCCTTCCCTACAAAATTACCAGGCCAGAAAGCTTTGGGCTTTAAGGAGGGCCTGATTCTATGGTTTTATTTTCCCTAGTTTGAGTTACATCTGATATATAAACTACAAAAGGCCCAGATTTTAGAAACGCATTTGACACAAGTAAATCTGTAATATAATAGGTGGTTACCTTATACCTACCAATCTCCCTTTCTGTATATTTTTTCCCTCGAACTAGTTCAAAATGCTACTGCAATCAACCTCGTCCCTGCCAGATATATTGAGGCTCAAGTCACTCAGAATTCTTTCCTTGCTCCTTTAAAAGGTGCACCTTAGTTCTCTGTTAACTCACCCTCGGCACCTCTGACCCCTCTACCACCTTCCGCTACAGCAACCAGACTCAAGGTCTCCAAATGGAGACTGCTGTTTGTCAGTCTCCTACCATGGCTTCGTTGAATTTGGGGGAAGGCAGAGAGGACGCTGAGCAATACAGGACAGGACAGAACTCTCTGGTTACTGGCATACTAAGCTGGTTAAGAGCATGGTCTCTAGAGTTAGTGAAGGTTCAAACTGGGCTCTGCCACTTCCTAGCTGTGATCGTTTGGGCAAGTCATTTAATCTCTCTGAGTCTCAGTTACATCAGCCATTAAAAGGGGTGGTGCTAATGATAGTACCAATTCCCTAAGATTAACATGAGGATTAAGTGAGCTAATGACTGCTAAAGTGCACAGTAAACAGAGAGCACTCAACTGGGTAAGAAAGAAGCCTGAAAATGTCCCCCAGATGTACCTCCAGCCCTAAAAAGAATACTGTGCTCTTTATCCATCCACTCGGGATCAATACTTCCCTAATTCGCAACTTGTATCCATCCAAGCCCTTGCCTGTGCCATGGCCCCTCTGCTTCAACAAATCCTTTCCTCACCACACTCAGAAGTGTTTCTTCCATTTTCTGAATTCCTATGAGAAGTCTGACCACTTCTCCCTTTTCTACAGGGCAGTGTAATCCACACGGTACCTAGCAGTGTCTTGCGTACTATGTCCCAAACATGGCCGAATAACTCCCATTTGGGGCCAGCACCGACTGAGCTGGAGTCTGATGACAAGGCACAGGTGCTCGCTGAAGCACAAATATCCCCAGGCCTAGAACCAGGGGGGCCCTGCAGAGAAGGGGTCCTCAACCATGGCACTACGGACACTCTAAGCCAAATCATTCTTCATTGTGGGGACTGTCCTGTGCCCTGTAGAAAGTGTAATGGGACCACCTGCCTCTATCTTAGATGATGGTAGCACACCTTCCTCCCTGCTGTGACCATCAAATATACCAGAAATGCCAAATATCCCTGGGGGCGGGGGTGGGAAAATACCCTCGATACCCTCCTCCTCCTTTCCCTTCCTCCCCCACACTGAGAGCCACTACAGTGGAGAATGAGAAATATTCCCAAGTCACTGTTATTTTCTACTGAGAAAGCAGACTGAAAACAAACATGGAGATTTTCTTAATAGCTACATTTGTGAAAGGGACCTTTGGGACTCTGTTGTGACTAGCTATGGTCAACCGCATAAGTCACAAACTCTAAGCTCTAGTTTCCTCTTCTTTAAGATGGAAATAATTGTACCAAAGGTTTAGGGCTGGTGTAAGAATTCAATTACCTAATGCATACAATTACCTTAGCCCAGTGCCTGGCACATAGTTAAGTATTCAATAACTGTGAGCTATTATTAATAAATACATACAGCTGGAGTCCAAGAACTGGGCAAAGCAACACAGGCATTGGTCTCCCTACCCCCATGCTTTCTATGCTCCTCCCACTCTTCTCTTACCCAAGGAGAAAGCAAAATAATTCAATATTAAACACAATACGATGGTTTCTAGAGCTAGCAGCATATAGAGCAGGTAAGAGAACAGCAGAAAAAAAGGAGAATCCAAGGATGGTATGAGAAGTGTGGTGTCCTGCAGCAGAGGCAAAGGGGTGCATGCATTTCATACTAAAAAGAGGCAGAAGGATGTCTGCTTTGTCCCACAATGAGTTTCTTACATGGAAGCAGCATCCTGGAGGAGGATACGGGGTAAAAAGGATTTCACATCTTTTATCCACAAAGGTTCCATCCATACATATCTCCCCTTCCAAACACTACAGGAGTTCCCTGAATTACAAATACCCCACAACTTCAAATAGTTGCATTCTCTCCCTCATTCTCCATGTGGCGACCAAGTTGTGGCGAAAAGATACTTCCCAGTGCTGGGCATTAGTAAAGACTGACCTCACATTTCTTCTGCACATTTCTTCACCCTGAGAGGAATTTTACACATACCGTGTTTCCCTATTCTCCCTCCCTTTTTCTGTTTCACAGTCACAGTTGAGTTAAAAGACAGACGGACATACACATACAATCATATTCCACTTTCTCCATCCTTCCTTTGTTTATTAGTAAACCAAGGAACATTTGCCATATGGATAAGTGTATGAGGATAAGACAATTAAATGAAAAGTCTAGAGTAGATTAGTAGAGGCTGTGTGTCAAGCTGTCACTTGCTGTGTAACCTGGGTCAGTCAGTTAATCTCCACAAGCCTCAGTTTCTTCATCCGTGCAATAGGAGTGATAATCTCTGTCATACAGATTCAGGGATATCAAATATGCAAAGTTCCTGGCTCAGGGCTCAGAATATAATGGAATGCTCAATAAATGACTGTTATTATCATACACTGAAACTATACATAAAGCCTCTGTCCTTCAAAGTGTCCAAGTTTACCAACAGAAATACTCCCAAAATAATTCATTTTTTTCCACATTCTCCTCCTATTAAACCTAAAGATGCCCTACACCACTCCTCCCTCCTGCCAAAACAAAAAACTAACTTGAGTATAGGATAAACCATCTTATTCAAGCATGGTTTGTATGCTTTGTTTCATCAATTGCACTGTTTTCCATTATTGCTCCAAATTTTTGACATTTTGGTACCATAAGTGAAGAAACATTCTGGGTGCAGCCTGGGGGCTTAACCTTCATCACATGATTTTCACTGCTGCTTCTGCTGCTTTCTGTGTTCCAAACCCATTTTGGGTAGAAAAGTGGTAATTAGGAAACTATCTACGCTTTTTAAAATTCCCAACACCTACTGAAATAACCACCCACTCTTACCAGCTCAACTATGAAAACACAATGGGAAAAAAAATCATTTTTGAATTAAATCAGAAATGTTTTCCTCAAGTAAATAAGTAATTTCAGTGACTCTTGCTGTCCTACAGTTTGGGCACAATTTTTAAAGGAATTCTATAAAAATTTAAGTATCTGAATTTTCTATCCCTGATAATTTAAACAAATTTGATTGAGATTTACAAAGTTAAGGCAATTGTCAAAAATCTCTTTACTTTCTTGTTGATTTTATTTTTTTTTATTTTTGGGGGGAGAGGCCACACCACATGGCATGCAGGATCTTAGTTTCCCCGACCAGAGATCGAACCCATGCCCCCTGCAGTGGAAGTGCAGAGTCCTAACCACTGAACCGCCAGAGAACTCCTAATTTTCTTGTTGATCTTAAAATGATACTAATAGGAAAAAAACAAAACAGCAATTTTTCAAACTAATATTTAAAAGCATGACTAGAAATAATGATTTCAGTCTGCATATACGATTCCAACTTCTCCTACTGAGACAATGTTTGGGTTCTGTATGAACATTCATGAACACTATCTGCAAGTGTGAATAGAAAAGAAAAAATCCTACAAGGGGTCTTCAATTATTATGAGTTTGTGAGCTACACTAGCTCTTCAACTATGACAGTCTTATAAGTAAATATGAACGAGTGAAGTTCATAACTATGGTATTCAGTGTGGTTTCCATAACCAGAACCATGAACAGGCTGCAATATCTATTAAACCCAAGTGGCAGTGTGTTAATATCTCCATGACCACCCTGGCTTCTATAGCACAACGTATAAAGTAACACCTTGCTTTAGTCAATATGAACTGGGCTATTTTCAGCTTTTAAAAAATGTATTCTTAGCATAGCGTTTCTAAGCATAAAAGATCTGAAAGTCTTATCTGTTCCTTTTCAAATTTAAGAGATAATGAGAATCTCAAAAAATCACAACAGCCTAAAGTAATCCCAACCTCATCTTCTTTTCCCCGTATATTGACTAAATCACTTATCAAATGTATACAAAGAATAGTTCAACTATGTGAAAACATTTAACGTATAAAGAAAAAAGCTGAAAAGGAACAAAAAGAACATCTTTAGTCAAGTTGTTGAGATTTAAGGAAGATATTTCTCTTTCGTCTTAATTACAATTAACTTTAATAAATTGCTGCTTTTATTTTACTGAACTACAAAAAGATTTTTAAAGAGCCTAAATTATATCTTTTATGGTCAAGGAAAAGCAAACGACCAAAAAGTCTGCTAGAAAGTGAGATACTATGCACAGCAATACAGAGACTGCAAAATGCTGTTTCTGCCCAAAGCCAGATGTGAATCACCTACAAAAATACAATTCCAGTTAGAGTTATATTAATAATACATTCATTCATGACAAGAGCAAATGTACATTTTCACTTCTTTCTGGAGAAACTGAGGCAAACAGGATTTCCCAAATGTCCCCAACATAAATGAGTGGTGTCTGTCTGGTGATTCAGGAGTCCCTGGCACTGGGACTTACCCTTTTCCATTCCATGAAAATCTAAAAAAAACAGAGATCCTGTTTAAAACTTTAATACTTCTGAAAAACAGGATGAGGTTTTATAAGTTTGTTAGGAAGTCATCCTATTAAAAGCCACCAGTTTTTGACAAAATACTCAGGCTGATCTTGAAAAATATACATGAGAAAATATCCATGAAAATTCTGAAAGCACGAAGGGTAAAGAAGGGAGATTAGCTCTTTCACATATTAAGACATAAAGTTACAATCATTGAGTTTGATGGTGGTTCTTGAACAGAGAACAAAATGTTTAGTTTGGGGGCAGGCTGGGAGGGAGGCTGGACCACCCCTCCCACTCCTTAAACCAAAATAATATCCATGTGGATGAAAGATGTATCTTTTATTTTTTTTTAAAATGTCACCAATACTCAAAGAAAACTGGAAATATACATAAGAAACTAATGCTTTCAAGGGGAGCGATCTAAAACGAAGATGTAACAATTCTGAATATCTACACACCAAAAGCATTGCAACCACATTTGTAAAGCAAAAACTTCACAAGATACTAGGAGAAGTAGAAATTCTCTAATTGTATGAGATCTTTATTCATCTCCCAGTCCATGGCAGAATAAATGGACAAAGAATATAGAAATAATGTAAAATAGGTCTAATGTACAAACCCACGTTTAACCCTGGACCCTGAAAATAAAGAATACACCTTCTTTTCACATGTTCACAGTACAGTCATAAAATTACCATATATCATGCCACAAAAGGTATAGAACTAAATACATCTATTTGAAAATAACTATAAAACAGAGGTACAAAAGAGATAAGGTGATAATGAGCACAGGATCCTTGAAGCAACTCTATATAATCAAATAAAGCCGTGATGCATGCAGAGGATAAGAACTTTCAGTTCCTCTAGTAGTTTGTTGTGATCACATTTTTTTTTTAAGAAGCCACAGAATCCCTTGAGAAAAAGGTACTTAAAACCATCTGCTACTTCCTAAAATATCCAAAGTAGAACATTATTTTCTATTTCTATATATACTAAAAGAACACCACCTTCTACTATATTTTCATGTTTACTTATCTTCAATGAGAAGTTCATTCCCGGGCTTTGCTTAAACCTCTTAACATATATAAGTTATTTCTTCAAGATCTGCTTTTGGCAGAGATGGAGGCCATCTTTCACCTCACTCCCCATAACAGCCTTTCACATGTATAAAAAGATGCTTTGTAGATTAACCTTTTAAAATAGCCAGGCTTAAAAACCCTCTGCAACAGTCTAAATCTTCACTCCCTTATGACTGTCCTCACTGAGCTAGGACTTCTCTAATTCTATCACATCCTTTATTTGATGGTTTCCAAACTAAGGAAAATGTCCTCTCAAATTTCTTTCCCACATGTTTAACTTGTTTATATTTATGCACCAATTAAAGCAAACTTTTAGAAAACATAGTCTCTATTTTTAAAGTTCAAGTTACGTTGTTATGGAACTCACTTTGCCTTCATGAAAATTAAAAAAAAATTTTTTTAAATAGGGCTGAGTTTTGGTATAATTCACAAAAACAATTAAAATTTTATTTTGAGAAACTGCCACATAATGGCTATTTCCTAAAACCATATTGACCCTGTTTAAAAATGCCATCCTTCCCACCAATATCACTTATTACATTCTGAAAGGACAATTAAATCTAACTTGTCATGATTTGCGTTTTCTCCATTTCAGGTTAACTTCCTCGAAGGTCCTCATGGCGCACGTGGAAATAAGTTCCCCACACTCCCTTATTCTCCGCCCCGGCCCGGTTGGGTTTTTGTCATAGTACCTAACACAGTCTGCCGTTGTTTTGCTGCCAGCTTGTTTGCTGGTTTTCTGTCTCCCTGCGGGGAGGGAAACCCCGGATCTGTCTGAAGAAGCTCAGAGCCCCGCACACGCTGCGGCTGGCTCTGAGCGAGCAGTGAGGCTTCAGTGAGGCTTCATCGATACAGGATACAGAGAATCAATATTAAAAGCACTGTCCAGGCATGTGAATTGGTCACAGGCATAAAGCTATTCATACTGATATATAATCTTTAAGTAGGTAAAAATTAATACTCAGAAGCAGTGAATTCTGATAACATGTCCTCCAAAGCAGAAGACACACTGGGCAGACTCATTCAAGGCAGCTGTGCAGTGGACAATGAACCAGGGCCTCACAGCCTTTTTTTAAAAAACAGAATAGCAGTGGAGTGCTGAAAAGATGATCCGCTATCACTACCATCACACATGCACATACAGATAACTTCACCGCATTTCATGAAATACTTCTGTGTGTAAAATAGATGTATCTTTTCCTGAAGGTTGGAGCACACCACCAACTGAGGGCACGTGGTCACCACCTTCCCCTGGCAGGACCCAAGTTTCAATGATAATTTCCAGAAGCTTCATTTAGATAACGTATCTTTGCATGTGAGGCTGTAGTGAATGAAAACAGCTAATTTCTGCCTGAATGTTTTTATTATAAAGTGTATTGAAGTTAACAACTTCTAGGACCATTCTGCAGTTATGAAATAAAGGAGTTATATTTAATAATGTATTTGTGACATTTGAGTTGTGGGTTGGAAGTTTCTTTTGCGATTTTGACAACAGCATGCTGGTACTTTAAATTTGGTATTCTTTAAACATTCCTTGATAAGTTTCTTCATCAAAAAGCCCAATCAAATTTAAAAATACCAAAAGGGATTTTCTTTATGGGAAAAAAGAGTTGTGTTTTTAAGACATATATAAATTTAAAACATTTTCTAAATCACATCTCAGAACCACTACTTTCACAGCCCAACTGACTATGAGAATAGTACATAAGTCACAAGAAATTGAATGAATTAGATCGGTTTAAACATGGGCTATGGGTGAGCATATATTTTGGAAAATAGTTTGGTGGTTTCTCAAAGGGTTAAGTACAAAACTGTCATAAGACCCAGCAATTCCACTCATAGTGTACCTAACCAAGAAAAAGAAAAACATAGTCTACACAAAGACCTGCATGCAAATGTTCAGAGCAGCATTATTCAAATACCCCCCCAAAAGGCAAAACACTGGAAAAAACCGGTCTATCTATCCAGACAACAGAATTAATTACTCAGCAATTAAAAGGACAGAGCTACTGACACATGCTATGCCACAGATGAACTTCAAAAAAATTATGTGAGTGAAAAAAGCCAGATGCAAGAAACTACAAGATTCCGTGTACATGAAACACCCACAAAAGGCAAATTTACACCCAAAAAGTAGATTAATGGTTGGATGGGGCAATGAGGGATCTTACTGGGAGGATAAAATGTTCTAAAATTGATTAATGGTGATGGTTGCATCAGTAAAGTAACTAAAAATCACTGAACTGTATACTTGAAATGGTCAACTTTTAAGATATGTAAAATATACCTCAAAGTTGTAAAGAAAAGAAAAAACGAAAAAAGAAAACAAAGCAAAAAAAAAAAAAGCTGGGCTGGGAAGAAGCGTAAAATGACAAGTACCATGGGAGATAAAAGATCTGGTGAACATGCCCCTCTCCCTTTGCAAAAAGAAAAAAAAAAGTAATTTACCAAGCTACCAAAAGACCAAAAGTGGTGAAGCTTCTACTCTGCTCTTTAAAATAATGGATAATACCAATACCTTAGGGGTTTCACCCCAGAATTACGGGTGAACTCAGATAGAAACCAAGTTTTATTCTAGGCTTATCATGAGAACTGTCAAGATTTTAAAAGCCTACAAATTAAACTCAAATGAAGTAAATCTAATGATTTTCACTTTATCCTTAGAAAAATATGACTGTTAAAATGAGAAAAATACAAAGATGTTTGTAAGAAAATGCCCCTGTCATGAGGGTTAAAACAAAACCCCTACACAATCAGCAATATGATAGAAATGATCATATTCAATCTTTTATAACTTCCCATCTAGGGCTTTTTGTCTTCTGGGCATAGTTCCCATTTAAAAACAAAAACTAATTGGTTTACTCTGAATTTTACTAAAACCAAGTGACACAGACCACTGTTTATTCTTCCCAACATCTTCAGGTAGCAGAACTCCATTTTGAAACAAATGTAACACGCTGGGTTTCATTCTACCCTTTTACTATCCTAATGTTAGTAAATGTTGCTGCCTGATTTTTTCCATCTGGTACAAAGTTTATATTTACACAGATTTTCTTTTTTTCTTAATGGAGAGCTAGCATAAGTATGGTTGAACTCTAAGAGGGAACTGAGTGTGAAAGGGAGACACACAGCTTATAAAAGAATAACAGAAAAACATAATTCCTAGACGTGTAAATGCTAGGTCAAAGTTACTTGAAAAAAACATAAAACAAGAGCTTTAGCTATTGTTTTACTGTCTAGAACTTTGAACCAATAAATATGTTTTTAACCCCCCCCCAAAAAAACCTTACTTAAAACGTCCTATTAACTCAGTGAGAAGTTATTTTCCTTTAAAGAAAAAAAATTAAAATCCTAAAATCATGGACTCAAATTTTTATCAGCATTTTGGCAGCTTAAGTTACCAACTTACTAGGTAGACCATCTTACTTAGAAATGTAAATGTCTAAGGTAAAATATTAATTTGTCAATCATGAGACAAAAATATGTAATTTCTGTAAAGCTGGAAAAGAAACAAGTTTCATACTTTTATAGAAAACAATGGGAACTGGTTAATTTTATAAATACCACTTTCCATAAATTCACATCCAGAGCAAATCAGGTACACCTGTATTTTTAAAGCAAAGAGAATGGGGAGAGGGAGAGAAGCCATTTAACAAGTTATCCAGATGCACGTTATCCACGATGAAAGTCACATGACAGTCTCAGCTCTATCACCACCACAAAAACATATGCCCCAAATCAAAATTTAATTACACTGCATAACAGAGTTTGTGAATTGTGCTTCATATTTTATCGACTGCTCTGCTTTTGACAGGACAGTTTCCTGAAGGAAAGTTCCAAGAATTGAAAAGTTACAACACCCACATACCAGAAAGTGTTTCCTGAATTTTGTTACAGGAACTGACTTCTGCTATAATTTTAACATTTACTTCCCATAGGAGCCCCATTTTAAAAATTTTGTTGCGTATTATTTGTTCAATGACAGTACACCTAGACAATGCTCTTGTTTAAAAGAAAGGAAAAAAACCCTAAACTTTTATTTCAGTTTCAAAAGTTTGGATATAATTGACCAATTCACAGTTATAACTTTTCCCTAGGAACAAAAACAACTGCCGCCTGGGACTTCCCTGGTGGCGCAGTGGTTGGCAGTCCTCCTGCCAATGCAGGGGACACGGGTTCAAGCCCTAGTCTGGGAAGATCCCACATGCCGCGGAGCAACTGAGCCCGCGTGCTGCAACTGCTAGGCCTGCATGCCACAGCTACTGAGGCCCAGGAGCCTAAGAGCCCGTGCTCCGAAACAAGAGAAGCCACCGCAATGAGAAGCCCAGTGGCCCCCGCTTGCAGCAACTTAGAGAAGGCCTGTGCGCAGCAACGAAGACCCAATGCAGCCAAAAATAAGTAAAGTAAGTAAAAATTAAAAAAAAAAAAAAAACTGCCACCTGATGAATGGGGGATGGCGGGGGGGGGTGGGGGGGTGGTGTTGAAGAGTGAAGTGAGTTAGTAGTTTGGGGAGGGAGACCAGAGCGGATAGGAAAGGGTAAATTAAGTATCCAGGTCCTTAAGAAACAATTTTTGGGAAAGTGCTGCTGGATCAAACATTGCACATTACTTCTTGGTACCTTCCTTTTCCTTTTATTTTTTAAATATAGGTGCATTTGGACATTTCAACTAATAGAGTTTATAATCGGTACATAAATTTATAGAGGTAGATATCTACCTTCTGTACCAACCTCTTGTCTATTTCAATGGGGGGGACGTGTATATATGAATATATATTAAATCAAAATGTAACTGCATTACACACATAGTTTATATGATACTGTATCTCCCTCACACACACCCCATTTCACAAAGTGTGGTGGGTGGGCCTCTGGCCTCAGACCCAGCAGGGCTCCACCCAAGCTCCACCCTGGACCTGCCTAATAGGAATCTCTGGGGGGAGGGGAGAGCAGAATCTGCATGTTAAGAAGCACTCACGTTGTTTCTTGTGCCTAATTCAGTTTGAGAACTTTGAGCTTAATATAACCACACTGCCCCTAAAATATTCCTTCACTTTTATTTGTTTAATTGCCAATCGAGCTGTAAGCAATACTGAAAAGAAAGGCAAGATCCTTTTGGGTAAAATAAAGGCGAGCCAGTGACTCAGGAGTCACATCCTTAACTCTCCCCAGCCCACCCAAACAAAGGATCATGTGGCCCGCAGGTCTCCAAGCATTCATCATCACATGAGCCACTGTGGAGGAAGAACAATCTTTGGTACTTTTAGAATGTGGTCGAACTATGGGTGCCCTCTGGAAATACAATACCTAATACCAAAATAAAGACAATTTAGCTGTCAATAGAAATACAATATATTTCTCCCTTCTGTTTGCTTCAGTTCCTTTTGACAAGATGTCACTATTGGGATTTCCCCTTAATATATTAAATCTGACATCAAATTACTGCTTTAAGAACCTGATAGGAGTCCAATCTGGTTAAATTAAAAACGAAGCCAATAAACCAACGCAAGAAAACAACAGACGTTCACCATTGAAAAAGGCTTTCAGGATATTAAGTCTGCTGGCTTTGTGGCCATCAGGTTAAGCTTTAACTCACTGTGGATAGATAGGAAAAGGGAAAAGTTTGCACAGGAGCAGGATTCTCAACACTGATCACTGCCAAGACACAAAAAGTCAGCACTGGGATGTTTATTAAAGTTAATTTTTACTTTTGGGTCTCCAAGGGCATTAACACCAAAAGTTATAAATCTTATTCTCCCCCCCTCCACCAGAGGCCTAAAGCTAAACTTCATCTGGTACATATATACTTGAGCAAGACATTACTTTGCATTCTAGTTGCTGTATTATTCTGAGCAAATGAATACAGGTTATGTTCATACTAAAATGCATGAAGAACAATCGGAAGCAGAGCTAAAATACTACAACTTTAGCTTTCAATTTTTTTTTAACTTAAGTAAAAAGGATAGGTAATCATTTAAGCTGTAAAAGTTATGCACCCACCCCATATCAATAAAATGTAACTGAACCACAACAAAGAGATTATGATACTGAAGCTTGCTATGTTTGCACTTCTGAGCCAAGAAACATTGTCCTAAAGGTGCAGGCTGCATTTCCAAGTAGAATGGAAGCAAAGTCAGAATACACTGTTGCATGTAGTCCTTCTCACCACATCTTACATACAGGACTTGCCCTTTCAGAAGACAGATTTTGGAAATAAGTTTATTTTCCTATCTTGGAAAGCAAACAAAATAGAGAAATTTGCTAACAGAAAACTAAGTTTATATATTAGAAGCAATCAAGTTGTATGTTACACCTCAAAGCAGTAATGAAGCGAACCAGCTTTATAATTCCTCCATTTTACAGCTATTAAGTAATACATAGCTTTGGATGCTCAAAACAAATAAGTGACAGTACCCAGATGAGAGAGATTTCTCTCTTATCCATGATTAAGATAATGAGTATATTTGACATTTAAGTTGCTTAGTGCAGCATTCACTAAATTCCATTTTCAAAACAGTATAGAACCAGCTATTGAATACCTTTTCATGGTATAGTATAGAATCCCCTCTCTTGAGAGACCACTTGTGTTATTTTATTTTATTTTTTGCCAAAGAAGATCCCCATAAACCAGCTGAATGAAAAAAATGACTCAATCCTCCTTCCATCCTCATCATGGAAGAACCTCTAGTCTGAGTCAGGAAGCTCAGCGGGGTTCTCAGGATGAACTAGAAGGAAATCATTTAAGAAACCTCTTCTGTCAAGGACACAGTTTACGATGGCGTCATAAGGGAAAAAATGAAGACATTCACTGGGTCAAAATACTGCATAAATTATTTCCCTCTTGAAATCACTTCCTTGAACTGCACTTTCCAAAACATCAAGCATTCTTCTTTGATATTTGCTCATATTAAATCAGAACTTTTTTGCTTTCATGAATTTTCTTCCAAGGTAATCTTTACAAAGCTCATAAACTGGGGGTGGGGACAGAGGACGGAGCAAAACTGGTTCCATACCAGTTTAAGAGCATTGCTTTTTGCCGTGGAAAACTTCCCCCACCAGAGTCAGAGATCCACCAAAAACCGGCTTCATAATAATCTTGGGAACAATCTAACTTTCCTCTATTATTTTTTTTTTAACATCATTAACTTTAGTCAAATTCAAACAAACAAAAAAAAACCTGTGGGAGAGTTACCTAAACCTAATTTCCTTCTGCAGTTTGTGTGAAAGCGCTTTTGAGACGTGCTCAGCCACCAGAAGCTACTCTTCTAAAGAAGCAAGTTCAACTCCCCCAACTCTCATTCATGCACCCTCCCCCCGCCACCACCACCCCCCACCCCCACCCCCCCGCCACACACACACACCCTGGGAGGAGGTGGGCCAGGGCTTCTCCAGTATCACAAGGTGCATTTAAAACCGGTTAATTGCTGAAGGTAGTTGAAGAGATGTATGTATTCCTTTCTAAAATTCAGGGATTGCTTCAATGAAGGGGTGAGCAGAGATGGAGAACCAAAGCCCTCCTTTCTCTTTTATCCATCAACACACTCCTCAAGATAAAGCAAGCTAATCCTCATAGAAAAGGATAGATCTACAAACTGATGGGATTCCATGCCTACCCCTACCCATCATAGGTTTACCAGTCCTCAAAACAGGGTGTGCCAGGCTGTATACTCCTATAAAAGCAGTCTCCAAGTGCTTTAGATCAGAATTCGGAAACTAAAGCCATGATCTGTAACTATTTCACCTTAAAGCAAAGAAGCATAGTCAATATATCTGTTGTCCTTATATAGACTCCAAAGGAAGCACACACTGATCTCACAGGGGAGGCATAGAATATGCCCTGCTTTAACTGATGTTGCACTTCTAAGTGACTGCCTTTCTCCACAATTCTGAAAAGGCAAAGCAGATATTTAATGTTCTCAAAATACTGACCCAAAATCTAAGTTTTAAAACTTAGGCAATTGACCTTTCATTCAATAAATGTCTTCCATATCTAGCAGAAGAAATCAACCACAAAGCAAAACAAAATAATCAATTTCCTACTTTTAGGTTTTAAAATGGAGAGGAACATGTAACCTCAATTTATGGAAATTCACAAGCCAAGAGATTTAAGCAGTCCCTCCCTCATTCAAAGTACTTCTAGCCTATGCAAGGAATACTAAAAATGTCAGACAATGTCTTAAGGAGCTGACTAGAGAGAGGAAATACACATGAAAAATTAGTCATACACCATCCATCAACATCAAATGAAGACTATTACCTTATAACAATAACAAATAATAAGAGAATAGTGCCATGGTCAGCTCATTTATTCACTATCAGTGCTACAAAATTCATTTTCATCTAAGTTTCCATCTATCTCTTCTACTCAAAAACAAACAAAAAAATCCCACCACCTAATTATTTAAACAGTGCACAATGGTTAGAACTGAGCTATGAATGCTATGAATATTCAGATCCAATGAGTCCAAGAATCTAAATTAATGGTTTCAAAAGCAAACAGATGCTGCAAGTGACACACGGGCAAGATTTTACTACCCCAGATTATACATCACAGATGATGGCTGCATTTCTCTTAGCACTACTCAGGCAGAGTGGCCCAGCTTTGGGGTTTCCTGAAATCCAAAAATACCTGCAATTTTCTCCATATATTCTCTCTCGTGATCTCAAAGATTACCTACTCTCCCACAAATACAATGTCTAAGTGAGCTTGGACCACATTCCAGCTACAAGTGAAGAAAATGCACATTTACCACTTGAGAGATACACTCCCATGATGCAGACTAAGAAAACAGCAAGACAGCATGGCCTTGGGGACTTCCCTGGCAGTCCACTCGTTAAGACTCTCTACTTCCAATGCAGGGGGCACGGGTTCAATCCCTGGTCGGGGAACTAAGTTCCCACGTGCCATGCAGTGAGGCCAAAAAATTAAAAAAAAAAAAAAAAAAAAGACATTGTAGCTTTGTTCCTAGTTCAAGGGCACATCTGAAGGCCAGGCAGAAAAGCAGAATATGTACAGTCCTCCTATTTCAATTACTAGCAAATTGAACTACCATACTGATAACTCGGATTTTTACATCTTGTAGCAAAGTACTTTTAGCAGAAATTGCTTTTTGTGCATTTAGACTGAGGCTTTGCAGTTCCCTTTCAACACCTATCTCAGCATTAAAGAGGCAGCCTGAAAGTAAGGAAATGCTGCAGGGCAGCTCAGAAGTCAGGCAGGCACTGCTCTACCTGCGTGACCTCAAGCAAGAAACAGACTGGCTGGGCCTCAGTTTCCTGAACAAATGTGAAAAATACAAGTACTTACCTATTTAAGTGACTGAGAAGAGTCAGAGGTAATCCAGTTACAGTTGCTGTGCCTGGCACACAGCAGTGTCCAATTTAGCTATTACCTCATTTTGTTCTTAATTAATTTAAGGGTTCAGACACTGAAATCACTCACATCTGAGTTCAAATCCCAGCTTTCTATTATTGAGCTCTGTTAGATACTATTTAATTTCTTAGCTCACAGTGTCTTAATCTAAGGTTTTGATGCCATGGACCCTTTTGGCAGTTAAATTTCAGTCAAGGTTAGCATAAATAAAGATGCAACTTTTGTTTCTCATCCAAGTTTTCCTACTACATGGCCTCAAGTTAAGAACCTCTTTCTTAGAACAACCAATAAAATGGGGGCAGGGGATAAACCACTGAGTCTAGAGGATTAAATATACAAAGCACATAGAGGCGCTCTATATAGTGAAGTTCTTTTTCTTCCTAGAAAGTTCTATCTCTTAGGAAAAAATTTCAAAGTCTCATCAAGCTCAAACTTTAAGCTTAAAGCATCTATTTCTTTGAGTGACCTATCTGGGTCTTCAGACCTGAAATGTGTTTAGCCTTGTAAGATTTCCCCCAAATCACTTTATTACATCAAAAAGCAACTTGAGGAGCTCTCATTAATTTAAATGTGACACCAAAGTACTTTCCAGTAAAACTGAAAGTTTAAAAAGAATATATCTAAATTGTAGGCTTCCTTTAGCACCAGCTGCTGTCACAACTAAAATGAAATCATACACAACAGTTTGAATTTCATAAAAAAAACTAATGCCTTGTCATCACTCTTAAAGCCTCATTACAAAAAAAGTAACAAACCATGGAAAGTCAGGGCTGGAGGTTCTTACAATAGCGTTCCTCTGACAGCAACTGCAGTTCATTATCCTCTCCCCTTCACCAACCCCGATACATTCCTGGTCTTTGCCTACTCAGCAGATTCACGCAAGCTGTGCCGTTTTATGTGCAATCGTACATTCTGGCAGTAAAATTTCCAGTCACTTACCAGGCAAATTCTCAACCACCTCCCCCAAGGCGAACTGTTTCACATTAATCGATTTCTAAAATTCTGCTCAAGGCATTAGCGGAGGGGGGGGGGGGGGAATCAGGAGAACCAAAAGGAGGTGCACAAAGAAACTAAAGGACAATTTGGGCAAAGGCAGACAAGTTAAATCAACTTGATTTTTCTGAAAATAATTATTTTTGGAAGAGAAGAGAAATTTAACTTTAATCTTAACTTTAACTCAACCCCCTCCTCTCTGCAGAAATTGTCTAGTATGTTCTCCAAACTGTTTTTTATCTGACATAAATAAAGAACCACAGCATCAGGAATGATGAGAAAGCAATGACAAAGCTGCTTCCTGCTCGTCCTCTTCGCAGCACCCCAACCCTTCCCTTGCAACCTTCAATTCTCCTAGCCACTAACATATTTTAAAAGTTTCTCTCGGTGCCTCCCTTACCTTGACTGGGCTGCCATAATTCAGTTTATAGAGCTCAAGGTCTCCTGTCCATCAGAGCCTTCAACCCGCGGCCCTTCTGCCAGCGCCGCGCTCACCATTTGCCGGGGCCGGGCGGGGACGATTCCCCAGCGCGACTCCCCGATGTTACGGGACTACCTGCTCTCGAGCCCGGGCGTCCTCAGCGCAGCCTCGGGCTCCCAGCGTATTGGCTCGCGCTAATCCTGATGGACATCCGGGCACTGGGGCCTCTGCAGGCAAACTACACTCTGGACCGGCCCGGGGAGCTTCGCGTCCGGATTCAGACCGAGTGAGATCCCTCCGGGCGATTCCGGAGAAGGGAAACCGAAGGGCTCCCTTCGCGCAAAGCCCACCAGCACACAGCTCCCGCCAAGCAGCACGAGAACTCCGGCCCGCGTCAGAAGGTAAAGGAAATCGTCCTTCGGCTCTGTTAAAGTTGTCCGAGTTCGCCTGGACACCCCCTTCAACAAAGTTCTGGTGGTACGGTCCGCCTCCTTAAAAGGGCACGGCGCTCCACCGACCCAGCCCGAGGCTGCGCCGGGCGGGGGCGCAGAGCCCGAGCGCCGACGCAGCCCAGCTGGCTCGACCGCGGCGGAGCCCCGCCTGCAGGCTCCTGGTTACCACTCTCTTGCCAGGTTTTAACAATGTACAAACACACACTGCCGGAACACGCAGTACCCGGGCGCTCAGAACTCCAGCCCCAATTTGAATATTTGTTGAATATTGGGTCCCAAGAGGCTGAAGTGAACAAGGAATAAAACCACAACAGTAAAACACGTTCGCTACGTTTGATCGTGCCAATGCTTGCAGTCAGGAAATGTGCAACTAACGCACACTTGTTTGACTTTGTTAGCTTTCAGTTTTGATTTCGTTACATTGAAACAAATATGTACAAAGCGCCGTCTCTTTCTTTTTTTTTAAAACGCCCTCTCTTTTATTGGACAATATTCAGATTAAAAGGAAACAGCAACTCAGATGGTACTTAAAGAAGTAATTAAGGAACTGACAAATTTTTAGAAAATGACTGAGGATGCAAGCCAACAATATATTAAACACTGTAAGTACAAACGAAACCGTGTCCTACTAAGGGGACCAGGGAAGGCATTTAAATTTAAACTGTGCCTAAAGCTAATAAGCAGGGAAAAACGTCGTTGGGCAGGGGAGAGGTTGGGCTTCAGCGTCTCATGCGGACCAGCAGCACACTGTAGGAGCTGCAAACTCCAAATGAATGCTGAGTGAATGCCGGCCCCGTGGACTCCCCATTCTACCTAGAATCATGATAGTGACACCATCTCACAAAGAGATACTCCACACTGTACTGCTAAGGAGCCATGGATACAGACATATTGACATCTGCACAAAAACTGCAAAGCTGGGGGGTGGGGGCTGGCAGGTGGGAGGAAGGCCCAAAGCATCTCTATGGTGGGTCTCAAAGTGTGATTCGTGGTCTACTGGGAGTCCCCAGGACCTTCTCAGAGGTCAAGCTATTTTTAGAATAACACAAAGACATTATTTGTCTTTTTCACTGTGCTGACATTTGCACTGATGGTGCAAAAGCAATTGTGGGGAAACTGCTGGCACCTTAGCACTAATCAAGGCAGTGGCTCTTCACTCATTAGCAGTTTAAAAAAGAAAAAAAGGTCAGTTTTCTTTACACATGTCCTTAATGAAGGGAGCAGTAGGAATTACTGCTTTTCTTAAATCTTGACCCTTGAGTACAGGTCATTTTAATGTTCTTTGTGACAAAATGGGAAGTCCACATGAAGCACTCTGCTGCTGCAGAGTGAAGTACAGTGGTTGTCTAGAAGAAAAGCACTTGTATAATTGAGCTGCAAGCTCAACTAGCTGTTTTTTTCATGGACTACCATTTCTACTTGAAAGAACAATTGACGAACTGTGGTTATTCTGACTTGGGTATTTGGCAATCATTTTCTCAAAAATGAACAAAGTGAGTCTGTTTTTTCAAGGAAAACAACTGACAGTATTTATTGCCAATGATAAAATTTGAGTTTTCAAGCATTTTGGAAAACTTGACATCTGCCACTGCGAGCCTGTCAGCTTCCCAATACTTAAAGACTTTCCCGATGAGGTAAGGACAGTAATGAATGTGGTTTTGGAAGACCTGTGTAGGGACTTCCCTGGTGGCACAGTGGTTAAGAATCTGCCTGCCAAGGCAGGGGACACGGGTTCGAGCCCTGGTCCACAAAGATCAGACATGCCACGGAGCAACTAAGCCCGTGCACCGCAACTACTGAGCCTGCACTCTAGAGCCTGCGAGCAACAACTACTGAGCCCGCGCTCTAGAGCCCGTGAGCCATAACTACTGATGCCCACACACCTAGAGCCTGTGCTCCGCAACAAGAGATGCCACTGCAGTGAGAAGCCAGCACACCACAACAGAGTAGCCCCTGCTCGCCACAACTAGAAAAAGCCCGTGCACAGCAACGAAGACCCAACACAGCCAAAGCTAAATTAATTAATTAATTAATTAAATTGTAAAAAAAGAAGACCTGCGTAACTCAGTGACCAAAATTTTCTAAATAGTACAAAATCGTGGGGCTTCCCTGGTGGCACAGTGGTTAAGAATCCGCCTGCCAGTGCAGGGGACACGGGTTTGAGCTGTGGTCCGGGAAGATCCCACATGCCGCGGAGCAACTAAGCCCGTGCGCCACAACTACCGAGCCTGCGCTCTAGAGCCCGTGAGCCACAACTACTGAGCCCACGTGCCACAACTACTGAAGCCCGCACACCTAGAGCCTGTGCTCCGCAACGAGAAGCCACCACAATGAGAAGCCTGCATGCCACAATGAAAGAGTAGCCCCTGCGCACCACAACTAGAGAAAGCCCACGCACAGCAACGAAGACCCAACACAGCCATAAATAAATAAATAAATAAATAAAATTTTTTAAAAATCGTGCATGGGTAAAAGATCCATTGAAAGTACAGGACAGACCAATGGATTTTAATATATCAAAAAAAAAGTTCAATGATATGATTTCAAATTCCACATTGCAACTAACCTTTAAGAAACTATGACTTGTAGAGTTTTGATATAATATCAAAAAAGGTATTAAAATACTCCTCCGTTTTCTGTGTGAGGCTGCATCGTCTTCATATATTTCAACCAAAATAACATTGAACACAGAAGCAGATGAGAATCCAGCTGTCTTCTATTAAGTTTAGACAGTAAAGAGATTTGCATAAATGTAAAATAATGCCAATCCTCTTACTAAATTTTTTATTTTGGAAATAGTTTTTTTTTCCAAATAAAAATATTATTTAAGTTAACAGGTAATGGGTGTATTATTTTAAAGAATTTAATATTTTAAATATCTCAATTTTAATTTTTAATACAGCAAGTGTCAATAGATAAAACACACACATACAAAAACTCTTTGGGGTCCTTAATAATTTGAGGGTGCAAACTTATTCCATGTCATTTGTTGATACTTGTTGATACTTCCATGTCTCCTCCAGCTCTCCACAATCATCATGGCTTCTCTTATATTAAAAGTAGGGCTTCCCTGGTGGCGCAGTGGTTGAGAATCTGCCTGCTAATGCAGGGGACACGGGTTCGAGCCCTGGTCTGGGAAGATCCCACATGCCACGGAGCAGCTGGGCCCGTGAGCCACAATTGCTGAGCCTGCGCGTCTGGAGCCTGTGCCCCGCGACGGGAGGGGCCGCGATAGAGAAAGGCCCGCGCACCGCGATGAAGAGCGGTCCCCGCACCGCGATGAAGAGTGGCCCCCGCTTGCCGCAACTGGAGAAAGCCCTCGCACGAACCGAAGACCCAACACAGCCAAAAATAAATAAATAAATAAATAAATAAATAAATTTAAAAAAAAAAAAGTAATACTATTATATTATAGCTATTCCTATGTAGAATCTTAGCACCGAGATCAGCTTTGGTAAAATATCAAATCACCTGTGTCATGTGTTAAAACCACAGACTCCAGAACTAGTGAATCAAAATCTTTGTAGGGGGAGGTCTCAGGGATATGCATTTCAACAAATTCTCCAGCTAATACTTGTCTGCTTACATGTGAGAACGACTTGCTTAGATCACGCATACTTAAAAGATAAAGGTGAGCTCTTTGATTCAGTATTGGTTTATAATCCCTCAGTCATTTTAAGTATCATGGTTGGACAGCATTTATTTTCATTCATAAGAAATCTCTATCAGACAATAAAATACCACTGCACACATGTATTCTTTTGCAATAGGAGAATGATAAACCTTGAAGGAAACAAAGCATAAATTTAGGCAAAAGTCTACTCCCCAAAATTTTTTGCTTGCCATTTCCCCCCATCTTTCTCTTGTTCTAAATACCAACTATGATCATTTATCCTTTAAATTGATATCAGATAAGTAAGCAGAAACAATATTGCATAATAGCATTTACTGACAAAATTTCCTTTTATCACTGGCTAGAAATATAACATCACTTATATTAAAATTACATTTTTCCCCTGTGAACTGTGTTAATTGTTCTGTTCCACTAAAGATGAGGAAATAAAAGAATACAGCAAATATTTACACACACGGAAATATGAAATCAACAGCAGATCGGGATTACACCTGAAATTCCCAGGGCTCTCAAGATCATTTGTAACGTAAATTAGTGAGAGTAATTTGAAACAGATGTGGGATTACACTCGATTTGTAATAGATCTAACAATACTAGAGGAAAGTGCAGGAGAAATTATTCTGGAATTGGATACTGCATGTGGCTGAAGAAGTACGGCAATACACACGTGGGTGTTATTATCTCCAAGTGTTTTGAAAACATCATTGTATCCAACCCACAGTCTTGTTCAGCAGTGAAACTGAACAAAAGACATTCTTAACCTTTTGGGGGCACAGAATTCGTTGGCTTTCTGATAAGATTTGAGGATACAGACCTATGCACATGACATTTGCCATACTTTGATGTTCATGATCCCCCTGCAGCTCACTTAAGGAGGACCTGAGGCTCTGTAGACTTTAGGTGATAAATCCCTGGGCCCTAAGGTGCACTCAAACTGGACCAGCTAATGGACCCAATTTACCTTACAAATAATGGGTACAATCACCTGTCAATCTTCACTGCCCCTTTAAAATGTTAGGACTGTCTTAGTAATTGCCCAGTACAGTGAAGTTTTGTGGGTTTTTTTTTTTTTTTTTGGCCCTGCCGCACAGCTTGTGGGATCTTAAGACCAAGGACTGAACCTAGCAAAAGCGCGGAGTCCTAACCCCTGGACCGCCAGGGAATTCCCTACAGTGAAGAATTTCTAATGAAAATAATGGAAAGAGGGAATACCCTTCTAGTTGCTAGATGGGATTCTGCCCTATTCATGAATTGCCTAATAAAGCCAATTCAAAACAAGTCTTAAAAAAAAAAAAAAGGAAAGATGTTACATGACAGCAAAATATCATCTATATATCAAAATAACAAGTTTC